>NC_092762.1:76298951-76910278 GCF_047496795.1 Chiloscyllium punctatum | reverse complement strand
AAAGAATGACCTTTTCTTGTTTTTAGAATTTAAGAAGTCTCTCTATATTCCAACCCTACAGACGATGAGCTCTTCAATCTCTCCATTAACTAAACAGAGTGAATATGATGTGATGTCCTGTGCAACATTGCTTATCTGTTACAAAAACAACCTTCAAGGAAATAGCTGGTAGTTTGGCTCATCTCACCGTTCAAGTCATGTAGTAATTATGCAGCTAAAAGAACACTGCTGTTATTGAGATGTTTCTCATGTGAAATGTTGAAAGCTGTTGTGTAACAGTTCTCTAGTGGGTGGTTAAGCAGCTGCAATGTCTATGACATGGGTGTAAAAAAATGCATCTGATCTCCCTACAGAAACCTTCAAAATCAAAAGGTAGTAAATTCCTTTTTAACTCTGTGCGTCCGCGTGTGCGATTGTATATGTATGAGTTAGGGTGTTTAGTGTGCATGTATGAGTGTGCATCTGTTGTATGTGTGTGTATGCTTGATGTTGCATATAGAGTCATACACATGGAAACAGAGTTTTTGATCCAACTGGTCCACGCTGACCATGTTCCCAAAACAAACTAAACCCACATCCTTCCAAACATTTCCCATTCATGCACCTATCCAAGTGCCTTTTAAATATTGTAACTGTATCTGCAGCCATCACTTCCTCTGGCACTTCATTCCACATACGAACCACTTTCTGCGTAAAAAGGTTGCCCCTCGTGTCTTTTATAAAACTTTTCCCTCTCACTTTAAAAATAAGCCCCCTACTTTTGAACTCCCCCCAATTCAAGGGAAAAGACCCCTGCTATTCACCTTATTTATGCCCCTCATGAATTTATAAACTCAGTAAGGTCAGCCCTCAACCTCCTACGCTCCAGTAAAAAACGTCCCAGCCTATCCAGCCTCTCCTTACAACTCAAACCCTCCATTCCTGGCAACATCTGGTAAATCTTTTCTGAACCCTCTCCAATTTAATAATATCTTTCCTATAACATATCTTTACCATTTTTATTGGGGTTAGCAGGAGTAAAGCTTATGATTGGCTCAAAAAAGCTTATGATTGGCACTTTGCTGCAGTAAAAGTTAGCTGCTTAAATCTTAATTCAAATAATGTATAACCACAATCTAAAAAAGGGATTTGAACTTTTGTTATGACCGATCATAAGGTTGAAAAGAAGGGATTAGCTTCACCCGTGTTCATCTATCCCTTCAGCAGTGCTATCAATCCTTGTTTGGATAGCAACATTTTTTTTGGAAAGCTTTTATTAAAAACCACCAAACTTCGTCAGCGCAATGACTGAGGTTTGGCTTTTTCTCAGCTATGCTGAGGCAGTTTAAAACACCTACCTTTCTCTCTCTCTCATTCAGGAGCTGACTCTTGCTGTAAGTGCTGTACCTTGTTAATTAGAAGGTCATTTGACTTTGGAAGGCCTCATAGTTGAGCCAGCCCTCTCCTCTTCCCTGATCAGCATAAACACTCCCAATGGGAATTGTTACATTGTAATCAGGACCAAGAGGTCATGTCTAAATCATCTCTTTCGTTTGGGAACACTGAGATCAACCTAACACCCCAGCCTCATCTGTTGCTGAGATCGCGTGATACAGTACAGTTTGGCAATCAAACCTTGGCATTTCCTTTCAAAAAATAATTAAAGTCTTTTTTAATTACTTTAACTGAAAATGTTGCAGTTTGTAAATCTAATAATTTCGGTGACGTTAGGTCCTTAAAGGATTACACCACCCTCTATGGTCTTAGGTGTTAATGACATAGAAAAAGGATACAGTTTCCACTTTCTATGGTCACACTTTATTAACGCACAAAGCAATAACATGTACTCACAACATTTTTTGAAGCCGAGTCATATGGGACTCAAAGTGTTAATTCTGTTTCTCTCTCTACAGATACTGCCAGACCTCCTGGGTTTCTCCAACACTGTCTGTTTTTGTTTACTTACAAACATCAGTTGCTTTGCAGGATTCCACTTGCAACAGCTTATTACCAAGTGGTCATTCCACCAATATACATTTTCCTGTGACTAACCAAATCATGTTTCTTGCCTGCAACAGTGATGTCTTTAAGGTCTGTGGCTTTATACCTCTCATCAATCCCACCCTGGTTAGCCAAGACCGCCTGTCTGGTCAGGTCCTGTTTCAGGTAATTATAGAATCCCTGCAGCGTGGAAACAGACCATTCAGCTCATTGAGTCCAAACTGATCCCGCAAAAAGTATCCTATCCAGACCCACCCCTTTCCCTGTAATCCTGCATTCCCATGGCTAACCCACCTAGCCTGCACATCCATGGACACCATTGGTAATTTAGCACATCTTTGGACTGTGGGAGGAAACCACAACACCTGGATGAAACCCACACAAACACAGGGAGAATGTGCAAGATCCAGAGAGTCACCCAAAGGTGGAATTGAACCTGGGTCCCTGGTGCTGTGTTAACCACTGAGCCACCGTTACACACGTGGCTGTGATCTGTTTCTTCATTGGGTAGCAAGAAACCATTCTCATATACCTTGCTCACAGATGATGTCATCAGTCATATTCTGTCATAGTTCCATCTTCCTATTACCTGGTTTTTGAGCTCAGTATGTTGGTCCATCTCACAACTGGCAACATAAATGCAAGACAGATTAATTGATAGGGGAAAGGCTTTACATTACTGCCCGACAGAAATAAGCAAGATATTACCTTACAACATGTTTCATGAACAGATGGTTGAAGTAAAAGACTTAGTACTGGCATAGACTGAATGGCCTGGAAGATCATCTGCTGTGTTCTGGGACTACAGTTCCATACTGTTTGCTTGTAATTCTTTCAGTTAGCCTTGAAGATAGTGGTCGTATGACTTTCTATAAATCTTCTGATTTGCATTTAATCAAGAAAGATGTACAATGTATGGCTGGTCTGAGAATGTGGGTGCCAAAGTCAGCAGAACTGTGATGGGCTGAATGGCTGCACATTCTGTGCTTCAACCTTCTGTGCTGTACATCAGTCCTCTCTCTTTGCCAGTAATAAAACGGTGAAAATGAGGCATCTCAGTGATCATACCCAATTAAATAGAATGGTACAATATTTTGTTCATAGATATTTGTTAGCACAATGTGTAATATCAATATGTAACCATACTTGCACCATGTGTAACATTATATTCACTTTATAGGATGAATTGAGGGAAATTTACAATGTTGCTGAAACAAAGATGCATGTTTCTAAAGCAAAGCCACTAGGACACAGCATTGCAAAAATATACTCTACCACCCAAAAGATTGACATATGATTTACAATGCTAATACAATTGGCATTTGAACATAGACTGCTTCAGTGCCTGAGAAGTTGTGAATAGTGCTGACATTGTGCTATCATCGGCACACATTTCTACTTCCGACCTTATGCTGAAGAGAACAACATTGATGAAGGCAACTGTAGATGCTTGGTCTTAGGACACTATCCTAAGGAACTGCTGAGGAGATATCCTGCAGCTGAGATGACTGACATCCAACAGCATAACCATTCCAACTGCTGATTAGACCTTTAGCCAACTGTTACACCTGAATGGCTTGGTAGACCATTTCAGAGGGCAGTTAGGGGTTAACCATATTGCTGTGAGTCTGGATTCAAAGATAGGCCAGATCAAGTCAGGATGACATGCTTCCATTCCCCAGCAGATATTAGTGAGCTAAGTGAACCATCCAGTAATTTCATTGTTATCATTGCTGATGCTAGGTTGTTATTCCAGATTTATTTAGTAAACTCTCAAGTCACTCAAAGATTAATCTGGATTTTTAGATTGCTACTCTATGTTATTCCACTCATGAATGTGTTATCCCTTAGGTGATTTCTGCCGGAAGTGTAATCACTTTCAGCTTTATGAACTGAACAAAAACTTCTCTTAACAGGAGTCAGAGGTTGTGATCAATGGTAGTTGGACAAGTGTGGTCACTAATAAGTCTCTACGCTGAGGCCCCACATTAGACATCTAAACAATAGAAAATGTAACTATTTTGAATAGATGAAAGAACTTTTAAAAAACCAAGGTGTCGACAGTGTTAATGTAGAAGATAGAAAATCAAAGAACTCCCCAACCTGATGCTGATATCTAGCTCCAGGGCCCAAACCATCAGGAGTAATTGATTAAATTCCCTACATTGTGGAAACAGGCCCTTTGGCCCAACAAGTCCACACTGATCCTCTAAAGAGTAACCCACCCCCCCTCTGACTAACGCACCTAACAACAATGGACAATTTAGCATGGCCAATTCACCTAACATGCACATCTTTGGACTGTGGGAGGAAACCGGAGCACCCAGAGAAAACCCACGCAGACACAGGGAGAATGTGCAAACTCCACATAGACAGTCGACCAAGTCTGGAATCAAACCTGGGATGCTAGCGCTGTGAGGTAGCAGTGCTAACCACTGAGCCACCGTGCCACTAATGACGTGGTACTGTCAGACATTATCTCCAGCTTTCTCTTCCCATCTCCTAATATATAGTGCCCAGTTCATCCAGTTCAGCAAGATTGGAAATAGTGTGGCCCTAGTAAGGATTGAAACTTGTAGACACTCCAACATAATTTCTTGAGCTCAATCAATTGAAAGATGCAAACGTCAGGAGTTAGAAGCAGAACCTACTTATAATCTGAGGTAAATTTAACTTGTTGTTCTTCTGGTTTTACTGCTGTAATTGTTGAGACACTTGGCAGTTTTATTTTTAATTCATTGCTGCCACAAGATAATCACTAACTATTTGTTCACCATCCTGACTTGCTCTTGAGAAGGGCCTTCTTGAGTCACAGCAGTGCATCTGGTGTAGGTCCACCTATGGTGCTATTAGGAAAGGTGTTCCATGGTTTTGATCCAATGGCAGCAAAGGAATGGTGATGTAGTTCCAAAGCAGGATGGTTGAAAGAAACATGAAAATCTGTGCCATTCTGTTCGTCCTGTTATAGGAAGGATATTATTAAACTGGAGAATGTTCAGAAAGGATTTACCAGGATGTTGCCGGGGATGGAGGGTTTGAGATATAAAAATAGACTGGAAAGGCTGGGACTGTTTTCACTGGAGCATGGGAGGTTGAGGGGTGACCTTATTGAGGATCATTGGGGCAGCATGGTGGCTCAGTGCTTAGCACTGCTGCCTCACAGCACCAAGGTCCCAGGTTCAATTCCAGCCTCGGGCGACTGTCTATGTGGAGTTTGCACGTTCTTTTTTAGATTAGATTTAGATTACTTACAGTGTGGAAACAGGCCCTTCGGCCCAACAAGTCCACACCGCCCCGCCGAAGCGTAACCCACCCATACCCCTACATCTACATTTACCCCTTACCTAACACTATGGGCAATTTAGCATGGCCAATTCACCTGGCCTGCACATCTTTGGACTGTGGGAGGAAACCGGAGCACCCGGAGGAAACCCACGCAGACACGGGGAGAACGTGGTATTCTGGTTTCCTCCCACAGTCCAAAGATGTGCAGGTCAGGTGAATTGCCCGTAGTGTTAGGTGTATTAGTTGGAGGGAAATGGGTCTGGGTGGGTTACTCTTCAAAGGGTTCGTGTGGACTGGTTGGGCCGAAGGGCCTGTTTCCACACTGTAGGGAATCTAAAAAAAATTATAAGATCTTGATGGGTATAGGTAAGGTGAATCACAAGGGTCTTTTTCCCAAGATGTTCAAAACCATATGTTTAAGATTAGATGAGAAAGATTTTAAAAAGACATGAGGGACAACTTTTTTACACAGAGAGTGTTTGTGTGTGGAATGAACTGCCAGTGCAAATGGTGGATGCAGGTACAGTTACAATGTTTAAAATCCATGATTTGGAGGTGCCAGTGTTGGAGTGGGGGGGACAAAGTTAAAAATCACACAACACCAAGTTATATGGACTATAACCTGATGTTGTGTGATTTTTAACAATGTTGAAAAGACATCTGGATAAGTTCATGAACAGGAAAGGTTTTGGAGAGATATAAGCCAAGCTCAGGCAGATAGGGCTAGTTTAGTTTTGGAACATAGTTGGCGTGGACTGGTTAGACCAAAGGATCTGTTTCAATGATGTATGATTTGGAGATGCCAGTGTTGGACTGGAGTGTACAAAGTTAAAAATCACATAACACCAAGTTATAGCCCAAAAGGTTTATTTGGGAGCACTAGCTTTCAGAGCACTGCTCCTTCATCAGGACCATTTGATGAAGGAGCAGCGCTCTGAAAGCTAGTGCCGATGTGTGATTTTTAACTTTGTACTCCAGGATGAATGACTCTATGACTCTTTGACTCTCGTTAGGTTCCCATGTGTCTACTGTCCTTCTTGATGGTAGTAGTTTTTGAGAAATAATGTCAAAGGAGCCTTAGTGAGTTATTGCAGTGTACTTTGAAGATGACTGATTGAGAGAGGAATTGGATTAATTCCTTGTCTTGTAGAAAATGAAGTAACAATGAGCTCCTGCCACACCATCTGGATTACTGAACAGTGTATTTACTTTATTGGTACTGTATGCAAAGTTTAAAAGTCATTTATTATAATGCACACTGCATCAATCACATGCTGTGCACTTCTTGGCATGAGTGTTCTTAATGCACTTTCACTGAATATCCCATATAAGCAGCAAAAATGATAATAAATGTTCAAGAAAAAATCTAACTGCTGGCACAAGTGATTGACTGAGTCAGAATTGCTCTCTTGGGTATAATGAACAGGGTTGATGTTTTATTCACTTGAATGATTTGCATTAGTCATTTAGACCTATGTTCTCAATGACTTATGGGACTTTAATACTCTTGAAAGATCTACTTTCACTGTTCATGCATGAATTATTAATCATGTTCATTGATCTCCTGTGGTATTGCACACATGGTAGGGTAGGGGCACGGTTGCAGTTTTTATTTTGGCTGATAGTATCAAATGAACCACATTGATTCAGCTGTTTGTTACACATCTCTCCTGATTTTCCTTTCCTTTGAACTTGTGAAAATGGAGTGAGGTGGACAGTGGCCTTTTGATTTGATAACACTTACTTTATACCATAAAACAAAATTACCCTTGAGGAGACAGCCATAGAATATAGAATATCCTTCTATTGTCATGTGTACTCCATTACAGGAGTACAGCAACAAGCTTTTACAATTAGGGACTGGTCAAGTGTGATCTTCAGGTGAAGCATGATTAAAGGACAAGGGAACTGGAGACCAGGCAGCACAGACAGATATTTCTAATCAACCTGTTTGACAGGGTTTTACCTAGAGCAGGTAGGACTTCAACTTAGGCCTTCTGAGGTCTTCACCCTCAGAGGTAGGACACTACCACTGCACCACGTGACCAAGGCAGAATGTAAAATCATGTGTTAATTTTAGGTAAAGTGTTTTGATTTGGCATTATAATTAGTAATCAAAAAAGCAAAATACTTAACAATTTGGAAAGCAGAGTGTTAGTTGGAACTAGTGAGTTTCTCTGCAGTTCAAGGCAAGTGACTGGTATTGGGGGAGGACTCTTGAGAGACTCACTACTGTCCCCTCTGGCTGGAGGTAGGAATTACACAGGCTATTAACATGGATCGAAAGCATTTGAAATCATTCTTCCCCAACTTCACTCATTTTTTTTTTACTCTTTGTGGTGACATCTACCATGGGCCTTAACAATTACATTTTGTTGTCAGCTCTGGCTGTACATCCAGGCAGAGAAAGTGAGGACTGCAGATGCTGGAGATCAGAGTCAAAGAGTGTGGTGCTGGAAAAGCACAGCCAGCAGCATCTGAGGAACAGGAGAGTCGACGTTTCGGGCATAAGCCCATCATCAGGAAATTTTCCTGATGAAGGGTTTATGCCCGAAATGTCGCCTCTCCTACTCCTCAGATGCTGCCTGACCTGTATGCTTTTCTAGCACACTCTTCGACTAAGGTTGTACATTCCATCTATAACCTCCCACAGCCAACTGTATTGCCAATGAAGCAATTTTATTTTTCTTTCAGGATCTCCAATAATTTTACATTTAAAATTAAGATATTCAAACAAAATTTGGGGAAAAAGCACAGAACTGCTTTTAATGCCCTTGTGATCAGTTGGTAATCCCTGGAGACTGTGTCAAAATTCTGGAACGCCCTCCCCAACACTGCTGCTGTTGTCCCAACACCACACAGACTGCAGCAATTCAAATAGATGGCTCAACACTCTGAAATAACTCTTCAGAGGCCAGAATCCCATTAATAATCACCCTTTATTTAGTGAAACCATCATGGTATTTGAACAGATGAAAGACTCAACAGACAATCAAGGTATTTTTCAATGTATAATTTTAATTACATCATACTGTAAACTTTTGCTATAAATTCTGCGCCTTACAATTGTGTCTTCCACAACCACCTGATGAAGGAGCTGTGCTCCGAAAGCTAGTGTACTTCCAATTAAACTTGTTGGACTGTAACCTGGTGTTGTGTGATTTTTAACTTTGTACACCCCAGTCCAACACCAGCATCTCCAAATCATGCCCTTTATTTACAACTGCATAGCCTTTGACTGTCTATCACTGAGTCAGACACTCAGCTTCTCAATATCCCTGGCATTCATCTTTTTATGTCAGCCAGGGCTCCCTGATTGGACCAGGTTAATAGTCTCAATCAGGGAATTCATATTCTATGAGGTCCAGCTGGCTGACCTCATTACAATCACTACACATGACACCGGGAAAATAGGGATGGATAATAAATACTGAACTAGTCAACATCAACATCTGTGAATTTAAAGTTTTAAAAAAAGAAGACTCAAGACTGATCCTGGAGGCTTGACAAATCTACAATTCACCTGTCTTTAACAATCTGGAAAATTGTGTAATCGTGGAATGGTTATAGCACAACAAGAGGCAATTCGGCTGATTGCATTAGTGCCAACTTAATTGTTAATTCTTTCAACATTACCTTCGACCCATGCGAATAGGAATGGCTTCCCCATCGCTACGCAGTCAATATCCCTCATGATTTTCAATACCTCTTTAAATTGGCTCGAAAGTTTCTCCTCTCCAAGAAAAATAGCACCAGCTTCTCTAAACTCTTCATCTAACTAAAGTTCCGCATCCCTCGAACCATTTTTCTGACTCATTTTTGCATTTTCTTCAACGCCTTTTCATTCCTTCTAAATGCAGTCCCCAGAATTGTGTGCAGTATTCTAGTGAGGCTGAACCAGTGTTTCTTTACAGATTTGATGTAAAATGAATTGCTGTTGCACAATATGCCACTAGTTAAAAAGCCCAAGTTTTCATGAAATGTTTTGTCAGTCGGCCCCTCCACCTTCAGTGGTTTCTACACATAAACCCCAGGGCTCACTGTTCATGTAGTTCCCACAGAGCCTCACCCTTTGATTGAAGCCTTGCTTTCAGAGACTAATTGTGGAGGTCAGGCCGAAAAGCAGGAGATAGTTCTGTCAGGGCCCTTTGGAGTTTCGTGCCTGTTTTCTTTTTCTCAGTTAATTGGAATTCATTCATGGCTAAAACTCCAAATTTACAGGTAGGCTAGGAGGAAGTGCTCCCTCACCCGCAACCCCCCACTGCCCCCCCCCCCACCCCACACCCCTAGACAATTAGGATCTTCCATCCTCCAAGCTCCAAGTGCCATATTTAAAAAATGTCCTATCAGTGCATCACTTCCTGTAACTGAGGAGCATCACTCAACCTCTGCTCAAGCCTGAAGATATCAGAGACCAGGAAAAAAAAGATGCCACACTTTAGCAATGTCTCCCCAAAGGTTCTCTCACAAGCTGTCTGGGACAGAGGAAATCCTTTTCCCTAAGATGGCACCAAGAGGCCACACTGACTGACAAAGGCAGCCTGGACGCAAAGTTGGCTATAAGGTTAATGTCTGGGCTCAAGGGAACCTGACTCCAGTGCAGCAAGAGGATAAATGATCTACTATTCTCCACCATATCTACCACTGTCTACTCAATGCCCCGTTCCCCTGTGAGTATGAATTAATATCATAAGACCTCAGCTACGCAGGATTGTCACAAGACTGTTGAAACAGAAAATGACAAGTAATATTGTGCAAGCACTCAGTTTGGCGTTTGTTGCATTGAAGGGAAGTGGGTGATTAAGCTCATGTAGCTTCAAACCCCATGGCCCAACCATGTCCCATTATTCATTGGCCATTGACAAAAAATGCACTGAAGAATTGGCAGCAATGGTGAGGGCTCCATGGAGGTTATTTCACAGTCAGCACGTGTACAGGTTCAGGACATAAGAATGAAACTTTTGCAGGCTGTAGATTCCAAGATTGTGAGGAATAACATAGGCCACTAAGAGTAAGATAAAGCTAATTGGCATATGCACAGAAAACAATGGGACTGTGAGACATAGGAGGAAGAGTAATAATTTCAGGCCATCAAGGCTGCCGTGCCATTCGGTGAAGACATGATAGATTTTCCTGCCTTTTTCCCATACCCCTGATTCCCATGTTGTTTAAAAATCAGCCTGTGTCAGTGTTGAACATCCTTAACGTTTCAACCTCTACAACACTCTATGGTAAAGAATTTCACATATTCAACTCCCCTCTATGAGAAAAAAAATCCTCTTCCTATCCTGCCTTAAATGGGTAACTCTTTGCTCTAAAATTATACCCTTTGGTTCTCAAGTCTTGCACAAAGGAAAACAACCTTTTCATGTTTACTTTGTCATGGCCCCTCAGAATCTTGTTTATTTCAATAAGGTCTCATCTCATTCTTCTAAACTCACGTCAGGACAGGCCCAACACACTCAATCACTTCTCTTAAGACAGTATCTCCATACCTGTAGCAGCCTCGTGAACCTTCTCTGGATTGCCTCAAATGCCAGTATATCTTTCCTTAGATAAGGGGACCAGAATTATTTAGTGTATTCCACCTGTAGTCTGACTAGTGCCTTATATAGTTATAATTTGGAAAATAGTTTTAGCAAGACCTCTTTATTTTTAATACTCCATTCTCTTTAAAATAAAGGCCAACATTCCATTTGCCTTCCCCATGACCTGCTGAACTTGGATTCAAGCGTTTTGCCCCACAGGAGGGTTTGAGTCATAGGGATAGTCTGGATAGGCTGGGACATTTTTCACTCAAGCATAGGAGGTTGAGGGGTGACTTATAGAGATTTATAAAAAAGATAGACCCAGATAAGGTGACTAGCAAAGGTCTTTTTCCGAGGTTGGTAGAGTTCAATACGGGAGAGCATATTATTAGCTGAGAAGAGAAAGGTTTAAAAGGGGCGCGAGGGGCAACCTTTTCCACACAGAGGGTTATTCGTATGTGGAATGAACTGGCAGAAGAAGTGGCAGATGCAGGTACAGTTACAACATTTAGAAGACATTTGAGTAAGTTCATGAATATGAAAGATTTAGAGGGATATGGGACAAACACAGGCAAGTGGGACTAGTTTAGTTTGGGAAACTTAGTCAACATGGACTAGTTGGACTGCACTTTCCTTGCTGACTCTATAAATACCACTGTTCTGTGCCTTTCTGCTGTATTTCTCCATGTAACATCAGTAAGCTAAATCAGATTTTTCCTGAACAAATCCATTCTGGATTTTCTTAATGAATCCACATTTGTCCAAATGTCCTGAAGTATGTCATGGAGTAGGGTTATTCCTAATGGTGGCTCAGTGTTTGGCACTGCTGTCCCACAGTGCCAGGGATCTGGGTTCGATTTTAACCTTGGGCAACTGTCTGTATGGGGTTTGCATGTTCTTCCCGTTTCTGCTGGGTGCACCTGCTAAATCTCAGTCCAAGGATGTGCAGATTAGGTGGATTGGTCATGCTAAGTTACCCTGTAGTGTCCAGGGATGTGTAGACTAGGTGGGTTAGCCATGGTGAGGTGTGGGTCTGGGTAGATTGCCTTCAGAGGGCCAAATGGCCTCAATGTGCACTGTAGAAATCCTATTGTTTCTGAAAGCACTGCCATCACTGTGGTTAAAATCTCTGGCCTGTAGCTGCTGGGTCTGTCCCCACTGTGTTTCTTGATGAAGGGTATATGATTTGCAAATTCTCTAGCCCTCTTGCACACCCCCTTTACTAGCTTATTAAAATACCATTAAACTTTTGCTTGAATGTCTTAAAATTTCAGGGAGAATGCCACCAAGTGAAGGCTGATAGATTATAATAACTTTATGTTGTTAGCTGTAATTATTTTTATATAATTTAAATAATTTACATTAAAAATAAATTAAATTATATAATTTTAATTTAAATAATAATTATGCAACTGATTTCAAAGTGTCTCTCTCTCTCAAAAAAAATTCAGTCATATTTCAAACATGCTTTACAAAAGATGTGTTTTTGCACAAAATAAGTGATGGAAGATTGTAGTCTGCCTTTCATAGTCTAATCCATCCATTAACAGATGCTTTTACTGATGGTTGAGTTGTCGTACAGTAACATTACAAACCTGCGATAAAGTAACTGTGAAAAACCCCTGCAAATGCTAGGGTTAATATCATAATAAGCTTTCTTCTGTAGGTGCTAAATGAACTGAAGCATTTCTGAAGGCAGACAGTTTCTGTTCAGCTGACTGCTTTCCCACAATGATGGGCTCATTAGCTCCTCCTAGTCAGTTTCCCCAGTAGTTACCATTAGCCATCATTCAAACGGAAGCATTGAGAGAAAACAGAGAAAAATGTCAATTCTACTTTTGTAAATTAGAAAGCATTAATGTATTCATTTGAAGCTCTTTTTGATGTATTTTCTTTGCCATTGAAGGATGTATTTTCTCTTTATGAACTGTCTGCTTCTGCATCTCTATATTTTGCATCCCACCCAAGCCCACTGCAAGAAATGTCTGACTACCTTTCTGAACCAAACACCTTCCTGAAGTAAATCTTTGTTAAGACTCCTTAAAATATGAATCGTTTGCCAATTATAATTAGAAAGCTCATGAATTAATCACACTTTGTGCTAATTGACATATTATTCAGAGTTGGAGAAAGTGGGGACTGCAGATGCTGGAGATCAGAGCTTAAAAATGAGTTGCTGGAAAAGCGCAGCAGGTCAGGCAGCATCAAAGGAACAGGAGAATCGACGTTTCGGGCATAAGCCCTTCTTCAGGAATTTGAATATTATTCAGAGTTGGCATTCTGCAGTCTAATAGGAGTTCAGCCATTTATCTAATGTTCTCGCCATGTTTATTGATGATAGCTAAGGTTAAAGCCTTGGAAAATAGTAGCAGCTAATTAGTAGCTACTAGGAAGATCTAATGGCATGCAGCTAGCTGCCAATATGCAGTCCAAGCACATTTCTGACCTCAAATATGAGTCATTATTACTCAATAGAATTCTTCATCTATACGCATACTGAATTAAAATGGAATATATTTTCTTCCAAGTCACTTAGTGTGTATATTACTTTCGTGCAATTTATCATTTGACAAGTTTCACATGGAGACCAGCAGCATTGCGTGATGCTCTTTGCATAAACTGTCTGTTTTTGTTGATGTTTTCTGTCATTTGTTTGGTTAAATTAATGATTAAATGAAACTTAGAGGAAGATTTTTCAGCCTTGATTATTTTTAAGCTGTTCTTCACAGAATTTAAACGTGCCTGATGTTCCTTGGTAATATGTGAAGTATTTATTTGGACTTGAAAAGATGCCTCAGTGGCATAAAGCGTTAACTATAGCTTTGCTCTAACAGTACCTACTGAGCATGTGTGCAAGGAGCAAAACCAGTGCGATGTCAGATCGTGTGGAACTGGGACATGAGTCTGTTGAGTTCCAGAGATCCTTTCTTATCATCCGTTCTATATGTACAGTACAGCCTATTAATGTTCACTCAAACTGAGTGCTGACCTGATCTTACGAGATAGTGGCAGTGGTGACCACACTCACAGAACCAGAGGCCAATGGCAAGGAATGTTGTAAGTGAGGTGGCTGTACAGTGCTACAGATGAAAGATGAGATCTGCCCAGCACTCAGAGCATAGAAGACTGGAAGTATACTCCCATCAGTAGTGTGGCACAACAAGCTAAGGAATTCCACACACAAACAAAAACAGAAATTGCTGGAAAAGCTCAGCAGGTCTGGCAGCATCTGTGGAGAGAAATCAGAGCTAACGTTTTGGGTCAAATGACCCTTCTTCAGCTTTTCCAGTAATTTCTGTTTTTGTTTCTGATCGACAGCATTCAGTTACTTTTCCAGTTTGAAAAGGAATTCAAGGTCTAGCGAGAGGAAAACCCTGTGCTGTACAGACAGTAAACAGGAAGATGGATATCAGTCAGCCATAGTGAGTAACAGGAGATAGTGAGATCTGCAGATGCTGGAGATCAGAGTTGAGAGTGTGTTGTTGGAAAAGCACAACAGGTCAGGCAGCATCTGAGGAGCAGGAAAATCGATGTTTGGGGCCGGAGCTCTTCATCAGGAAGTGAGTAACAGGTATTGTAAATTAAAGGTTGTGCAGAGCTGGGCAGAAAATAGCACTCAGAATGTCCACCAGTAAAAAGAATGGGAGGAAGAAAGACCCAGTCAACAGCTCTAAGTGACAACCACTGGTAGGGACCTATCAAAATAGTACTACTTTACCAAAAGAGAGACCATTTTAAAGGGCTACCAACAGTAAAGAAAGTTAAAACCAGAGCTCAACAATTTGTGTGTACCCAAGCATTAGAGGATGCGAAGGAGGATCTTAATTCTTGGAAGATAATATAGGCTCACTGCAGGTGTTTAGCTCTCCTGATTTCTCAGACCCATGGATTGAATTCTAGCAAGTAGACAACCTAGTTAATGACAATGAATTTGGTTTTAAATTGGAGGGAGAGGCAGATGTTTCTATTCTTTCAGATGCAGAGATCAATCCGCTAAACTGTCAGCTGAAGTCTGCAATTGAGTCCCATCAGCAAGCCATTGGTGTACTCAACATTTCTTCCAGTATTAAAGTTAAGACCCAAACTGCAGAGCTTCTAGATAATAGACAATAGACAATAGGTGCAGGAGTAGGCCATTCTGCCCTTCGAGCCTGCACCACCATTCAATATGATCTTGACTGATCATCCTTAATCAGTATCCTGTTCCTGCCTTAGAATATAGAACATAGAACAATACAGCACAGAACAGGCCCTTCGGCCCACGATGTTGTGCTGAACTTTTGTCCTAGATTAAGCACCTATCCATGTACCTATCCAATTGCCACTTAAAGGTCACCAATGATTCTGACTCTGCCACTCCCACAGGCAGCGCATTCCATGCCCCCACCACTCTCTGGGTAAAGAACCTACCCCTGACATCCCCCCCTATACCTTCCACCCTTCACCTTAAATTTATGTCCCCGTGTAACATTCTGTTGTACCTGGGGAAAAAGTCTCTGACTGTCTACTCTATCTATTCCCTTGATCACCTTGTAGACCTCTATCAAGTCACCCCTCATCCTTCGCCGTTCCAATGAGAAAAGGCCTAGCACTCTCAACCTATCCTCGTACGATCTATTATCCATTCCAGGCAACATCCTGGTAAGTCTCCTTTGCACCCTCTCCAAAGCTTCCACATCTTTCCTAAAGTGAGGCGACCAGAACTGCACACAGTACTCTAAATATGGCCTTACCAAAGTCCTATACAGCTGCAAAATCACCTCACGACGTTTGAATTCAATCCCTCTGCGAATGAATGCTAATACACCATAGACCTTCTTACAAGCTCTATCCACCTGAGTGGCAACTTTCAAAGATCTATGGACATAGACCCCATGATCCCTCTGCTCCTCCACCTTACTAAGAATCCTACCATTAACCCTGTATTCCGCATTCTTATTTGTCCTTCCAAAATGGACAACCTCACACTTGACAGGGTTGAACTCCATCTGCCACTCCTCAGCTCAGCTCTGCATCATATCTAAGTCCCTTTGCAGCCGACAACAGCCCTCCTCACTATCCACAACTCCACCAATCTTTGTATCGTCTGCAAATTTACTGACCTACCCTTCGACTCCCTCTTCCAAGTCATTAATAAAAATTACAAACAGCAGAGGACCAAGAACTGATCCCTGTGGAACTCCACTTGTAACTGGGCTCTAGGCTGAATATTTACCATCTACCACCACTCTCTGACTTCGACCGGTTAGCCAGTTCTCTATCCAACTGGCCAAACTTCCCACTATCCCATGCCTCCTGACTTTCCGCATAAGCCTACCATGAGGAACCTTATCAAATGCCTTACTAAAATCCATGTACACTACATCCACTGCTCTACCCTCATCCACATGCTTGGTCACCTCCTCAAAGAATTCAATAAGACTTGTAAGGCAAGACCTATCCCTCACAAATACGTGCTGGCTGTCCCCAGTCAAGCAGTGTCTTTCCAGATACTCATAAATCCTATCCCTCAGTACCCTTTCCATTATTTTGCCTACCACCGAAGTAAGACTAACTGGCCTGTAATTCCCGGGGTTATCCCTAATCCCTTATTTGAACAGGGGCGCAACATTCGCCACTCTCCAGTCCCCTGGCACCATCCCCATTGACAGTGAAGACGAAAAGATCATTGCCAACAGTTCTGCAATTTCCTCTCTTGCTTCCCACATAATCCTAGGATATATCCCGTCAGGCCCGGGGGACTTGTCTCAAGTTGTTCAAAATGCCCAACACATCTTCCTTCCTAACAAGTATCTCCTCTAGCTTACCAGTCCGTTTCATACTCACTTCTCATTTGTAAATACTGAAGAAAAGTACTCAGTCAAGACCTCTCCTATCTCTTCCGACTCAAAAAACAGTCTCCCACTACTGTCATTGATCGGTCCTACCCTCGTTCTCGTCATTCTCATGTTTCTCACATACGCATAGAATGCCTTGGGGTTATCCTTGATCCTACCCACCAAAGATTTTTCATGCCCTCTCTTAGCTCTCCTAATCCCTTTCTTCAGCTCCCTCCTGGTTATCCTGTATCCCTCCAAAGCTCTGTCTGAACCTTGTTTCCTCAACCTTATGTAAGCCTCCTTCTTCCTCCTAACAAGACATTCAACCTCCCTCGTCAACCAAGGTTCCCTCACACGACCATCCCTTTCCTGCCTGACAGGTACATACAGTTCAAGGTCACGTCGTATCTGTTCCTTGAAAAAGTTCAACATTTCAATGACATCCTTCCCTGACAGCCTGTGCTCCCAATTTATGCTCCTCAGATCCTGTCTTGCAGCATCGTATTTACCCTTCCCCCAATTGTAAAACCTACCCTGTTACATGCACCTATCTCTCTCCATAACCAAGGTGAAAGTCACAGAATTGTGGTCACCATCACCAAAATGTTCACCCACTAACAAGCCCATCACTTGTCCCGGTTCGTTACCAAGTACCAAATCCAATATGGCCTCCCCTCTGGTCGGACAATCTACATACTGAGTTAGAAAAGCTTCCTGGACACGCTGTACAAACACCACCCCATCCAATCTACTTGATCTAAAGAGCTTCTAATTAATATTCGGGAAGTTGAAATTGCTCATGACTACTACCCTGTGGCTTCTGCACCTTTCCAAAATCTGTTTCCCAATCTGTTTCTCCATATCTCTGCTGCTATTGGGGGGCCTATAATAAACACCCAACAAGGTGACTGCTCCTTTCCTATTTCTGACTTCAGCCCATACTACCTCCAAAGGCAGATCCCCCTCGAGCTGCCTTTCTGCAGCCGTTATACCATTTCTAATTAGCAACGCCACCCCCCCTCCTTTTTTACCACCCCCCCCAATCTTACTGAAACATCTGTAACCAGGAACCTCCAACAACCATTCCTGTCCCTCTTCTGTCCATGTTTCCGTGATGGCCACAACATCGTAGTCCCAGGTACCGATCCACGCCTTAAGTTCACCCACCTTATTTCTGATACTCCTTGTGTTGAAGTATACACACTTGAACCCATCTCTGTGTCCGCAAGTATTCCCTGTCAGCGCTACCTTCTCCACAGCCTCCCTACATTCTTGGACATCCTGAAACACAGCTAACCTACTTGCTGGACTACAAGTCTGGATCCCATCCCCCTGCCAAATTAGTTTATACCCCCCCGAAGAGTGCTAACAAACCTACCTCCCAGGATATTGGTGCCCTTCTGGTTCAGGTGCAACCCGTCCTGCTTGTACAGGTCCCACCTTCCCCAGAATGCAGTCCAATTGTCCAAAAACCTGAAGCCCCCTCCCCCCCCACATCATCCTAGCAGCCACGTGTTCAACTGCACTGTCTCCCTATTCCTTGCCTCACTGTCATGTGGCACCGGCAACAATCCAGAGATGACGACTGTCCGTCCTAGCTTTTAGCTTCCAGCCTAACTCCCTGAGCTCCTGAATGACCTCCCCACCCCTCTTCCTACCTATATCATTGGTGCCAATGTGCACCACGACTTCTGGCTGCACACCCTCCCCCTTAAGGATTCTGAAGACACGGACCGAGACTTCTCGGACCCTGGCACCCAGGAGGCAACAAACCATCCGAGAGTCTCACCCATGTCCACAGAACCACCTGTCTGACCCTCTAACTATAGAGTCTCCTATAACTAGTGCTCTCCTCCTTGCCCCCTTTCCCTTCTGGGCCTCAGAGCCGGACCTCGTGCCAGAGACCCGGTCATTGCAGCTTACCCCTGCTAGGCTGTCCCCCCCAATAGTATCCAAAGCGGTATACTTATTGTTGAGGGGAACGACCACAGGGGATCCCTGCACTGCCTGCTTCCTCCCCTTCCCATCTCTAACTGTTACCCAGCTACCTCTGTTCTCTGGCGTAACTATGTCCCTGTAGCTTCTATCTATCACCCTCTCAGCCTCTCGAATAATCCTCAGTTCATCCAACTCCAGCTCCAGTTCCCTAACGCAGTCTGTGAGGAGCTGGAGCTGGCTGCACTTCCTGCAGGTGAAGTCAGCAGGAGCATCGGTGGTCACCCCTACCTCAAACATCCTGCAGGAGGAACATTCCACTGCCTGCGCTGCCATAACTCTACACTTAGTCTCCAAAACAAGAACACTAAGTAGCTTACCTGTTCAGCCGACTGAGTCCTTTTTTTTAGGTTCGAGGAGGAGGGAAGGTGGAAGACACCACATGTGTAGTGTCTCAGGTTCCTTCTCCACTCAAACTTCTTACCTTCCCAGAAGCCTCTGTTGACGACTTCCGGGTTCCCACTCCTAATTGGAAAAAAAAACACAGACTGCGAAAAGAAAAACGTTAATTTAAACTGGTCTCCGCTTACCTTCCGGCTCCCCTCTCTGTGCGCCAGCTGTAGCACTGAAGTCGAAACCTCGGAGGTACGCGCTTTTAAATCAAACTTCTTACCTTTCCAGAAGCCTCTGTTGACGACTTCTGGCTTCCCGCTCCTAGTTGAAAAAAAACACAGACTGCGAAAAGAAAAACATTATCTCCATAACCTTTGATTCCACTATCCTTGAGAGCTCTATCCAACTCTTTCTTAAATGAATCCAGAGACTGGGCCTCCAGTGCCCTCTGGGGCAGAGCATTCCATACAGCCACCACTCTCTGGGTGAAGAAGTTTCTCCTCATCTCTGTCCTAAATGGTCTATCCCGTATTTTTAGTTTAAAATCACACAACACCAGGTTATAGTCCAACAGGTTTAATTGGAAGTACACTAGCTTTCGGAGCGACGCTTCTTCATCAGGTGATTGTGTGATTCACATCACCTGATGAAGGAGCGTCACTCCGAAAGCTAGTGTGCTTCCAATTAAACCTGTTGGACTATAACCTGGTGTTGTGTGATTTTTAACTTTGTACACCCCAGTCCAACACCAGCAGCTCCAAATCATGACCCGTATTTTTAAGCTGTGTCCTCTGGTTCAGCACTCACCCATCAGCGGAAACACGTTTCCTGCCTCCAGAGTGTCCAATCCTTTAATAATCTTCTATGTCTCAATCAGATCCCCTCTCAGTCTTCTAAACTCAAGGTTATACAAGCCCAGTCGCTCCAGTCTTTCAGCGTAAGGTGGTCCCTCCATTCCAGGAATTGACCTTGTGAACCTACGCTGCACTCCCTCAATAGCCAGAATGTTTTTCCTCAAATTTGAGACTAGAACTGCACACAGTACTCCAGGTGTGGTCTCACCAGGGTCCTGTACAGCTGCAGAAGCACCTCTTTGCTTCTATACTCAATCCCTTTTATTATGAAGGCCAGCATGCTATTAGCCTTCTTCACTACCTGCTGTACCTGCATATTTGACTGGTGTACAAGAACACCCAGATCTCTTTGTACTGCCCCTTTACCTAAATTGATTCCATTTAGGTAGTAATCTGCCTTCCTGTTCTTGCCACCAAAGTGGATAACCATACATTTATCCACATTAAACTGCATCTGCCATGCATCTGACCACTCACCCAACCTGTCCAGGTCACCCTGTAATCTCCTAACATCCTCCTTACATTTCACCCTGCCACCCAGCTTAGTGTCATCAGCAAATTTGCTAATGTTATTGCTGATACCATCTTCTATATCATTAACATATATTGTAAAAAGCTGTGGTCCCAGTAATGATCCCTGCGGTACCCCACTGATCACTGCCTGCCATTCCCAAATTGAGCCGTAAATCACTACTCTTTGTTTCCTATCAGCCAACCAACTTTCAATCCAAGTTAGTACTTTGCTCCCAATATCATGTACCCTAATTTTGCTCACTAAGCTCCTATGTGAGACTTTATCAAAAGCTTTCTGAAAGTCCAGGTACACTACATCTACTGGATCTCCCTCATCCATCTTCAGAGTTACATCCTCAAACAATTCCAGAAGATTAGTCAAGCATGATTTCCCCTTCATAAATCCATGCTGACTCTGTTGCTACTATCCAGATGTGTCATAATTTCATCCTTTATAATAGACTCCAGCATCTTTCCCACCGCTGCGGTCAGACTAACTGGTCTGTAATTTCCTGCTTTCTCTCTCCCACCTTTCTTAAAAGGTGGTACAACATTACCAACCCTTCAATCCACAGGAACTGATCCCGAATCTGTCGAACTCTGGAAAATAATCACCAATGCATCCACGATTTCTCGAGCCACCTCCATCAGGCCCCGGGGACTTATCAACCTTCAGACCTAACAGTCTCTCCAACACCAATTCCTGGCAAATACAAATTCCCTTAAGTTCAGGTCCTTCAGCCACTGTTACCTCAGGGAGATTGCTTGTGTCTTCCCCAGTGAACACAGATCTGAAGTACCAATTCAATTCTTCTGCCATTTCTTTGTTCCCCATAATATATTCCCCTGTTTCTGTCTTCAAGGGCCCAATTTTAGTCTTAACCATTTTTTTGCCTTTCACATACCTAAAAAAGCTTTTACTATCCTCCTTTATATTTTTGGCCAGTTTACCTTCGTACCTCATTTTTTCTCTGTGTATTTCCTTCTTAGTAATCCTCTGTTGTTCTTTAAAAGCTTCCCAGTCCTCCGTTTTCCCACTTATCTTTGCTATGTTATACTTTTTCTCTTTTAACTTTATATGTTTCTTAACTTCCCTCATCAGCCACAGCCACCCATGCCTCCTCCTAGGATCTTTCTTCCTTTATGGAATGAACTGATCCTGCATCTTCTGCATTATACACAGAAATATCTGCCATTGTTCCTCCACTGTCATCCCTGCTAAGGAATTGCACCATTGAACTTTGGCCAGCTCCTCCCTCATAGCGCCATAGTTCCCTTTATTCAACAGAAATATTGTCACTTCCGATTGTACCCTCTCCCTCTCAAATTGCAGATTGAAGCTTATTGTATTATGGTCCCTACTTCCCAATGGCTCCTTCACTTCGAGGTCCCTGATCAGTTCTGGTTCGTTGCACAATACCAGATCCAGAATTGCCTTCTCCCTGGTAGGCTCCAGCACCAGCTGTTCTAAGAATCCATCTCTGAGGCACTCCATGAAGTCTCTTTCTTGTGGTCCAATACCATCCTGATTCTCCCAGTCTACTGCATGTTGAAATCCCCCATAACAACTGTAGCAACATCTTTGCGACAGGCCAGTTTCAGCTCCTGATTCAACTTATATACGACATCCAGACTACTGTTTGGGGGCCTGTAGATGACTCCCAAGAAGGTCTTTTTACCCTTAGAATTTCTCAGCTCTATCCACACTGACTCTATATCCCCTGATTTTAGGTCTCCCCGCGCAAGGGACTGAATATCATCCCTTACCAACATGGCCACCCCACCCCCTCTGCCCGTCAGTCTATCCTTACAATAGCACGTGTAGCCTTGAATATTCATTTCCTAGGCCCTGTCCACTTGAAACCATGTCTCAGTTATCCCCACAATATTATATCTGCCAATTTCCAAATTAGCCTCAAGCCCATCTATCTTATTTCTAATGCTTCGGGCATTCATGTATAGTATTTTTAATTTGTTACTGCCATCACCCTTCCCATCAACTCCTATTTCACTCAACCTTACAGCATGATCCCTTTTTGAGTATTCTGCCTCATCGATACAGTTGTCTTTCTTGACTTCCCTTGTTCTAACTTTCCCTTCAATTTCCTTCTTAAACATCCAGTTTGTCCCCTCCCCCCCTCAAATTACTCCAGAAAAGTGTAAACTCAAGCATCAATGGAGTTTGAACATATTAAAATTGAACAAGAGTTGAAATATAATTACCTTAAAGAGACTTGAACTAAAAGCTCAGCTATTACGACTCATGCAGCACCAGAAAGCAACTATGTGAATAAGTAACTGCACTAGCTGAACTTCCTACACTGATGAGGAGCTTCTTGAGAAAATACTTCATTCTGTGGTTGAACTTTCAAGCAATTTTGCAGTTCAGAGTACTACACAGGAACTTCCCATAGATCCTGGTCCAGATGGTTATTTCATTATTGATGATGGTGCTCCTGATGGAACTCCTGAGGTTTTAATGTCTGCAGCCACATGCTGAAATAGGTATGGAACAGATCCTATTAGTTATAGAAAGAGAAATCTCTACTCTAGGAGTAGAAAGGAAGTCCTTATTTCTTCACCTCTGGAATTGTCTTCAATATGCTCTTCATTTATCTTTCTATCTATCTACCTCATTTCTGAATTAAGGTGAAATCCACAAGGAAATGAAAGCAAGACTTTCAGTTTGCTATTGATGTTTGTAATGGTTCAGGTCCCTGAGGTTGGTCTCTTTAGTCAGTTCTGCCATGGTTGGTCTTTGCCACCTACTTTACCTGCAGCTCCCCTTACCCCCACCCCCAGTCCTGAAGAAGGGTTACACCTGAAATGTTGACTTCTCCACCTCCTGATGCCGCCTGGCTTGCTCTGTTCTTCAAGCCTCCTGCTTATCTACCTTTGATTTCAGAATCTACAGTTTTTTTGTTTCTAACTAAGTCTGCTGCATTTGAATTGCTAGAGCTCAGGAACCAACTATCGTTAAATACTAGCATCCCATTCTGCTGATGTGTTCACCTACTATGGAGGTGATAAGGGCGCATATTCATCAATCAATGTTGACAGTTAATGGTTCCATTGAGAGCGAGTTTTGGGAGGAATGGAGGAGTAGGAGTTAGATGAAAATTGTCATTAATTCAATGGTTAGCCATTTGTTTAAAGAATGAACTTGTGCGGACATATGGAGTCAAGGGTCAATTACACCTTTCCATGAAGAATATTTATTGAGCCTGTGTATGAGGATGTATGATACAGCGACATCAGATCAAACAGGACTAGATACTATGTCTGTAAGTTTTCAGCAATGCCCTCTCATCAGATCCCTTGTGTATTGTTATCTTCGATAAAATCTATGAACGTTAATGACTGTGGACCTGATCTTACTGCAGACTCCAGTTTCAAAACAGTTCTTGGAAAGCCCAACTGCCACATTGATTTGCCCTGATTATTGACCTTGTTCAAAGAGACTAGATAATGGTTGAGTTGTAAGATATCAACAATTTTAATGCAGTATGTGGACAGTAGATCTTGAAGTTTAGGAATTAAGTAGTTAGAGCTGAACTCTATATCTATCTGTGCTATATCTCACCACGGAGCTCTTTTTATTCACACTGAAAGAATAATATTTCTAAATTCTATTATCTGAAATTCTATCCCTTTCAATCCCATAGCCCTTACATTTCTATCTCCATAAAGGCTTTTTATAAAGCTCAATTTGTATGACCAAGCTTCTGATTAGTCCTCCTAATTGTTCCTTCCTTGTCATAGAGTCATACAGACGTACAGCATGGAAACAGACCCTTCAGTCCAACTTGTCCATGTCAACCAGATATCCCAACCTAATCTAGTCCCACACGCCAGCACCCGGCCCATATCCATCCAAACCCTTCCTATTCATATACCCACTCAGGTGCATTTTAAATGTCGCCTCCACCACTTCCTCTGGCAGCTCATTCCATACACGCACCACACTCTGTGTGAACTATATTTTTTCTTATGTGAATTATTTGGAGATAAATGTTAATATTTAGGCACTATATAAAAGCAAAATGTTCTTGTTGTACTGACATTCCTGATGAAGAGCTTATGCACGAAACTTCGACTCTCCTGCTCTTTGGATGCTGCCTGACCGGCTGTGCTTTTCCAGCGCCACACTTTTTGACTCTCAATCAATGTTTACTTGCCCATAAATCTGTGCATAGTTCATTTCAGGGTTACAAATGGCTAAATTTACTGTGTATTAGCTGCATATTAACTTTTATGTGATATTAAATACTCCTTGCTGCACAGTGCTTATGGCTACAGAAGATCACAGGATGGTGAATTAATCAAAAATGATTCATTTTCTGTTCAAACATAGTCAGTCTATTGTCACACATGCTTAGAAATACAAATCCTGACTCACAAATGAGCCTTATTTTCATATATTTAATCACAAGCAGAACACCACCTGGCTGAACACATTTCTTTCATCAGCCCAGTTTAGTTTTGCATTTAGACTCAGATTAAACAGCTTCATTTGTTAACACTTCAGGTCTTTGTTAAACAATCTGATTCCTTGAACAGCAATCAACAGGTTTCCCCCCACTTCCCTGGAAGCCAATGATTTTTTTTAATACAACATTCATGAAGAACATAAGAAATAGGAGCGGGAGGAAGGCAAATAATTCCTTGAACCTGTCTGACCATTCGGCAAGATCATTAGGAAGTTCTACTTCAAATCCCTTTACTGCCCTATTCTCAGACTACTTGGTATCACTGATTATCCAAAAATCTATTGACTCAAACTTGAGCATATTTATTAACTAGCCATCAACATCTTTGGGAAAGAGAATTCTAAATCTTCACATTCTTCTGAGTGAAGAAATATCTCCTCATCCCAGTTCTCGTTTTGAGGCATGATGTCCAATCAGAGGAATCAGCCACATCCTTGATTATCAAAAAACCTTATGGCTTCAATCCTCCCTTACTCTATTATCTCCTTCACCTCACAACTCTCTGAAATATTCCAGCCTCTCTAATTCTGACCTCTCAAGCATCCTGATTTTAATTGCCCCACCTTTGGTTGCTGCACTTTTAGCTGAGATACCACTTTTAAGGAACTAAGTACCCGCACTCCTAAATCTCTGTATGACAATATTCCCCAAGGCCTTTTAGCTCTCAATACCCTGTCTTCTGGAATTCCTTCCTTATAACTTTCCAAAATCTCTTTTATTCTTTAAGATACTCCTTAAAACCTATCTTTTTGTCAAAGATTTTGTCCATCTATCCTTACATGGCTTTGTATGAAATATTGCTTTGTAAAGTTGCTATGAAGCATATGAATGCTTTATTTTGTTAAACATACTGAAACACAGTACATGCTGTGGTTAAATAAATTCTTCCCGTGCATTTGCATAGCAGATAGATATTTTAAAAACTGATGTGTAGGAGTCATCCGATACTAAAAGGAGGATTATCAATTATATTTAGCCAATTTCAAAGCGCTGATTGTAAGACATACTGGATGAGATGATACAGTGATGAGTTATCCCCTTTTGCTCTGCATGGAACCCTCCCCAGGTGAGAGTGGCCCACATCCCAGGCAACACATCTTGAATAATATCACTCTCGCAGCGATCCAGATGCAACGCGATGTGAGAGCTGAGGAAAACTGAATTCAGTTTTTCACACATAGTGATTATCCATAAATATGTTTGGGAATGCTTCCTGATATCCTGTTACTGTCCCATCCCAATGCACCAAGACAACCTTACATCTCATCATACACTGAACTGAACCTGCCTTTGCACTAGACAGAGCTCTGAAGACTATTTACATTTATAATGGAGAAACTCAGAGGCATCTGTGGGAAGAAAGCAGGGTTAACATTTCAAGTCTGTTGACTATCGGTTCTTAGTATTATTGCCAGGTCTGCTGAGTTTTTGCCAGCAGCTTCTGTTATAAAAATGCAAACTCAAAATGAGCCCCTTAAAGTTTTGCAAATAATTATTAAGTAAATTAAGTTTGAATGTCACAAGCTTCATGGATCACACAATTCTATTTCTTCAGCTGGTAAAACAATGGAAGGATGATCAAATATGTCACACGTGTTGAATTGCAGCAGCACAATTCACAAACATTTGGATGGAAGTCACGTGTGTAGTACTGAGGGTATGCTGCATTGCTGGAAGTGCTCTCTTTCTGAAGAAGCTGCTTGTTCATTTTCGACAGATAAAAAACTAATGACATTTTCCCACAGAAAAGCTAAATGACCTCTTAATGCCTTGGCTAATATCCATCACTAAACCAATATTTTCAAGATAGCTGAGCTAATTGTTTATCTTATTGCTAAGTGAGGAGCCCTTCCATGGTAAACTGATAGCCATCTATGTCAATGAACAAAGTTAAAAATCACACAACACCAGGTTATAGTCCAACAGGTTTATTTGGAAGCACTAGCTTTCAGAGCGCTGCTCCTTCATCAGGTGGTTGTTGTGTGACTATAACCTGGTGTTGTGTGATTTTTAACTTGGTACATCCCAGTCCAACACCGGCATCTCCAAATTATGTCGATGTAGCAACCGTGACTACATTGCAACAGTAATTTCATTGATTTTCAAGCACTTTGAATTGCATGAAGTCTTATTTTACAAATCATTAACAAGGTGGCTCAGTGGTTAGCACTGCTGCCTCACAACATTAAGGACCCGGGTTTGATTCCACACTCAGACAAATGTCTCTGTGGAGTTTGCACATTCTCCCCATACCTGCGTGGATTTCCTCTGAGTGCTCCAGTTTCCTCCCACAGTCCAAAGATTTTTAACTTTGTCCACCCCAGTCCAACACTGGCACCTCTACATCATCAGTCTAAAGATGTGCAGGTTAGGTGGATTGGCCGTGCCAAACTGCCCATAATGTTCAGGGATGTGCAGGCTAGGTGGATTAGCTATAGGAAATGCAGAGTATAGGGATGGGGTGTCTGGTGGGATGCTCTTCTAGGATCGGTGTGGACATGATGGGACGAATGGCTTGCATCCACATTGCAGGGATTCTATGAAGTAACTAACTTGAAACAAACAGGTTAGCACAAATATTAGGTCCGAGTGTGATTTAACCTTTGTGGATGAATTATAGTTTAGGCATATTCCTTCACTCCCTATGTCTGTGAACTCTAACTTTGTAATGACTGTAATAACACACTTTTAGAGCCAGCGTCGAAGGCTGATACTTTATTTCAGAGATACGCTCACAAAAATACTAAGAATAAACTCAAAATAATAAAGAGATTATTCAATTAACAGCAACTTGAAAACCAACCAGGGGATGCCAGTTTATCAATGTTCTTGCTTTTAAGCTTTGGTTCAATAGTCAAAAACTGGAGTTAGCAGTCTGGAAGTGGAATTGCCGAGGTGGTAGCTTGTTGGGATAGCAGATCAGAAGTTTTAGACGGATTCCTTCCCTTTAATGTTTCCTTTCCTTGAAGGTCATCTGAGAAACTTTGCTGAAATGTAACCTTTAAATCAGGGAGAAAAAAAAAATCACATAATCTACAAAATACAGATTTTTGGCTGTCTTCTACAGCCCAGCCTAGGGGATTTTTTTTGTAGCCTGGAGGTAGGGTCTTTGATATTGTCAGTGATATTATGTGAAGCAATGTTGACCCCTTCATTAATTGCTATTTCAAAATTATATGGTTCAAAGATAGTTGGGTTCAGCACTGTGGGAGTTCTATGGCCAAACCTTCTAGGTAGGTGTGTGGGAAAATCACCATTTAGATAGGCTTGCTTTGAAGATTGAAAAAA
Source organism: Chiloscyllium punctatum (assembly GCF_047496795.1). Lineage (NCBI taxonomy): Eukaryota > Metazoa > Chordata > Chondrichthyes > Orectolobiformes > Hemiscylliidae > Chiloscyllium > Chiloscyllium punctatum. The sequence goes on along the minus strand of NC_092762.1, from coordinate 76,882,193 downwards.
GTATATGGCCCTTCTTAGAGGTTAAGTAGAAAGCCGTCACCACATCTTACAAAATATGGTTAAATTGTAATTCTATGGTGCAGAGTATTTTTCTCTTGGAGACACTATTTATCTGTGATTGTTTATGCCATTCTAGTCATATGAGGAAGCAGATGAGACATTGATTTTCTGGCTGACTTTGACTTATGACAAACTTCTGAGTAGATACTGCTAAATTCAGTCCTGAGATTATAGCAGCCATATTTATTGGGCTGTTTACTGAATTTTGAAAACAGTCACTAAATATAAACATACTTCCATATTTTTGTTAGCACTTAATCAATTTATATCACTGCCATTATTACTTTTTTGGTCTGATTTGGTGCATGTGTTTCCAGGGACTTTAGACTCATTCATCGTTCATGTTCCTACTTCCTTAATAAGATGCAGCCTTTAAAGCTTTAAAATATTTCATTAGATAAGCAAAAAGTATCACCTGCATCACCTCTGTAATTTTTCAGAAATGAAATGTTGAAAACAAGGTGACACAAGAATTAACGTAATTTTTAAATGAGCAGTATTTAATAGAAATGTCTGGCAGAAACATATTGCAAAGGCAGAATCGAGGAGATTGTAAAAGAGAGATAAATATCTGAAAAAGAACAAAATGAAGAAAGTTATAGAAAAGGCAGGAGAATGCAATTAAGTCTTTGAGAGAGCTGGTACAGATATGATGGATAGATTGACCTGTTTTTGAAGTGTAAAATAAAATGAGCTATCAAATAGATTTCACAATTTTCAGTTTATAATTGAAAACAGTTTCTCTGAATTTGACAATCTCTGCTTCAACTTTTCTTATCTTTCACAGCCTAGTTTTTATCATTATGTGATTTCCCTTACTTATACCTTCTAAGCTCTGACATGTATTCTACACATTCTTCTCCCTATATCTTTAAAGTGTTATCAAGATGCTTCCCTTATTGCCAGTGCAAATTTATTCTTTCTTTAGAAAAAATATCTAATTCTTTACTTCCCTCAATAATAATTTAATTCTAATAGGTTGTGATCTTGAAATTTGGCCACATGCTGGTCGAAGTAGTCTCTGTGCCTGAATGGTGAATCTTAATGAGGACTTCATACTGGGCCTTATTTCCTTTGAGCCAAAGTGAAGGGTAAGAGGTAGAATGCAGGTCAAGTGGGATTGAAGATCTGGCCTCTGCAACTCCAAAAGCAATTCTCAGGAGAATGAGAGATGGGACCAGGAAGCAGGGAGGTGGCTATGAAGGTAATGAGTAGGTGGCTGGCACTGTGGGATGGGGTGAGGTGACTGGGTTAGGGAGGAGTGGACCACTGCATCAGGAAAGGATTTAATTAGGACACAAAATGCAATGGGAAGTGTTAACCCACAAATCCAGAGGGAAAATATTCAGAATTAATATCAGTAATGGCACGAAGTAGCCTTTTACTGGTTGGCCATTTCTGAAGAAGGGTCACTGAACCTGAAATGGTAACTCTGCTTTCTCTCCATGATGCTGCCAGATGCTGAGTTTTCCCAGCAATTTCTGTTTTTGTTTTTGTTTTCAGCATCCACAGTTCTTTGGCTTTTTTGACTCTAATAGAGGAAGCCTTCCCCGAGGCCTCCCCTATCTCTGAGGTGTTGGCATGTCCAAAAGAATCTGAAGCCGATCCAGAACCAAAAGTGTTAACTGATCTGTTTGTGATCAATTGCAGCCTCGAAATAACCAAGTGTTACCTTTTAATCGGGAACATTGAATTATAGGTTCATGATAGCCCTAGGTAATTTTAACAAGATTACTTCAAATATGTGAGAAAAGTGAATAAACCTTGATTGGTTACAGATCCAATTGGGAAAGCTCTACATAAAAAGGAATCTTTTCTCATTATGTAAGGGAAGAAAACTGAAATTGAAAGATCCCGAGGTAAACAAGCAATACATTTTGAAATTCAAATAAAATTTCAACAGACCATTGAAGAATTATGTACTTTTAAGAAAGGAAATTATATATTTAAAGTTGCAGTAGCACTAATCATTACTGTCAAACATGCAAAAAGTGTGTTGTAAATAATATATTGAAGAGGTATTTGATACAATTTTGTTTCTATTTACTTAGCAATCTTCCAACTGACAAAATGCGACTGGTGTGGGAATTTATATGCTAATTAGTTAAGAGCTCCCGAGAATTTGCATCACAAGGTAAGCATTAACAGGATAACTTTGTTACTCAGTACAACATGCTTGTTTCCATGGACACTAATCTACCCTATTACAAAGTTGAACAGACTAGGATCTTTATCTCTAGAAATGAGAAAGATGAAGAATGATCAATTGAGCATCTTTGGGAGAGATGCAGAGAAGGTGGGCAAAATGTTCCTATCAGGTTTCAGTTGCTGTGTTCAATTGGAGTTTAGAAGTCTCATTTTGTTGGAAACACCCATGACTACCGCCAGAGAGAATGTAATTGAGAATCAAAGGGCATGGACCAGCAAGCAATTAAAGATAAAGGCAAATTACTGTGGATGCTGGAATCTGAAACCAAAAGAGAAAATGCTGGAAAATCTCAGCAGGTCTGGCAGCATCTGTAAGGAGAGAAAAGAGCTGACGTTTTGAGTCTAACTGACCCTTTGAAACATCAGCTCTTTTCTCTCCTTACAGATGCTGCCAGACCTGCTGAGATTTTCCAGCATTTTCTCTTTTGGTAAACAATTAAAGATGCTGCTCGGGAGAGTTTAAACCAATTTGGCAAAGGGATGGATCCCTAAGCAGTTGTGAGGCAAAAGCGAAGGTTGAAGCTGGTCCAGAAGTAAAACAGAGCAAGTTAAATAGACAAGGCTAGCAAGAGTACGGCAGAAAATAAAGGAAGACTGACAAATTAAACTGCATTTATTTCAATGCTAGGGACAAGTCAGGCAGACTAATTTAGAGCATGGATAGAAACATGGTACTAGGATATTATAGCTATTATGGAAACATAGCTGAGGGAGGGACAGGACTAGCATTCAATGTTCCAGGGTACAGATGCTATAGAATGAATAGCTGTACTTATCGAGGATGTTCCTGAGGGATTGACCAGTGAAGATATATGGCTGGAACTGCGAAATAAGAAAAAGATGATCATTTTGATGGGATTGTGCTACAGGCCCCTAGTAGTCAGTGGGAAATTTAGGAGCAAACATGTAAGGAGATTGCAAATGGTTGTAAGAATAATAGGGTTGTTCAGCAGGGGATTTTAACTTTTCAAACAGACTGGGACTGCTATTGTGTTTAGGGCTTCGATGGGAAGGAATTTGTATTAAATGTGTTCAAGAAAACTTTTTCAATCAATAATAGATGGCCTATGAGAGAAGGGGCAAAACCTGACTTGGGAAATAAGGCAGGGCAAGGTGTTAGTGGGGTGGTTGCAGTTTGGGATCAATGATCATAATTCTATTAGTTTTCAAATAGTGATGGAAAAAGATAGGCCTGATCTATGAGTTAAACCTCTAAATTGGGGCATAAAAGAAAGTGAGGACTGCAGATTCTGGAGAGTCAGAGTCGAAAAGTATGACATTAGAAAAATACAGCAGGTCAGGCAACATCCGAGGAGCAAGAGAGTTAACATTTTGGACATAAGCCCTTCATCAGGAATGTGGGAAGGGATGGGGGCTGAGAGATAAATAGAGGGGTGGAAAGGTGATAGGTGGATGCTGGTGTGTGTGTGGGGCGGCGGGGGGGGGAATGGTGTGATTGTAATAGGTTGGTGGGGAGGGTGGAGTGGATAGGTGGGAAGGAAGACGGACAGGTAGGTCAGTCAGAAGGGTGGTGCTGAGTTGGAGGGTTGGATTTGGGATGAGGTGGGGGAAGGGGAGATTTGGAAACTAGTGAATTTGATGTTGATACTGTGTGGTTAAAGGGTCCCAAGGCTGAAGATAGGCATTCTTCTTCTTCCAGTCGTTGGATGGCTTGGATTGGCAGTGGAGGAGGCCCAGGACTTGCATGTCCTTGGTGGAGTGGAAGGGGGAGTTGAAGTGGTAAGCCACAGGGCAATGGGGCAATTGGATACGTGTGTCCTAGACATGTTCCCTGAAACGCTTCATGAGTTGATGTTCTATCTCCCCGACGTACAGGTGACCACATTTGGGCATGGTCAATTTTGATGGTATTAGACAGGAGCTTTCTAAATTTGATTGGGGGTAGTTGTTTGCGGGTAAAGGGACATCTGGTAAGCAGGAAGCTTTCAAAAGCGAGATAATGAGAGTTTGGGCAACATGTTAGTGTGAAGGGTAAGGCTGGTACAAGTAGGGAACACTGGGTGATAAGAGATATTAAGGGTCTGGTCAAGGAAAAGAAGGAGACAAGCGCCAGGTACAGATAGCTGGGACCAAAATAATCCCTTGTCGAGTTTAGGGGGTATAGGAGAACACTTAAAACAGAAATCTGGAGGGCTAAAAAGGGACATTAAGATTGCTTTGTCAGATGAGGTTAAGGAGAATCTAAAGAGGTTCTGCAAATATATTAATGAAAAAGAGTAACTAGGAGACATTAGGGTCCCTTAAGGATCAATGAGGCCATCCATGTATGGAACCACAGGAGATGGGTGAGATTCTAAATGAATAGTTGATGCCAGTATTTACTTTGTAGTAGCCAAATGGATACTAAATTGGCTTGACAGTATGAGACAAAGGGTAGTGATAGAGGGTTATTGTTCAGACTGGAAGCCTGTGACCAGTGACGTACCTCAAGGATTGGTACTGGGGCCATTGTTGTTTGTCAGTTATATAGAGTCATAGAGATGTACAGCATGGAAACATCTGTACATCTGTACATAGACGGTCCAACCCGTCCATGCCAACCAGATATCCCAATTCAATCTAGTCCCACCTGCCAGCACCCGGCCCATATCCCTCCAAACCCTTCCTATTCATATACCCATCCAAATGCCTCTTAAATGTTGCAATTGTACCAGCTTCTACCATATCCTCTGGCAGCTCATTCCATACACGTACCACCCTCTGTGTGAAAAAGTTGCCCCTTATGTCTCTTTTATATCTTTCCCCTCTCACCCTATAGCTATGCCCTCTAATTCTGAACTCCCCAACCCCAGGGAAAAGACTTTGTCTATTTATCCTATCCGTGCCTCTCACAATATTGTAAACCTCTATAAGGTCACCCCTCAGCCTCCGATGTTCCAGGGAAAACAGCCCCAGCCTGTTCAGCCTCTCCCTATGGCTCAAATCCTCCAACCCTGGCAACATCCTTATAAATCTTTTCTGAACCCTTTCAAGTTTCACAACATCTTTCCGATAGGAAGGAGACCAGAATTGCACACAATATTCCAACAGTGGCCTAACCAATGCCCTGTACAACTACAACATGACCTCCCAACTCCTGTACTCAATACTCTGACCAATAAAGGAAAGCATACCAAACGCCTTCTTCACTATCCTATCTACCTGCGATTCCACTTTCAAGGAGCTATGAACCTGCACTCCAAGTCATCTTTGTTCAGCAACACTCCCGAGGACCTTACCATTAAATATATAAGTCCTGTTAAGATTTGCTTTCCAAAAATGCTGCACCTTGCATTTATCTGAATTAAACTCCATCTGGCACTTCTCAGCCCATTGGCCCATCTGGGCAAGATCCTGTTGTGATCTGAGGTAAACCTCTTCGCTGTCCACTACACCTCCAATTTTGGTGTCATCTGCAAACTTACTAACTGTACCTCTCTTATGCTTGCATCCAAATAATTTATGTAATGACAAAAAGTAGGGGACCCAGCATCGATCCTTGTGGCACTCCACCGGTCACAGACCTCCAGTCTGAAAAACAACCCTCCACCACCACCCTCTGTCTTCTACCTTTGAGCCAGTTCTGTATCCAAATGGCTAGTTCTCTCTGTATTCCATGAAATCTAACCTCGCCAATCAGTCACCCATGGGGAACCCTGTCGAACGCCTTACTGAAGTCCATATAGATCACATGTATTGCTCTGCCCTCATCAATCTTCTTTGTTACTTCTTCAAAAACTCAATCAAGTTTGTGAGACAGGATTTCCCATGCACAAAGTCATGTTGACTATCCCTAATCAGTCCTTGCCTTTCCAAATACATCTGATCCCTCAGGATTCCCTCCAACAACTTGCCCACCACCGAGGTCAGGCTCACTGGTCTATAGTTCCCTGGCTTGTCTTTACCACCCTTCTTAAACAGTGGCACCACGTTAGCCAACCTCCAGTCTTCCGGCACCTCACCTGTGACCATCGATGGTACAAATATCTCAGCAAGAGGCCCAGCAATCACTTCTCTAGCTTCCCATAGAGTTCTCGGGTACAGCTCACCAGGTCCTGGGGATTTATCCATCTTTAACCGTTTCAAGACATCCAGCACTTCCTCCTCTGTAATCTGGACATTTTGCAAGATGTCACCATCTATTTCCCTATAGTCTATATCTTCCATATCCTTTTCCACAGTAAATACTGATGCAAAATATTCATTTAGTATCTCCCCCATTTTCTGTGGCTCCACACAAAAGCCGCCTTGCTGATCTTTGAGGGGCCCTATTCTCTCCCTAGTTACCCTTTTGTCCTTAATAAATTTGTAAAAACCCTTTGGATTCTCCTTAATTCTATTTGCCAACGCTATCCCATGTCCCCTTTTTGCCCTCCTGATTTCCCTCCTAAGTATACTCCTACTTCCTTTATACTCTTCTAAGGATTCACTCAATCTATCCTGTGTGTACTTGACATATGCTTCCTTCTTTTTCTTAACCAAATCCACAATTTCTTTAGTCATTCAGCATTCCCTATACCTACCAGCCTTCCCTTTCACCCTGACAAGTTTTCTCTGGATTCTTGTTACCTCATTTCTGAAGGCTTTTCATTTTCCAGTCGTCCCTTTACCTATGAAAATCTCCCTCCTATCAGCTTTCGAAAGTTCTTGCTTAATACTGTCAAAATTATAAACAATTCGGATGAGAATATTGGAAGCATGGTTAGTAGGTTCATGGATGACACCAAAATTGGGGGTACGGTGGATAGTAAAGAAGATAATGTAAGAGTACAAATGGACCTTGATCAACTTGTCCAGTGGACAGACGATTGGCAGATGGAGTTTAATTTGGTTAAATGTGAGATGTTACGGTTTGCTAAGATAAATCAGGCACAACTGGTACAGTTCATGGTAGGGCCTTGGGGAGTGTTGTCGAACAGAGAGACCTCAGGGTGTAGGTACTTAGTTCCTTTAAAAGTAGTGCCTCAGACAGACAGGTTGGTGAAAAAGGTGAATGGCACACTTGCCTTCATTGGTCAGTGCATGGAGTATAGGAGCTGAGACATCATGTTGCATTTATACAATGATGTGGAGGTGCCAGTGTTGGACTGGGGTGGACAAAGTTTAAAATCACACATTGATAAGGCCACATTTGGAGTACTCTGTACAATTTTGGTCCCCCTGATAATGGAAGGAAGTTATTAAACTGGAAAGCGTGCAAAATGATTTACAAGGATGGTACTGAAACTGGAAGATTTGAGTTATAAGGAGAGGCAGGATTGGCTGGGGTGTAGCGATGAGGTGGAGATGGAATTGGGGTTTGAGAATGGTGGTGAAGTTAAGCCTGACTGTGTCACATCTTAATGAGATGTCACTGGAAATGATATACCATCATACAATCTTTAATAAAGTTAATACTTTCCTCACTTCAGCAGACTCTGCAAATATCAGATAGGATAAATAGACCAGGTCTATTCCCTGGGGTGAGGGAGTCCAGAACTAGAGGAGGTTTAAGGTGAGAGGGGAAAGATTTAAATAGGACCTAAGGGACAACTTATTCACACAGAGGGTGGTACGTGTATGGAATGAGATGCCAGAGGAAATGGTGGAGGCTGGTACAATTACAGAATTTGAAAGGCATCTGCATGGGTATATGAATAGGAAGGGTTTAGAGGGGATATGGGCCAAATGCTGGCAAATGGGACTAGATTAGGTTCGGATATCTGGTCAGCATGGACAAGTTAGACTGAAGTGTCTGTTTCCATGATGTACAGCTCTATGATTCTATGACTCTATGCCCTTTAGGAGCACAACAAAAATAAGAATATTATGGGAGATGATAAAAATAAACCTGATTAATTTAGTTACAATACAGAGTGCAAAACAGCGTGTGTTATTTTTGATGCTGATGAAACACCCACACATAATGTATTGCTCATATCTAGATGTGACCCAAATTCAGGTCAATATGCTATGTTTTTTCAACTTGCATAAATGACAATGGAGAGTTTGGTGTAAGTGAAATAGCCTGTACTTTATGAGGATTACTGAATTCTGTTGAATGCAGACATATAAAAGTGATGCAGAAACAGCCTGGATTAGCTTGGAAGCATAAAGATATCATTTGTGGTCTCTGCAAGGGATTGTTAAGTTTCTAAAATGCTAGGTTTAAGGTTTACTTAGACATTAGTGTTTATGTTCATTGACACTGTCACATTTCAAATTTGGCTAACGTTGAGCAGTTAGGTAGAACTTTTCAAAGTGAAACATTCAGAATACCAATAATATTGATGAAAAGTGATGAGGTTACATCTCAACTTATTGGCGTTGTGACCATTGTGTTCATTTCCGGTTAATTGTCATTAGGAGGTTTTGTTTGTAATGGACTACTGTATAACTATGTGAACATATATGATTTATTGTCATTCCTTCCCTGTGACATCACTGAATCACTGTGTAAGTGACCATTAAGTGTTGATGGTAAATATGCATGGTTTAGATATGAGTGTGCATATAAACAATATTCTGTAAAACAGTGCTTTCTGAACCTTTTCTCATCAAGATCCCATTTTAGTGTTTGCAAATTGCTGGGACCCCAGACCTACAAGGGTGTGAAAACCTGTGGAAAAGGGAGGTGATGCCTGTGAGAGAGCTTTGGGGCAGGGGCAAGCTTGGGGGGGGGGGGGGGGGGTGTGGCCAGGGAGGGGTTCATAGACCTATAGGTGTGATGAGGGAAAGCTGTGTAATCTTCAAACCTCAGGCCCACAAGTAAATGCAGTACATGCTCATTACTTAAAAAAAACTTAAAGAGGCCTCAGAGCCATTAGCTATTAGTCAGATCTCAGCAATGGTTATTACTTAGGGCTGTTATAGTGCAGTGGTAGTGCATCTGCCTCTGAGGCAGGAGGACCTACCTGCCTGGAGCTGTATAATAATATCTTTGAACATGTTGGTTAGAAAATTCCTTAAGGTCATTGGAGCCTGTGCACCTCAGTTGTGGCATCTGACCCTACCTGGAGTTGTAACCCACTGTTTAGTGATATCCTGCAATCTAAGCTCTGTAAAATTTTTGCTTCTCACGCTGTGGGGTTATATGCAAAAGTCTGGCGTGTAGATATTGTTAACTTCATCTTGATAATTAGCGGGGATCTAAATTATTTCTACCTACAATGCATATGCATAAATTGTACATCTGCACGTTTTGTTTGCTTTGTAAACATCATACTGCTCCTATGTTAAGATCTGTATGCATGCTGAGCATATGATAATGTATTGCTGTCAGTTTTATCCAGCATGTCCTTTGCTAAATGTGCTAACAGCTGCCGTGGATCACCCAATACAGGTCTGATGTACAAACAGGAATTTCAAATATAATCTATTAAATTGCTCCAACAGTTGAGAAAATGATGGGAATGGATTCTGCTTTGACCCCAATCAAACGACGCAGAAAGATCATTGAACCTGACCCAGTCAGACATGTTATAACTGAACATCAAGAGCTCGATTTCCACACATACACACACACCTCCCCCCCACCCCGCCCACCCCACCAATAACAGCCATGGAATATCCTGGGAGAGGCAAATAACCAATTACTGTATGATTATTTTAATAATTATTATTTAATAATTTTCTTGATACCCCAGGCCATTCAGGAACTGTAAAATTCCTCTCTCATCAAAGAAGACCAATGCCTTAGATCAAGATAAAACCAGGATATGCCCTGTTTTGTGTACAGTATATTATAAACAGATTTTCTCACTTAAATGTCATGAGACACAATTGCATACTTTATCCTCGACAGCCGCCTTACAATCTTCACCCAGAGATTTACAGACTCATAAAATTGACACACATAAACCAATCCATAGAATTTAATGTAATTTCATATTGTGTTACCAAATATTCTTCAAAAGGGTAGATTTTAACCTAACCAAATTTCATCTGGCAAGTGATTAATGTAAATGGCTAATGTACAATTAATTGCTGATATAATCCAGAAGGATTGACAAACGCAGCAAATAGGATGTAGCTAAGCGTACATTATAATGAAAGAAGCTATAATGCACCAATGGTCTTTAACAAGAGTTGTTTTAGATGTATGTTAAACAATGTCTGGAAGATTATTCTACAGCAATAACACTAAATGGTTTGATAAGGAATTGGCAGCTGAATTTCTAATGTAAAGTTTTAATTTTCATTATCATGGAAAATACTGTCTTTTTTGTAAAATTTAAACCAGTTAAGATAACATGGAAATCAAGAAAGAAGTCTCCAAAACAAAACTTGAGTGATCATTCTTTTATGGCAAGAGGTGTATGTACAATGAAAAGTCAGCTGTCACGTCCACACACATCATTTATTGCATCCGCTGCACCCGATGTGGCCTCCCCTATATTGGGGAGACAGGCCGCCTACTTGCGGAACGTTTCAGAGAACACCTCTGGGACACCCAGACCAACCAACCCAACCACCCCCTGGCTCAACACTTCAACTCGCCCTCCCACTCCACCAAGGACATGCAGGTCCTTGGACTCCTCCATCGCCAGATCATAGCAACACGACAGCTGGAGGAAGAGCGCCTCATCTTCCGCCTGGGAACCCTCCAACCACAAGGGATGAACTCAGATTTCTCCAGTTTCCTCATTTCCCCTCCCCCAACCTTGTCTCAGTCAAATCCTTCGAACTCAGCACCGCCTTCCTAACCAGCAATCTTCTTCCTGACCTCTCCGCCCCCACCCTACTCCGGCCTATCACCCTCACCTTGACCTCCTTCCACCGATCGCATTTCCAACGCCCCTTCCCCAAGTCCCTCCTCCCTACCTTTTATCTTAGCCTGCTGGACACACTTTCCTCATTCCTGAAGAAGGGCTCATGCCCGAAACGTCGATTCTCCTGCTCCTTGGATGCTGCCTGACCTGCTGTGCTTTTCCAGCAACACATTTTCAGCTGCATTCCTAGACAACCAGTTATGCAATGCATCCTTGGGTCTGACAATATTATTTTATTAACTATCACCTCTGTTGCTCTTCAATTGCATGGGGACAATACATCTGGAATGGGAAGAATGAATTATGGGAGTGAATTTTGTAATGCTTTTGAAACCTTATTGGAAAGGTCTGGCTGTCAGTCAAAGGATTTGAAGGTCAACCTGCTTATGTCATGGTAAGACCACATCAGCCTTTGACATGTTTCCATGAATCACACTGCAGTGCTTCAGAGAAATGCAGCGCAAACTGGAGGAATGACATCTCATCTTCAGACTAGGCACTTTACAACCTTCTGGACTTAATGTTGAGTTCAACACCTTCAAATTGTGAACCCAATCCCATTCCTTCCCCTTCTGTTAGCTTTACTTGTTACACTCTCTGTCACCAGGTCCTCTCTTCACAGCCCCCACTCCAGTGCAGTTGTCTGTTCTTTCCAACCTGGCAGTTATCCACACCATTAATCTGCCATTTTCATGTTCTGATCACTTAATCTGAACTACCAACATCCTTTCTCCCCCAGCACTGTACACCGCCCATCCCTCCCCCAACCAACAATTGCATGAATGCTACCCCCTCCCCACTTCACATCAGCTCTGAAGAGCCATCTACACTCAAAACGTTAGCTTGCTATGCCTCCATGGATGCTGCCTAACCCACTGTGATCTCCAGCATTTTTTGTTTTCAGCATCTGCAATAATTTGCTTTTTCTATGAATAGAGCTCAAAAGAAAGCTAACAAACAAGAATAGTCACTGGTGGCCCTCAGAACCTAAACATTGGTGTCAGAGTAATTTGCTTTTGGTATTCAAAGGGTTAAGGGTTCACTGAGGATAAACAATCTTCTGAAGGGTACATGGTAAATTATCGTTATTAGCACCGAGATCATAAATTATCCAATAAAGCAATCACAGGTGGGCTTTGGAAACGAGTCCGGTCTTGAGAAGAGAATTATATTTGAAATATGAGACTGCAAAGGAATAAAAGATCATAGCCTCTGGTATTCAAGAGTTCTTGTTATGTTAGAAAGACCTTGAATTTATGTAGAATTTTTCACGTCCTTAATACACCCTAAAAGACTTCTGATCCAATGAAGTTGTTTTGCAGTCATGTCACTGTTGCTATGTAGACAAACACAGCAGCACTAATTGCATACAGTAAAATCCCACAGACTGCAAATGAGATGAATGACCAGTTAATCTGCTTTTGGTGATAATGTTTGAGATGTGGAATTAAGCAGATACTCTTCTCACTTCTTCACCTGAACAGATGGACATGATCTGAGTTGAACATCTTATGCAAAAGACAGAATCAAATGGCACAAGTTGCAATTGTTAGGATTTAAGGGATCAAAGGGTATGGTGAGAAAGAGGAAACAGCGTACTGAGTTGGATGATCAACTATGATCATATTGAATGGCGGAGCAGACTCAAGCCAAATGTTCTGCTTCAATCTCTGAGAAGGCAGCACTCCTTCAATATTGCACTGGAAAATCGATCAAGTTAAATGTAAGAGTGGGATTTAAACACAAAGAATGCTGGAGAATATTGGCAGATTTGGGGGAGTGGAATTCAAAGCCATGCTCTCAGAGCATTAGCCTGAGGTTTCAGATTGCTAGGCTAGTGACAATACTACTCTGCCATCACCTCACCGTCAATTTGTTGAATAACAGACTGTCAGTGGAAGGCAATGACAATATTTACCACATCAAAAAAACCCAGAACCATCATTTTTTCCAAGTAATATGTTTGGTTTTCGTATGTTGTCAGTTCCTTTGTACGTCTATTTTTCTTTCCTAAAATAGCTTAACTTCAAAAATCTATTTTAACTTTTCCTATTCGTATGTTCTTACTCAGTGAGGTTTGCACAAGCTGCAGTGAGGTGTAGAAAATTATTTTTCAAAGTTCATGTTTAGTAGCACACCTTTATAGAGGTATTGTTCAATGGGCGCAGAGACATTGCCTAAGTGACAATTATTATGTGTGATACATCAGCAGCATGTTCTAATTTGCACAGCATGATAGGTAAGCTCAATTCTGTCCTGTCCAATAAAACACATAAACGGAACAATGTGCATTGATATAACACCTTTATTTCTGCCATTGTTCCTCAATTTAATTTTTTGATAAATTCCTTTCCCAGTCCACTCAGCCATCTCTATCCTCATCATCATGTAATTACTCTTATTTAATTTAACATCAATGTTCCTGACCCAAGTTTCACTCTCAAAGTGAATGGTTAATTTCCCATATTATGGTCACTGTTCCCTAGAGCATCACTTAGTCTGAGATCATTTATTAAACCTGCCTCATTACAAATTATAAGATCCAAATTAGCCTGATCCCTCATTGAATACACAAGATGTAGTTCCAAAACACAATCCTGAATACACTTGATGTATTCTTCCTCATGACTACCTTTGACAATTTGATTTTCTCACTCTACATGACAATTAAAGTTATCCATAATTAATGTACTGCCTCTTTTATATCTCTTTTATATCTCTTTTATATGCTTCGTTATCTCAAGATTTATTCTTTGTCCAATAAAACAACTACTGTTAGGTTCTACTCCCACTAGTGTCTCATTTCCATTGTTATTTCTTATTCCTGCCCACAGGGATTTTACATCACCCAATCCTACATAATCCCTTTCTAGCATATTCATTCCATCTCATAATGACAAAGCTACTCCACCACCCTTCCCTTCCTGCCTGTCCTTTCAAAAACTCACATTCCCCTGTATATTTAGCTTCCAGCTTTGATCTCATTGTAATCACCTCCATAATGGCTATAAGATCAAGCTCAAGCTCAATAACCTTTAACTGTGCCATTAATTCATCCATTTTGTTGCAGCGATGATAGAATTAAAGGTAGAGTAACTTGCAATGGGAATTGGTGTAAGTGAAGTTTACGATATTTACCTGTCTAGATGTGACTCTTCAGCAGACAGACAGTTTCAAATCTTTATGCCATTCAAGTGAAGTTATGGCAGACTATACTTGACCTGTCGATTCGATTTGCCTCCCAAACTAGAGTCACCTAAGCTGCTTGATGAGAGACAGAGACTTCTGATTGCCACAAGGGACAAGTCAAGACTATATGGTTAAGCAACTCATTGAAAGAATGTTGCTGATGAATGCTGGCAATCTCTTTCAAAATAAGTACAGTTAAAGGTTTAGGAGCAATCAAAGCCAATATGTTGCAATTATCATTCTCCTGAATTACGCAAGCCTTACAACTTTCTGAGAAAGGCAATTTTTTCACACTATGAGTCATGTGTATTTGTCATAACAAATGGTATTATGAACAGCTAACCTTGTGTATATATTAAACTCACAATTATCAAAATATCTGTATCTTATTCCACATCATGACACTATGGCAATTCTAGTAATCATTATAAGTGTGGGAGAATTATATTTGTATTTCATAAAAGCAACATTTTTATTCCAATTTAATTTGGAATATCATTATAGTTAAACAACTACTTGAGGTTACTTCGGGGCAATAGAAAGCTGGCAAACTAAAATTTAACTCAGATTATTTGAAAGAAAAATCACAGCACTAAATATTTGTGCAAGTAGAACTGCAAATGATTAAAGTCAATTATTGGAACAGTGAAGTTTAATGACTGTGTGGTGAAGTGACTTAGCACAATCTCATTTTACTTTTGGCATCTGTGTTTGAAATCCAAATCCAAAGAGATGACATGAAAATCTCTTCTCACGTCTTATTGTTCAGAACACATGTGAAATAAATTTGGAAACTTGGTTCCAGTTCTTGGTAGATATAAAAGTACAAATCTCATATATAAAACTGACATTTTTCAAAAATAAATAATTCAAAGACTTTTCAAGGATGTGTGTCAGAATCCCAGCGTAATTTTTCCTCTGAATTAAAAAGGTCCTTACTTCTGCACTGCTAATTTTAATTTTCATTGCTGTTCCTCCTTTTGTGAATTCATGGAGTGCCCAATTTATAAATGTCTGACTTACAACTGCTTGTACGTATGAATGTTGTCTCTTACAGGGTGTAATTTTAAGGTTCCAAAATATGAATATTTCCTGTTCTTACAAATAACTTCTTCATATTGTCCTTCATTGTGTTCTGACTTTTGTCCAAATTGACTTCTGAACAGACTCCAGAGGAGCCCATTGGTAACTTGGAGACTGCCTACATTTGGGTACAGCTACCTGGGTAACTGTTTAACAGCTGGTCTTTCTCACCAATTTGATTCACTGGATCTGTATGTTAATGAGGACTGCAGCATTGGCAATCAGCAAACAACATCACGAAACATCTCTGAGCATGTGGTCATAAAAAGCACAGTGATTTTCATTGTAGAATTCAGTTGCACCAAAATGTGTTGTGTTTTTTGGTAGTTATCTCCCCAAACCTTTTAGCTCTTGCTCTATCTAGTCTGAGGGTCAGTAGTCCGACTCTTTCCAGGCCAAGCCAAATTCCCTTTGATCTTCTATTTAATGTGTCATTTAGCTATTATCAAGTCCAAATTTTCCTTTCCAGCCCAGGGAAACATTGCAGAGGAGAAACTGTTTTTACACCATTATCACAAAAAGGGGATTGGCACTTGGGTCTTGCCTCTCATAATGCAACCAAGAAGAGTCAGTATGGCTTCATAAAGGGAAAATCATGTCTAATAACCTTAAGGAGGCAATAAGCAGGATAGATAAAGGGAAATGAGTCAATGTAATATATTTGGATTTCCAAAATGTATTAGATGTGTTGTCACAAACAAAGCTTCTTAATAAGATAAGAGTTCATAGTTTTTGGGTGAGCATGGATAGAGGATTGGAAAACTAACAGAAGAAAATAATTTGTGATAAAGAGGGCATTTTCAAGATAGCAACCTGTAATTAATGGAGTGCCACAGGGATCAGTGCTGGGGTCACAATTATTTACAACACACATTAATGATTTAGATGAATTAAGTGCATGTACTATTGCCAAGTTTGTGGAAAATGCAAAAATAGGTGGCAACGCATAAGGAGTATTCAGAACAATATAAATAGGTTAAGTGGGCAAAATCTTTGCAGATTGAACACAATGCGATAACAAATTTAGGTTATGCACTTTGTCAGAATGAATAAAGGAGTTGAATATTACTTAAATGGAGAAAGCTTGCAGAAGGTGTTGAAGAGTTGTTGTACAATTTGTTGGAGATTGATTGATATTTGATGGGGAGGTGAGGGCCCAGTGGTATTATTGCTAGATTATTAATCCATATGCACAGGTAATATTTTGGCACCCCAAGTTTTGGCAGATGGTGGAATTTGAATTTAATAACAAAATCTAGAATTGCTGTCCTTACCTGATCTGGTCTACCTGTGACTCCAGACACACAGCAATATGATTGATTCTTAATTGCAATTAGTGATGGACAATAAATGCTGCCCTAACCAACAATGTCCACATCACATAAATGAAGAAAAAGAAAGATTATAGGGAAATCTTGATTAACATTTCTCCTTCCCTGCATCCCCCACCCTCACCTCTCTCTCTCATTTGGCAGCTCATTGGTTCATCCTTGGCTGTTCATCTCATTGCTACTTGTGAAACCTCGCCACATACAAAAAAAAGGCTGCCACACTTGCCAGCACAATACCAGCCTTTTTCCTTCAGAGTAATTTACCCTATGTTGGGGTCCTTATGAATGATAAGATGCCATATAATGTGCCTTTCTCCAACTTGTATTTCTGATTCACATCCACAAAGTTACAGGAATATGGGTAAGTGTTCATGTTTTAAAAATTATGGTATTTAAAGATTTACCTAACAAAGCTATGATAGGTTACAGCACAGAAGGAGTTTACTTGGCCCTTTATGGTCTGTGCTGGATCTGTGGAAATGTTACTCATCCAGTCTCCCATCCCTGGCCTATTTCCCTTTAGCTTTGCACCTTGTTCCTTTATACATAATTGAAAGGATATTGGAGCGGGAGGGGGAGGATCCAGTTGTTGTGGTCCACGTTGGTACCAACAACATAGGCAAGACTAGGGTGGAGGACCTGTTTGGGCATTACGAAGCACTAGGCAGGAAATTGAAGCACAGGTCCTCAAGGGTCATAATCTCCGGATTACTGCCCGAGCCACGTGCCAATTGGCATAGGGACAAGAAAATTAGAAGTGTAAACACGTGGCTAAGGGATTGGTGTGGGAAAGAGGGATTCCACTTCATGGGGCACTGGCATCAGTTTTGGAACAGGGGGGATCTGTACCGTTGGGACGGTCTCCACCTGAACCGATCAGGTACCAATGTTCTGGCGAAGAGGATAAATAGGGTGGTCAGTAGGACTTTAAACTTCTGAGTTGGGGGGAAGGGAAAGTGAAAGCAACAGGGAGTATGGAGGTAAATGGAAAGATAAGCAGCAGGATAGCATGTTTCCAGGCGGATTTAAAATTGAGGCAGACTGAGAATGCAGAAAAAAGCAAAGATAACTTAGGACATATGACTTACAACATCTCTAATAAGGAAGTTAGCATTAAGGCACTTTACCTGAATGCTCGTAGCATTCATAACAAAGCCGATGAATTAATGGCACAGATAATAGTGAATGATTATGATGTAGTAGGCATCACAGAGACTTGGTTACAGGGGGGTCAGGACTGGCAGTTAAACCTCCATGGTTTTTCGACTTATCGAAAAGACAGAGAGGTGGGCAGAGGGGGTGGAGTTGCCTTGTTAGTTAAGAACAAAATTAAATCTATGGTATTGAATGACATAGCGTCGGATGATGTGGAGTCTGTGTGGGTGGAATTGAGGAACCACAAAGGCAAAAAAACCATAATTGGAGTTGTGTACAGACCTCCTAACAGTGGTCAGGACCAGGGACGCAACATGTACCGGGAAATACAGAAGGCATGTCAGAAAGGCAAGGTTACATTGATCATGGGTGACTTCAATATGCAGGTGGACTGGATAAATAATGTTGCTAGTGGATCTAAAGAAAGGGAATTCATGGAATGCTTACAGGATGGCTTTTTGGAACAGCTAGTCATGGAGCCCACAAGAGAGCAGGCTATTCTGGACCTAGTGCTTTGCAATGAACCAGACTCTATAAAAGATCTTAAAGTAAGGGAACCCTTAGGAAGTAGCGACCATAATATGGTAGAGTTCAGTCTGGAGTTTGAAAGGGAGAAGGCGAAATCTGATGTAATGGTGTTACAGTTGAATAAAGGTAATTATGAGGGCATGAGAGAGGAACTGACTAAAATAGACTGGAAGCAGAGGCTAACCGGGAAGACACTAGAGCAAAAATGGCAGGAGTTTGTAGGTATAATTGAGGACACTGTACAGAGGTTCATTCCCAAGAAAAGAAAGATTAACCGGGGAGGGATTAGACAACCTTGGCTGACAAAGGAAGTCAGGAAATGTATTAAAGAAAAAGAGAGATCCTATAAAGTGGCTAAGAACAGTGGGAAATCAGAAGATTGGGAAGGATACAAAAGCAAACAGAGGATAACAAAGAGTGTAATAAGAAATGAGAGGATCAAATATGAAGGTAGGCTAGCCAGTAATATTAGAAATAATAGTAAAAGTTTCTTTCAGTACATAAGAAACAAACGACAGGCAAAAGTAGACATTGGGCCACTTCAAACTGATGCAGGGAGCCTAGTGATGGGAGATAAGGAAATAGCAGGAGAACTTAACAAGTACTTTGCGTCAGTTTTCACAGTGGAAGACAGGAGTAATATCCCAAAAATTAAAGGGTGTCACGGGGCTGAGTTGAGTATGGTTGCCATTACGAAAGAGATAGTGCTAGAAAAGTTAAAAAGTCTTAAAATTGATAAATCTCCTGGCCCCGATGGGATACACCCTAGAGTTCTGAGAGAGGTTGCTGAGGAAATAGCAGAGGCATTGGTTGAGATCTTTCAAGAGTCACTGGAGTCAGGAAAGGTCCCGGACGATTGGAAGATGGCTGTAGTAACCCCCTTGTTCAAGAAAGGATCAAGGCAAAAGATGGAAAATTATAGGCCAATCAGCTTAACCTCGGTTGTTGGTAAAATTCTAGAATCCATCATTAAGGATGAGGTTTCTAAATTCTTGGAAGAGCAGAGTCTGATTAGAACAAGTCAACATGGATTTAGTAAAGGGAGGTCATGCCTGACAAACCTGTTGGAATTTTTTGAAGAGGTAACAAGTAGGTTAGACCAGGGGAACCCAGTGGATGTGGTCTATCTGGACTTTCAAAAGGCCTTTGATAAGGTGCCACACGGGAGACTGCTGAGCAAGGTGAGGGCCCATGGTGTTCGAGGTGAGCTGCTGGGATGGATTGAGGATTGGCTATCTAACAGAAGGCAGAGAGTTGGGATAAAAGGTTCTTTTTCAGAATGGCAGCCGGTGACGAGCGGTGTCCCGCAGGGTTCGGTGCTGGGGCCACAGCTGTTCGCATTATATATTAATGATTTGGATGAGGGAACCGGGGGCATTCTAGCGAAGTTTGCCGATGATACAAAGTTAGGTAGACAGGCAGGTAGTACTGAGGAAGTGGGGAGGCTACAGAAGGATCTAGACAGGTTGGGAGAGTGGTCCAGGAAATGGCTGATGGAATTTAACGTGAGCAAGTGCGAGGTCTTGCACTTTGGCAAAAAGAATATAGGAATGGACTACTTTCTAAATGGTGAGAAACTTAATAAAGCCAAAGCACAAAGGGATCTGGGAGTGCTAGTCGAGGATTCTCTAAAGGTAAACATGCAGGTTGAGTCTGTGATTAAGAAAGCGAATGCAATGTTGTCTCTTATCTCAAGAGGGTTGGAATATAAAAGCAGAGATGTACTACTAAGACTTTATAAAGCTCTGGTTAGGCCCCATTTGGAGTACTGTGTCCAGTTTTGGTCCCCACACCTCAGGAAGGACATACTGGCACTGGAACGTGTCCAGCGGAGATTCACACGGATGATCCCTGGAATGACAGGTCTAGCATATGAGGAACGGCTGAGGATACTGGGGTTGTATTCGTTGGAGTTTAGAAGATTAAGGGGAGATCTAATAGAGACGTACAAAATAATACATGGCTTTGAAAAGGTGGATGCTAGAAAATTGTTTCTGTTAGGCGAGGAGACTAGGACCCGTGGACACGGCCTTAGAATTAGAGGGGGTCATTTCAGAACGGAAATGCGGAGACATTTCTTCAGCCAGAGAGTGGTGGGCCTGTGGAATTCATTGCCACGGAGTGCAGTGGAAGCCGGGACGCTAAATGTCTTCAAGGCCGAGATTGATAGGTTCTTGTTGTCTAGAGGAATTAAGGGCTACGGGGAGAACGCTGGCAAGTGGAGCTGAAATGCGCATCAGCCATGATTGAATGGCGGAGTGGACTCGATGGGCCGAATGGCCTTACTTCCACTCCTATGTCTTATGGTCTTATGGTCTTATGGTCTGACCTTCTCTTTAGGGCTATTATTGAATCTGCCTACAAAGCACTCTCAGACAGTGCATGCCATATCCTAACCAGGCACTGTGCCAAAAAAAAAGCTTTTGCTCAAGTCACCATTGTTTCTGTTAGCAGCCACTTCAAATCATGGTCCTCTGGTTCTCAACCCTTCTACCAATGGAAACAGTATCTGTTTTGTTCAAATCCCTCACATTGATAAAGCTCTACCTAAACTCCTCTCATTCTTCTCAAAGAAGAATGGACCCAGCTTCCCCATTTTAGTTCATATCACCGGTATATTCATGAAGAAGAGAGAGAGAGAGAGAGAGCAGCACTCTGAGATACAGAGGGATCTGGGTACTCTTGTACATGAATCACAAAAATTTATGATGCAGTTACAGTGAGTGATTAGGAAAGCAAATAAAATGTTGTTGTTTATTGTCAGAGGATTGATTATAAAAGTAGGGATGTTTTGTGATAGTCATTCAGAGCAATAGGAAGACTGCATCTTTGCTTAGATTTAGTTTCTTTATCTAAGAAAGCATTTGAATACATTAGAAACAGTTCGGAGAACATTCACTCCAATGATATTTAGATTTCCTTTTCGGAACTTATGAACAGAAGTAGGCTAGTTGTCGGAAAGGATCCCGATAGACAGGATGTACATGTATTTGGAAAGGCAAGGACTGATTAGGGATAGTCAACATGGCTTTGTACGTGGGAAATCATGTCTCACAAACTTGATTGAGTTTTTTGAAGATGTGACAAAGAGGATTGATGAGGGCAGAGCAGTGGACGTGATCTATATGGACTTCAGTAAGGCGTTTGACAAGGTTCCCTTGGGAGACTGGTTAGCAAGGTTATAGCACGGAATATAGGGAGAACTAGCCATTTGGATACAGAACTGGCTCAAAGGTAGAAGACAGAGGGTGGTGGTGGAGGGTTGTTTTTCAGACTGGAGGTCTGTGACCAGTAGAGTGCTACAAGGATCGATGCTGGGTCCACTACTTTTCATCATTTATATAAATGATTTGAATGTGAGCATAAGAAGTAGAGTTAGTTAGTTTGCAGATGACACCAAAATTGGAGGTGGAGTGGACAGCAAAGAAGGTTACCTCGGACTACAACGGGATCTTGATCAGATGAGCCAATGGGCTGAGGAATGGCAGATGGAGTTTAATTTAGATAAATGTGAGGTGCTGCATTTTGGGAAAGGGAATCTTAGCAGAACTTATACACTTAAAGGTAAGGTCCTACCTAGAGAGTGTTGTTCAACAAAGAGACCTTGGAGTGCAAGTTCATAGCTCCTTGAAAGTGGAGCCGCAGGTAGAAACGATCATGAAGATGGCATTTGGTATGCTTTCCTTTATTGGTCAGAGTATTCATGTTGCGGCTGTACAAGACATTGGTTCGACCACTTGTGGAATATTGCCTGCAATTCTGGTCTCCTTCCTATCAGAAGGATGTTGTGAAAGTTGAAAGGGTTCAGAAAAGATTTACTCAGATGTTGCCAAGGTTGGAGGATTTGAGCTAAAGTGAGAGGTTGAATAGGCTGGAGCTGTTTTCCCTGGAGCGTTGGAGGCTGAGGGGTGTCCTTATAGAGGTTAATAAAATCATGAGGGAGATGCATAGAATAAATAGACAAAGTCTCTTCCCTTGGTTGGAGGATTCCAGAACTAGAGGGCATAGGTTTAGGGTGAGAGGATAAGGATATAAAAAAGACCTAAGGGACAACATTTTCACTCAGAGAGTGATACGGGTATGGAATGAGCTGCCAGTGGAAGTGGTGAAGTCTAGTACAATTGCAACATTTAAAAGGCATCTGGATGGGTATATGAATAGGAAGGGTTTGGAGGGATATGGGCTGCATGCTGGCAGGTGGGACTAGATTGTGTTGGGATATCTGGTGTGCATGGACATGTTGGACTGAAGGGTCTGTTTCCGTGCTCTACACCTCTATGTCTCTATGACTCTATTCAGCCCCTCGAACCTACTCTGCCATTCAATAAATCATGGCTGATCTGTGGCCTAACTCCATATGCCTGCCTTGAGTTTAAGCTCGAAACATCGATTCTCCTGCTCCTTGGGTGTTGCCTGGCCGGCTATGCTTTCCCAGCACCACATTTTTTTATTTGGGCCCAGATCCCTTGATACCTTTGCTTTAATAAATATTTATTTATCTCCGATAGAAATTTAATAATTGATTTAGCATCAACCACCATTGCAGGGAGAGAGTTCTAAACCTCCGCTACTTTTTGTGTGTACAAGGGCTTTCTAACATCTCCCCGAATGACCCGACGCTAATTCTTAGACTCTGCCCCTCATTCTAGAATCTTCAACCGATGGAACGAGTTAATCTTTATCTCCCCATCTTTTCCTGTTAATATCCTGAAGACCTCAATTAAATCATTCCTTAACTTTCTGAATTCTAGAGAATAAAGGTTTAGGTTTTTAATCTCTCCTTGTAACATAACCCCTGAAGTCCAGTATCCTTGTAAACCTGCGTTGAACTCCATCCAGGGCCAAACATTTCATCCTAAGGTGCCCAGTCCTGCTCACCGTGTGCTAATTAGGGTCTGGATAGGGTTTTGTATAATTGCAGCATAAAGCCTGGATCCTTATACCCCGGGCTTTGGAAATGAAGGCTAGAATTCCATGGACTTATTTTCAGCATCTGCTCATGGCACTTGAAAGAGCTATGCATCAGAACCTCCAAATCCCATTGGACATTCACTGTATTTAACTTTATGCTTCTAAAAAATACCCTGAATGATCCTTTCTCAGTCCAAAATAGATAGCCTCATGCTTGCTTATATTAAAATCCACAGCTTTACCCATCACCTAATCTATCAACATCCTGTTGTAATGTTATGCTATCGTCAATGTTATCTACAATGCTGCCCGATTTTGTGTTGTCAGTAAATGTAGATACTTAACTGAGCGCAGGTTGCAATTTACAAGAATGAAGGGGGGTCTTATTGAAACACATCAGATCCTGAAAGGACTTGATAGGGGAGAATGTTGAAAGGATATTTCCCCTTGTGGGGGAGACTCAGTTTAAAAATAAAGGCTCTCCCATTTAAGTTGGTAACCAGAAGATAGTTTTATTTTCTTGCAGAGGGTTGCGAGTCTTTGGTACCTTGATTGATGCAGGGTTTGTAAATATTATTAAGTTAGAGGTAGATAGATTCTTCATTAACTAGGAGGTTAAAGGTTCTTGGAATTAGATGGTAAGGTACATCAAAGTCTACAATCTGATAACCACGATCATTTTGAATGACGGGACAGGGTTAAGAGGCCAAATGGCCTACATCAGTTCGTAATTCATATGATAATTTGAGCACAAGTAGAAGGTATCCCATTGAGTCAGCTCATGTCAACCATGTAAATATTTTTTCTGGATTAATTGCAAGCTCCCCTGTACGGCTTATACAGTAGCTGCAAAAAAATGGGCAATATTCCTAATCCCACATATATACAGTTCAGGGTTAAAAAGAAATGACTTCATTGCTACATCATTAAAGTCAGATTATGTTTTTATTAAACCAAATTTTTCTTCCTTGTCTCTGCAGGAACTATTCGCTTCTATGCATCTCCCATCAGCCAGGATATTCCATAAATCTTCCAGAGTCTAAGTTTTGACATTAATCTGGAAGAATGTTCGACATACTTGATTTAATAATAGTTTTACAAGACTATGCTCACTGCTCGAATATACTCACTGTTCAGACAGCTCCAACTTTTATGCTTTTGATTTCTCATCCGCAATATGTAATTGAATCATCAAAACATCAAGGAATTAACATAGCGTCATCAAAGCACACAACAGGTCTTGTCCAGAAAAAATAGTTTCCAGATCCTTCTTGCAAAGCCTGGAGCAGTTTATTCCATTCAAGATGCTCTAGTTGAGACAGTCTTGGTCAGAAGCTTGATTTTGTTTTCATGTTTTCTTCAGTCTACTTTAACTCCAACCATCAAAATTTCACACAGGTATGCTGTCAGTGTCAGACAATCTTACAAACCTTTGAATGTTGTTAAAAAAAGAATGTAATGAGTTAGGCAATAGAACAGAATAGAATAGAATAGAATAGTCTTCATTGTCACATATTCAATGGGTATAGTGAAAAGTATGTATGTTGGCAATTACAACAACAACTTAGGTACAAAAGTACCGAGGCACATCTTCTTTTGTTGCAAAATTTGTTACAGAAATAAAATGTTCAGCAGTACAGTAAAGAGCTCAGTATAGCAGACCACGCTAGCATTTAGCTTTCAGTCTGCACTGGGCGCTGACTCCACACTATGCCAGTGACATGCCACACTGAAGGCCATTGCGGGAAGAGGTCTTTGTACAGGCCAAGAGGTTGCCACACTAATAACAGGAGGTCACCACGCCAGTGCCAGGACGTTGCCACACCAATGCCAGGAAACTGCTGCAGGAAACTCGGTTGTTGGGTTAGGAAGTAATTTGAAGACCTAGAAGTTCCAACCTAAATGAGAAAATAATGGTTTGTTTCATATATGTTGTCCACCATACAATTTTTCAAAAGGATAATTAGGATTATTTGTAACAATACATGTCAGAAATATCTTTATCTCTAATTAGGATACATCAGCTGAACTCTAACAAAGTGCATAATTGAATTTGGTCAATAACTTAAAAGGCTTCCTGAAGATATAGAATTCTGCTCCTGTTGAATGAACATTCCAGATAATCATGGACATTCTCAGCTGACCAGTTTAGCTCAAATATTATATTGATCTTCGTAACTGAAACTTAACTTGCTTGCAACATTTACTGCATAAGAGTAGTGTTGTGAAGATGCATTATCTGAAATATTAATTTAGAATATTATTGATGAGACACGTATCTATGTCTTGGGCTTTTTGGAAATAACACCTTGCAAAGTAATAGAGAAAAAATATTGCCCTTGCAAAGAACACAAGTTGCTTGCCTCGAGTCACTGAGTTTATATTAATTTCAGAGCTAGGTAATAAGACCCAGTGTGTGGGTGTAATAAAACTAATGAATTTTTGTGCAGAGAGATTTGAGAGATAATTCTCTGGAGCAATATCATCCTCTCTCTCTCTCTCTCTTTGCCTGTCTGACATACCACTCATCAAAGTGTGTAAGTTGCAATCCACTGGAAGAATTCATAACCCCAAGTGGAGATTTCTTAATGAGAATTTCAAGTCAATTCTACTGTCTCCAGATAAAAATAAATCAGCCATCCATACATAATCCAGGATGAAATCCAACAGCTTGAGTGGAAAGAGACTTTGGCTACAGAGGGACATTTATGATAATCTGTAAATAATATTTTTTTTCTGAATTTGACTGTCACTTAACCACAGTACTTTTGAAGTAACACTCTATGGAGTTCTCATATTTATTCCCTGACTTGGAGGACATGCATGTTAGTTTTCAATAAAGGTAGTTTTTATCAGATTTATGCAATTTAATCCTTTTCTTCATTGTCTTTGAATCTTTGCTTGAGTAAGATCTGTTTGCAATAAGCTAGTTCTTCATTCGTCACTTAAGGAGCTTGTCTGACTTGTTTCTGGATACTGAGTATATCCAGTCTGATATCCACTCATTGGTAATGTTACCTTCCTTTTTAAATTAAAACTCTAATGTGACCAGTGGAGGACTGGGACAAGGAAAAGGATCAATTCAAGTCTCCTAGCTCCATTATAAAAGACAACAATAAAACTGGTGATTGAGTCCAACTCATTTTGTATATTTTTAAAATGGAATTCCATTTTCAAGTGTTCTTGGGTTTTTGTTGTTTACTTTCTCTCTGGGGTGACTGCTCTTTAGAAGGATTTGAAGAACTTTAGGACATCTGGAGGACATGATAGGATGCTATATAAATGCAGTTTATTTACTTTTTTATATATCTTCCTGCAAGATAATGTGATGTTGTTAAATATCATTACAGCATTTCTGGCATCCTCTCAGAATAACCTGTATCCCTGAGGTCTGATTTGAAGATGCTGATGACAGAACCAGCTCTACTATAAAGGCTCATTTGCCATAATCTTGACTGAGTTCTATATGGAAACAGTACTAACAGATGTCGATTCCTCTGATTTCCACAGAACAGGTCACAAAAATTTAACTATTTTGCAAAATTGCTCTCCCTTCAGTGTATAGAATTACGAGGGTGAATTTTAACAGCCAAAAACTGGTTGGGATTAGGACAGATATTAGAATTATCATCTGTTGCAAGTATAGCTGCTGCAAAAGGTACCAAACTGCAGGTTTAATGGAGGCAGTTCAAGAGACATGGAAGTATTTGTGGGGTGAGTTAGCAGTTTAAAACTTCCATTGACAGCCTCTAATTTAACCAGCGTTACATACAATGACTGTCTGAGTTTCTCAAGCCTCATGAAACCCAGCATTGCTTGTGCGTCAGGATGGGCAGGAGTGCTTCCTCTCAGCCCTTCAGGATCCACCACAACACAACGAGCATCAAGACTGACCAAGGATTGTGAATCAGACCTAGCTGCTCCTTCCTTTAACCTCTCCAAGGATATTCCCCTCCACGAGACTGGCTTCAGTCAACAATAAAAGATATCCAGCACAAGGTGGGATCAGTGGGTGTGGTGGAGCCTCTGTGGGGTTTACTGTCCAAAACTGCGCCCCTCCATCTGCTAACCCACTTCTGCTAATTATTCAGGCCATGCAATATTGCAGCAAGAATTGGGCCATTGAGTCTGTTCTGGGGTCTTGCAAGAGCAGTTAGTCCGAGCTTAATCATGGGCTTGATCTAAAAGAACACTCTCATGATTTTACTATAACTCCTAAATAAAAGAATTGTTTCATAATAAACATTACAAGGGCACTTTGTGGAATTCCTACACCAAGATTGCTTGGAATAACCAAATAATATTCAGCAGAATTTCCCCAGAAGGTACTTAGACCCTAAAGACTGCCTAGGTACCAGTACTGGAACTGAAATTCAGTTTTGAAGGATTGACTAATCCATCAAAAGACAGTCTTCTATTCATTAAACTTAACAAGTGTAAGATCAAGTAATTTTACATGAGCATCCCTTCCACCCTGCAAATCTTCCTCAATCTGCCACAGCTCTCAATGATTCCTCTGCTCCTCTGTTGTTGATGTCTCTGGTTTGGGTACTTACAAAACCTGATAAATTTATTAAAATATGATATATATATATATATATATGTGTTTTTGGAGAAGCCAACTTACACTTCATATTCCTTAAGTATCATGGGACAGCAAATAGAATGGTGCAAATTATATGTCATGCTTCACAAAAAGTCAGAAGCTAAAACATCTCAAAATTACTGGATTAGTGGTGGTAGAAGAGCACAACAGTTCAGGCAGCATCCAAGGAGCAGTAAAATCGACATTTCGGGCAAAAGCCCTTCATCAGGAATAAAGGCAGAGAGCTTGAAGGGTGGAGAGATGAGCTAGAGGAGGGTGGGGGTGGGGAGAAAGTAGCATAGAGTACAATAGGTGAGTGGGGGAGGGGATGAAGGTGATAGGTAAGGAGCGGGGGGAGGGTGGAGTGGATAGGTGGAAAAGAAGATAGGTAGGTAGGACAAGTCATGGGGACAGTGCTGAGCTGGAAGTTTGGAACTAGGGTGAGGTTGGGGAAGGGGAAATGAGGAAACTGTTGAAGTCCACATTGATGTCCTGGGATTGAAGTGTTCCGAGGCGGAAGATGAGGCGTTCTTCCTCCAGGCATCTGGTGGTGAGGGAGCGGCAGTGAAGGAGGCCCAGGACCTCCATGTCCTCGGCAGAGTGGGAGGGGGAGTTGAAATGTTGGGCCACAGGGCAGTGTGGTTGATTGATGCGGGTGTCCTGAAGATGATCCCTAAAGCGCTCTGCTGGGAGGCGTCCAGTCTCCCCAATGTAGAGGAGACTGCATCGGGAGCAAAGGATACCATAAATGATATTGGTGGATGTGCAGGTAAAACTACCTGGTCAGGTCCACGCCCCCCTACAACCCACCCTCCCATCCTGGCACCTTCCCCTGCCACTGCAGGAATTGCAAAACCTGCGCCCACACCTCCTCCCTCACCTCCATCCAAGGCCCTAAAGGAGCCTTCCACATCCATCAAAGGTTTACCTGCACATCCACCAATATCATTTATTGTATCCATTGCTCCCCCACCTCACCCTAGTTCCAAACTTCCAGCTCAGCACTGTCCCCATGACTTGTCCTACCTGCCTATCTTTTTTTCCACCTATCCACTCCACCCTCCTCCTTGACCTATCACCTTCATCCCCTCCCCCACTCACCTATTGTACTCTATGCTACTTTCTCCCCACCCCCACCCTCCTCTAGCTTATCTCTCCACCCTTCAGGCTCTCTGCCTGTATTCCTGATGAAGGGCTTTTGCCTGAAACGTCAATTTTACTGCTCCTTGGATGCTGCCTGAACTGCTGTGCTCTTCCAGCACCACTAATCCAGAATCTGGTTTCCAGCATCTGCAGTCATTGTTTTTACCTATCTCAAAATTACTGCATCGTATGGATTACATTAAAATGACACGATGGGCCGAATAGCCTAATTCTCTTTTCCATTATTCTAAATATTATGAACCAGTAGAGGACATTCATCTTTAGAATGGAATATCCTTTTCTAGAATATTCTTTTATAGTCATATGTGCTCCACTATGGGAGTACGGCGAAAAGCCTTTACAATGTCTGCCTTTTTATGGAGCCATCTTAGGTATAAGTATCCAGGTACAATTCTTGGATACAGTCGAGAAATAAAAGTAGTTGCATTACTTTACAGAGTTGAAAAATAAGTTTTAAAAAAGGACATCATAAAAGGTTGACATTAAAGTAAGGTAGGAAATTTCGAATAGACATTGCGTCGTAGCAGCTCAGCGCAGAGCCTCCACACGTGGTCTGACTGCCCGCACCAGACCCCAGTCCAACAGCCGTCCCTGCTCTGCTCAAAGCCCCAGGCTGCCGCTCCACACCAGCACTCAGCTGCTCCAAGGTAGGTTTCAGGACCGCCTCCCCAGTGCTAGTCTCTTCCCAGGACTCACTAGCCCCTCCAAATAAGTCATACTGTTATATACCTTAACACAATTTGCTGGAGTTTTCTTCTCTATATCTCACAGTCTCTGGTGCGTGAAATATACTTACAGCCAAGCCTGGACTATTACTGATAGCAATATTAGCGGAAAATATTAACATGGTCTCATGAAGCACCTCTGCAATTTCAAACTGTTTGTTTTTAAATGGGTTAAGATTGAGACTAAAATAACCAATATCAGAATGTTATAAAAGTGAGTTGAATGTTCACCTGCTAAAAATCATAATTGTTAGGATGGTCAGGATTGAACTAATGTTCTGGATAAACCCAGCAGGTGTGGCAATGTCTGTGGGGACCGAAACAGAATTAATGTTATGAGCCCAATGTAATTCTTCCTCGGAATTGGGTAGAGAATTGAAAAAATTATGGATTTTATGCTGTAGAGAATGACGCATCGGAATTATTCTTAAAATAACTCACGGGATTTGGGGATCACTGTTTGGGCAACCATTTATTATCTAGCAGAGGACAGTTACAACTCAACCACATTACTATGCTTCTGGAGTAACAGGTAGGCCAGACCGAGCGTGCAGACTTCATTCTCTGAAGAACATTAGTGAACCAGATTGTTTTATTTATGACAATCAGCTGTGATACATGGTTGCCTTTTGACCAATGTATTATAACTGATTTGTTTTTTTAATTAAAACAAAATTTCCCAATCTGCCATGGTGGGATTCAAGTCCAGAATATTAGTCTAGGGTTTCTGGGTTATTAGATCAGTGACATTAACACTACACTAGCGCCTCCCCTTGGCTCAAAAAAAAATCATGTTTAGTCTCTGAATGATGGAACAGAGGAGGATCAGGTCATAGAAAGGGGAGGTTAGAGATCACATCTGGGTAACGGAAGAAAAGGCCAAAGAAGTGGCAATGGTTATAGAGAAGATACAGAGCTCTAAAGAAAATCAGAGACTGGGGTAGGGTTTGGAGAGAGGAGCACAGAGTGGAGAGCAGAGTTCCTATCCTGAAGGCTCCTTCCATGAGCGATAAGATTGCACTATTCCATGGGGCTGGAGTGGGAGAATATTTAAACCTTCTCCCTGTTGCCTGACATCATCTACATTCACATGGACGCTGCTCAAATCCACAGCAGGATTTTGCTTGTAAAGAATTTGCAAATCCAGCCATGACCTAAATGGCATAAGTTCAAACTGATCTTGCAAAGTTCAGTCCCTGAATTCATTGCACTCAAAATAATTGTGTTGCATTTGTTTCACTGCTGAGTGTATATGTTGTAATCCTGGGGGGCAGGGGCGTTGGGTGCTGTTGCAGCATGCTGGCTGTACAGTAATCCTATGGAATGTATCACCAGTTTTTAGCCAAATGTAGCCATTTGATAATTACTGAATGGAAAATTCATTGGTTGCTGAAGATAAAGGAAACAGCTGTGAGCAATGCACAGAAAAAAAGTCGACTAACAAATTTTTAAGCTGAGCCAAGGAAATCCATGTTAACTCTCTGAATAATGGATGTTCTAAATAATATGTCTTTGCTCAAAGATGGACAATCTCTTTATAAACATAGGAGACCATGAAATCATAAAGATCTTTCTGTCAATACCGTGTTATTCATCGTCTCTGTTTCTTGTATAATGGATGTTATATTTGACAACATAAAAATATACAATCACTGTCTATTCATTGTTCTGAATTGATCAACTATTAACTCAAAAGATCCAATAAGGTTAGTTAATATGATCTTTCTATTAGGAATCCATCATTGCTTTTTTTAAAATTATATTTAACATTTCTATCATTTGCGGCTGTACAAGACATTGGTTACACCACTTTTGGAATATTACATGCAATTCTGGTCTCCTTCCTATTGGAAGGACATTGTGAAACTTGACAGGGTTCAGAAAAAAATTATAACAATGTTGCCAGGGTTGGAGGATTTGAGCTAAAGGGAGAGATTGAATAGACTAGGACTGTTTTCCCTGGAGCGGTGGAGGCTGAGGGGGTGACCTTATAGAGGTTTATAAAATCATGAGGGGCATGGATAGGGTAAATAGACAAGGTCTTTTCCTTGGGGTAGGGGAATCCAGAGGCAGAAGGCATAGGTTTAAGGTGAGAGGGGAAAGATATAAAAGAGATCTAAGGGGCAACTTTTTCACACAGAAGGTGGTACGTGTATGGAATGAAGTGGTGGAGGTTGGTACAATTGCAACATTTAAAAGGCATTTGGATGGGTATATGAATAGGAAGGCTTTGGAGGGATGTGGGCCGGGAGCTGGCATGTGGGAGTAGATTGGGTTGGGATATCTGGTCGGCACGGACAAATTGGACTGAAGGGTCTGTTTATATGCAGTACATTTCTATGACTGAACAGTCCAGTATTTTTTCGAGATTGATATTACACTAACTGACCAACTGTTCGCTGGATAATACTCCATTTACAATTGCTGTTCACTATTTCTTTATCAAAATGTGCAGCAGGCGGTTAAGAAAACAAATGGCATGTTTGCCATCATGGTGAGAAGATTTGAGTACAGGAGTAGAGATGTCTCGCTATAATCGTCCAGGGCTTTGCTGAGACCATACCTGGAAGGCAGATGTGTGCTGTTTTTAATCTTCTTATCTGAGAAAGGACATTCTGGCGATGGAGAGAGTGTGACAAAGTGCCTCCAGACTGATTCCTGGGATGGCAAAACAGACACACGAAGTGAGACTGGATGAATAGGATTGTATTTACTTAGAAGAATGAGGGGGGATCTAAGAAAAACCCGTAAAATTCTAAGAGGATTCAAACTGTAAATGCAGGAAGGAGGCTCCTGATGACTGAGGAGTTCAGAACCACGCGTCACAGTCTAAGGATCTCGTGTAGTTCGTTTTGGACTGAGATGAGGAGAGATGTCTTAACACAGAGAGTGGTGAGCCTGTGGCATTCTTTGTCACAACAAGTGGTTGAGGCCAGAACATTAAATGCTTTCAAGAAGGCGATAAATACAGTCCTGAGGGCTAAAGGAATCGAAAGGTGAGGGATGATAGCAGGAACACAACACTGAATAGGACAAGGAACTATGGATGCTGGAAATCAGAAACAAAAAGCAGAAATTGTTGGAAAAGCTCAGCAGGTTAGGCAGCATCTGTGGAAAATTTTCCTCACTGCCATCAGTCCCCCTAAAGGATTATTGGAGCCAAAACATTAACTGATTTCAGTCATAGCCTAGCCATAATCATTTGAATAGTGGAGTCAGACTGAAGGAGTTGAATGGCCAACTTCTGTTCCTGTTTTCTATGTTTCCATTCCATTAGATATTGATTTTAGCACTGCTTCCCATGCCTCCGCTATCTCCTCCCCAATTACTTATTGGGTGCAATGCACTGGGGCTCAGACCATTATCCTTCTTCAGTTTTGGCTATTAGTAATTCCTGGTACACAAGTCAATAGCTAGGCAGCATCATCAGTAATGTCAGGTTACACGGAACTGGAACCTTAGGGAAGAAGGTTCTCATGACAGCTCGTACTCAAAACCGTGTCTGTAAACAGTGTAAATTGTTAATAAATGTTCAGTCATTTGCTTGAGTATGGCTTCCAGTCACCGTTGCACAAAAGCGACCAGAATCCATTACAGGGCTTCTCCCTTTTCCGCGGGTTTGGTTACTGTGGTTTCAGTTACCTGTGGTTTACTGCGGCCCAAATATATTGTCGGGAATGTTCCAGAACCAGGGACCAGGAGGCTGCCAGGAAGGTATGTTTCCCATTTCAATGAATGGGTTTTCTTCTATCCGCGGATCCGGGCTTCCGCGGTAGGTCTTGGAATGTATCCCCCATGAGTACGGGAGATCACTGTAATGATATTTATATTTCTCTCTCTATTTTGTCCTCATTTGTAATATTCCTCTTGACCGCTTCCATTGTTTTCTTTTCCTCTTTATTGCTTCCTCAGTGAAGACTGGACCGATTTCAACCAAAACGAGGGTGGGTTAGGGGTCACGTTAGGGAGGTAAAGGACAAAAGAAAAGACGTAATTCCAATCCACTGACTTGAATCTTTATCTGAGGCAGACAGGAAGTGTGGGGGTTAATCCATTCTGAGGAGCTGTGGCACTTCCTGCCTCTGACTGCACTTGGTTAAAGTTTCTTGTGGGAAGCTCAGCAGCTCCGTCCAGGAAAAACCTTCAGTGTCCAAAAGGTGAGAACTTTTATAACCACCTCCAGCAGCCAGTGTGCCCACCCAGACAAACCCCTGTGATCCAGCAGCCCTTACCTTCCCCACGACAGCTCTGATCTTAGTCCTCAGCAAAATGACGACAGTGCGAGCAACCAGAACTTATCCAGCAATAGCCATCCCAACTGATGATCAGGTCACCATCCACTATGACCAGTCGGCTGCAGACTTCAATGGAAAAAGAAACAGAATTCTAGAAGTTAAAACACTACCTGTGACATATAGGATACAGTGTATGATTTGAAGCGATCTTTAGTCTGACTGAGTTTTTGACTGAGTGTAACATCGAGAGCCCTAGCAAATTGAAAATCAATGGCACTAGAGGGTTCTCTATTGGTTGTACATATAGATGACATAAAGAAAGGTGACTGTCGATGTTGGACGTCCCTCATATTAACCACAGTACATCTCTACAGGAGTTCATCAGGTTGCTGGTCTCGGTCCTTGCTGCTTTATCAATTACCTTCGCTCGATCATAAGATCATAAATGGGGATTTTTGCAGATGATTGCATTGAAATCAGTTCCATTTACATTTTCTCAGATAATGAAACAGTTCGTGCATACCAGCACCCTTGTCGAGAGTGTAGTACTGGAACAGCACAGCAGGTCAGGTAGCATCCAAGGAGCAGGAGAATCGCTGTTTTGGGCATAAGCCCATCATCAGGACCAGCACTTGGGCAGCATTGAAGCTTAGGCTGATAAGGGGAAAACACTGTTGCCAAACAAATATCAGGTCAATGACCAACCCAAGCAAGAGAGAACCTAATCATCTCCTCTTGACATGCAGTGAATGCCTGAATCATCCACTACCACCATCAAAAGATCAACATTAGACAGAGTCTGGACTGGCCCAACCAATTAAATGCTGTGGCTACAGGAGCATGGCAGAAGCTGGGAATGCTGTGAAAAATGTCTCATCTCCAAAACCCCCAGCTGGACCGAAGGCACAAGTTAGAGGTGTAATGAATTACTCTCTACTTGCCTGGATGAAGACAGCTCCAACAGCACTGAAGAAGCTCAACACTATCTGCAGTTGGTTTGGTTGGTACCCCTTCGGCCACCTAACATTTTCACTCTGCTTCATGTGTACCACCTCCAAGACAACTTAGCATGACACCTTCAATCCACAGCTTCTACTGCTTAGGATGGCAAAGCTGAGTAAGCAAATGGGAATACTAAGAGAACGTGAGGGCTGGAGATCAGTGTGTGGTGCTGGAAAAGCAAAGTACATCAGTCAGCATCTGAGGAGTAGGAGAATCGACATTTCAGGCATAAGCTCTTCATCAGGAATTCTCGGTTCTCTTGCTCCTCGGATGCTACCTGATCTGCTGTGCTTTTCCAGCACCACAAATGGGAATGCTAACAAGTGGTTAGCATTCTCCTGCCTTCGAATCATTTTGCTGTTCCTTCACAACCACTGTGTCAATATCCTGTACTCTGTCTCTAAAAGCATTGTTGTTGCACCTACGCAACGTGAACTACAACCGTTCAAGAAAGTGGCTCACCATCAACTATTCAAAGGCAATTAGGACTGGAGAGTACATGTGAGCCTTGTGCACGATGTTCAGTTCCCATGAACAAACTAGATAGGACAGAAATCAAGACTTGGAAAGGTCTGGCTATTGTGAAATTACAGAGGATATTGCTGAAATGCACATTACATTATTATCTTTAATTTGCCCAGGGGCCCACAATCAATCATTTGCCAATTGTCATTGGGATATTGGGGCATGAGGCACGTGTTGGATAGAAAGCACACAAGCTAAACAGCTGCATTTAATCAGCTGTAATTGAAGACATATGAAAGACAACAACAAATTGTCAGCGACTTAAATACCATCAGAGCAAGCTGCGTAGGTCAAATAATTGCTGTGTGGATTTGCATAAGAAATACATTCTTTGGTTCCAGTTTGTCTCAATACTACATTCAGTCAACAGAAAACAATTCTGCCTTGAAGTATTTTGTTATGGAAACATTGGAATAGAAATAGGCCCTTCAACCCCTCAAGCCTCTTTCAGTTAGATCACGAGTGATTTATGTCTCAGGCTTGGACACTGTACCAGGTTTTGCTGTAACACTTCATGTACTGGGAAGCTTTTCTAAAAAATGCTTTTGTAGGATCTCAATGTCACTGATAAACCCTGCATTTGTTGCCAAAGCCTAACTGCCCCTCTGAAGGTGGTGGTTACTACATGGCCAATATCTACTGAAGCTAACCCATGCCTTGGCTACCTTGAGACTTGACTATTCTTTATGATTTCCTGTCCAGCCTCCCACTCCCCTTACTTTACACATAGGGTGGTGGGTGACTGGAACGCTTTGTCAGCAGAGGTGGTAGAGGCAGGGAGGGTAGATTCATTTAAGATGCGTCTGGACAGATGCATGAGTAGGTGGGGAGCAGAGGGATACAGATGGTTAGGAGTTGGGCGACAGGTTTAGACATTCGATTTTTGGATCGGCTCAGGCTTGGAGGGTCGAAGGGCCCGTTCTTGAGCTGTAAATTTTCTTTGTTCTTTGTTCCCCATTCTCTATAAGATTCAGATGTAAAACTCTGCAGTTCTGTGCCCAAACCCAACACCATGTCCCCACCATATGGGTATACACTGACCCCTATTGGCTCTGATGCCTCTACTTTATAGTTCTCATCCTGTTGTTCAAGTTCCTTCAATGGCCTCACTGCTCCTAACCTGCTGAGATGTATCCTTCAAGAATTTGGGATCTGCCTTTTTTTGCAGTTCCCTCAGACCATTGATGGTCTTCCACTGTCTAGGTCCCATGTCTTGGAGGTCACTCTCTATAGTTTAGTACACTTGCCTTCATTGCCAGGCAAGTATAGGAGTCGGGACATTATGGTGAGGTTGTGCAGGATGTGGGTGAAGTCTCTTCTGGAGTATTGTGTCTAGTTCTGGTGGCCCTGTTATAAGAAGGATATTATTAAACTGGAGAGGGTTCAGGAGAAACTTGCCAGGAGTTTGTGAGGAATAGAGAGTTTGAATTATAAGGAGAGAGGTTGGATAGTCTGAAACTTTTTCACTGGACCATAGGAGGTTGAGAGGTGACTTTATAAAGGTTTATAAAACCATGAGGGGTATAGATAAGGTGCATAGCAGGTGTATTTTCCCTCAGGTGGGGAATTTCAAGATTATGGGGCATATTTTTGAGGTGAGAGAGAAAAATTTTAAAAAGACATGGGGGCAAATCTTTTACACAGAGAGTGTTTTGTGTGTGGAATGGACATCCAGAGGAAGTGGTGGATGTAGGTACAGTGATAACATTTAAAAGGCATTTAGATAGGTAAATGAATAAGAAATGTTCAGAGGGATATGGGCCAAGCACATAGTGACACTAGTTTAGTTTGGGACTATGATTGGAATGGACTGGTTGGACTGAAGGGTCTGTTTCTGTACTGTATGACTAGTTGCACCAAATGGTCTGATTCCAGGCTGCATGACTCAATGACTCTAGACTAACTTCTTTTAAGCCTCTCCTTAAAATCTATCTCCATTGCCAGAGCTTTTCTATCTCTGTGGTCGTGCATTAAAAAACTGTGGCCCACAATAAGAAACAGTCCAGACAAAAATTAGTTATCCCAAGTCATGCAGATAGCCAGTAGATAGCAGAAATTCAGTCAGTGTGAGGGGATATATCAACAATGTTGATGTGTGTGTTTATCCATAACCAGGAAGATTTAATGCAGGGAGAGAATAGGCCGTTCAGTCCATTAAACAGTTCCATTGTTCAGTTAGATCACAGTTGATCTGAATCTTAACTTCAATTTCCTCTCTTGGTTCAGTACTCATTGCCAAATAAAAGCCTGAGAACATCAGTTTTAATCTTTTCAATTGGTCCCTGGTGTCAACAGCATTTTTTGGGGCAGAGAATTTCCGCTGTCTGTTGTGTGAAGAAATATTTCCTGACAACATCTCTGAACAGTGTAGCTCTGTGATTATTTGTTTACACTCTGTGACCCAAGGAACTGTTTCTTTTCAACCCATGCACAATGTTAATTATCCTAGACATATCAATTAGATTGCTCCTTAGTCCACACACAGTTCATGTGCTATACGTTGTTTATTAGCATTTAACAAAGGTGATATATTTAGCGGCACATTTCATTCCTTCATCAGGGCATAGCTTTGAAATACAGGTGCTGGTATTAGTATGTGATTTATTAATATGCCTATATGGGAGTTCTCTGTCTAATATCAGATGTATTGTATGGAGGGAATGTTATTTTGCAAACTGTCTGGGATATATAGTTATTATCTAGATGTCCAGCAAATTGAATATAGGTATTAGTGTGAATAAAATATGAAATAGCGGTTTTAAGAGACAATTCTCAATTTAACGAGTAAGATGTTTAAAATGCCATGTTTTGACTCGCACGGTCCATGTAACATTGAAGTAGCTTACCAGCTGGCTACTGCAACATGTGGCTGTACATCTGTCAGGAAGCACTCCACTCACTGGCACCATTTAAACTAAGGTTTTGATTAAACTGCCAGTGAGTAAGCAAGTGCTGACTGAATGAACATCTGTGCAAAAGAAACAACTGAAAGCAGCTCAACTCTTGGACAAGTTCAAACTATACTGTTGATTAAAATGGAAGCTCCACAGCAGAGTACACTCGTAACTGTGTGAACAATGTCTCCTGACCATGAGCAAAGCCAGTGGAGGTGAAAGATTCACCAAACCTTACATCAGAGAAGAAGGCCATTTGGCCCATCAATCCCATTTTGGCTCTCTGACAGCTTTTTCCAATTAATCCTATTCCCAATTGTTCTTTCCTCAAAGCTCTGCAATTTCCTTCCCCTTAAGAATCGATCCAATCCTCTTTTGAAAGTTACTATTGAACTGCCTTCAACATAGAACTGCTAATGTTACTTTATAAATACAGATTTCTTTTCCTCTTTCAAATTATAGTTCAAAGAGAGACCGATGTGGGATCTGAAGATCTGAACAGCATATGTTCATTGAATTTGACTTCTGAAAGACAAAATAAACTGATGATAACAAACTACCTAGTAAGGGTTTACGTGTAGATGATTCTGGCAATTTTTTACTTATATTACTACAAGTAGAAATGTGTCTTTTTTGGCATTTTGTTATTGGTATGGTATAAATTGAATTTGTTTGCAAGTCCTGTTCTGAAGCAGCTGTGACAACACCTCAGAAAATTGCCACTTTGCCAATGCACAGAATACATTTTACAACATAATTATGAAAATACAGAATATCTTTTGTGAACATCACATTCCTTTCCTAGGTTTTGCTGTTTCAACTTTGCATTGAGCTCTTCTGTATCTTTGTTGACAATCTTTCTATGTGGAATGAGGAGAGCCAAGACTAGACAGAGAGACGTAGTCACTGAAGACAGAAGAGATGGGTATCAATCTGGAAGGTACTCCTATGAAAGAACTGTGCCACATTCTTGCTTATTTGCAAGAATTTGTCTAGGAGTTGTGATCAAAACTTTGCTTTATTAAACTAAAATGCAGTTAAGAGTTTTCATTTGTTGTTATTTTGCAAACTGTCTGAGATATATAGTTATTATCTAGATTATAGAAGTTTACAAAATTAAAAGGGGCACGGATAAGATAAATAGACAAAGTCTTTTCCCTGGGGTCGGGGAGTCCAGAACTAGAGGGCATAGCTTTAGGGTTAGAGGGGAAAGATATAAAAGAGACCTAAGGGGCAACTTTTTCACTCAGAGGGTGGTACGTGTATGGAATGAGCTGCCAGAGGATGTGGTGGAGGCTGGTACAATTGCAACATTTAAGAGGCATTTGGATGGGTATATGAATAGGAAAGGTTTGGAGGGATATGGGCTGGGTGCTGGCAGGTGGAACTAGATTGGGTTGGGATATCTGGTCGGCATGGACGAGTTGGACCGAACGGTCTGTTTCCATGCTGTACATCTCTATGACTCTATGTCCAGCAAATTGAATGTGGGTGTTCGTGTGAATAAAATATGAAATAGCAGTTTTTAAAATTTTAACTCAATACCAATTCCTTCCTTGTCAAAGTGAGCAGGCAGCGGTGAGTAGGAGTCACAGTTCTGGATTAGCAACCAGTAATCTCAGGCTAACATTCAGGGAACATGGAGTTGAATCCTAGCATGGCAGACAGATAGTCAAATCTGAATTCAATAAATGTCTAGAATTAACTTTAATGATAATCATCGGTGATCTTTTTCTTTTTAAAAAGCCACCTGATTCACAAATATCCTTGAAGGAAGGAAGTCTTCATTCTTACCTGGTCTTGCCTATTTGTGATGTGGAGGAGCCATTGTTGGACTAGGGCGAACATAGTTAAATTTACACAACACCAATATTGTTCAATATATCATTTCAGTTGCATGACACTGTAATCTTTTACTTTAAATTCTGTGTCTTATCATTCTGATCCACAGCCACCTGGTGAAGGAGCAAAATAACCTGTTGGACTCTGATTCGGTGTTGTGTGATTTTTAATTTTGCCTGTTTGTGGCTCCGGATCCACAATAGTGTGGTTGACTCTTAACTGCCCTCTGAAATGCCCTTAGAAAGCCACTCAGGTCAAAGGTTATTAGGGATGGCCAATGGACTCTGGCCAAGTCACTGATGCTCACATCTGAAAGAGAGCACCACCATCAATGCAGCACTCCCTCAACTCCTATCTCCATTATCATTAAGTTAAGTTTAGAATTGAGTGGGATGTGAACATGTGGCTATTAACTGAGAGGTCAAATACTGATATGAGCTTTCTGAACTCGTAAAAGCAAGTAAGCTCAACAAAAAGTGCACAAAAATAGAGGGAAAAAAAATAAGAATCCCAAATTTGATTGGAAGTGCTGAAGTAATCTAATGTTGCTTTCACTGGTTTCAACTGCGGTAAAACATGTACTGATCTACAGCTAATGCATAAATGTATATCAGGATAAAATGACTAACTGCTGTATCCCTGCTGCAGCCTGCCCTCTTTAACAGTTCAGAAACAAACCGATAAAGACTGAAATGGGTGATCTTCAGGTTCAAAGGCTACTGAAAGGTATAAACAGTTATTTGGCATTTTACGACACATCCTGTGAGGAGACTTTGCTTATCAGATCTGGAGATAACAGGCACTGAACTGTTCAACATCAAATGCACACAAGCTTTACAGTGCAAGACAAAAAGCCACAATACTCTCAAACTTTACTGAAGCCAACAGATCAAGACTCCTAGTCTTTGTGATGCTCCTGACCAGTTTTTATAATCAGGTTTCTGTACCCTCACTTTCTTGTTTCACTATGGACTTCACGACAAAAAAAATCATTCTGAGTGGAATCCTTATGTGGCATTGGGGCCTCGCCTGGCAGTTACAAAGTATGACGACTCCAGACTTATCTATCTTTATTCTGGAAATGTCCTGAGGCACAGAGGAGCACAAACAGGAAGTGAAACAGGCAACATTGTACCAATAAATGCTAGATGGTGACCTCAAACAAGAGAAAGCACACTCAACTCCCTCACTCGCAACAATACCAGCATTGTAAAAACAATGACTGCAGATGCTGAAAATCAAATACTGGATTAGTGGTGCTGGAAGAGCACAGCAGTTCAGGCAGCATCCAACGAGCAGCGAAATCAACGTTTCGGGCAAAAGCCCTTTTGCCCGAAACGTTGATTTCGCTGCTCGTTGGATGCTGCCTGAACTGCTGTGCTCTTCCAGCACCACTGATACAATACCAGCATCACCCAGTCCATTACTCCATCATTAAATGCACAAGTCTTTCTTATCTTTTGTTTTGTCAAATCTTTGTCCATCTTCAAGGTTGGGATCACCACTCACAACAAGAGTGCTATCCTGACTTTGGCCAATCTTCTATTCTCTATGTTGTTACTGTCAGGTGAGAGAGAGGCGAACTGAAAATTCCAATTCTCCTTCTCTTCTATCTGCAATCCATGTAATTTAATTTTGGATAAGGCTCATGTGTGTTTCCAAACCCTTGTCAGGGTGTAGTTCATTTAAAACTCGTCATCCCAGCTTTCGTGGATTCAAATTGGGAGTTTTATTTATACACTCACACTCACTTCGGAAACGGTTTATTTTTAGATAAAACATGCACCAATCAGCCAAGGAAGATACAATTAAATAAAAGAGTGAGCTTCTCCCAAAATATGAAACTGAATAGAATAGTTAGCACTTACATGTCTGTAGCAGGCCAGTAATGGAGGCAGTTTTCCCACTTAGGTGTTGAGGTTTAGGTAAGCTCAGAAAGCAGAGATCTGAATCAAGACAGTTTTATTGTGATAGAAAAACAGAAAGGTCATGGCATAGAATGAGGCCATTGAGCTCATCATGGTGGTAAAAACAATGACTGCAGATGCTGGAAACCAGATTCTGGATTAGAGTGGTGCTGGAAAAGCACAGCAGTTCAGGCAACATCTGAGGAGCAGGAAAATCGACCTTTTAGGCAAAAGCCCTTCATCAGGAATAAAGGCAGAGTGCCCGAAGGGTGGAGAGATAAATGAGAGGAGAGTGGGGGTGGGGAGAAAGTAGCATAGAGTACAATAGGTGAGTGGGGGTGGGAATGGAGGTGATAGGTCAGAGAGGAGGGTGGATAGGTGGAAAAGAAGATAGTCAGGTAGGACAAGTCATGGGGACAGTGCTGAGCTGGAGGTTTGGAACTGGGGTGAGGTGGGGGAAGGGGAAATGAGGAAACTGGTGAAGTCCACATTGATGCCCTGGGATTGAAGTGTTCCGAGGCGGAAGATGAGGCATTCTTCCTCCAGGCTTCAGGTGGTGAGGGAGCAGCGGTGAAGGAGATCCAAGACCTCCATGTCCTTGGCTGAGTGGGAGAGGGAGTTGAAATGTTGGGCCACAGGGCGGTGTGGTTGATTGGTGCGGGTGTCCCAGAGATGTTCCCTAAAGCGCTCTGCTAGGAGGCGTCCTGTCTTCCCAATGTAGAGGAGACCGCATCGGGAGCAATGGATACAATAAATCAAAGTTTGTGAGAAGATTTGTAGCTCGGGTGCTCATTGTTGTGGTTCTGTTCGCCGAGCTGGGAATTTGTGTTGCAGACGTTTCGTCCCCTGTCTAGGTGACAGCCTCAGTGCTTGGGAGCCTCCTGTGAAGCACTTCTGTGATGTTTCCTCTGGCATTTATAGTGATTTGTATCTGCCGCTTCCGGTTGTCAGTTCCAGATGTCTGCTGCAGTGGCTGGTATATTGGGTCCAGGTCGATGTGCTTATTGATTGAATCTGTGGATGAATGCCATGCCTCTAGGAATTCCCTGGCTGTTCTGTTTGGCTTGTCCTATAATACTAGTGTTGGTGGAATGTGTTGGTGAAGTTGATGAATTGGTCAACTTCCTCGTGGGAGCATGAGGTGGCACCAATACAGTCATCAATATAGCGGAGGAAGAGGTGGGGAGTGGTGCTGGTGTAACTATGGAAGATGGACTGTTCTACGTAGCCAACAAAGCGACAGGCATAGCTGAGGCCCATACAGGTGCCCATGGCTATCCCTTTGATCTGGAGGAAGTGGGAGGATTCCTCCCTCACCTCCATCCAAGGCCCCAAAGGAGCCTTCCACATCCATCATAGTTTTACCTGCACATCCACCAATATAATTTATTGTATCCGTTGCTCCCGATGCAGTCTCCTCTACATTGGGGAGACTGGACGCCTCCTAGCAGAGCGCTTTAGGGAACATCTGGGACACCTATCACCTTCATCCCCATCTCCATTCACCTATTGTATTCTGTGCTACTTTCTCCTCACCCCCACCCACCCTCTCATTTATCTCTCCACTCTGGAGGCACTCTGCCTCTATTCCTGATGAAGGGATTTTGCCTGAAACGTCGATTTTCCTGCTCCTCGGATGCTGCTTGAACTGCTGTGCTTTTCCAGCACCACTCTAATCCAGAATCCCCATTGAGCTCATCATGTCTGGACCAACTGAATAGACTTGTTGACCATTCTAATCCCACCAGGTCTGTAGCCTTGCTGGTTACAGTGATTCCAGGGCAAATCCAGGTTTCTTTTAAATGAGTTGAGGACCACAACCCCTAAACCAGGCAGTGAAGTCCAGACACCCATGGGTGACAAGGTGGCTCAGTGATTAATACTGCTACCTCACAGTGCCATGGACCTGGGTTCAATTCCCACCTTGGGCAACTATCTGTGTGGAGTTTGCACATTCTCCCCATGTCTGCGTGGGTTTGCTCTGGTTTCCTCCCACAGTCCAAAGATGTGCAAGTTAGGTGAATTGGCCATGCTAAATTGCCCATAGTGTTAGGTGCATTAGTCAGAGGGAAATGGATCAGGGTGGATTACTCTTCGGATGGTCGGTGCGGACTGGTTGGGCTGAAAGGCCTGTTTCCACACTGTAGGGAATCTAATCTAATCATTGTCCCTTGAATGGAAAAGGTTTTCCTCATGTCCTTTGTAATCCTTCTGCTTTAATCTTAAATCCATGCCTTCTGGTCATTGATCACACTGCTAGGGGAAACAAGACTTCCCTGTCCACTCTATCCAAGCACTTCATTATTTTGTGCACAAAATTCCTTTGAAGTGAAAGACTGGTTAGCACGTTGTGGAGGCCATTGTAATTGCTCAAATAGCCGAAGGACCATCGTCTTTGCAGGTGAACTCAGCTTTTGGAAACAGGCTTGAAGGGGCTTTGAAAAGACTTTATGCCTTGCTGTTCTTGAATAGGTCAGGTGACACAGCTTTTTCTCTGTAGTTGTGGTCTTGCTGGTTTGTAGACTGTCTCAAA
Source organism: Chiloscyllium punctatum (assembly GCF_047496795.1). Classification (NCBI taxonomy): domain Eukaryota; kingdom Metazoa; phylum Chordata; class Chondrichthyes; order Orectolobiformes; family Hemiscylliidae; genus Chiloscyllium; species Chiloscyllium punctatum. The sequence continues at coordinate 76,837,566 of NC_092762.1, read as the reverse complement.
GTAGGCAGGGTTTTGCAATAGAAGAGAAGTTTGAAAAACAGTGTTGTTTTGGAAGACCTGATGAATGGCCATTGATAGATGATGGAAAACAATGTACAAGCTTTCACAGATGGTCAAAAATTATTGATAGACAATAGAAAGCAGAAGGATGTCTTTAATATTTCATCGTTACCCAGTGATATTTGGAATCAGACAGTTTGGAGACTATTGTACCAAGTTTTGGAGTAGCTCTCCAATAGGAAAGATGTTGTGAAACTTAAGAGGGTGCAGAAAAGATTTACAAGCATATTACCAGGGTTATGGGGTTTGAGCTATAGCAAAAGGTTGAATAGGCTGTGGCTATTTTCCCTGGAGGGTCAGATGTTAAGGGGTGACCTTACAGAAGTTCATAAAATCATGAGGGGCGTGGGTAGGGTGGATAGCCAAGGTCTTTTCCCCATGGTAGGGGAGTCCAAAACTACAGGGACATCAGGAATCCTGATGAAGGGGCTTATGCCCAAAACGTTGATTCTCCTGCTCCTCGTCGATTCTCCTGCACCTGCTGTGCTTTCCCAGCAACACACTCTCAACTCTGACCTCCAGCATCTGCAGTCTTCACTTTGTCAAAATCATGAGGGATCCATAGTAGATCAGGAGGAGCTGTTCCACTTGTGAAAAGATCAAGAATGTCAAGGCGTAAATTTAAAATAATTGGCAAAAGAAGCAGCAATGTAATGCGAAGAAACATTTCCACCCAGTGAGTGGCTATGGTCTGCAATGCTCTGTATGTGAATGTAGCATAGGCAAGTTCAGTCAATATAGTTAAAAGGGACTTAGATGGTTATCTTGCAATATGCAGGGTTATGGGCAGAAGGTGACAGAATGTTCCTTTAGCTATCTGATAAAGGAACAGCACTCCGAAAGCTTGTGCTTCCAAATAAACCTGTTGGCCTGTAACCAGATCTTTAACTTTGTCCACCCCAGTCCAACACCAGCTCCTTCACGCCACGGAGTGAAATGTTCTATAAGAAAAACAGAAAGTGCTGGTGAAACTCAGTAGATCAGGCAATATCTTTGGAGGGTGAAACAGCATTAACGTTTTGAGTCTGACTCCTCAGTACAATTAGTTGAATGTCCTCCATCTGTGTTGCAATAATTCTGCAGTTATATTGTTCTATTTTTTGTTGTTGACTATTCTTGGTCTTGGTGTGATGGCAAAGAATGTCAATGGAGTCTGCTCACTCAGTGTCAATAATGTGAATTTTTATTGAAAACATAATTAACAGTAATATCATCTAACAGGAGCCTCGACTTGTCACAAAACTGGAGAGCAAGATTATGATTGTGTTGTGTGATAATGCTTCACATCCTGTGATGAGAAGTATCATGCTTGATTCACTCATCACACGCCTTATACACCATCACAGACAGAAACAAAGTACTGCGGATGCTGGAGATCTGAAATAAAAACAGGAAGGGCCAGAGAAACCCAGCAGATCTAGGTAACGTGTTGAGTTCAATATGACTGCTCCTCACCACTACACTACATCTCATCTTGAGTCTCTGAAGCTCCTTACACTATCATATCTCATTATATTACACTAACCCACTCTCTGAGTAAAGATGTTTCTCCTGATAGTAGGTTTGTTTGTTTAGTATCTGTTTGCTGCTTATTAAAAACATTTTAATATCCTGGAGCATTCGTTGATTTTGTACAAAAGTTTATTTTTCTTAAGATTAGTTGCAGGCAGGGTTTTGAAACGAGCAAGATGTTCTTTTGTTAGAAGGCATTAACTGGCTTTATTTGAACATTCCTGTTTGCAGACTTGCCAGAATTTAAAAATAAAATAGGGAGGTTTATTCATTTTTTGAAAGAATTACACTGCTATTGCCTTATTTAGTATTTTACTAGTAATGCGAAGATGACTGTGGCAGGTGTCCAACAAGCTCCGAATTGCAGTTCTGTGAAAGGTTGAAGTGACTTACCGTTTATACTTTGAATATATTATAAACCCAGATAAACCAAGTCAATCTAAAGTAAAGGTTTATAATTAACATTGCAATCAGTTTGCATGAGCCACATCTCAACTGGGGGCACTTTCGTTTGCATTGTCAGGTTTCGGGTTCAATTCCCATTCCAGAAGTTGAATGTAAAAGAAACTTAAGCCCTGGTCTGGGGTGTGCTGTGCTGTTGGAGGTGCTATCTTTCAGATGAGATACTAATCTGAGGTCTGTCTGCTCTCTCAGTTGGCTTTGTGGCAGCATTTTGAAGGAGAGTTGTCCTGATGTCCTGGCTAATGTTTATCTTTCAGTCAACATTGCAGAAAATGACTATCTAGTCGTCAACATCTGGCTGTTTGTGGGACCTTGCTGTCAGCAAATTCGCTGCCAAGTTCCCTTCATTATAACAGTTCAGATACATTCCATTGGCTGTGAAATGATTTGAGAAGTCCAATGGATGTGAATGGTGCTATTTGAAGAGAGGTCTTTTATTTCTCTTACTCTGTGAAATCTTTCGCCATTTTCAAAGGATGGTATCTAATCACTGGCTTCCTGTCTTTGGCTGGTCTACCATCCTCTGGGTCACTTGCTGTAGGATTCTATAAGATCAGAAGACGTAGGAATGGGAGTAGGCCATTTGGCCCCTCGAGCCTACTTCGCCATTTAATCTTGGCTTATTAGTTGTAGGCGATTGCATGATCTTTTAATCTTTTGTGAAATTTTTTGTTATGTTTTTGGTTGCATTTTAGCCCCACATAACTTATCTTTGGGCACCCGACGTGAAGGGGTGTGGACAGATTGGAAGACTTCCTCATGGCTCTCCTCTTGGGTCGTACCAGGCTGGACATAAACAGATTTAGACAGTGGGCTGGGGAGAGGATCATCTCTACTGACTGCCAGTCCCTCTTCCATGGTTATGCTCAGGCCCGGGTGTCCTTAGAGAGGGAACATGCAATGTTCACCAAAGCTCTCATTGCGTTCAGAGTGAAGTGGGTGCCATAGGGGATGGAGTAATTTATCATTCCATTCAATTCCCTTTTAATTTCACTTATTCCTGCTCTCCCCCTCACTTTTAATAGTTTGCAGTGCCCTTAAGGATTTGCATGGGGCCACATGGGTGTTTTATTGTTGGTGGTTAGTGTTTAAAAAGAAATGAAAGAAATCACGGTGATTTTGATGGTGGGAAATTTACTCAGTTGTATGTAATAGTACTTCTGGGTATAGAAGCTAAATAGGATCATGGCCGATTCAATACTCATCATGTCCACTGCCCTGCCCTTTCTCCATAACCCTTCAGTCCCTGACTGCCCGGGAATCTGTCTATCACAGCCTTACATATATACAAGGACTCTCTACATTTCTCTGGGAATTGGTGATTACGGTAAAGATAGTAAATTATAGCAGGTTGTAGCAAATGGGCCCTTTAACGGAAATAAAACACTTTGGCAGCTTTAAGTTTTGAAAAATGCCTCCCGCTGTCATCCCAGCACCTCTAAATGAGCTGAATGGGGGAATGGGGTCACTGTGAGATCAGCAATTCTGAAGGGGTCGTGCATGACCTCTGACCTCATCCCTGCTCAATCAAATGGCCATGTTTTGTTATTTCCAATATGTTAACAATTACTAAACGAAAGAGTCCAAAGGCAATGCTTTTGTTTCCTAATGCTCCTCTATGATTTATTTGCTTTGATTTCACTTAACCATGTTCAGGAGATTATTTTTAAAATTGTTTGGGAGACTGTTGAGCTATCCTGGAGATTGGGTAGCACTATGGTCATCAGATCTAGCTGTGCATTACATGAGTGATTGGAAAATGGTGGGATCATGTTAGTCAGTCATGATGTCCATTTATGGGAATCACATTGTCCATTTCTTCAGCCATGGTCATTTTGAGAGGTGGAGGAAAGCAGAATTGATGGTCAACTTCTGTCTGTTTTCAGGTTTTTATCAGACTCCTTTTAAAGAACAAAGGGTGAATCCACCCTCTCAGTCAGCAGATTCTGAAATATAACCAATTTGCTACATGCTGTCATTCAACTAAATGTCAGGAGTGTTGCAAAACAGTCAACTGACTGGCTATCATCCATTCAACAACAATGCACAATATCAGACTCAACTCTAAGCAGCTTGGTTAGCCTGCAGTTGATTAGGTAAATGCCAAGGAACTTACTGGTCATGTGCTATTTTTATCAGCAGATGGCAATGTTGTTGCGTGTAATGGGCCTCATGAAAATTGCAGTTCTGTGCTGATCAGTGCCTGGAGCTTCTCATTCCCCTTAATGGGTACTCTGTTACAACTTTCATTTGTATTGTGGCTTTAACATAAGTAAATTCCAAAGACACTTCATAAGGAGGTTTGAGGAAAGTAGAAAGAGCTAGAAAGGAAGATCAGTAGGGGTGGAAAAGGGGGCATGTAACCAAATACTTGGATTAAGAATGAGGCAAGAAGGAAATTCTCAAAAGAGAGAGTTAAAAATCACACAACACCGGGTTTCAGTCCAACATGTTTATTTGAAACTGCAAACGTGCTCCTTCCTCAGGCAGTTAGTGAGAGAGAATACATGGGACATGGAATTTATAATAAAAGATAAAAGGTTCATACAACTTATGCAAATGTATTGAACAAACCTAGATGGCTATTAAGTCTTTAATCCGTTAGAATGGAGGTGCAGGTTTCGATTGTTTAATATATAAATCCCTGCTCCAGGATAACTTCAGGTTTTATTGGAATAAAATGACACTTTAGGTCTGGCAAGCATTTTAGGTGTAGGGCCTTATTTCAAGTCTGTTTGTGTCTGATCCTGGAGCGAGACTGCACCTCCATTCTAACTGATTAGAAGAGATTATTTATTTATAAACCTTATTTATTCACTAGCTCATTAACTCAGACTTCATATCCCATTGGAATTTTTTGAAGGAAATGATTCTTGCCAGAATCATCGGGAATTGATAAACCAGATAAACATCTCGGGCTAGGATTTCCATGTAATTCTCCTAGTCGTCTACCATAACGTCAGTGAAGAACCCAACTGAAGCAGCAGAGGCCAGTATTAGTTCACTGAGAGTGGTTTGTGAGAATATCAGCAGGCACACCCATTTAGAATGGACTGAGATATTCTGTTTAAAAATGTACTGATTGGACAGTTTGAAGTCCCTAAATATCTGTCAATGACTGTGGAGAATCCTACTTGCTGTCATCATGTTTCCAGAAATAGAAAATAAGAATCTAAAGACACAAAAGAAGAAAGCACCTCACCAGATCCTTCTCAGGGACAATGAGGAATGGGCAATAAATTCTGGTCAAGTCACCCAGTCCCTAATGTAGTGTTTGCAATGAAATCAGTCAGGAGGAAGCTTATGGAATATGAGTTCCCTGATTGGGGCTGTTAACCTGTTCAATAAGGGAGTCCTGGCTGACAGAAATAAACAGGAGTGTCAGAGGTTCTGTTCACTCTGGTTCTGAGGGAGTTGGATCAGTGTCAAGGGCTCTCTACATGTAAATAAAGGGTGACTTGGTGACGAGATACCAGCCTCTGTGGAGTTATTTCACCCAAGATCTGAAGAGCAAAGAAAAAATTCAAAGGTGCTGAGCAGAAACCGGCTTTGTATTATCGAGCCATGTTAGGATCCAAGGGATTCGAATACTTTTTTTTGTATTCATTTATGGGAGGAAGACATTACTGTCTTGGTCAGCATTTATTGCCCTTCCCTGATCACCCAGTTCAGAGTCAACCACGTTGCTCTGGGTCTGGAGTCACACGTCGGCCAGACCAGGTTAAGACGGCAGTTTCCCTTGTTAAAGGACGTTGGTGAACCAGTTGGGTTTTTTTGACAATTGACAGTGGATACATGGTCATCATTGGACTCTTATTCCAGACTTTTATTGAATTCAAAACCACCACCCGCCATGGTGGGAATCAAACTGGGTCTCCAGAATGTTACCTGGCTGTCTGGAATACCAGTCCTGTGACAATTACACTAGGGCTGTTGCCTGGGAGCAGAGACATCTTGCTGCAATTGTACAGGCCCTTGATGAGATCCCACCTGCAGTACTGTGAGCAGCTTTGGTCTCCTTATCTAAGAAAGATGTCCTAGCAACAGAAGAAAACGAAGGTACAGACAACTGGCCCGTGTACCCCAATATCACTTGCCCGAAGAGTGTTAGGCTGACGTTCTTGCCCCGAACACCACAGCCAAGCTCCGTGCAATGGATTGGGGGTGGTCAGGAATCTCGGCACCCACGAGCAATGGCAATGTATTGAGGCCACTGATGAAGAGTAGGATATAGCTCAACTGATGAAGAAGACATGGAAGTTGGTGACAGAAGGTACCATCACCAATTGTGTCTGCCACACAGGCTAGGACCACTGACTGGGATACAAAGACCTTATTCTCAATCATCTGTAGGAGACCAGCACAGATACTCCAGCAGAGAGAACCAAGAAAATTGTAGGTGATAAAACACCCAAATGAATCTGATCAATGAGAAATTGTGGGTGTAATACATCTAGGACTAGATAGTAAACTCTCAGAATAAAGGGGTGCCAATTTAACATCGACAGGATGAGGAATTTATTCTCTGAGATGGTGGTGAGTCTTTGGAACACCTTTCCACAGAGAGCTGTGAGGGCAGAGCCCCAGTGTTACATTTAAAGCTGACCTCGATAGATTCTTGATCAGAACTGGAATCAAGGGTTACAGGGAAAGGGTAGAAAAGTCAACTTAATGGAGTGTCAGATCATCCATGATCCTATGAAATGGCACAGCATATTCAAGGGCTGAATAGCCTCCTCCTGTTCCTATTCTTATGGTCTTCTACCAAGGAGCCCAGGGAGGCAGGTCAGCTTAAAGAGTCCGAGGAATGTCTTGCCCACTCATCCTCCTGTTTCTGTTGTTGAAGCCCACAAAAGCCAGAGGATGTTCCAGGATTTTGGAGTGCAGGACGATGTTGGACTGTATTGACAATATGATGGACTGTATCAAATTCGTCTGAAGGCAGTACACTGCAGAGAGAAACATTACTGAGTTTTTTTCCAAAGTGGACTCCCCACATTTTTCAAAGCCTTTCACTGTATAATGTTTAGACCTTAACCAACATCTAAAAAACAGGTAATCGTTGTCATTATCGCATTGCCCTGAGATCATGCTGTGCACAAATTAACTGTGGTGTTTCCTTTGTTATTGCACTGACTATACTTCAAGAGTGGATTAGTGGTGCTGGAAGAGCACAGCAGTTCAGGCAGCATCCAACGAGCAGCGAAATCAACGTTTCGGGCAAAAGCCCTTCATCAGGAATAAAGGCAGTGAGCCTGAAGCATGGAGAGATAAGCCTCCTCTAGCTTATCTCTCCATGCTTCAGGCTCACTGCCTTTATTCCTGATGAAGGGCTTTTGCCTGAAACGTTGATTTCGCTGCTCGTTGGATGCTGCCTGAACTGCTGTGCTCTTCCAGCACCACTAATCCAGTATTTGATTTTCAGCATCTGCAGTCATTGTTTTTACCCTATACTTCAAGAGTGTCTCATTGGTTCTAAAATGCTTTAGTAAACCTGGTGGTCATGAAAAATACTGTATAAATGCAAATCTTTCTTTCTTCCTTTACTCAGAACCCATAGATTATGATTTTCTGTGTGAAAAAATGTCTTGGTCATCATTATCCCAAAATCAGTTTCAGGAAGAATGACCTTTTTGCAGTAATGAAGTGGACTCTGTGAAATTTAACTTAGTAATTAATTATTTGCTAATGCTTTTCACAAACACACTCTTCTTGATAGGTAATTAGATTCAGGTACAAGAGAAGCTTGGAAAATATTTTTCGTGGGTCATTTACGTTTCCTTTCCCCAACATTAAAGTTTGTATCAAACAAAGGAACGAGCTACAGGAAGTCCCCAGGTTATGCACGAGTTCCGTTTGTCCCACTGTTCGTAGGCAGAATTTGTGTGAAAGTCAGAACAGATACGGGCTAATTAGTCCGCCCATTCGTTAGGATGAAACATTGTATGTAACTCAGATTTTTAAAAATAATTTTTAAAAATGAGAAGTTGGGGGTCGCTTTGTTCGTTACCTGGGGGGCTTCCTGTATTTTAGAAATGTGGGACAAAGTTTCCAGTTCTTAGCTGCCTACCAAACATGAGAAAATGCCTGAGGAGAAACGAATAGGTCCATAATGTATTTTGCACCGTGATCTGGAATACAGTGCACTGTTCCAAATCGGAATGAAAGGCATTCTCTTCATTCTTTGGTTATGCAACACTGTCTGGTCAGTTGTTTTCCAGATTCGCAGACATCAAATGCACATGCCAAAGTCTCGGGGAGACCAAGTGCTGCCTGCCAGACTCATTGTCTCCAGCTGCTCCAGCACCTTAGTTAGCTCATTTGTTAATGAAGATCCCAAAGGATTGACCAAACCTCAGTTATATTATTCCACAGAAAATTTCACGTGGTCCAATATGTCCTTACGTTTCTTTTACCCTCCAGTTTCCTTTTTCGCAAATTTAAGCTCATTAGAGCAATTTGGTTAGGGTAGGGTGAGGTAATGGAGCTATAAAAATAAAACAATAATATCAACTTAGAGTGGAGATCGACTTATGACAGAGAGTTGGAATCCTTTCTCCTAAATAGCTGCTCCCAGCTGTGATTGATCATGTTATATGCATAGGTATGTTTTAATAATTAGTGGCAGAGGAGAAGGATCAGAGACAAAACAATCAGACTTGCATTTACCAGATACACTTAGGTCCATTATAGGTCTGTTCAGGCCCTTTGGGAAATAGATCCCCTCATCTGAGGCTGTATAACTCCCACCAAGTCTGGGATCTCTGGCCTGGGGAAAGAGCATCTCAGCATTTTCAAGACCTCCTAAGGATTTTATGTACTACATACATACAGATCATCTCTCATAGGTCTAAGCTCTAGAGAATATAATGCCATTCTAGTCAATCTCTCATGGTAGGTCAGCCCTCTTATTCTAGGAATCAAGTGACCAATTATCATTTCCCTTTGAGATGTAGTGTCTCCACTAAGATAGGGCCACCAATGCTCCACTCCACACTCAAGGTGTGACCTTACCAAGACCAAATGGAATTGTAACACTACTTACATCCCTATAGTGTAGAAAGAGGCCATTCAGCCCGTTGAGTCTGCACAGACTCTCCAAAGAGTATCCTATCCAGACCCAGCAGCAGCCCCCCCACTCCCCCAACCACCGTTATCCATAACATAGCAATATCAAGATTAATCCCTCTAGTTTACACACTAGAGGCAAATTAGCATGGCCAATCCACCTAACCGCACATCTTTATACAGTGGGAGGAAACCCACACAGATACTAGGGAGAACATGCAAACTCCACACAGACAGTCACCAAGGGTGCAATCAAGCCTAAGTTCCTTGCACCATGAGGCATCAATACTTACCACTGAGCCACTCTACCACCCATGCTTGTGCATGGTTATAATCCAACCAATTTGATAATTCAGATCAAGTACCATTCCTCTACATGTCTGTAAACCAAAAGGGCCTAAAATCCTAAGGTCTTTTTGAAAGCAGACCCAAACAGGCTTGTAGACAGGCTGCACTCAGCCTCTTGGAAGAAGATGTTCACTTTTCCTGCCGGAACCAAAAGCAACATCTTACTTCCTGAGGCCTGGGCTCAGCATGGGCCTGATCAGATGTAAAAGAGCTGCTATTGGACTGGGGTGGACAAAGTTAAAAATCACACCACACCAGGTCCAACAGGTTTATCTGGAAGCACTAGCTTTCGAAGTGCTGCTTCTTTGAAGCTAGCCACCTGATGAAGGAGCAGCATTCCAAAAGCTTGTACTTCCAAAGAAACCTGTTACACTATGACCTGGTCATAGAGTCATAGAGATGTACAGCACAGAAACAGACCCTTCGATCCAACTCAACAAGGTCTGTTCAGGTTCTTTGGAAAACGCTTTGCTATTAGCACCATTTGTGTCTGTTCAGGTTAAGCAAAGATTCTTTTTCTCAACAAGGCCCGAACAGATCTACAGTGGACCTAAGTGTATCCTGGTAAATATAAGTCTTTTGGTGATGATTTTGTCCCTGATCCTTCTCCTCTGTTATTTAGTTATTTGTACACACCTATGCAGATGACATGATCGATCACAGTGGGGTGCAGCCATCACAGAAGGCTAATAACCGTCCTGAATTATTTAGTTGATTAATTAAGCTGTAACAATGATTTCCAAACACTGTGCAGCAGAGTTCGACAGGTCCCAAAAATTCAAAGATATCTTGAGTTTATTTCAATTTGCCAAGCTGAAGAAAGTGATTAAAAGTGTGTAAATCTATTTTCTGTCTTGCCTTATCCTGGAAATAGTTGGTCCCAAGGATTTTGGATAAAAGATACCACTTGCCTTCAAATCATTTTTTCCTGCACGTTAACTTTCCGTAATTTGTGTACAAGTCTAACCATCCAGGACAAAACAGGCTGCATGATTGGCACCACATCCACTAGCATCCTCTCCCTCCACCATTGACGATCAGTGGCAGCAGTGTGTACTGTCTACAATTCACTAAGAATTCACCAAAGCTTCTTAGGTGGTACCTTCCAAACCCACGACAACTTCCATCTAGAAAGACAAAGGCCACAGATCCCTGAGAATACCACCACTTGCATGTTCCCCTCCCAGCCACCCACCATCATAACTTAAAGTCATAAAGATGTCCAGCACAGAAACAGACCCTTCAGTCAAACTCATCCCTGTCGACCAACTAGCCTAAATTAATATAGTCCCATTTGCCAGCACTTGACCCATATCCCTCTGAACCCTTCCTATTCATTACCCACCCAGATGTCTTTTAAATGTTGTAATTTTACCAGCCTCCACCACTTCCTATGGCAGCTCATTTCTGTGCACACACAACCCTCTGCGTGAAAACGTTACTCCTATAATCCCATTCCTTCACTGTCGCTGCGGTCAAAATCCTGGAATTCCCTTCCAGAGAGCATTGTGGGTCAACTGCAGCAGTTCAAGAAGGCAGCTCACCAACACCTTCAAGAGGGCAACTAGGGTAGAGCAATAAATGCTGGCCAGGCAGAGATGCCCATGTCCCATGAGTGAATATAAGGTAAACAAATTCCTCAGAATATTATCGTACATTAGACTCTATGTTGTGAAAAATACTTGGATTTATCCCAAATTGGATAATTTCATATTTCCTTTGTTCATTATTTTGCCCAATCATTCAACCATCCTAATTATCTTTTCGCAATTCTCATATTTTACTTCCTATTGCAGTTTAAACAATGAGATATGATTTTATTGAAACATCGAAGATTCTAAGGGAACTTGACAGTTTAGATGCTGAGACAGGATGAAATCATGATCTAGTGCATCGTTGTTTAAAGATAAGGGGCCTTCCATTTAACGTAAAGTATTTCACCTCTTATGGGGTCGTTAGTATTTGTAATTCCCTTCCCCAGCGCATAGTGGAGATTGGGTTATTGAATATATTCAAGACTGAGTTTGATAGATTTTGATTGACAAGGGATTCGAGGATTATTAGGGACAAACAGGAAAATATAATTCAGGGCTTCACCTTATTTAATGACAGACTCAACATAGAACATAGAAAAGTACAGCACAAAACAGGCCCTTTGGCCCACAATGTTGTGCCAAGGATTTATCCGATTGTAAAATAAAACAGCTTAACCTATGCACCCCTCAATTCACTGCTATCCATGTGCATGTCCAGCAGTCACTTAAATGTCCCTAAAGACTCTGCTTCCACCACCACTGCTGACAACGCATGCCATGCATTCACAACTCTCTGCGTAAAGAACCTTCCTCTGACGTCCTCTCTATACCTTTCTCCTAATATCTTTAAAATATGACCCCTCGTGCCAGTCAATCCTGCCCTGGGGAAAAGTGTCTGGACAGAAGGGGCAGAATAGCCTATTCCTATTTGTAATGTTCTTCACATACATTATGTATTCTGTACACACAATGCCTTATGAGGCTTTGCAGTGAGGGATTGTGTGGGATGGAGGGATCGATAACTAGCACCTGTAATCCCAAGGTAAGCCACTGAACATATAAAAATGCAAACACGTATCAAGTGATTTTCTCAGCTACAGGTGAGGATAACTGGTCAGAAGAGTTTTGCAGACTTTGCTGACAGGTTTTTAAAGAGGTGTCTGGAAAACATGCCCTAAAGTTATAAAATTTGGAAATTGAGCAAAAGTTTGAACTTTCTGTTTGTTACCAGGGCCACGATGGGTTGCACTGATGGTTCTGAACCTTCTAGCAAAATAGTTGCTGATGTCAAACTGTACTGATGAACTGGATTTTAACTGAATTACTAACAGGTTAGGATGTGGGGGACCTGGGCACATCAGATACATTTGTCAGTTTTTGTTTAACACAGCCATTGCAATGACGTCTGACTTAATTCATGGAGACATAGGACTTAGGAGCGGGATCCGACAATTCAGCCCCTTGCACATGCTCCAGCATTTGATAAGGTTGTGCCTGCTCTGATTGTGATCTGATATCAACACCACTTTCCCATCAACTCCTTGACTTTCACTGACAAGGTGTGTAGGCACAGGCCCCCGACATTCCACTTCAGCACAATTATTTAAAAGGAACCTGATCGGATATAAAATGAAGGTTTGTTTAAACAAGGCAGACACCTGCAGCAATAACCTCACAATGTCATCCATTTCTCCGATGCCATGGGCTCGGCCACAGAGAATGGTAAGACATCATTGAGAACCATCTAGAAGACCAGTTGTAGGAGGTTGGTGCCACATTCCTGGAAGTAGAACTGGAAAACAAAAGCTAAGGATTTAAGCTGGGCCGAAAAGTTAAGTGGAATGCTACATTCAAGTAAATCCTGGAATGTGGCTAAAGTTGCAAACTGTGATCCCCCACCCTTGCCACCAGTTCTGCCTTTCAAATCCTACAATCCTTCTGCCTTTCCAACTCTATTCCTACACATCACTCCCCATGCTGATTTGCCGAGGAGATGTACCTTGTAGTATTTTCCTCGCTGACCATTCTTGTAATCGACTTTTGTCTGAAACGTCGATTTTCCTGCTCCTCAGATACTGCCTGACCTGCTGTGCTTTTCCAGCACCATTCTACTCTACATTCTTGTAATCTTGTCATGTCTATCATTACAAGCCATTAGCCAAAAGCTGCTTGTGGTGCTTCACTGCCACCGATCTTCCTTCATCCTTGCTTTGTCTTGGGCCTATATCATGGTCAGCGATGGGATTGTGCCATTGTAAAGTATTGATGGAAGAGGTGATATTCTGAGATAACAGAAGATTTATTGCATAATGCCAAAAGCAAAAGATATTTGGTCAAGCATAATTACTAGGACCTTAGGGAGTTGGTACAGACACATCTGCTCTCTCTGAAATTGAGAGTAAAATTTCTTGGCTACGCCAACAGGATGTGTGGCAATGGAACATGAGCAACAGGGCCTCTTCTTCCGGAGCAAAGAACAAAGAAAATTTACAGCTCAGGAACAGGCCCTTCGGCCCTCCAAACCTGTGCTGATCCAAATCCACTGTCTAAACCTATTGCCCAGTTGCTAAGGATCTGTATCCCTCTGCTCCCCACCTACTCATGCATCTGTTCAGATGCACCTTAAATGAATCTACCATGCCTGCCTCTACAACCTCTGCTGGCAACGTTTTCCATGCACCTACCACCCTCTGTGTGAAGTATTTTCTGCGTGTATCCCCCTTAAACTTTTCTCCTCTTACTTTGAACACGTGACCTCTCGTTTTTAACCCCCACCCTGGGAAAAATCTTATCTCTATCCATCGTCTCTATACTCTTCATTATTTTGTCCACCTCAGTCAGGTCCCCCCTCAAACTCTTTTTCTCTAATGAAAACAATCCTAACCTACTCAACCTCTCTTCGTAGCTAGCACCTTCCATATCAGGCAACATACTCATAAACCTTCTCTGCACCCTCTCCAAAGTGTCTTCATCCTTTTGGTAATTTGGTGACCAGAACTGAACACAGTATTCTAAATGCGGCCGAACCAATGTCTTGTACAATTTTAACATGACCTGCCAGCTCTTATCCTCAATACCCCGTCCGATGAAGGCAAACATACCATATACCTTCCTGACCACTCTATCCACCTGTGCAGCCACCTTCAGTGTACAATGGACCTGAACTCCCAGATCTCTCTACTCATCAAGTTTTCTCAAGGCTCTTCTGTTTACAGTTAGTTTGCTCTAGAATTAGAACTTCCAAACTACATCACCTCACATTTGCCTGGATTGAACTCCATCAGCCACTTCTCCACCCAACTCTCCAGTCTATCTATATTCTCCTGTATTCTTTGACAGCCCTCTATGCTTTCTGTTACTCCACCAATCTTCATGTCATCTGCAAACTTACTGATCAGATCACCAATGCTCTCTTCCAGATTATTTATGTATATCACAAACAACAGTGGCCCCAGCACTGACCCCTGTGGAACACCACTGGTCACCTTTGTCCGTTTTGACAAACTCCCTTCAACTACTACTCTCTGTTTCCTGTAGTTCAACCAGTTCTTTATCCACCTAGCTAGAACACCCTGCACACCATGTGACTTCACTTTCTCCATTAGTTTACCATGGGGAACCTTATCTACAGTCCTTCTTTCACCTATCAGCTTGGTCACTTCCTCAAAGAACTCTATTAAGTTGGTAAGGCACGATCTCCCCCTCACAAAACCATGTTGCTTATCACTGATAAGCCCATTCTCTTCTAAATATAAATAGATCCTATCCCTCAGTACCTCCAGTGACTTTCTCACCACTGACGTCAGGCTCACTGGTCTGTAGTTACCTGGAATATCCCTACTAACCTTCTTGAACGGGGCACAACATTAGCAACCCTCCAGTCCTCTGGCACTTCGCCTGTGTTTAAGGATGCTATAGAGATATCTGTCAGGGCCCCAGCTATTTCTTCTCTCGCCTCCCTCAGCAACCTGGGATAGATCCCATCTGGTTCTGGGGATTTGTCCACCTTAATATCCTTTAGCCTACCCAACACATCCTCCCTCCTTATGTCAACGTGATCCAGAGTAAACAAACGTCTATCTCTAATCTCAACATTCATCATGTCCCTCTTCTCAGATGCAAAGTAATCATTCAGAATCTCACCTATTTTCTCAGTTTCAACTCACAACCTTCCTTCCTTATCCTTTATTGGACCAACCCTTTCTCTAGTTACCCTCTTGCTTCTTATATTTGAATAAAAGGCCTTGGAATTCTCCTAATTCTGCTCGCTAAAGTTATTTCATGACCCCTTTTAGCCTGCTAGATTCCTCGTTTAAGAGTGGTCGTACTCTCCCAATATTCCTCCAAAGTCTGGCCTGTTCTTAGCCGCCTGGATCTTATGTATGCTTCCCTTTTCCTCTTGGCTAGTCGCACAATTTCTCCTGTCATTCACAGTTCACGAATCTTGCCTTTCCGATCCCTTGCTTTCAAAGGAACATGCCTATCCTCCTCTGTCTTCAACCTATCTTTGAAAGCCTTCCACACATCAAATGTGGACTTGCCTTCAAATAGCTGCCCCCAATCCACATTTCCCAGTCCCTGCCGAATTTTGATGTAATTGGCCTTGGCCCAGTTTAGTACTCTTCCCTTAGGGCATCATCTCATCTTTGTCTATGAATATTCTAAAACTTGCAGAATTGTGATCACTATTCCCAAAGAAATCCCCCACTGCCACTTCTACGACCTGGCCTGGCTCATTCTCCAACACCAGGTCCAATATGGCCCCTTCCCTAGTTGGACTATTGACACGCTGATCTAGAAAACTTTCCTGGATGTTACAAATTCTGCCCCATCCAGACCTCTGGCACTAAGTGTATCCCAGTCAATGTTGGGAAAATTAAAATCTCCCATCACCACCACCCTGTTGCCTCTACATCTCTCCATAATCTGTTTACCTATTTATTCTTCTACCTCACACTAACTGTTAGGTGTCCTGTAGTACAGCCCTAACAATGTAACTGCACTGTTCTTATTTCTCAGCTCTACCCATAATGTCTCACTGCTCAAGCCTTCCATAGTGTCCTCCTTTAGCACAGCTGAGATATCATCCCTGACCAGCAATGAAACTCCTCCCCCCCTTTTACTTCCCTCCCTGTCCTGTCTGAAACATCTATATCCTGGAACATTTAGTTGCCAATCATGCCCTTCCTTCAACCAGGTCTCTGTGATCGCAACAACGTCATACTCCCAGGCACCAATCCAAGCCTTACACGCTATACTCCTTGCATTAAAGCATAAGCACTTCAGACCACCAGGTCTTTTGCGTTCATCTGCTCTCTGCCTACTCTTCTCCTTGGTGATGCTAACTTCATGATCCTATTCCTTACAATCTTGAGTTTCCACCTCACTGTCCACTTGTCTTCTGTTCTGGTTCCCAGCCACATTAGTTTAAATCCTCCCCAACAGCAGTAGCAAAAACTCTCCCAAGAACATTAGTTCCTCAGGAGGCAAAGGAAATTCAGCATATCCAGAAGAACCCTCACCAATTTCTACAGATACGCCATAGAAAGCATTCTGCCTGGGTGCACCATGGCTTGGTACACCAACTGTTCTGCCAGGACTGTAAGAAACTGCAGAAAGTTTTGAACACAGTCCAGACCATCATGCAAGCCAACCTTCCATCCGTGGACTCCATCTACACTTCTTGTTGCTGTAGAAAGACAGGCAATAGCCTTTGGGGAGGTGATTACCTAATGGTTTTATCACTGGGCTGTTAATCTAGAGACATAGTCATGTTCAGGGGACCCAGGCTTGAATCCTGAGGCAGCAAATGGTAGAATTTGAGTACAATAAAAATCTGGAATTCAGAGTCTAATGATAATCATGAATCCATTGCCAATTGTCAGAAAAACCCATCTGGTTCACTAATGTCCTTTAGGGAAGGAAACCACCATCCTTACCTGGTCTGGCCTACACAGGATTCTGACCCAGAGCAACGTGGATGAATCATAACTGTCCTCTGGGCAATTAGGGATGAACAATAAATACTGGCTGAGCCAATGGCACCCTTGTACCATGAAAGAATGAAAAAAAAATGATCAAAGACCCCTCTCACCCTAATAATGCTCTCTTCCATTTGGCAGAAGATACAAAAGCTGGAACACATGTACCAACAGATTGAAGAACAGCTTCTTCCCTGCTGTTGTTAGACTGCTGAATGGATATTTCTAATTTCAAATCTAATGTTGATCTTGCTTTTGTGCACCTCCTGTGCAGCCATAACCTTGTATGCCTCACTCTGTTTAAATACCCTATGATGTGTATGTTCTTGTATGTTATGATCGGCATGTAGTACACACAACAAAATGTGTCACTGTACTTAGGTACATGGGACAACAATAAATCAAATCATTCACCTCTTCAGAGCTTATACAACACACCCATCTCTCTCCCTCTCTGTCTAAACACCTCCTCATATCCTTGCCTCACATTGCACCACTAACACTTATCTTGATTCTAATTGTTGTTTCACCAAACTCTCACAGTCACCCTTATTGATGATCCATCCCCTTAACCCATGCCATTGCTTTCACTCACCTGGGTCCCCTTTCTCAGCAGAGCTGGACTGAGAGCCTCCAAGAAGAGGTAGAAAACTGGAAACTCAATATAGACACCTCACTCCTGGCGTATTCCCATTCTTTTATAGACTCATAGATGTGTAGAGGATTAAAGGAGGTCACTCAATCCACGTTGAGTTTACACCAAATAATAATAACAATAATAATTTAACTCAATGATAAAGTGAATCTAAATGGCAAAGGTAAATTATGTGTCTATTGGGTTTGGGCGCTTACCTCATGAGCTGAATCTAAACTTGTTCAAAGATACACAGTGTAAATAAATCACAGTATCAAATGTCATTAGTAATTTCTACAGTTTTTATTTTCTGTGTGTTAATTTTGTTTCTGTTGTGTGATTGACTGGAATCTTGAAGACCAAACAAACTGCCCCGTACACTGAATAAATTGCCACCTCAAACAATTACTGCATGATTTTGACTGAGAACAGTATGGAATTCTTCTGAATAACTGATTACACAAGACTTGTTTCCCAATTCAGTCCCTGGCATATAGACCTTTTATACATGCTTCTGTTCAATTTCTTGCTTTTTCCTCAAATATTAGCATTTTTTTAAAGAAACAATTAGATTTAAAGTAGCACTTTCAAAACCCCAACAAACTGCGTCCATTTTTTAATGTGTCGGCACTGTTCTACTGTGAGGGAGACATGGCAGCCAATTTACACAATGTAAGTTTCCACAAGGGTCAACATGTTAATGAGCAGATGATCTTTGAAGCGATGTTGACTTAGGAATAAATATTGGCCACCCAGAGGAATTTCCAGTGCTCTCCTATGAATAGAGCTGTAAAATCTTCCACATCCACCCAGGAGAGCCATTAGGGTCTTGTTTTAATATTTACACAAGCAGTTATAAATTGCACAGATCTCCCTGGTATCCCCATTTAGAAACCCTAATGGAATTCATGCAGTGGCTCTGAGTTTTTGTCCGTCTGATGCAGAATTGCTACAGTAGATTGAAATACCCCTGAGGAACTTTGTACCTAGATATCGATTTTGCCATTTTGTGGGATGAAATTCAGTGTGGGAATTGAGCAGAAAATGATCTGTGCTATTGATTTTAAACAGAGATGTACAGACTGCATGACTAATAAATCCCTTAATGTTTTTGCTCTGACTGTATTGGTATCACGCCAAATTCCACAACCACCAACAATTTTTTATACATGCGTTAACAAGCTGTAATGATCAATCATGCCCACAGATCATATTCTTGAATCACCGCTAGACATATCAAACATTAAGCAGAACATGCCTTTTTCTTAAAAAAAAAGAATGTGAAGGAAAAAGTTAACTGCAGATTTAGCAGTTACTCGGAGAGAGATATTGGAATGTCTCACATGATGTTTTGTCAAACATGGTTTAAGAAGAGAAATCAGATGCCCAACTGATCTAGTAATCCTGTTGGTGTATCTCAAGCTGTGAACATGATGGGAATAAAACATAGCAGTCTGTGCGAAAGACCTATTTGCACTTTCCCTCTCTCTTAAAAATTCACAGGTGAGGGATTTATCCTGGTCTGTGTATGTTAGTGACCTAACATTCTTAGAAGTGTAATAGAATTCTTGTGAGTATCATAGCTCTGACAACAGCCATTTAAACACCCCTGCACTGCAGGTAAAGAGAAACGCAAATTCTTCTTACTATGGATGCTGCCAGTCAGCCATTGTTTAAAAGAATCACAACAAAAGAGTTTCAATTGAATGACAAAGCCAAAGATCTACTGTTCAAATACCAGCATCAAATCTACCAGTTAAATCCAATGTAACAGCCACAAGATTCTTCTATTAGCTCTTCATGAACAGTTCAGAGACTCTTCCATATTCTTGTTTAACTTTTATCTTTTCTATTCTGTGTCTATTTATATTAAATTACTCATTTTATATTTAATAATTTTATAAACTTGAATGTTTTGTTAATCCAAGAAAGCTGGGTTAAATTTTTTCCATTTGATACGTAAATTAACTTGGATATGGGATAAAGGTATCCACATGAGAAGGGATTCTTCTAAAATTAACCTGTTATGACCCAACAAAGGGGCAGTGGAATAATCAATGGGAGCTAGTTCACTCTCCTCACTTTCGGGTTTAATGATTTAAGAGTATCCCATCTGGAAACAGGACAAAATGGGTTACGATTGCCCTGGAACTAATCATAGAAACCAAATAATCTGTTTTTGTGATGTTGATTGACAAGTAGTTATTGATCAGGACATTGGGGATTGCTAACCCGAATCTTAACTCTCTGCTCTTCTTCACTGAATCCTTTACACCCCACATGAACAGGCAGTACAGACCTCATTTTAACATCTGATTCAAAATGACAGTACCTTCAATGCCATTGACTCGATTTGATTTATTACTGTCACCTGTACTGAGGTACAGTGAAAAGTATTGTCTTATGTACTTTGCAGGCAGATTGTACCATAGAAGTGCACCAGGGTGCCAGAACAGAGTGCAGGGTACAGTGTTGAGAAGGTACAGAGAGAAATTAATATTTAAGAATAATTTGGATCATAGAACCCCTATAGTGCGGAAGTTGGCCATTTAGCCCATTGAGTCACACCGACTCTCTGAAGAGCATCCCACTCAGACCCACCCCCTACCTCGACATTTCCCATGACTAATTCACCTAACCTACAGATCCCTGGACACTAAGGGCAATGTAGCATGGCAAATCCACCTAAACTGCATATCTTTGGATTGTGGGAGAAAACCAGAGCACCTAGAGGAAACCCACATATGCACAGGGAGAGTGTGCAAGCTCCACAGAGAGAGTCGGCCAAAGGTGGAATCGAACCTGAGTCCCTGGAGCTGTGAGGCAGCAGTGCTAACCACTGAGGTCCATTCAGAAGTCTGATAACAGCGGGGAAGACGCTATTCTTGAATCTATTCATATGTGTATACAAACTTTTATATCTTCTGCCTGATGGAAGACGGTGAAAGAGCGTATAACCAGTGGATGGAGTCTTTGATTTTATTGGTCGCTTTCCTGATGCAGCGGGAAGTACAGATGGAATCAGTGGATGGAAGGCTGGTTTGTGGGATGGACTGGGCTGTGTTCACAACTCTCTGTAGTTTCTTTCATGATTTTAGTGTTATAAACCTAAGTCCAGAATTGGAACCCAGAATGTTAAACCTCTGAGGTAGAGAGCCCTACCACTGAACCACAGCCAGTGCACCACAAATGAGTTGATATTTGAGGATTTATCCTTTGTAATGTATTCAAGTATGGTACATGGTACAGAATTCAAGTGTTGGTAATGGTTAACTGTCTTAGTCATTTTTTGGGCATTTAAGTGTTTCTCCAGCCCTTTGTTAGATCTTGGTTTCTAAATGCTAGACATTGATTTTGTTTTGACTTTGCGTCCTTTTTCATTGTTGCCTTTTAAAGCAGAAAAACAAGATGAAAGGACAAAGCATGTATTGCCAAGTGAAAAGCGTAGGAGTGAAAAGGACAAGGTAAATAGAGAAAAATTGTTTATACACTGCTAAATTTAGGGTTTAATAGCTTGCAGATTGTAGACAGATCATCAGGCTGGGAGAGTTGAGGAGTTCCACAGTTTTGAAAAGAAAAATTACATCAAGTGAAGTGCAGTAAACTGAAACTCAATTGCAAAGGCACAGGCGGTGTAGACAGCACACTTGTCCTGTCCTGGAAGCCTTTGTCATGATCTATTTGAATTTAATAGTTATTGGGGAACAAAGTTCTCCTACACTGCAACAGTATGGTCTTCACAAGTTCAAAGCAATCCAGTCTTCTGATCAGCAGACCTGTGTAGCACTCTGCACTTAATCATGACTCCACACCTTCAGGAAGATGATATGAATTCCAGAAACTGTGAGAGGTGACAATTTGTTCACTTTAATCTTTGACCTGTAAAGGAAAAGTAAAAACAAAAATCTTGCATTTATATTATACAATTTATATTTGTGGAAGATGGTCAACAGGTACTGGTTGAGACATTGGCGATCCTTCTGATCTGCTCTTTGGCTTTGTCTGGAGCCATTCTTAGTCTGGTAACGTAGTAATAATGACGGTGCAGTCACTTGCATCTTTAACACAGTAAAACATCCCAATGTGTCTCACAGGAATATTAATTGACACTGAGTCATAACATCAGATATTGGCATAAGTGGCCCACAGCTTGATTAAAGTCATGGTCATGATGTTCTCATAATTTTTCGAAGTGGGGGAATGAATGTCTTATGTGGGACTAAACTCCTCCACTGCAAACCAATCAGCTCACTAGGAGCTAACAGGCAGGTGAGGAGAGTATCTTGCTGTATCACAACCTCGACTATATCTCCAGAAACTGCTGTTTCTGAATCCTAATGACAGCCTTACATGGTCTACTCCTTGGGATCTAGTGGTGAGAAGGTTTTATTTATGCATTCATGGAACATGGATACTGTTGGCTGGGCCAGTGTCTATTGCCCATCCTTAGTTACCCGTGAGAAGTTGACAGTGAGCTGCCTTCTTGTACTGCTGCAGTCCATGTGCTGTAGTTAGACCTACCATTAGGGAGGGAATTCCGGGATTTAGTGATATATTTCCAGGTCAGTACGATGAGTGGCTTGAAAGGGAACTTGCAAGTGGTTGTTGTTCCCAGATAAGATAAGTCCCTTCTTTCTGTTTCTTGTGGGGTGGGTGCATGGGAAGTGGGATTGAGGCATTAGAGGCAGAGGCAGGTAATGGCATTGACATTGCCCCCTATCCATGCCCCAGAACTCAACAGGTGGCTTGCCATAGTTTCCCAGTTACCAGCCACCTTTCTTATTTTCCAGGGAGGCAGGTGACTAGGGAAGTGCTAACTTGAGATTCTTAAGTGGCCAATACTTACTGAAGTAAGGACCTTAACTGCTGACAGGTCAAGAAATTACCCATGGACATTCATGCGTATCACAAGGTGGTGAAAAGGGATTGACTTTCCCTTCGGGGTAAACTGGTTCAAATACTGTACTTCCCTTACTCATCACCTCCAGGGAGGGGAAAATGATTCCCTAAATTTCAAACAGCATCTTAAAAGTGGAGGAAGAAGGAGAGAAGGCAGCAAGGTTTAGGGAGGAAATACCAGAAAATATGTCACCATTGGTGAGGGGACTGTAACTGATGATGCACGCAGGGGAATTCTGCTAGAAAATCAGAGATTATGGAATAAATTCTAACTGGATGGTAATCTGGAGGAACGGATCAAAAATAAGGCAGACATCTTCCCCAGTTCTGTTACTGTGGAGCTCAGAAGGATGAACCCCACTGTTAGTTCAAATTATCAGTGTAAGAAATATAAAACTAAATTGAACAAAATCTGATTGGGTGATGACTGTGAAAGCAGATAAACTGTCTCAATTATCAATCAGGGAACCTCCCACCCCAGTTCACTCCGACTTATGACTTTCATGTCCCATTGAAAGGAGTTCAGTTGGCTGAATGGCTGGTTTATGAGTTCAATTCCCATGCTGGCTGTGGTTACCATGAAGAATTGATCTTCTCCACTCTCCCTTTGCTGAGGTGTGGTGACCTTCTGGTTAAACCATCACAAATCATCTATCTAATAAGAGAGCAACCCTATGGTCTGGTAAAATGACAGCAAATGTTGCCCCGTCACACAGATTACTCTTACTGTCCACTGAGCAGGTCACTAAGTTTGAAATTAATTGTCACAGATAATCTATCATCAGTTCTTCTCAGGACTACAAGTTTGGCCTGTACAATGTTGCCTCTCTCTCTCTCTCGCTTACAGGTGTTGTCTAACTTGCTGAGTTTTTCCAGCATTTTCTGTTTCTATTTCAGAGTTGCACCTTCCAGTGTACTTCACTTTTATTTTGTCTTTAACGATGTCTGTTAATTAAAAATTGTACCTGCTGTCTTACTGGGCGCTGGTAGCAAAACATTTCTGAAGAAAATTGATACGTTTTCTAAAGATTTATCCAGGATTTGTGCCTCACTGGTTCTGAAGAAGTGGTGACTGAATAAGAAATGATCGGCCCCTGGGCTGTCAAGTCTTTGGAGCATCAAATTGACATCCTCCTAGCTGTGTAATTAGCCAGGCTGAAGAATGCGAAGGCTGGAAAGACAGCGAGGGCCAGTCGTCTGGAACAGATGAAAGGAGTGAGTGAAGGGTTTGTGTGACGCATTATGCTTCTTTCAGCTTGTTAAAATCTTAAAGCAGAAGATACTGTTTGTGCATGTCACATCCCTGTGTCAGAAAATGCATGGCCCCAGTTGTATTTTCACTCCAAAGTACACACAGTTTAGACCAAATAACAAGTAGGAAGCATGCATTCAGTAGTTGAAGGCAAACAGCACAAAGTAAACAAATACAAAGCACAGTGTATTAATCTGTGATAAATGTAATAGCCCTGAACACTGGGGTTTGTCTGAGGAGAAGGTTGTGTTCTTGGGGGAAAAAACAAATGTGTGATGATGGTGTGGAGGAGCTGGTGTTGGACTGGGGTGGACAAAATCACACAACACAAGGTTATAGTCCAATAGGTTTATTTGGAAGCACTAGCTTTCAGAGCACTACTCCTTTTTCAGGTGATTGTGAAATATGTGGAATGAATGCACTGGAGCTCCAGTTTAAATTATATAAACTGGGTTGGTGGGATCTTGTGGCACAGTGGTAGTGTCCTGATCTCTGTGCCAGGACGCTTGGCTTTAAGTCCCATCTACTCCAGGGGTGTAATATATGAGTCTTAACAGGCTGCTTTAAAGTGGTCACAAGGAGAGTTGGATCAGTATGTGTGTCATTTGCAGGTTTTACTGATCTATCCTTCTGGCTGGGTCCATGTCTGACTCCAGGGAACATGGTCCAGTCTGATACCTCAGTTTGTGCAGGGGTTTGGGGTGAGTGGAGTGGGGAGGGTGTTGGGAGCTGAGTTTTGGAGGGGGGAGGTGGGTGACGGTGGTTGCTGCAGAGTCAGGGGTGGCACCTTTCAGATGCGGCATTAAATTGAGATCCAGATTCAGGATTGTTGGGGTGGCGGTGTTTCCTGTCCCACCTCCCAAAGAGACAGGGAGTTGGGAAACCATCCTATATTCCAATAAGGTCTGCCTAAAGGACTGTTAATCAGCTGGAGATAGGACCTCCATGCCTGCCCCCTCCATTCCCCCTGCCAACAAGCAATCTGATGGGCAAAGAGCTCTCTTGACCCAGCAGTGTCAGAGGCTGCACAAGTGGAAGGGGGAACACAAGGAACCCACAGAGTCTAAGTGCCAGGAATCCAGGTCCAGCAAACTGTGGGTTTCTTGGGGCAGGAATGGATGGTCAGACCCAGGATAGTGTGGTCAGAAGAGAGCTAGGAATGGTGAGATGATGAGAGGAGCTATGATGGGAACCTTAGACCTTGTGGTTGTGTTGGGGGTTAGAGGGGAGAGCCATCTAATATTGATGCAAAGACTTCTGTTCCTTCTGCCACCCTCCCACCCGTGTCCTGAATAGGGATACTTTCTGAGCTTCCCCACCTCTGAGCCCCTCCTGGTCACCTGAAATTTGAAGGTGGCAAACTACCCAAAGATGGCCATTATTGTTTGCATTCAGGCTTGAATTGGGGCAAAGGATGATTGGCCTGGGCCCTTCCCACTGGAAATTTGTGGAGAGGCTGGAACAGCTGCAAGCATGGTGGGAACACCACCCTTGGAATTTTACGGGCTCCCTCCATCCCTTACATACCTGTACACCTTCTGTAGGGAGAATATACCAATCAACACATCCACCCCACACCTCTCCTCTCAGATGGGAGATGGTTGTCCAGCACTTTTCTTTTAATTCACTGTTAGGCCAGCATTTATTGAGAAGGTAGTGATGAGCTGACTTTCTGAACCGCTGCAGTCCACCTGCTGTGGGTTGACCCACAATGCCATTCGGAGGGAATTCCAAGATAGTGACCCAACGACAATGACGGAACAGCAAGTCAGGATGGTAAGTGACTTGGAGGGGAACTTGAAAGTGGTGGTGTTCCCATGTATCTGCTTCCTACCACTCCCTTCACCAAGAGTGACCAGTGATGAAGGGAGTGGTCAGTGGGGCAGTCAGGAGCGTGACCAGTGGTGACACGGGAAGCAGACAATGGCCAATGGTGAAGGGAGTAACCAGTGATGAGCAGAGTGAGCTGTGGGGCAGCTAGCAGTGGCAGGGTGGTAAGGGCCGGGGGTGGGGGGGAGGGGGATAGTAGGTGGGGATTAGCAACAGAGTGTCAACAACAAGAGGCGCACTGCCTCTGCATCCACACCTACCCCTAGCACGGTGTGAGTGCACAGTAATGAAGTTAATGTCAAGAGGTTCCAGTTCAAGTGCATTGGCAGGAGGTGCACCACTAGTTTATCTGTTTTGCAAGGCATCATTTCCTTTGGAGCTCTCCAGTTCCATTCCTATGAACATTGGAGAAAATTGATAGGCACCCTGTTCATGCACATAAACGAGAATATGGAGAGGGGGATGGGATTTATGACATCCTGCCAAAGTTACAGAGAAAAGCCTCTTGAAAATGCCTGATGGGTGTTTTTCTACAGTTTTCTGTGCTCTTCCTTCTTGATTGCTTCAGGTATAATTGGTGTTGTTTTGGAATCTGTACACTCTGTTCTACTTTATTCCCCAGTTTCATTTTACAAAGTGGAAAAGAACTTGGAGTACTTGAAAACAGCATCT
Source organism: Chiloscyllium punctatum (assembly GCF_047496795.1). NCBI lineage: Eukaryota > Metazoa > Chordata > Chondrichthyes > Orectolobiformes > Hemiscylliidae > Chiloscyllium > Chiloscyllium punctatum. Next base: position 76,811,313 of record NC_092762.1, on the reverse strand, counting down.
ACTGTCAGCAGCTCCAACATGGGATATCATGCAGCTCTTCACAGCACTTAAACTAGCTGCAAAATCTTAATTACGTTGTGTCAACTGAAGACCAGATGGTTAGCACTGACAAATGCTTCGAAACGAGGGATTTAAAGGCAGAAGGACATTTTTGGGTCAGTGTTTTGAATATGAGGTATTTACCCTCAGGATGTGCTCCATGTGGTGTGTGTCTCATTTAAAGAGCTCTTTCAATGGGGCCAAAAGACATTCCTTTCTCATATCAAAACATCAAGGGGATGCATTCTGTTTCCACCAGCCAGAGAGATCCCTACGGTGCACATCTGCAGCTCAGTGCTGATGTCAGTGTAATTGGCTGACTGCCCGACCAATAGAGTTGTGTCGATTTAATCTTTAAAATTCCCTCCCACTGAGACATTTTAATGAATGAGAAACATTCTGAGAGATTACCTTTATAGTTAAAGAACTTACATGGCATTTCATACTATAAAGACAACGTTTAGCTTGTTAAAATAAAGTATTCTATTGTTATTGGTAAAGATTGAAATGCCTTTGTTTTGGGTTAGAAACTGGATAGACCCTTTGGCTAGAGTACATTATGAGAGAGTGAGAAGAAGAGTTTATGTAAACTCGTTTCTCAGAACCATCCCTAAGGCTTTTATGTCAGATCTTGAATTGCAATTGATTATTGACATTGTGGCATCTCACATTTCAGTGGGTCTGAGCTGCATTCTAATCTGGCCCTTAAAGTAAAGGACAGTAACAATAAAATACTGAATATATGCTGGTGGTGGGGGTGTGTTGGGGAGGGCGCGAGCGTGGGTCTTCCTTATACTCACTCATGGAAACTGAGCCTGGCTGACTGGGCCAGCATTTATTGTCTATCCCTAGTTACCTTTAAGAAAGTGATGGTGAGCTGCATTTTGAACTGCTGCAGTCCACGTTCCATAGGTTGACCCACAAGGAGGCAATTCCAGGATTTTGACCCAGCAACACAAGAAAAGTGATAATATTCCAAGTCAGTATGATGAATGGTTGGAGAGGAACTTTCAGGAGGTGGCTGTTCCCATGTCCTTCTAGATGGTAGTGGTTGTGTGTTTGGAAGGTTCTGTCGAAGGACCTTGGGTGAATTTCTGCAGCACATCTTGTAGATAGTACACTGAACGACAGTGGTAGGAGTGGATGATTGTAATGCCATTACAGCAAGCTGTTTTGGCCTGTGTTTGAGCGAAGGGGGAATATTCCATCACCCTCCTGGCTTGTGCCTTGTAGATGCTCGACAGGCTATGGTCAGTCAGGGGCTGTGTTACTTGTTGCAGTATTCCGAGCTTCTGACCTGCTTGTGTAGCCAAGTGAGCCAAGTTGAGCTTCTGGTCAATGGTGACCCCAGTGGTGTTTTATAAGGTACTGGATTAGTGGTGCTGGAAGAGCACAGCAGTTCAGGCAGCATCCAACGAGCAGCGAAATTGACGTTTCGGGCAAAAGCCCTTCATCAGGAAGAAAGGCAGTGAGTCTGAAGCATGGAGAGATAAGCTAGAGGAGGGTGGGGGTGGGGAGAGAGTAGCATAGAGTACAATGGGTGAGTAGGGGAGGAGATGAAGGTGATAGGTCAAGGAGGAGAGGGTGGAGTGAATAGGTGGAAAAGAAGATAGGCAGGTCGGACAAGTCAAGGAGACAGTAACTGAGCTGGAAGTTTGAAACTAGGATGAGGTGGGGGAAGGGGAAATGAGGAAGCTGTTGAAGTCCACGTTGATGCCCTGGGGTTGAAGTGTTCCGAGGTGGAAGATGAGGCGTTCTTCCTCCAGGCGTCTGGTGGTGAGGGAGCGGCGGTGAAGGAGGCCCAGGACCTCCATGTCCTCGGCAGAGTGGGAGGGGGAGTTGAAATGTTGGGCCACGGGGCGGTTTGGTTGATTGGTGCGGGTGTCTCGGAGATGTTCCCTAAAGGGCTCTGCTAGGAGGCGCCCAGTCTCCCCAATGTAGAGGAGACCACATCGGGAGCAACGGATACAATAAATGATATTGGTGGATGTGCAGGTGAAACTTTGATGGATGTGGAAGGCTCCTTTGGGGCCTTGGATAGAGGTGAGGGAGGAGGTGTGGGCATAGGTTTTACAGTTCCTGCGGTGGCAGGGGAAAGTGCCAGAATGGGAGGGTGGGTTGTTTGGGGGCGTGGACCTGACCAGGTAGTCACGGAGGGAACGGTCTTTGCGGAAGGCGGAAAGGGGTGGGGAGGGAAATATATCCCTGGTGGTGGGGTCTTTTTGGAGGTGGCGGAAATGTCGGCGGATGATTTGGTTGATGCGAAGGTTTGTAGGGTGGAAGGTGAGCACCAGGGGCGTTCTGTCCTTGTTACGGTTGGAGGGGTGGGGTCTGAGGGCGGAGGTGTGGGATGTGGAAGAGATGCGTTGGAGGGCATCTTTAACCACGTGGGAAGGGAAATTGCGGTCTCTAAAGAAGGAGGTGATCTGGTGTGTCCTATGGTGGATGTGGTCCTCCTGGGAGCAGATACGGCGGAGGCGGAGAAATTGGGAATACGGGATGGCATTTTTGCAAGAGATAGGGTGGGAAGAGGTGTAATCCAGATAGCTATGGGAGTTAGTGGGTTTGTAAAAAATGTCAGTGTCAAGTCGGTCGTCACTAATGGAGATGGAGAGGTCCAGGAAGGGGAGCGAGGTGTCAGAGATGGTCCAGGTAAATTTAAGGTCAGGGTGGAATGTGTTGGTGAAGTTGATGAATTGCTCAACCTCCTCGCGGGAGCACAAGGTGGCGCCAATGCAGTCATCAATGTAGCGGAGGAAGAGGTGGGGAGTGGTGCCGGTGTAATTACGGAAGATCAACTGTTCTACATAGCCAACAAAGAGACAGGCATAGCTGGGGCCCATACGTGTGCCCATGGCTACGCCTTTGGTCTGGAGGAAGTGGGAGGATTCAAAGGAGAAATTGTTAAGGGTGAGGACCAGTTCGGCCAAACGAATGAGAGTGTCAGTGGAAGGGTACTGTTGGGGACGTCTGGAGAGGAAAAAACGGAGGGCTTGGAGGCCCTGGTCATGGCGAATGGAGGTGTAGAGGGATTGGATATCCATCCATGGTGAAGATAAGGCGTTGGGGGCCGGGGAAACGGAAGTCTTGGAGGAGGTGGAGGGCGTGGGTGGTGTCTCGAACGTATGTGGGGAGTTCCTGGACGAGGGGGGATAGGAAAGTGTCAAGGTAGGTAGAGATGAGTTCAGTGGGGCAGGAGCATTCTGAGACAATGGGTCGGCCAGGGTGGTCAGGCTTGTGGATCTTGGGAAGCAGGTAGAACCGGGCAGTGCGGGGTTCCCGGACTATGAGGTTGGAAGCTGTGGGTGGGAGATCTCCTGAGGTGGTGAGGTTCTGTATGGTCTGGGAGATGATGGTTTGGTGATGGGGGGGTGGGGTCATGGTCGAGGGAGCAGTAGGAAGAGGTGTCCTCAAGTTGGCATTTGGCTGTAGCGGTGTAGAGGTCAGTGCGCCAGACTACCACTGCGCCCCCTTTATCCGCTGGCTTGATAGTGAGGTTGGGATTGGAGCAGAGGGATTGGAGGGCTGCGCGTTGTGAGGGTGAGAGGTTGGAGTGTGGGAGGGGGGACGACAGGTTGAGGCGGTTAATGTCCCGGCGGCAGTTGGAAATGAAGAGGTCGAGGGCAGGTAATAGGCCAGCGCGGGGTGTCCAGGTGGATGCAGTGTGTTGGAGGTGGGCGAAGGGGTCCTCGGAAGGTGGGCGGGAGTCCTGATTGTGAAAGTAAGCTCGGAGGCGGAGGCGGCGGAAGAATTGTTCGATGTCACGTCGTGTATTGAATTCATTGATGTGTGGACGGAGGGGGATGAAGGTGAGTCCTTTGCTGAGGACTGATCGTTCGTCCTCAGTGAGTGGGAGGTCTGGAGGGATGGTGAAAACTCGGCAGGGCCGGGAGCTGGGATCTGGTGTGGGTGTAGAGCTGGGAGTGGGGTTGGAGCCAGTACCTGGAGTGGGTGTGATGGTGGGGGGAATGGGGGTGGAGGCATGAGCTGGGGTAATGTTCCCCTCGGGGTTCTGGGGGGGTGGGGACAGTGACAGTGGGGTCTGTGGGGGGCGTGTCAGCAGAATGCAGGTGAGTGGCGCTGGTGGGGGTGGAAGTGGTGGTGATCATGGCAGTAGGGGTGGCGGGAGTCACTGAGCGTGTGGCATCAGCGATGATGTGAGGGCCGGAAGTGGCTGTGGGAGTGGCCATGATGGGGGCGGAAGTGACATCATCACTCAGCGTGGGGGTGGTAGCTGCGTCAGCCGCATGGCTAATGCCGTTTCCGAGGCCAGGGGAATCTTCTGGAATGTTTGAGGAGCGCTGGTTATGGAGGTGGGTGGATAAAAGTTTGTTGTACTTACAGTTTTTGATGTTTGAGATGGAATTGAAATACTGTTTGTTGAGAGTATGAATTCTCCTGAGGATGTAGTACAGAGTGGGTCCTTTGCAATTCTGTGAGAGTGTGGCCCTCAGCTGAGGCAGGGCTGACTGGAGAGAGGTTATGTGACGGCGCATTGCTGCAAGCGTGGAGGAAAAAGCTAATGTTGAAGGATGCAGTTGGCTACGCCTAATTGTTACATTTTAAAAGAGAACTTATTTGAACAGATTTGGAGATGCCAGTGTTGGACTGGGGTCTACAAAGTTAAAAATCACACAACCCCAGGTTATAGTCCAACAGGTTGAACTATAACCTGGTGATATTTGAATAGAATTCAATTCCACACTTTTAGGAAATACATTATTTCAGTTAGCTCCCACTGATTACCTCTTTTGATATTTTCATATGAGCCTGTTTAGATGTGATATGACACATCTCTGGAGCAGGCGATCCAGGCCTCCTGTCTCAATGTTAGGGACACTATCACTGCACCACAGGAGCTGCTCCAACTGATTACTAGCTCCCTGAACTTATACAACTAGTTCACACCCAATTCAACCTTAATTAATATAACCATTAACCAAGTGGGGCTCTTGTGGTGCATTGGAAGTGTCTCCACCACTCAGCCAGGCCTTGGTTCAAGTCCCAGCTTCTCCAGAGAATTGTGATAGCATGTTTAAACAGATTGATTAAAATATCTGATATAACCATCACCCATTCTCTCACTTTGTTAGGTGTCAGACATTCCTTCCAATCATACTTGCTGATTTCAATAGTCTTTGTGTGGGGAAGAAGCAGTCTGGCATGATGGAGCCACAAACGTGTTATCTTTGGCTCATCAAAATCTTTACACATGCAAATGAACTGCTTTTTGTGTAAGACAAGTGCCTCTTCTTGCCTCTCCTGCGTCTACTTTGTAAGTTGCTTTCAAATCAGGTCTGGGACAACAGGAGAGCCATTTCACCAGCTCTTTACCTGAATGTAGCAAGGCTTAGGCTAGCAATACAAGGTTTCAAATTGAAAAAAAACATACAATTTATGAGTTATTTAAGTTGTGACATTTGGCAAAAGGTTCTTTGGACCTGTACTTCCAAAAGCTCCTTGTTGTATTTAAATTTTGCATCAGAAATGAGACAGATCTGAACACTGTTAAATGGTGAAAAATCAGTAAGGGTGGTGAGTCAGAGAGATTCTGGAGTCTGTGTACAGAGATCACTAAAATCTAATGATCAGGCACAAGAAAATAATAGCATATTAGCTTCTCTGTGCAGAAGACAGAGGGGTTGATTTTCCACAGAATTCCGTATGTGGAGTAACTTGCACAGTTTTGAGTCAATTTACCTTAGTTGCCACCATAGTTCCAGAGGATCATAGGGCTGCTCTCACATTCGAGAGAGCTAACTGATGGTAAGCTTACCCTGAGGGTTACCATACCCAGGTAAGGGCTGAGGTTCAGAAGATGGTACATTCACGGTAACCCCTGCCATGAATTGAACCCACATTGTTGGCAGCACCCTGCAGTGTAAACCAGCTGTCTAGCTAACTGAATTAGCCAACTCCCCGCACCTTTGGAAGGAGTGCAGTGTACATTCACAAACATGAAATCAGGTCTTTACAGGTTAAGTTATGAGTCGAAAAGTGCAGCACTGGAAAAGCACAGCACTTGAGGCAGCATCTGAGGAGCAGCAGAATTGATATTTTGGGCATAAGGACCTACTGTGCTTTTCCAGTGCCACCTTTTTCATCTCTGATATCCAGCATCTGCAATCCTCACTTTCTGTTAGGTTAAATTATGAGAACAGAAAACATTATTTTGCAATATATCCCCTCCAGTGCAGACAGTAAGATTGATCTGAGTGGACACTTTAGGAGTCATAGAGTCATAGAGATGTACAGCATGGAAACAGACCCTTCGGTCCAACCCGTCCATGCCAACCAGATATCCCAACCTAATCTAGTCCCACCTGCCAGCGCCCGGCCCATATCCCTCCAAACCCTTCCTATTCATATACCCATCCAAATGCCTCTTAAATGTTGCAATTGTACCAGCCTCCACCACATCCTCTGGCAGCTCATTCCATACACATACCACCCTCTGCGTGAAAAGGTTGCCCCTTAGGTCTCTTTTATATCTTTTCCTCTCACCCTAAACCTATGTCCTCTAGTTCTGGACTCCCCAACCCCAGGGAAAAGACTTTGTCTATTTATCCTATCCATGCCCCTCATAATTTTGTAAACCTCTATAAGGTCACCCCTCAGCCTCCAACGCTCCAGGGATAACAGCCCCAGCCTGTTCAGCCTCTCCCTGTAGCTCAGATCCTCCAACCCTGGCAACATCCTTGTAAATCTTTTCTGAACCCTTTCAGGTTTCACAACATCTTTGCGATAGGAAGGAGACCAGAATTGCACGCAATATTCCAACAGTGGCCTAACCAATGTCCTGTACAGCCGCAACATGACCTCCCAACTCCTGTACTCAATATTCTGACCAATAAAGGAAAGCATACCAAACACCCTCTTCACTATCCTATCGACCTGCGACTCCACTTTCAAGGAGCTATGAACCTGCACTCCAAGGTCTCTTTGGTCAGCAACACTCCCTAGGACCTTACCATTAAGTGTATAAGTCCTGCTAAGATTTACTTTCCCAAGATGCAGCACCTCGAATTTATCTGAATTAAACTCCATCTGCCACTTCTCAGCCCATTGGCCCATCTGGTCCAGATCCTGTTGTAATCTGAGGTAACCCTCTTCGCTGTCCAGTACACCTCCAATTTTGGTGTCATCTGCAAACTTACTAACTGTACCTCTTATGCTCGCATCCAAATCATTTATGTAAATGACAAAAAGTAGAGGGCCTAGATCCTTGTGGCACTCCACTGGTCTGAAAAACAACCGTCCACCACTGCCCTCTGTCTTCTACCTTTGAGCCAGTTCTGTATCCAAATGCCTGGTTCTCTCTGTATTCCATGAGATCTAACCTTGCTAATCAGTCTTCCATGGGGAACCTTGTTGAATGCCTTACTGAAGTCCATATAGATCACATCTACTGCTCTGCCCTCATCAATCCTCTTTGTTACTTCTTCAAAAAACTCAATCAAGTTTGAATGAAATTGATAGGTTAGAGAGGAATAACATTCTTCTACTTTTAGGAGGATCTAGGTCAAGGGAATTAAATAAAATCAGAGCTCGATAGTCAGGAGTGATGTTAGGAAATGTTTTGTTCACATTAAGAGAGGCTGAAGTTGTTGCATTGAGTGTATGGAGGTCTAGCTCTGGTTGGTCTCCGAAGCAATGAGTCCTGGAATCTATTGAGCTTTTTAACGTATAACGTCAGCTTCACACTGAGTTAAAACTCCTGCTGCCATACAACCTTCTTGACCTAATCATATATCGCAGACATTATTGTAACAGCATTTCCCTTGAGCATCATTCTTCCAATATTAATACCATTACTCCACAGGGGTGTGGAGCTCTCTCCCAGGTAACAGCAGATTCTTGCTCAAATAATCACGTTAAACCTGAGATTGATGGATTTTTACTGACTTATTGTTCTGATGCACATATATTCATTTTAACTCTGTTGCCTGGTTTCCATGTTTATATTAGATTAGATTCTCTACAGTATGGAAACAGTATGGCTCAACAAATCCACACCGACCCTCTGATAAGTAACCCACTCAGACACATTTCCCCCTGATTAATGCACCTAAAACTATGGGCAATTTAGATTGGCTAATTCACCTAACCTGCATATCTTTGGACTGTGGGAGGAAACCGGAGCAACCGGAAGAAATCCACACAGACACAGGGAGAACGTGCAAACTCCACACAGATAGTCGCCCAAGGCTGGAATCGAACCTGGGTCCCAGGCGCTGTGAGGCAGCAGTGCTAACCACTGAGCCACCGTGCCGCCCTGATGTCTGTAAATAAGATGATAATTTCATTGTTTATTCAACATGGGTCTCTTGGACTTGCCTTAATCTGTGGCAAAGTGATTACAACAGCCACTTTAGGTCACCATTTGACCACAGAGTCATAGAGTCTTACAACATGGAAAGAGACCCTTTCTTCCAACTCATCCATGCTGACTAGGTTTCTCAAATAAACTATTCCCTTTTGCCCGCATTTGGCCCAAATCCCTCTAAACCTTACCTATTCATGTTCCTGTCTAATTGCTTTTAAATGTTCTAACTGTAACTGTAACTTCCACTTTTTCCAGAATTCAGCTCATTCCATAGACATACCCATCCCTCTGTGGGAAAAGGTCCCTTTTCCCCTCTCACCTTAAACTTATGCCCTCTAGTGTTGGACTCCTATACCACAGGTAAAAGACTTTTGCAATTCACCTTATTCTATATCCCTCATGATTTTATAAATCTCTATACAGTCACACTTCAACCTCTTATGCTCCAGGGGGGAAAAAAAATCCCAGCCTATCCAGGCTCTCCTTCTAACTGAAACCCTCCAGTCCCAGTGTTTTCTGCATCCTTTCCAATTTAATAATATCCTTCCTATGGCAGGGTGACCAAAACTATATGCAATATTCCAAAAGTGACCTCACCAATGTCCTGTACAGCTGCAACATGACATCCCAACTCCTATACTCAATGTTCTGACTAATGAAGGCAAGTGTATCAAATGTCTTCTTCACCACCCTGTCTACCTATGACACCCCTTTCAAGGAACTGCATCCCTAGATCTCTCTGTTCAACAACACTCCCCTGGACTCCACCATTAAAAGTGAAAGTCTTGCCCTGGCTTGCCTTACCAAAATGCAACACCTTGTATTAATCTAAATTAACTCCATCTACCACTCCTCAGTCCACTGGCCCAGCTGAACAACATCCTGTTGTACTCTGAGATAACTTTGTTCACTGTCCACTATACCACTAGTTTTTGTGTCAGTCTCAGGTACAACAATTGGAAGTTGGAAATAAATGGATCACTATCCTACCAAAATCCAGGAATTCTCTTTCTAACAGCACAGTGGATATATCTATCTCCTGTGTCTGCATTTGACCTTGCCATTGTAAAGGAGACCACATTGTAAGTAGTGAATGAGTAGACCAGATTCAAAGAAGTACAAGTAAAATGTTGCTTCATCTAGATGGTGCATTTGGGACTGTGGACAGTAAAGTGGGAAGAGATGAAAGTGCAAATGTTATACTTTCTATTGTAGTTTTATGGGCAGGGGCCTGAGTAGGAATATTCCCCATGCCCCATAAACAGAAAAGCACTGGGATGTAGGTGGGTAGCTAGTGGCACCACTTTGGTTAGGAGAAAGTGAGACGAGTTGAAGAAACTTTTCAAAGTGAGAATGAGCTCAGCCAGGTGAAGGAGGGTAGTGACAGACAGGGACAGTTCGAGCCACTTTTCAAGGAGGACATGGAGTGCCTTCAGATTGTCCAGATGGGGAATGGATGTGTGGAGGCACTTATGGCCAGGAAATTGGAAATTGTGGAACTGATGTAAAGCGTCAGAAGAACCACAAATATACAGTAAATGGGAAGAGATTAAACAAGGGGAAGAGCAATAGATGCAAGGTGGAAAGAAAAAAGTTATGATGTGGAGATGCTGGTAATGGACTGGGGTGGACAAAGCAGGTTATAGTCCAGCAGGTTTATTTGGAAGTACTAGCTTTCGGTGCACCGCTCTGAAAGCTAATGCTTCCAAATAAACCTGTTGGACTATAACCTGGTCATAAAGTCAAAGTCATAGAGATGTACAGCATGGAAACAGACCTTCAGTCCAACTTGTCCATGTTGACGAGATATCCCAACCTAATCTATTCCTATTTGCCAGCACCTGGCCCATATCCCTCCAAATGCTCCCTATTCATATATCCATCCAGATGTCTTTTAAATGTTGCAATTATATCAGCCTCCACCACTTCCTCTGGCAGCTCATTCCATACACATACCATCCTCTGTGTGTGAACAAATTGCCCCTTAGGTGTCTTTTATATCTTTCCCCTCTCACCCTAAACCTATGCCCCCTAGTTCTGGACTCGCTCACCCCAGGGAAAAAGACTTTGTCTGTTTACCCTATCCATACCCTTCATGATTTTATAAACCTCTATAAGGTCACCCCTCAGCCTCTGATGCTCCAGGGAAAACAGCTCCAGCCTATGCAACATCTTCCTATATCTCAAATCCTCCAACCTTGACAACATCCTTGTAAATCTTTTCTGAACCCTTTCAAGTTTCACAACATCCTTCTGATGGGAAGGTGACCAAACTAGCATGCAATATTCCAAAAGTGGCCTAACCAATGTTCTGTACAGCCGCAACATGGCCTCCCAATTCCTGTACTCAATACTCTGACCAATAAAGGAAAGCATACCAAATGCCTTCTTCACTATCCTATCTACCTGCAACTCCACTTTTAAGGAGCTATGAACCTGCACGCCAAGGTCTCCTTGTTCAGCAACACTCCCTAGTACCTTACAATTAAGTATATTTGTCCTGCTAAGATTTGCTTTCACAAAATGCAGCACCATGCATTTATCTAAATTAAACTCCATCTGTCACTCTTCAGCCCATTGGCCCATCTGATCAAAACCCCATTGTTATCTGAGGTAATCTTCTTTGCTGCCTACTACACCTCCAATTTTGGTGTCATTTGCAAACTTAATAACTACACCTCCAATGTTCACATCCAAATCATTTATATAAATGATGTAAACTAGTGGACCCAGCACTGATCCTTGTGGCACTCCATTGGTCACAGATCTCCAGTCTGAAAAACAACCCTCCACCACCACCCTCAGTCTTCCACCTTCGAGCCAGTACTGTATCCAAATGGCATGTTCTCCCCGCATTCAATGAGATCTAACCTTGGTAACCAGTCTCCTATAGGAAACCTTGCCGAATGTCTTACTGAAGTCCTGAAGAAGGGCTTATGCCCGAAACGTCGATTCTCCTTCGCCTTTGACGCTGCCTGACCTGCTGCGCTTTTCCAGCAACACATTTTTAAGCTCCATATAGATCACGTCCACCACTCTGCCCTCATCAATCCTCTTTTGTTATGCTGTGTGAATTTTAAATAAGGAAATAAGTTAATTGGGCAGAACGGATGAAGCAGTGGGTGTGCCAGGGCAGTTTTTAGATGGGCCTTTGGGAAGGCGGTAGAAGTGGGCTGTGTGGGATTTGGGGACTTTGAGGCAGCAAGGTGTGCAGGGGTGCTCTCCAGACGAGATGAGGTCAGTGACAGCCCTGGAAACAATGGGTTGAATTTTAGCGGCAGGGTCACAGTGCAGGAGTGGGGTGGTTGTGGGATGGGGTTTGAGGAAGGGGACCAGACGGTACGCAGTGTGTGAGATTTGGCACTGTCTGCCTCTCATAATCGCAATACTAGGAGGTGAACTAGACCAAACCAGAATGGTTTTCTCATAATTTAACAATTCCAATTGCCTCTAATGCGTAGAACTAACCCTTTGCCTACACTCTAATTGACAATTAGACCCTTAGGTCAGAAACATATGAGCTGGGCTTTGATGATGATTCAGCCAAATATTGTTTTGGATAAGAAAGAGCCCTCAAAAACTTTTCTGAATCAATGACAAAAGCGAATATAAATCACTAACTGGGCAGACAGACAGAGAAAAATAGATGACAGCAGCAGGTGTTGTTAGATTAGAAGTGACAGTCATGCCTCAGATAGTATTCTTCATGGAATGTGGGACGTTGTTTATCTCTCAGTCTGTCCAATGCTGTGGGAGCAACAAAAGGGAAAATACCGATGATTGATATCTCCCAAAATCCCAAGAGAGTGAACTTGTCCACGGAGGTACTTGTAATTAAATAATTGTTAGTCTCCATGAAGAACACAGATTAACAAGTGCAATATCACAGAGAGAAAATGTCTTTGAATGCGCTATATTTGTTTCCGTTAATTTACTCATGGTGATCCTTCATTTAGCTGCTTGTCTCCAAGTTCTGGAATTCTCTCCACACTTCTTGATCTCTTCTCCTTTTTAAGATATTGTTTAAAACCCAACTTTTTGATCTTCTGTCCTTATCTGTGATGGTCAGTACCATATGGTCCTGATATTGTTCCTGGTAAGGGCCTTGCAGTGTTTTTCTGTGCTATAGGTGCTCTCTAAATGCAAGTTATTATTATGAGCCACTGCTACTCCCCATTTGCTGAATTCCTGATTTCAGGCATAGTGTAAGTGGGTTGGGGGCTTTAGGGCCTTGAAGGATATGGCTTTAGCCAGATAGAGGCAACTCCTAGAGAATCTTGGATTTGTTATCTGAGACCAAGGAATTGTTTCTGTACCACTTGAACTGAAAGGTATTGCTCTCAAGACATTAAATTTGTTGAACAGGAAGGTCAGAAGATCCGTATTTAGCTTTAAAAAAATTATTTCATGGATTGTGAGTTCTTGAATGCCACTCCTACCTGAACCAATAAAGGCCTGATATTCACCCAGAAAGTGCTGATCCTGTGGCATTCTCTGCCCCAGACAACAGTTGGTCCAAAAACATGGAGGAGTATAATTCTTGGGATCAAAGGGTGTAGAGAGAAAGCGGGACCAAGGTACAGAGTTGGATGATCAGTGATAATCACCCTAAAGGGTGGGGCAGGCTTGAAGGGCTGAATGGCCTGCTCCTGCTCCTATTTGGTTTGTTTCTATGTTTGACCCCACCTGGTTTGGTGAGAATGGTGACATTGGGGCATTAATTCTGGGGAAGAGGGTGAGGGGTGCACTGCTCTGTCGATCCCCTGAATTCAAGCACAGACAAACCTCCCTCCCCATAGCAGCAGGGGATTAATTTCAACAGCAAGATTCCAACCTCTGTGAAAGGGAACCAGTGCATTTTAATAACTGCACCATGGTTTTCTGCCCAAAAACTGAGTTGTGTGTTTTATTCAGGAACTCGTGTCAGTTGCCTAAAGCAGACACTGATCTCTAAAGTTTGCTTGTGACGAACTGACATCTGTTTTAGGATCCACTTGCAAAACGGCCCAGTGGTATTACCATTCAACTATTAATCCAGAGATTAAATGTTCTGAGGACCGGGGTTCAAATGCTGCCGGTGTCTGATAATAATAACAATAACTTGCATTTGTAGAGCACCTATGGCACATGGGTAGAATTTGAGTTAAGAATAAACTGGAATTAAGAGTCTGATGATGGTCATGAATCCAATGTCATTTGTTGGGAAAAACCCATTTGGTTCACTAATGTCTTTAGGGAAGGAAGTTGCCATCCTTACCTGGTATGGCCTATATGTGACTCCAGACCCTCAGCGATGTGGTTGACTCTTAATTGCTCTCTGGACAATTAGGAATAGGCAATAAATGCTGGCCCAGACAACAACGCCCTCATCCCATAAATATAAAAACTGGGCTGAGTAAAAGTTGTGCTTCCACTCAGGCATGTGGCCTACTCTTAACTGCAAAGAACTAAGGGCCACCATGTTGTCTGCAATTGGCTCCCCTGCTTCAATAACCCACACTGGGATGGGGTGGGGGGGAGGGAGGTGGTGGACAGTTATGTGAGGAATAAAACCAACAGGCAGGTTAACCAGTTTGAGATGCCTGTTGTTTGTGATCTCAGCTATATAATCATGGCAGCTTATGACAATTATATAGCTGAGAACTGAGGAATAATTTATCACAGCCAGAGTTCCCTCCTCACAGTTGGGGTGAGGAACCTGGTGTGGGGCACCCTTCCACCTATCCTAGCCCTTTCCATTGTGTTATGGGCTGTTTTCTCCTGGAACGAAAGAAAAGGAATGACTGCCTGAGCTGAAGGTTGGAGACACAGCTGGTTAGTGCTGGTGCAGGTGGACTAAAGGTGTCTGATGGGAGAGTAGGCAGCATAGAGATCATGCAGGTCTAGTAGTGTGGGAGATTGGGAGGGACTGACAGCGAATGAGGGAAGATGTTGTGGGAATACTGGTAGAGCATGAATCTTGTTGGGAGATGAGTACAGCTGCAGAGATGGAGCAAGTGTATTGTAGCAGAGAGAAAAGTGTGGCGTGTATCCTTGTGGAATGGAAAAGGTACTGCTGACTGTTCCTCTGCACCGGGAAGGAAGCATTGACTCAAGCGGTGACCTCAGACCAGACTGCTGGTCCTCTGTCTACCAGGACCTCCAGGAGAAAGTGAGGACTGCAGATGCTGGAGATCAGAGTCGAAGAGTGTGGTGCTGGAAAAGCACAGCAGGTCAGGCAGCTTCCGAGGAGCAGGTGAATCGATGTTTCAAGCCCTTCATCAGGACCTCCCGGTCCCTGTCAGAGAATTGTGACATTTCCCCTTCTCTGGCATCTTCTGAAAGAATGCACTGCCCCAGTTTTGGAATGCAAATACTCATCCGAGTGCTACCTTTTAAAGATACACGGTCACCAGGGTTGCTCGTCTTTAGGCAGAAATCCAGTAAGTGAAGAATTGTCCTAGGAATGTTCCATGAGGGACAGGATAGGGGCTGGAATTGGGTGAGAGGGGCACCATGGGAATTTGTAGGGTGCTAATGAGGTGAGTTTGGTTCGATACAGCAAGAGATTTTGCTAATCCTCACAGAGTGAAACCAGAAACTTAATGAATCTGACACTTTCTTTGGACTAAGATTCAGCTCTCTGTTTTAGTTTTGTGAAAGATGAATATTGACCATGACACCAGGGAGAATTCGTCTTTGAAATAGTTGCAGGAGATCTCTTAGGACCACTTGAAAGATGCAATGCATCAAAAAGGGTTATTTTCATTCATTAAGGTGAACATTGTTCATCACCGAAACTTTGTCAACTCTGTGTTTTTAATCTTCTGTATGGTTGAGTGAACATATGTTCTCTTAAATTTTTTACTGAAAACTGCCTGGAGACTATAACCTGTTTTTCAAGTAAGTAGTTGGGAGGGAGGAGGCAGTAGTGTTGAACGAGTTGCTACATATTTTATAAATGACATTCTCCCGCTTGCAATAGATAAAAGTAGAATGACATTCTTTTAATTCCAATTTTATACCAGGTCAATTTTTACCATGATCACCCAATGATTACTTTACTTGAATTTGAAAATGAATATCTACTGACCTTTGTTAATCAGATCAGACAAATACCACAGTTCGACTGAGCTCTCTGTTGCTATGTGGGTGTTCAGCAGGATTATTCTGACGCATGGAATACACCTATTGGATGCTGCAGTTGCTGTAAGTGGATGTAATAGCTGGACAATTATTCGACTTGACCTCAAAACATATATCTGGGAGATTCAAGTTTTGACTGCCATGTCTATTCTGTTTTACTCCCATTTCTGGTTATCTTGTCTTTATTGAATTTCATGGAGTTTTATGCTGCAAACAATTCTTTTATCTTTACACTATTGCTTTATTAGTGAATACGCTTTCAATCAGAACTTCACAATCTATTGTTTTTTTAATTCATTCACAGGATGAGGGCATCGCTGGCAAGGCTGCATTTATTGCTCATCCCTAATTGCCCTATTACTGTTGGTCTGGAGTCACATGTAGGCCAGACCAGCTGAAGATGGCAGTTTCCTTCTCTGAAGGATTCTAGTGAATCAGGTGGGATTTTCCCTATAATCGGCAATGGATTCATGGTCATCATTATACTTTTAATTCCAGATTTTTGTTTTGAATTCAAATTCCACCATGTGCTGTGGCAGGATTCATACCTGGTTTCCCAGACTATTATCTGACTCTCTGGATTAACAGTCCAGTGATAATACCACTAGATCATTGCCTCCCCACTTTCTGGAGCTTTAGCTGCAATAACTTAGACCCAATTATACGAGAAAGGAATTTCTACCACATTAACCTGACCAATCAGGAGAAACCTGAAGGAAAATTGAAGCCTGTATGTGGTCCACAAATCTCATTCATCTCCACCTAATTATAGTTCATGATCTCTAAACCTCCCACCCAATTGACCCAATAACCTCTCTGCTCTCACATGATTGATCCTTTAATTCCTAAAGCCTTCACTTAATTGGCCCATGTAACAAGGAGGCTTGTGAAGTCACCATGAAATCACTATGTTAGGCGTTATTGTTATGAGTTTCTTTTGAAAAATTAGAAGTTCAATGAACATTCATATTTTCAGCAAGTCGCAACTTCAATGAAACTCAGAAGTGCTTAATCACTTTTCTGTCTCATTTTTGGAGAGCTGGAAGCAGGAGTATCCCAACCAAGGCTCACTATTCAGAGGTGAGCACACCTCAGGATGGGGTGATTGAGGGGAGAGGGGGGGCATTGCAAGTATTGAAGCCTGAGGCCTGGAGCCAAAGGACAGGAACCTTTTATTTTATTTCCTCTTTCATGGAATGTGGGCATTGATGGCTTGGCCACCATTTATTTGCCATCCCCAATTGCCTTTGAGAAGGTCATGGTGAGTGGCTTTGTTGAATCACTGCAGTCCTGTCTAATGTAAATTGGAAGGGAGTTTCAAGATTCTGACTCAGTGACACTGTAGGAACGGTGATATATTTCCAAATTAAGGTGTTGGGTGACTTGGAGGGGAACTTGAAGGTTGTAGGGTTTCCATTCACCCCTTGCCCTTGTCCTTCTAAGTGGAAGAGTTCATGGGTCTGGAAGGTACTGGTGAAGGAGCCTGGGTGAGTTTCTGCAGTGTAGCCTCTGGATGCCACTGAGCAGCAGTGATGGAGGGATTAGTCATGGGGGTTGCACTCAAATGGAATGTTTTATCCCAGAGAATGTTGAGCTTCTTCATTATTGTTTGAGCTGCACCCATCCAGGTAAGTGGAGCATATTCCATCACAGTCTTGTGCCTTAAATGGTGGGATGGCACTGAGGAGGCAGGTGACCTGCTCTTACAGCTACCGTATTATGGTGTTGCTTGGCATGGAAGGAGCCCTGTGTTGTAGCTTCAATAGGTTCACACCTCATTTTTATGTACGCCTGGTACTATTCCTGGCATGCCCTCGTACGTTCTTCATTGAACTAGAATTGATCCATTGGCTTGATTGTAATGTCTTGATATATCTTTCTTTGATCAAAAAAACTGTAACTGAAAGTGCAGATAAAAATTGCAACTAGTGACTCAGTTTTTCAGGGCCATTATCTGCACCAAGTTCCTGTCTGCTAAGAAGTGCTTCTCACCTTGGCTTGATAGTGGGGAATGTACTGAGACAGGAGGTTACGGATTGTGTTTGAGTATAATTCTGCTGCTGCTGAGTTTCTGGACCTATACCCATTTAACATAGCGATAATGCAACACAACATGATCGAGTGTGTCCACGGGGGAGTGTTTGTGGGGAAATAATTTAATTTCACTGAATACTAGGAAAAAAGAAAAAAATTGTTCTCAAAACGTGGGACTTGATGAACTGAAATCTCAGTTAATAAAGCTGAGTAAAAGACTTTGGAAATTTATTGCAGAAATTCACCAAGGTTCCTTAGACTGCACCTTTCAAGCCCACAACCTGACCATCCAAAAGGGCAAAGGAGTGTTATGGAGGGAAAGTGAGGATACGTTATCACTTGCAGGTTCTCCTCCAAGCCATTTATCTTCCTGACTTGGAACGGTATCGCTTCCTGTTCCTTCACTGTTGCTGGGTCAAAATCTTGGAATTTCCTCCCTTATTGCATTGTGGGTGCCCCTATTGACCAAATAGACAGCAGTGGTTCAAGAAGTGGTGTCTCCTGCTTTCTTGCATCTCTGCAGAAACGTAATGTCTGTGTCGATGTGCACGATCTTCTTGGAGATCCTCTCTACTTTGAGCAAGAAGGCAAGGGGGTTCAAGAAGGCAGCTCACCAACACCTTTTCAAACCCAAATAGAAATAGGCAATAAATTCTGTCCAGCCAGTGATGCCCACATCTCATGAATGATTTGAAAAAGTTATCACACCCTACAGCAAGATACAGGTGGTCCCTGGTTTACAAACATCCCAGTCTTCAGAAATCATTTATTCTTTGGAGAGGTCTTTGGAACATCCCAGTGAGGGAAAGTGAATTTTTAAAGGCACACTGTTTCTTATTGAAAACTTGCGAAGATTAATTTCAAACAATAAATGAAAGGTTGCTGCAATTAGTGACCAATGGAATTCTTGCACTGCTGTTTTGAGGAACCTAAAACAACACAATTTAAGCCAGCTAAGTATAGCCAGGCTTTGTATTGTAAACAGAACAATTTTTATACCAGTTGGCTGGCTAAATGTGTTCATTTTGTGCTTAGAAAGTTAATGTCATGACTTGATATATTTTGTTATGATCAAAAAATTGCACTTCAAAATTGCAGTTAAGATTTGCAACTAGTGACTCAGTGTTGATGGTCATTATCTCTGCCAGGCTGCATTGACAAGTGCTTATCAACCTTTCCTGAGAAGTAAGTAAAAAAGTTACAGGAAACCTGGCAAATCAGATATGGTTGAATTCCCAAGTACAGGCATGCTAAAGGTGTTAGCCAATGATAGGCAGGTTTAGTGAAGGAGATACACAAAGGTTGATATTTTCATAACAGAGCAAACTGCCAAATGACGTGAAGCCTAATCTTATGCTTTTTCTTGCTTTTGTCCTTTCTGGCTGCGATTACTTCTAAATTTCCAAATTAAACAGTTGCAACATTGGAGATTGCCAATATGTCTCTGCGGTCTAATGGATGTACACATTTGCCTACCATGTGCTTTATATAAATACTGTAATTTCAAGAACAGTCTAGGTATCCCATTGTGAGTTGTATGTATCCCATCCCTCTTGACTTCCCAAAGTGGAATACTCTGAAATGAGTGCAGCTCTAGCAACACTGAAGAAGCTTGATACCATCAAAAACAAAGCAGCCCATTTGATATACAACCACATTGACAAATATTCACCAGTCCCCACCTACCTCACCAACCCCACCTCATTCCACCACCACCACTGACACACAGTGGCAGCAGTATGTAATTCCATGCCTATTAATTTTAAGGATCTGACATGCAAACACTGGGTCATACTTATAAATGGATATTTTAATTTGTTCTGCATTGTGTTCCTACTTGCGTATGGGTTGATTAGGAATGTACTCAGGAATGGAACCCATTCATCACCCGGTGACTGCCTGCAATGGGGAAGCCTAAACTCTTGAGCAGGCTGGGACTGTCAAAGGGGGAGGTGAATGTGTGCTTGATCAGATCATTAACTGCAGAAACAGCAATACAAATTGACAAAAATTAGAGTTGGCAGATTAAATGTATTTTTGTCAGTGCTTTGGAGAGAATTTTTCCAGAACGGATGCAGAAACAAGTGGGGTTTGGAAGGCGACTATCAATCATGAGGAATACAAGGAAATGATCATAGAGGACCCTGTCTGTGATTGGGAGGATGAGAATGGAAAGGCCATGATAATGTTTGGGAAATCTTAGGTGTAGGGAAAAGTTAAAGGAGCACAGGAGGACAGTGACCGTGTGGGAGAGGTGGGAAGATAAATTGAGCCGGGGGTTAAAATTGACAAGTACCCAAAAATTTGAAAATGCACATCTCTCCTTTCATAAAACCTGATTTTAAAATAATTGTGTCTGATTATGGTGGAGTAGAATTGAAAACAGTCAAAGTCAGTGCGGCTGCAAGCCCTGTAATCTCATTTACCGCTCAATTATTATAAAAAGAGATGGAGAAAGGAGATTGCATTTTAATAGCTAACTCTGCGAGTGTAGCTTCGGGTTAAAACTACCTTTATAATGCTGGCTTGGTATGGATGGCTGTGCCAGGTTGTCAGCTTTTACTTTCACATCCAATATTTCAGTAACACTGCACAGACCTGTCAACTCAAAACTTAATTTACTCCTATCGAAATGGACCATGGGTACTCATTTAAATTGCAAGAATAAATGAAAGCTGAGTCTAGTATTGAAAGGGAAATTCACTGCCCTATCTTCCCAATTCAAAAGGAACATGTATTAGAGGTAGGATTGCAAAAACTGCTTTGTCGAATCTCTAACCCAAATTCACTTTCGGTGCTCCTGAACCTGGGAGGATAATGGATGGTTCTGTGCTGTTTGAAGTGACAAGTCAGTAGACCCTATTGGTGAGCTTCAGGTCAAGTAAATAATGACAGTTAGCTCTGTCAAAACTATTCCACTCTCCCCTTCCCTTTGAAAACCAACAAGATCTTGAGCAGTGTTATAGGGCTAGGGGGTGGGTGTTTGAGACCGTCCAACCTCATAGCTCAAGTCAATGTTGGAATTAACAGCAGACATGAGGAGGTGAGTGCTGAAGATCCACTCACAGTTGCATCTTGTCCACCTTACCATGTAAAATATAATGAACCCAAGTGAACGTTTAAGCTCCACTGGAGTGTGTGAACCTGCTAAAATGAATCCTCCTCATCTCTGTCCTAACTAGGTGACCCCGTATGCCCTCTGTTCCTGGACTCTCCCACAAAGTGATAAAATCTCTCAGCATCTGCCCTGTCAATCTCCCTGAGAATCTTGAATCTTTCAATAAGCTTGCCTTCTATTCTTCTGGACTCCAGTGAGTACAGTCCAATCTGCTCAATCTCTTGGCACAAATAAATCCCTTTACACTTGGGCTCCACCAAGTGAATCTTCTCTGGACTACCTCCAATGCCAGTGTATCTTTCTACAGATAAAGGGAACAAAATGCTTAAATATTCTAGGTGTGTTCACAGGTGCTTTGCATATTTTTAGCAAGACTTCCTTATTTTTGTACATAATTCCATGGAAATGAAAGCCAACATTCCATTTACCTTTCTTAGTACTCACTGATCTTGGATGCTAGGTTTATGGGATTAATGCATAAGAGTGCTCAAATTTTCCTGTACTGCAGCTTTTTGGAGTATGTCTCCATTTAAATGATATTCAGCTCCTCTATTCCTCCTGCCGAAGTACATAACCTACATACTTCCACAGTATACTCCATCTGCCAAGATCCTGCCCACTCACTTAGCCCATCTACATCCTGCTGCACACTCTTTGTGTCATCCTCACTTCTTGCCTTCCCATCCATTTTTGTGTCATCCACAAAGTTCCCTCCCTCATACACCCACCTCCCTCATTAATATATTTTGTAAATAATTATGATCCCAGCACTGATCCATGTGGCACTCCACTAGTTACAGGTTGCCATCCTGAAAATGCCCCCCCTTATCCCAACTCTCTTCTAGTAGTAGAAAATCTCAGAAATGGTTAGAAAGTCTTCTAATCGTAGAAAGTCTTCTCTCTGTGCTCACGTACTAGTCTTAGCACCAAGGGTTCTTATTTTATTAAGTAGCCTTAAATGTGGTACCTTTGGAGTACTCTGCAGCAGTAACCTTCCAATACTAGCTCATACTCATCCAGGCAAGAACCAATGAGAGGACAGTGATGTGCACCCTGGTGGAATGCAGTGGATCATCCACTTGTGGCACTGAAACTAATTTTGTTTGATGCACCCATGGTCACTGACCTCTGCAGGAATCTCTGTCCAAGCTGCTTTGTCAGTCAGGATGGTCTCCTATTGCCATCCCTTGGAGATAGTACTTAATGTCTCTGCTGGAAAACCTTTCGGAAAACCTCTCGGGAGGTGTCATTAGAGGATGGTGCTGAGTTTTGTCGAGTCTCTGACATAGAATCACAGAATCTTACAGTACAAAAAAGGCATTTTGGCCCATCTAGATCTGTACTGCTGAAAGTATACCACCACCTACGCTGGTCCCACGTTCCCGCACTAGGTCCATAGCCTTGAATGTTATGACCCTTCAAGTACTTTTTTTAAAGTTTGTGAAGTTTCCTGCCTCAACTATCCTTCTAGGCTGTACATTCCAGATTGCCTACACCCTCTGGGTGATAAGACATTTCCTCAAATTCCTATGCCATGACTGATAAAGGCAAGTATCCCGTATGCCTTCTTAACCACTCTATTAAATGTCACCTTTAGGGATGTGTGGACAAGCATTCCAACATCTCTGTGTTCCTCTGAGCTTCCTAGAATTGTGCCATTCATTGACATCTCCCTTGTCTTGTTCCTTCTTCCAGAATGCATCACCTCACATTTATTGGGTTTAGGTTAGATTAGATTCCCTACAGTGTGGAAACAGGCCCATCGGCCCAACCAGTCCACACCGACCCTCCGAAGAATAACCCACTCAGACCCATTTCCCACTTATGGGCAATTTAGCATGGCCAATTCACCTGACCTGCACATCTTTGGATTGTGGGAGAAAATCAGAGCACCTAGAGGAAACCCACGCAGACACTGGGAGAATTTACAAACTCCACACAGACAGTCGCCTGAGGCTAGAATCGAACCTGGGACCCTGGCGCTATGAGGCAGCAATGCTAACCACTGAGCCACCGTGCCATCCCAATTTAGTACAGCCAATCTACCCTAACCTGCACATCCCTGAACACTATGGGGTAATTTATCATGGCCAATCCACCCTAACCTGCACATCTTTGGAGTGTGAGAGGAAACTGGAGCACCAGGAGAAAACCCACACAGACACAGGGAGAATGTGCAAACTCCACACAGACAGTCACCCGAAGCTGGGATCGAACCTAGGTCCCTGGCGCTGTGAGGCAGCGGCGCTAACCACTGAGTTAAATCCATCTGCCACTGATCTGCTCATCCGTCTGACCCATTTATATCCTCCAGTAATCCAACACTTTCCTCATCACTGTCAACCACCCAGCCAATCTTAGTATCATCCCCTGGGCATCTCCAGAGGTGGATGGGGATAATGAGCAGAGGTTTTGTCCCTGGATTGCAAACATTGAAGGGCTGAGCAGCTGCCTTTTCAATTCAATGCTGAGAAGTTGGAGCCTGGAAAGGTCAGGCAGGAGGCAGGACTTCCTGACCACCTTCCCATAAAATTCAGTGTTTTCCCCAAATGTGCAAATGTAATGGGCTGAGAAAAATTCAGTCACATGGTGAGCGAATGTATCTCCAACTTTGCGCACAAAACAGAAATCAAAGTTTAGCCGTCCACTGCTGAATCCTGAATGCAGTCATAGTCACAGAGTCAGCGAGGTCTACAACACATAAAAAACGCCCTTTGGCCCATCGAATCTGTGCTAGTTAAAACAACCAGCTAACTGTAGTAATCCCATTTTCCAGTGCTTAGCCATGTGTATCTTGGCATCGCAAATGCACATCGAAATACTACTTCAATGTTATTAGGGTTGCTGCTTCTACCACCCTCATAGCCAGTGAGTTCCAGATTCCCACCAACCTCTGGGCGAAAAGAAAATTCTTCTCATCCCCTTGAAACTTTCTACCTTTAAGTTATGCCACTGGTCACTGAACCCTCCAGCCAGGGAAATGTTCCTTCCTGTCAGCATATCTATGCCCCTCATTACTTTCTACGCCTCCATTATACCCCCACACAGTCCTCTCTGCTGCAAGGAAAATGATCCCAGTTTGTCCAATTTTGCTTCATAATTTAAAAGGGCCATGGAAACACCTGGTAAATCTCCTCTGCACCCTCTCCAATGATATCATATCTCTCCTTATGGTGTGGTTTCCAAAATCATTGACTGAAAAATAATTGACAGTCCATTTTCAATATTGCTATTTTTGACATTCGGAGATGAATTCCCCGGTTCTTTCAATGGAAAAACAAATACAAATTGAGCTAATTAGCATCCAGGTTACGAATCAGCCAGCTGGAACCAGTCATGTTCAGGTAGATTTCAATTTTGGCTCAGTTCCACACCTGTCCTAAATATGGCCTCTGTAGCTTAGGAACTAGCTGTTCTTTGGAATAAACAGACAGCCCTAGTCATACACTGCATTATTGAAAATATATCTATTTGCATGCATTAAACGTCAAAATCTGAGCCTGCAACTGTCACAAACACAAATGAACAGGCACTTTGGAGAGAATGAAAGAAGAGACTGCTGCTTGAGGCTACTCAGTAATTGATGTGTTTTCAGACCAGCCTGCTAATTACAAGATGGGATCACAGCCATCACTCAAGCTTTGGATGTGGAGGACACGGTTGGAGGAGTTAATTCTGGTGAATGGTAATGCTCGCTGACACCCGTACAAGCATTTTGGTTAATTGAGAATTCCCCGCTTCTCCTTCCGGGTCCAAAGGTCAGGCTTTCCTCTGACTGCAGGAACATCTAGGTAAAAACAATGACTGCAGATGCTGGAAACCAGAGTCTAGATTAGAGTGGTGCTGGAAAAGTACAGCAGTTCAGGCAGCATCCAAGGAGCAGTAAAATCGACGTTTCGGGCAAAAGCCCTTCATCAGGAATACCGTAGGAACATCTGGACAATTAGGAAAGCTGGTAAAGCATCAGAGAGAGAGACTGCAAAAACAAAGTGCGGTTGTAGAATTGAAGGACTTCAGTTACATGGCTAGATTGAAGAAGTTGGGGCTTGAAGAATTGAACATTGAGAGGAGGTTTATAGAGGCACTCAAAAACATGAGGAGGCTGAACAGAGAAGGTATAGGTATAAGTTGTTTCATTTGGTGGTTGGATGGTGAAACAAAGAACACAGGTTTAGATTTTTTTTGTAGTGCCATGTGAGACATGGGCATTGCTGGCTGGGCCGTCATTTATTGCTCATCCCTAGTTGCCCTGAAAAGGTGGTGTTGAGTTGACTTCTTGTACTGCTGCAGTCCACCTGCTGTAGGTTGCCCCACAATGTAATTAAGGATAAAATTCCAGGATTTTGACCCAGCAGCAGTGAAGGAACGGTGATATATTTTCAAATCAGGAGGATATGTGGCTTGGAGGGGAACTTGCAGGTGGTGTTGTTCCCATGTATCTGTTGCCATTGTCCTTCTAGATGGAAGTTGCTGTGGGCTTGGAAGGTGCTGTCTGAGGATCTTTGGTGAATTTCTGCACTGCATCTTGTAGATAGTACACAATGCTGCTACCACGCATTGGTGGTGAAGGGAGAGGGTGCTTGTAAATGTGATGCCAATCAAGCGGGTTGCTTTGTCCTGGATGGTGTCAAGTTTTTTGAGTATTATTGGAGCTGCACCCGCCCAGTCAAATGGAGAATATTCCCACACACTCCTGACTTGTGTCTTGTAATGGTGGTCCAGGCTTTGGGGAGTCAAGAGGTGAATTATTCTCTGCAGTATTCCAAGCCTCTAACCTGGTATTGTAGCCACAGTACTTACATAATGAGCTCAATTGAGTTTCGGCTTAATGGTAACCCGACTGACAATGATAGTGAGGGATTCAACGACTGTAACACCATTGAATGCCAAGTGGTTAGATTATCTCTTATTGGAGATGGTCACAGCTGGGCATTTGCGTGGCGTGAATGTTACTTGCTATTGGTCAGTCCATCCTGGATATGCAGATCTTGTTGCATTTGAATATGGACAATAGTGTTTGGCGCAAAGAAGCAATTATGACGTGATGGACAATCTTCTCATGTGATTAGGATATGGAATGCCATCTCAGAAAATGTGGTCAAAGCAAGTTTCATCAAGGAGGAAATGGAATTATTATCAGAAAATGAAAATGTGAAAGTTTCTGGGCAAAAGCAAGGGAATGGCACGAGGTAAAGTGCTCCGTCATCGATCCAGTGCGGAGATGATGGGCGAAATGGCCTCCTTTTGTGCTGTAACAATGGGTAGTGACATTGAATACTCAAAGTAGGAAAGGCATTCTCTATGCCAGCAAGTATCAGATTCAGTTCCCTTCACCCACCTACCAGCAAGTCATGGATGTCACCAGGGAAACCAAACATCAAAGAAAAAAACACTTGCTTTCTATATCCAGCCAGCAAGCTCATTTGCTTTCTCATCATTGACTCTTGCTGATATTCTGAGTTCCAAGTGCCTTCAGGCACTTTTCCCAAGTCTTGATGTTTGTGCCTAGAAGATCAGTGCAGAAAGATTATTCAAACAGATAGAGAAACACATGTTTCCCTCAACAGGGCCACTACCACAGCAATTGCCCACTGCACAGAGTCCAAAGGCACTACAACAGAAATCAGCAACTGGCTCTTCCTGACAACTGGATTTGTGGCTCTGATGAGTCTACATTGCATTGCTTTGGAGGTTGGTTAGCTGAATTGACTGGGCAGCTCCGCCACCTCCAAAAAGAAACCAAATCATCCACCGACATTTCCGCCACCTCCAAAAAGAAACCAAATCATCCACCGACATTTCCGCCACCTCCAAAAAGAAACCAAATCATCCACCGACATTTCCGCCACCTCCAAAAAGACCCCACCACCAGGGATATATTTCCCTCCCCACCCCTTTCCGCCTTCCGCAAAGACCGTTCCCTCCGTGACTACCTGGTCAGGTCCACACCCCCCTACGACCCACCCTCCCATTCTGGCACTTTCCCCTGCCACCGCAGGAACTGTAAAACCTGTGCCCACACCTCCTCCCTCACCTCTATCCAAGGCCCTAAAGGAGCCTTCCACATCCATCAAAGTTTCACCTGCACATCCACCAATATCATTTATTGTATCCGTTGCTCCCGATGCGGTCTCCTCTACATTGGGGAGACTGGGCGCCTCCTAGCAGAGCGCTTTAGGGAACATCTCCGAGACACCCGCACCAATCAACCAAACCGCCCGTGGCCCAACATTTCAACTCCTCCTCCCACTCTGCCGAGGACATGGAGGTCCTGGGCCTCCTTCACCGCCGCTCCCTCACCACCAGACGCCTGGAAGAAGAACGCCTCATCTTCCGCCTCGGAACACTTCAACCCCAGGGCATCAATGTGGACTTCACAGCTTCCTCATTTCCCCTTCCCCCACCTCATCCTAGTTTCAAACTTCCAGCTCAGTTACTGCCTCCTTGACTTGTCCAACCTGCCTATCTTCTTTTCCACCTATCCACTCCACCCTCTCCTCCTTGACCTATCACCTTCATCTCCTCCCCCACTCACCCATTGTACTCTATGCTACTCTCTCCCCACCCCCACCCTCCTCTAGCTTATCTCTCTATGCTTCAGGCTCATTGCCTTTATTCCTGATGAAGGGCTTTTGCCCGAAACGTTGATTTCGCTGCTCGTTGGATGCTGCCTGAACTGCTGTGCTCTTCCAGCACCACTAATCCAGCTGGAGAGTGATGCCAACAGCGTGGGTTCAATTCCCACACGAGCTGAAGTGCTCACTTTCTCAACCTCTCCCCTTCCCTGAGGTGTGGTGACCTCGGGTTAAACCACCACCAGTTGCCTCTCTCGATCATGAGAAAGGTGCCCTTTGGTCTGGTTAGACTATGGCGACTCTACCTTTATTGGGTTTGATGTGCACTACACAAGTCTAACCTGATCAGGGGCCGCTAGTACTAAGTCCTTCTAAATGTCAGAATAAAAGCCCCTTGGCAATCACTTACACGGTTTATGGCACCCATTCACATCCTCCAAAAAACATAGGATTCAACCTTCATTTTTAAAAAACAGTTTTTGTAGGCACTGAATTTAAATTGCCAGCATATTTTTTTGACATGAATGTTGAAACTGTCAAAATTAAGATGTCATTGGTATGCCTATAATTTCCACCAGGTGGCAGCTACTTAGTTCAAAGATAATATTCCATAATTACAGTAAATCCAAAGAGACTGCAATCTCTCAGCTTAAACAGCCCAATTCGATGAACTAAGCAGGAAACCATGCTTTTAAAATGTCTTGATTTGGAGACATCGGTGTTGGACTGGGGTGTACAAAGTTAAAAATCACACAACACCAGGTTATAGTCCAATAACTATACTTTGATTTTTAAATTTAAAATGTGTAGGTATGATATTGAAAAGTGCTTTACAACATAGGTCAGATACTAGAGAAATGGTCCATATCTGAAATAGGACTGGAGTCCAAAAACATTCTTTGATCCAGTTTACCTAGACATTGAAGTGATATGTTCTGCAAGAGGCAGGAAACTGGGTAAAGCACAGCCTGTGATCTTCATCTTGTGTGCCCTAGAAATTCAAACATACTGCATAGATGAAATCTTTGGATTGGACACTAAAATAAAAGCGAAACATTACAGATGCTGGAAACCTAAAATAAAAATAAAAGTAATTACTGGAGAAACTTAGCAGGTCTTGCAACAGATGTGGAGAGAGAAACAAAGTTAATGTTTCAAGTCAAATTTGACTCTTCTGCATTTACTGTATAATGTTTTCCTCCCATTCCCCTGTATCTCTTGCTAAATACCTTATATATCCTACTCCTTCACACACAGTGGGTCAGCTTTTGAATGTCATGAATATTTTTAACATAAAAGAGGTGTTTATGCCTCATCACAAGTGGCTTGATGAGAATGCTCCCCAAGGTGGTTTACAGTGAACTGCACTGAACAGGAAGATTCATGTCAAGATTCGAGTGGTGCTGGAAAAGCACAGCAGGTCAGGCAGCATCCGAGGAGCAGGGAAATCGAAGTTTCGGGGAAAAGCCCTTCATCAGGAAACATTCATTGGCCCAGGAAGATTTGTGGCCTGATTCCTGCTCAGTGGCGAATCAGTATGGGTTGCTGCAAATATCGTCAGAGGCTGCAGACCCCAGAGAGGAGGGGAAAACCCAATTATTGATCTGTGACAAACAAATATGAGTGCCCAACTTCAGAATGGGAGGGAACACTCATATCAAAAGAAACCATATGTGTTATCCATTCCATGGATACTCCTCATAACATAATGCAGCACATTATGCTGCAATACATACTCTACAATGCCTGTAACATGTATAGCATATTACAATTTGAACAGATAGAAGCTGATAGAAAATTGAAGGATACATAGCATTTATTACTCTGCTTGTGTTAACAGAGTTGACCTTTTCCAAAGCCTGATGCACCACATTGCACATTGACATCATAATTCTCCACCAGACCTCCACTACATTTAAAAGCCTGTTGCTATTTCTACTGTGCCGCAGAACTCGCATGAAGGTGGAGAACTGTACCAGACTGTAAAAACACTGGATCACAGCAGCAGAGACTAGTGGTTGATAAATGATCTTTATCTTCTGAAGTAAATGTGCATGAATTTGGCTTCTGCACAATATAATGGTGTTTTTTCAATTAAATATGTGATACGTTTTTGTTTTGATATCCCAATTTCTCTCCCTCTACCTTTAAAGATTTTTGCCATCCAGGAGACATTTCTGTCTATCAATCTTGTGCTAGCAAGAGCACTCCAAATGGAGCTGTCCGTACTTTAAAACCTGTCTTTTTCTTTATTGTTTTATAATCTTCCTTTTCAATCCTTAACCAAATCCATTTTAAATAATGCTATAAATTCAGTTTCTTGGTCAATTCTGCTAAAAGATTCTGATTCAAATAGTCTATTGTGTGAAAAATGTCCTTTTGTATTCTTTCTAGGATCCTGTTGCACAAAGTAAGCATCACACCTTCACTTCAGCAGAATTCTCAATTGTTCCTCAGGCAGGGCCAGCCCAGACTTGTAGAAGGAATCTGGGCTTTGCCCATTTCTGCCCTTGCTTCTTGCTCTTATTTCCTGGAGGGAAGGGCTCCTGAACAACATGTTCAGGATTCTCATCTGCCCCATTCTGTGAATGACTTTGGCTGGTCACATGAAATTGAGAATGGGTTTATAATTATTGACATTAGTCATCTCAATTGATGGAGTCCAAAGTCTTCCAGCAGAGGAGCTTTGTTTCTACTGGATAGCCTAGATGTCTCCCATCCATTCACCCTGGACAGGATTTGAACCCTGATTTAACAAGCAAAAGACACCATTCGGTATCCCCAAGTTTTCTAATGGAAAACCATGGGAGAGAACAATACAAATTTGGGTAAAACATAGGAAGCGGGGGTAGGGTGGTGGGGGGGGAGGGGGTAGTGTTGCTGGTAGTGAGGTTGACAGGAGAAGAAAAAAGGTGAAAATGTGGGCTTTAATGTTCAACTTCAGCAGGGCTACTGGTCCGCAGCAATGGATTAGACTCCCTGGGTTTTGAGTGGGAGCGTAATGATTCCCCACTGCCTGTTCGCCACACATGATGTTAAATTTCACGTCATACATCTGTGGTCTGTCCTGGGAATACAGAGGTGTGAGTTTTGATCCATGTATCATGTATTAGCATATATTAATTGTATGAAACTTACTGTCTAAGTGTACAATGCATCTTCTTGTATATATTTGAAAATAAAATAAAGTTAACTATGTGGATAGCTGAAAATGTGTTGCTGGAAAAGCATAGCAGGTCAGGCAGCATCCAAGGAGCAGGAGAATCGACATTTTGGGCACGAGCCCTTCTTCAGGAATCCTTCAGGCTCATGCCCGAAACGTCGATTCTCCTGCTCCTTGGATGCTGCCTGACCTGCTGCGCTTTTCCAGCAACACATTTTCAGCTCTGATCTCCAGCATCTGCAATCCTCACTTTCTCCTAACTATGTGTATAACCATGTTCAAATGTTAGAGAGAGAAATATGGATGAGTTCTCATGTATTTAAAAAGGTAATCAAATAAAAGTTAGATAATCATATGACTAGACGAGCTGTTATTCACTTAATAGATATAGGTTGTGGTTTTGCATCAAACAGGGTATACCCCACCCTTAAGTCAAATAGTAAAACAAATTATACTCCTCGTCATTATTTTGCACTACTTTTAATGTCACTGTGCTCTTTAATTTTCAGCAACAACACATATTTATGTAGTGCCTTTAACCTTGTAAAATGTCACAAAGCATTTCACAGAAGCATTGTCAATCAAAATTTTATATCCAGTCACCCAGGAATTTATTAGGATAAATGACCCAAAGCTTGGTCAAAGAAGCAGATTGTAGGGAGCATTCTAATTGAAGAAAGAGAAATAGAAAGGCCGAGAGTCTAAGGGAACGTATTCCGTGCTTGGATGACAGGCAGCTAAAGGTACAGCAAACAATGGTGCAATGATTAATATTGGTGAAGAGCCCTGAAATGTCAATCATCCCAGAGGGTTACGGGACTGGTTTAGATAAGAGAGGATGAGCAGATGAAGCCATGGAAGGATTTGGAAACAAAGATGAATTGAACCTGATTCAATTTGGTCAGCAAGCATTAGATTGAGGGATGAACATGATTTGATGTGAGTTGGAACATGGGCAACAGGCTATTAGGTGACATCAAGTTTATAGAGGGTCACACTGGGGAATTGGCCAGATTACATTGGAATAATGAAGTCTGGATATCACTGAGGCATGAATGAGGGCTTTAGCTACACACTGAAGTGAGGCAGGGCACACACAGGTGATGTCACAGAGATGGAAATAGCTACCTTGGTGATGGCTTGAATACATAGTTGGAAGATCATTTCAAAGTCCAAATGCTGCTAACAGTCCATTTCGGCCTGCACAGTTACTACAAAGATGGCCAATCCAGTGGCTAACTTAGAGCAGAGTTTGTGGGTCCTCAGCCCTACACTGCCATTTGAGGGGCTGATCTTCTGTCTTTACTCCACTTAGCTGCACACTCCATATATTTTATTGTTCTTTCTGAAGCCAACAATCTATCTATTTCGCCCTCCAAAATAGCTAGCAAAAAAGTATTCACAATCTGGGCTGGAGTTTTCCAAAGGTTCACAACTCTCTGAGGGAAGAAACATCTTCCCACATGGGGTTATAATGTTTGACTGTTTATCGTGAGATGGTGTCTCCATGTCCTAGATTCTTCAGCCAGACAACGACCCTTGCATTTTCTTTCATTTATTTATTGTCAGGTTATGAGTCTCACCAGCTTGGCCAGCATTTGTTGCTCATCCCTAATTTCCCTTGCAAAGCTAGTGGTAAGCTGTATTCTTGAACTGTTGCATTCCATGGGGATTCGTATGCCAATGATGAAGGGCTTTTGCTCAAAACATCAATTCTCCTGCTCCTTGGATGTTGCCTCACCTGCTGCGTCTTTCCAGCACCACTCTCTTGACTCTATTCTCCAGCATCTGTAGTCTTCACTTTCACCTAGTTGATCTTAACCTCACTGCAAATTCTCCGCCTTGAAGAAGTTTTCCTCCTCTCTCTACAAGCATCTCAGTGAGTCTCTCTCTCACTGCAACTCCCAGGTCGTACCTATCGCACTCTCAGCTACCTTACCCACAGCCCCACCTCCCCTCCCATTTATCTCTCAGTACCCCCAGGCCACAAGCCTCATTCCTGATGAAGGGCTTTTGCCTGAAATGTCGATTGTCCTGCTCCTCAGATGCCGCCTGACCTGCTGTGCTTTTCCAGCACCACACTCTCAACACCAATAGTATTGTCTACTCTGTTAAGCTCCTTGTTTGTTCCAATGAGATCACCTTTCATTCTCCAAAGAGTATAGGATCAAGTCACCCAGCCTTGGGGATAACTCACTTTTCCCAGAAACCACTATTGCTGAAACATGTCCAAGGCCAATAGAGTCCTTTCCTTGGTATAAAGACATAAGGTATGATATGTACACCAGGTGTGGTCTTCTCGATGCCCTATTTAATTGCCACAAGAGTTCCTTAGTTTTGTATTTAAATCTATTTAAAATAAACCAAATATGCCATTTGCCTTCCTAATTCCTGCTATTCCTATATGTTAACTTACTATCCTCCTTGAGTGAGCACACTCAGTTCTTGCTAAACATTTACATTTAAATCTTTCATGCCTGCCAAAAAATTCAGAGTTTCTATTTTAATTACTAAGATGAATAACCCCCAATTTCCCACATTACATTCCATCTGCCATTGTGTTTTACAATAACTTATCTCATGTGTATCTCTTTACAGGCTCTTTGTATCCTTGTCAAAGATTACATTTCCGCCAAGATTTGTATCATCAGCAAACTCTGATACATTACTCTTAATCTCTTCATCTATGACATTAACATAAATTGTAAATAGTGAATTCTTAGCACTAATCCTTTCGTTGTCCCACTTGTTATATCCTGGAAACTGTAAAAGGGCCCATTTATCCCAATTCTTTATACTCTCTTTATTAACCAACCATCAATGCCAATCTCTTGGCCCAACTCCAAAAACTCTTATCTTGTGCACTAATGTTCTGTGTGGCAACTTATTGAGTGACATTTGGAAATTCAATTGTTCTACATCAACCGATGTCCCTTTGTCTATCTGAATAGACATATCCTCATGAAAATTCAAATAAATTGTAGTATCTGTTACGATCCCACCTGATGGTAATATTGGGCAAGTTAGACCCCAAGGTGAAACCTGGCTTTGCAGACCATAAATTTTATTTCTATAATTTGCTTACTATAGTTAGTAGTCACGGAATATATGCATTCACTTAATACACAAAAGAAAGAGAAAGAAAGCTACATGTATATAAGACAATTTAAGGAAGATTCAGTTCTTTTTCCCAGCAATATCTTTGCCAGATACTCAACCCCAGTGAAGTAACATCTCAGCTTTACTCTTTGATTTGTTAGTCAACTAATGAAGTTGCAAGTATTTCCTTTTAACAATGTCCTAAACATTCACCTGATAGAATTCTCTCTAGCTCTCACTTAGGTAATAAAAAACTAACTCACTCACTTTCAAATGATTTTGAGTCTACCTAAATTGCACATCTGTTGGTGTAGAATTATTTGTTTCTGAACTGAACTTATTCCTTTTTTGTAAATCATAAGATCTTAAAACTTCAGCAATTATCACACCAGGTAGCTTATGTAATCACTTAGCTGAAGTCATGTGACTTCTTGAAAATGCTCTTTTGACCCATTGCTACAAAAATGGCTTTCCAACCTTCAGGAAAGGCTACTTTTGTGGAACAGAAATCAAAACCTATTTACCTCTACTTTAGAACCCAATTTCCCAAATAATAATAAATTATAAACTTTCATCAATCACCAAAGCTAAAACAGACTATTCACAATGTTGGTATCATAACTGTCCATAGGATGAGCTTGTGACCTCATATTCATGCCATCACTACGACCACTTCATTCTAGTTTTCTAACATTGTTCTCCTTTGCACTGTCTCAGCTCATAAGCTGCTAAACCCCTGCTAAAACATGATTGGCCAAATGTCCTACTGCATCAAAACACTTTCGTGATTCTGAATATTTTGGGAACAACAACATGTTGAAGATCTTTGGAAAAGACAGGGAGAGTGGGGATGAAGCATTACTTTGTAAGGAAGGACTACATCAGTTCAAATTTATGACTGAGAGTTTGGCATGATAATTTATTTATAAAAATCAATAATTTATCTGGTTGAATATTCTGTAAACCCAGCTAATATATGGGGACAAGTTTATGTGTCATCCTCAGATTAATAAATATCAACTTGATTTGCAAAATG
Source organism: Chiloscyllium punctatum (assembly GCF_047496795.1). Lineage (NCBI taxonomy): Eukaryota > Metazoa > Chordata > Chondrichthyes > Orectolobiformes > Hemiscylliidae > Chiloscyllium > Chiloscyllium punctatum. The sequence continues at coordinate 76,776,798 of NC_092762.1, read as the reverse complement.
GTGGCATGCAGCTAACCCTGTTACCATCATTTTTTTCCCAGGAATTACAGATTATGCTCCCTCTCAATTTTCTTCTGACTGTGTCTCTGAGCTTCTTCAGTAGCAGTGGCTTCCAAAACTCTGAGTCAAAGCACCACGTCCAATTGGTCAGAAGAAATATTGATAACTGATAAAAATAAAAACATATGCATTAGGAACAGGAGGAGGCCACTCAGCCCTTTGAGCATGCTCTGCTGTCAGTAAGATCATGGCTGCTTTGATTGTCCACATTCCTGCCTAGCCCTTGTTGATCAAGAAACTATGAGGATGACTGAATCTGTTCTATAGTCTTGCTGGTGGCCAACAAATTCATGATTAGGTCAGTTTCAGTGATTAAGACTTCAGACTGATTGCTCTTTGAGGATGTTTTTATGAACCATCAGTGGTAGTTACAAGGTAAGTGGGATATGAGATGATTAAGGTGAATTTCCAATTTATGTTCTCGGCAGGTGAGTTTCTGCACTGTCAGAAAACCTGCTCTTGTATATTATCTGTAGTTTGCCTTTGGTGTTCATTCACCAGGCTGTCTGTAAATTGCTAATGAGGATAGTAATTGTTGCCCTACAGGCTGTAGGGTAATTGGAAACACTCTAAACTTTATATAACTTATACACAATCTTAGAACCCATTAGACCATGAAAAATCTTTCGGTGTTAGTCTTTAACTTCATTAACACTCAAAAAGACAAATTTCTCTATCTAATTACAAACCCATTAAATCTTCTCAATGTGGACTTAATATATTAACACATGCAGTTCCTGCTCAGGCAATTGAGAAATGTATTCTCTATATTTACTGTAGAATAACTACCAGACAATCTTCGTTGTCCTTTGTTGAATTTGTCAACCATGCCTCCGCTTTTAATATGGTAGGACGGGGTAGCTCTCTTAAAAGAAAAAAATTGCATTATATGCACTTTATAGAGTGCTTTATGATTAAACTGGTAATCAAGAAGTACAGTGATTTTTATATAGCTTATCATGATTAGCTATCGAGAATTATGATAGCTAATTAGCACAGGCGAAACCCCACAGGCAGCAATGTGAAAATGTTAAGATATTCTTTTTTTTAGTGATACTGATTGAAGGTTAAATAACAAATAAACATAGAGAAGGATAGAGAAAGCAGTAATTTCAATTCTGTGGTTCATTTAAGATCAGATAACCCAGTCTGGTATTATGAAAGAAGGTGCTATGCACATCTCTCAGAGCTTGCAGTTCACAAAGCAAAACCTTTTATTGCACCTCTTGGATACCCAGTTTTGAGTTGCTATGTATGCTAGATAGAAAGTCTGGCTCACTTTGCATAACAGTGATGCCCCACAACCTGGTTCAGAGTATCCTCAATGTGAGGAGAGACGTTATCTCCACAAAAACTGTCTGGTGGTCAGCAATATCAATACTGTCATGGATGGATGCATCTGTGATAAGTAAATTGGTAAGGACACAGTCAAGTGGACTTTTCCCCCTTGTTTGATTCCGTCACCTCTTGCCGCAGATCCAGTTTAGCTGCTGCTGAGCTGCTGTTGGCAATGGGCATTAAAGTGTCCCACCCAGAGTACATTCTGTGCCCCAGCCCCTCTCAGTGTATCCTCCATGGGTATTCTACATTTTAGAGTCATGATTCATCAGTTGAGTGGGGTGGGGGACAATATACTGCACTCAGCAGGAGGTTTCATGGAATCCCAGAGTCAATGTCGAGGTCTCCTACAGCTGCTGCTTTCTGACTGTATACCACCATGCCACTATTTCTGGGACCTCTCCTGCAGGTGCAACAGTATCTTTCCAGGAACGTTGATGGCAGGGTCTGGGACATATGATCCTGTGAGTGGGACAATTACTTGATTAGTTTGTGCGATTATTTGATTAGTTTGTGCGACAAACTCTCCCAATTTTGGCACAAATCCCAGATTTTGGTGAGGAGGACTGTGCAGGGTCGACAGGGTTGTATTTCTCATTGTTTCCAGTGCTTGGTTCAGTGCCAAGTCATCCACGTGGTTCCAGTCCTTTCTTTACACTTTGTAGTGGTCAGCACTGCTGCTTCACAGCGCCAGGGACCCAGGTTTGATTCCACCCTCGGACGACTGTCTGCATGGGTTTCCTCTGAGTGCTCCGGTTTCCTCCCACAAATCAAAGGCGTGCAGGTTAGCTGGATTGACCATGCTAAATTCCCACAGTGTTCAGGGATGTGCAGGTTATGTGGATTAGCCATGGGAAATGCAGGGTTTCAGGGATGGGATAAGGGGGTGGATCTGGGTGGGATGCTCTTTGGAGGGTCAGTGTGAATCAGATGGGCGGAATGGCCTGCTTCCACACTGTAGGGATTCTATGATACAACTGAATGACATCATTTCAGAGGCCAGATATTCCGGGGGTCTGAAATTATATGTGGGCCAGACTGGGCAAGAATGGCAAATTTCCTTCCCTAAAGTACATTAACAAATAGGCAGCATAGGCATAATTGGCCAAATAGCCTTATGCCACTCTGGAAACCTCCATGGGTTTGTGGTTCTTCCATGGTCAGCTCAATATACCAGAACCAATTAGATGGCTGGTGTGGTTCCAAGAGAGTAAGTTACAAGTAATTGACTGAACCCTTAAATGTATCAGCTCTAGGGAGAACAATTCCAAACACACTTTTTAGGTAACCTTTTTTCCACATTAAAAGTCGCAAATCAGAAACAAGATGAAAGTGTTCACTGCACCTTTAGCCCGGATCAAGAAGCGCTACCTATACTGCAGAGGGTTTCTATAAAATATTTTACAATCAAAGAGAGGTAAAAGAAAGGGAAAGTGACTGAAAGTGAAACTCCTTAGATGAAAACGATAATTCTAGATAAACAATGGCAAAGTTAAATTCCTCCCACTCTGCATTCTTCTCCAACCCCAACTTGGTTCCAATTCCAAAAAACATCCTTTCCAGCGCTGAAGTGGTAATCATTTAATTTCGACAATTTACCATCTCAAGAGTGTAGTGGTTGGAACCAGGCGGACCTCATTGACAATGGGATCCTTGATTGGGGTTTGTGAACCTGGGCCAATCAAGAAAGCCCTGGCTGAACAATATTAGCAGGGGATTTAGAATCTCCTTAATTTAGGGACTGACTCTGAGCTGGCTGGTCACAGGGCTGTGTACTATGCACCAGTAAATAAAGGGTGACTTGGTGATGGAATACCGGCCTCTGGCCAGTTATTTCAAAAGGCAATTAGGAATTGGCAATAAATTCCCTACCCTACGTTGTCTCTAGGAGCAAATTGACTAAAAGATTATTTTAATGAGTATCTTTAACATGAAGATACTTCTTACATCAAAGGATGTGGTTGTGAGTACACCTTAGCAATCTGATTGGCATTATTTTTGGTATCAGGCAATTCAACTCAATGTGACTGTTTCAGACTGTTATCATTTCAGGAATTAAAATAGATCTGTTTACTTCCTCGGCACCATGGATTGTATACTGCAGACATTGTTTCTCAGAGTATATTAGCAGCTCATTCTCAATTATATGAATTTATTAAAGGTATGCAGATCAAGGGTTACCAAATAGGTTTCTTGGATTAAACAGTCTCTAACTATGTTACCCAAAACATTTTGAATTAGCAGAGATTAAACACAAAACATATTTTACAAATGAAGGTAAATCATGAGTTTATTTATAACAAAGTGTAAATTGGAGACATAAATCTTCTGTAAATACTAAAGTATATTACATACAATGAACAATTAGTAATAGGTTGATTTTTAAAAAAGTTTGTTCATGGGATTTGAACAATGTTGGCAGGATTGGTATTTATTACCATCAAGTAGGCGGTGTTGACCCACGTTGTGGAAATCCTGCTGTCCAAGGGGCATATATATTAGAACAGTTCCAGGTGGCCTGTCCAGTTTTATTCTTAGTACAAATTCTTTATCATGGTTTGGTATGACAGAATGTCTAACTGCACCATTTCAAAGCACAGTTAAAAGTCAACCGGATCTAGAGGAACTGTCTGATTGGGTAAAGCAGACAGATTTTCTTCTATAAAGGACATTAAGTGTTTTATTTTCTTGGAGTTTCATGACCACCATTACTGATTTTGGCTTTTTATTTCAAATTTATTTAATTAACTGATTTCACTCAGTGTAAATGGATTATTTTAAAATGATGTACATCTATGACAACAGGAACTTGAACCCAAATCTTCTAGCCCAGAGGTAGGGACAAGTCAGTGGGTTCTGACTGAGTTAAATGTCTCCAGCTCATTAATGCAACCCCATTAATTATCCATGCAATATAATTACCACAGTGTACCCATACCTAGCAAGAGGCCAATACCTTTCAGAAGAACAACTTAACAGGGGACATGGAATCTAATCTATTGTTGAAATTAATAAAATCTTCACTTTTGGCAATCCAGAAAGAAGCTGGAGCTGGTCAGGGTTTAGTTTCTCAGAGGTTAAAGTCTTGCATCTTTGTGCTTGTGTTCATAGGATTCTTTTGACATAGTTCTAACAACATCACATTTGTATGTTCAATACATAATGCAACATGCAAATATGCTAAGTAATAGATTATATAAATGTGTGGCTGGAAAAGTTCTTATTACATTCAGAAGGAAAATATATCATTCTACTGGGTGCCAGACACAGTTAATGAGCCTTCACCTCTCAATCACGGAATAAATGAACAATATTGACCTTTGGATCACTGGGCTCTGTGGGTTCATTAATTAGGAATGTTATGAGAAACTTTATTAAGGCTGAAACTGACTGCAGTTCAGAACTTCTTTCCAAATGTGGGTGCTTAGTCAAACAAAGCTCCTTATGTTATGCTCATCTGGAGATATTACACTATATCGTGATATGATATGCTGATGTGGAAAGTAATGTCCAACAAAAAGCTCTAATGTACTGGCACCTGGGCTTTCCCTAACAAAACAACAGCCTTCCATACTTCACCCCAAGTTATCTATAAAAAGGTAAATGACCAGTCACAGACTTGCTCATTAAATTCATGTTCAGATATTTTATCATTTTAGCTTTTACAGAATTTCAAATTTTAAATACTTTTTTATAAAAATAGGTTTGCACATTCTCCCCGTGTCTGTCTGGGTTTGCTCTGGGTGCTTCGGTTTCTTCCCATTGTCCAAAGATGGGCAGGTTGCGTGGAGTGGCTGTGCTAAATTGCCCATAGTGTCCAGGGCTGTGTAAGTTAAGTGGATTAGCCATGGGAAATGCAGGGTTACAGGTAGGGTGGTGGGTCTGGGTGGGAGGGTTGGGTTGGGTTCGATGGGCCAAAAGGCCTGCTTCCATACTGTAGGGATTCTATGATTCTATGATAAAGTGCCTTTGTGCATTGGGTCTCAGGTGTATCATTTCTCTGCATAATTCCAAGTAAACAACAGCTGGATGAAGTTTGCAAACTATGTACAGCTACTGCCTCATTTTAGTGAAAACAAAGTGTACGTCGTTTTTCCGAGGGGAGAGCAAGAATGCAATCAATGACAGACACTGCAGCTCAAATGTAGTATTCAGAAGGTTAAGATGTGACAGTGCCTACCAAAGTGGGTAACCCATATGCTTTACAGGATTTTGGTGAGGCTGACATTCTAATGCAATACTGTGGGCGTGCTGCATTTCAGATGAGATGCTAAACTGTGTTTTCATTTGCTACTCAGATGGATGTAAGAGATCCCATGGTACTATGTCAAAGAAGAACAGGGAGTTCCCTTTGGTGTGCTGGTTACTAACTATCTCTCAATTAGCATCATAAGAACAGATCATTGGGGCATTTCTCTATTATGCGAGCTTGCTGCGCACAATTGGCTGCCACATTTCCTACATTACATTACATTTCAAAACTAAACTATTGACTGTAAAGAAGAACAGGCCCTCGAGGGTCATAATCTCTGGATTGCTGCCCGAGCCACGTGCTAATTGGCACAGAGATAAGAAAATTAGGGAAGTAAACACATGGCTAAGAGATTAGTGTGGGAAAGAGGGTTTCTATTTCATGGGACATTGACATCAGTTTTGGAACTGGGGCGATCTGCACCAATGGGACGGTCTCCACATGAACCAATCTGGAACCACAGTTCTGGCGAAAAGGATAAATAGGGTGGTCACTAGGACTTTAAACTTGTGAGTCGGGGGGAGAAGGGAAAGGAACAGGGAGTATGGAGTCAAGTAGAAAGATAAGCAGCAGGTTAGCATGTGTGCAGAGTTTAAGTTCAAGGCAGACTAGGAATGAAGCAAAAAGGAAGAATAACACAAATCATCGTAAATGATTATGATGTGTCAGACATCACAGAGACGTGGTTGCAGGGTGTTCAGGACTGACAGTTAAACATCCAAGGACTTACAACTTATCAAAAAGACAGGGAGGTGGGCAGAGGGAGTGGGGTTGCCGTGTTAGTTAAGAATGCAATTAAAGCTATGGTATTAAATGATACAGGGTCAGATGATGTGGGGTCTGTGTGGGTGGAGTTGAGGAACCACAAAGGCAAAAAAACCATAATGGGAGTTATGTACAGACCTCCCAGCAGCGGTCAGGATCGGGGTGCAAGATGCATTAGGAAATAGATAGGGCACGTCAGAAAGGCAAGCTCACTGTGATCATGGGGGACTTCAAGATGCAAATGCACTGGGTGAATATGTTGATGGTGGATCCAAAGAAAGGGAATTCATGGAATGCTGACAGGATAGCTTTTTGAAACAACTTGTGATGGAGTCCACAAGGGAGCAGGCTATACTGGACATAGTGCAATGTAATGAGCCAGACTTTATAAAAGAACTTAAAGTCAGGGATCACTTAGGAGGCAGCAATCATAACATGGTAGAGTTCAGTCTGCAGTTCGAAAGAGAGAAGGGAAAGTTGGATGTAATGGTGTTACAATTAAATAAAGGTAATTACAGGGGCATGAGAAAGGAACTGAGGAAAATTGACTGGAAGCAGAGCCTAATGGGGAAGACAGTACAGCAACAATGGCAGGAATTTCTGGTTGTAATTGAGGACACAGTACATAGGTACATCCCAAAGAAAATAAAGATTATCCGAGGTGGGGGGATTAGACAACCATGGCTGATGAAGGAAGTCAGGAAATGTATCACAGAAAAAGAGAAGGCCTACAAAGTGGCCAAGAGCACTGGGAAATCAGAAGATTGGGAAGTCTACAAAAACAAACAGAGGATAACAAAGAGAGAAATACAGAAGGAGAGGATCGAATATGAAGGAAAGCTCATCAGTAATATTAGAAATGATAGTAAAAGTTGCTTTCAATACATAAGAAACAAACGAGAGGCAAAAGTAGAGATTGGGCAGCTCCAAATTGATGCAGGATGGCTAGTGATGGGAGATAAGGAAATGGCTGAAGATCTTAATAAATACTTTGTGTCAGTCTTCACAGTGGAAGATATGAGTAATATCCCAACAATTAAGCAGAGTCAAGGGGCAGGGTTGAGTATGGTGGTCATTACAAAGGAGAAAGTACTTGATAAGCTAAAAGGTCTAAAAACTGATAGACCTCCTAGCCCAAATGGACTACATCCTAGAGTTCTGAGGGAGGTGGCTGAAGAAATAACAGAGACGTTGGTTTTAATCTTTCAAAAATTACTGAAGTCAGGGAAAGTCCCAGATGATTGGAAAATCACTGTTGTAACCACCTTGTTCAAGAAAGGGTCAAAAGATGGAAAATTATAGGCCGATTAGCCTAACGTTGGTTGCAGGTAAAATTCTGGAATCCATCGTTAAGGATGAGATTTCTAAATTCTTGGAAGTGCAGGGTCAGATTAGAACAAGACAGCATGGATTTAGTAAGGGGAGGTCGTGTCTGACAAACCTGTTAGAATTCTTTGAACAGGGAACAAGTAGGTTAGACCAGGGAAACCCAGTGGATATTATCTGCATAGACTTCCAAAAGGCCTTTGATAAGGAGCCTCACGGGATACTACTGAGTAAGGTGAGGGTCCATGGCGTTCAAGGTGAGCAACTGGCATGGATTGAGGATTGGCTGTCTGACAGAAGACAGAGAGTTGAGATAAAAGGTTCTTTTTCAGAATGGCAGCTGATGACAAGTGGTTAAGAAAACAAATGTACTGTTGTCATTTATTTCAAGAGGGTTGGAATATAAAAACAGTGATGGGCCCCATTTAGAATGCTGTGTCCAGTTTTGGGGCCCTCACCTCAGGAAGGACATACTGGCACTGGAATGTGTTCATCAGAGATTCATACGGATGACTAATATATGATGAATGGCTGAGGATCCTGGGATTGTATTCGTTAGATTTCAGAAGGTTGAGGGGAGATCTAATAGAAACTTACAACAATAGAAAGATTACAAGGCTTAGAAAGGGTGGGTGCTGGGAAATTGTTTCTGTCAGGTGGGGATACTAGGATCCGTGGGCACAGCTTTAGAATTAGAGAGGGTCACTTTAAAATGGAAATGAGGAGACATTTCTTCAGCCAGAGAGTGGTGGACCTGTGGAATTCACTGCCACGCAGCGCAGTGCAGGCCGGGACGTTAACTATCTTCAAGGCAGAGATTGATAAATTCTTAATCTTGCAACGAATTAAGGGATACGGGGACAGTGCGGATAAGTGGCGTTGACATGCCCATCAGCCATGATTAAATGGTGGAGTGGATTCGATGGGACGAATGGCCTTACTTTCACTCCTATTTCTTATGGTCTTATGGTCTTTAAAACAGCTGGTGGTCATGAGATGTGCTATATAAATGCAAGTATGCTTTTTTAAAACTCTTTAATCACACAGAAGGCAGAGGTAGATAAGTTCTGGATAAGCAAGGGGGGTGAAAGGTTATCAGAGGGAGGCAAGTGGGAATGCCAAGCCATCAAATCAGCAATGTATTTACTGAATAGTGCAGCAGGCTGAAGGGGACAGGTAGCCTCCTCTTGCCCTTAATTCCTATGTTAATCGGGTTTGACCAAATCAATTTCAAAGCTGGATCACTGAATTCTGGAGAAACTCAGCAGGTCTGTCAGTAATTGTGGAGAGGTAAACAGTCATTGAATTGGAAAAAGAGTTATATCCGACTCGAAACCTCAACTCTGTCTCTCTGCAAACACTACCAGACCCACTGACCTTCTCCAGCACTGTTTTTAATTTCAGATTTCCAGCACCTGCAGTATTTTCCTCTTATTTTACTAAATAGTGAGTGTCCATTCCAATGCAAAGAAAGTACAACATAGAATGTACAGCAGAGGCCATTCAGCCCAGAAGATCCATGTGTCCACTCCACCCATAGCCATATTCTTTTCACTCTCATGGTCCTACCTAGATTCCTCTACCAAAAGCGAAACTGAAGATACTGAACTTGAGACTTTACTTCTGTTTCTCTCTCCACAGATGCTGCCAGACCTGCTGAGTTTCTTCAGCATTCCATAATTGCCTCAGATTTCCAGCATCTAAAATATTTTGCCTTAAACAAAAGCTGTCTGATTTTCAAATCATTTGCCCTTTGCAAATATTTAATAACAATTCTTATTAGCATATACCATTGGATCTTTATAGAAAATAATAGCATGTTACATGATAGATTAATGCACAAATGGGCTTTGTACAACTTGCCCCTTGCATGCTATTTTCAGAATTTGCTGGATCGACACACTAATACCCATGAACTTGCAGAAAGTTATGACCGCTGACTGTGTCCAGTTTATGATGTGATTGTTAATTAAGTAATCAGCAACTTTCTGATCAATAAAAAGAGCAATTCAGGATGTTTAATTTTACATATATGAAATCTGTAAATATGGAGCATTTGAGGTTTACGGAGAGGCTGAATTGGCTCTGTTTCCTTTTCCCTGGGACGTCAGAGGCTGAGGGGTGACCTTTTAAAGGTTTTTTTTAAAATCATGAAGGGCATGGATAGGGTGAATACCCAAGGTTTTTTTTCCCCAGGGTAGGGCAGTTCATAACCAGATGGCATCATTTTAAGGTGAGAGGGGAGAGATATAGACCTGAGGGGCAATTGTTTCATGAAGATGGTGGTATGTGCATAGAATAAGCTGCCAAAGGAAATGGTGGAGGCTGATACAATTGCATTTAAAAGGTATATGGATGGATACATGAAGGGTTTAGCAGGATATGAGCCAAATGCTGGCAAGTGGGATTCAATTAATTTAGGATATGGAGTTATCAAGATGTACATCATGGAAACAGACCCTTCAGTCCATCTTTCCCATGCTGACCAGATATCCTAAATTAATCCAGGTCCACTTGCCAGCATTTGACCCATATCCTTCTAAACCCTTCCTATTCAAGTACCCATCCAGATGTCTTTTAAATGTTGCAATTGTACCAGCCTCCACCACTTCCTCTGGCAGCTCATTCCATACACGGACCACCCTCTGCGTGAAAAAGTTGCCTCTTAGGTCCCTTTTAGATCCTTCCAAAAGTTTAGTTTTGGACTGCCCTACCTCAGGGAAATGACCTTGTCTATTTATCCTACCCTTGCCCCTTTATAAGGTAACCCCTCAGCCTCTGACGCTCCAGGGTAAACAGGCCCAGCCTATTCAGCCTCTCAAGGACTGCAGATGCTGGAAACCAGAGTCTAGATTAAAGTGGTGCTGGAAAAGCACAGCGGGTCAGGCAGCATCCGAGGAGCAGGAAAATCGACGTTTTGGGCAAAAGCCTTTCATCAGGAATAGACCTCTCTGTCTAGCTCAAACCCTCCAATCCTGGCAACATCCTTGTAAATATTTTCTGAAGTCCTGGTTAGACAGATGAACTGGACTGAAGGGTCTGTTTCCATGCCCCATAACTCCATGACTCTGATTTAAGAGATGTCAAGTCATTTATGCGTTTTTGTTTAAAAACAAAAACAGTCCTGCCTTTTTAATGCTATCCAACTCTCTCCCTTTATTTCCCTTTATTGGGGCTGCATTGTTTCTAACGCAGCCGAGTTGAGAGGGTCGGTGCAGACTCGATGGACAGAATGGCCTCTTTCCGCACTGTCGGGATCCTAACGACGATTGTCTGTCTTGACTGAGAGGATGCTCGAAGGGCTGAGATGACTGCCCTTCATGTCACGGTTCGAGCGCACAATTGGCAAGAACGGAAACAGTCTTAAGTTTCGTGCAGTGAGTGACACGACTCCCCAGCTCAGTGCAGCGACTGGTTACCAACACCATCAGGTGAAACCTGGCTCCCAGAGCGACAATTCCCACACCCATTGGCTGAGGCAGCTCTCTCGCTTCCTGAGTGACAGCTCGGGCATATTAAAAGCGATGCTGCGAAAGAGAGAGAGAGTCGTTGTGCCACATTTGTTGAGTTTGCGGGAGTTACGGCAACTGCATTGGAGCAGATCGACCTCACAACAAATAAAACGCCATCAACATGTAAGTGATCGACTGCCTTAAAGAAATCAAAGTGCTTTCTCATTTCCAAAGTAGTTTATTTTCCCTCTCTCTCTCTGCTGGAGATTTGCAAACTTCAATTGTGTATTTTTTTTTGAAGTTAATATACCGATCGAAGTCACGGCAAACTGCATCATGGACAGGAAGGCAAAAGGTTTTTTTTTGTAAAACAAACATTAGGTTTTTTTGGTAAAAAGAACGATAAAATATTTAGGGCAGAAGATTGTTGCTATGGCGGGGTGTGTGTGCTGTGAGGCGAGTTTATTGTGGTATACATTGTTGGAAAGAAGTCCATTGAGACTTTATTTTTAAAGTTAATCCAATTTCGACCTGGTTACAGGTCTCAGCTCCGTGTCGACGATTTGAGAAATAAATAAAATGCGTCGAAATTGATAAAAAAATTGGAATTTTACTCTGAAGCGATACGTGTCTCATATTGATTTATTCCTAATTAAAAGCGAACGGATTGAGCTTGTTGCATCGCGCTAATTGTACACCTTTAAAGTTGGTATTTAAAAAAAATATGTATCCCTTGCAGATCGGGACTGGCGTTTCTCTTTAGGATAGAATGTGGTTTTTCGATAAAATCCGAGGCTCCGTGGAAAACAACTTGAGCCGTGAGGCCAGCGGCAGGGACCCCAAGCAGGGCAAAGGCTCCCTGTTCAGTAACGTGCTGACTCCCGATAAGATTCCCGACTTCTTCATCCCTCCCAAATTTCCCAACAGCTCGGCCGAGGGGCCGGCCGCTGATGGTGCCGAGCCCCGGCAGAAGAAGACCAACCTGAAACCGTCCTCGTCCGAGCAGATCCTCATCAGCAGCAAGCCGCAGGGCAGCCCCCGCCTGAGGGGCCGAACGTCCGCGGAGACCAGCAGCCACCTGCTCAAGGTGGCGAGCCGCCACATCATTCAGATTGAGAGTGCGGATGACACCAACTCTGATCAGAGTGAAGCCAGCTGCAACACCAATTATGACCCCCAGTCGCAGAGTGCCATGTCCCTCCCATACATGCCTTTGACCCAGACCTCCTATGGTTTTTCCACTTTGACTGAAAGCCCTCACACCAGGCGTAAGGAGTCACTGTTCCACGTGGACCCTGGAAGCCCCGTGACCTCACCCAACTCCCAGAGGAAGCGGTCAAGCAACCAGAAGGGCAATGGGGAAACCCAGCACCTGAACGCGCCAGAATTTAGCCTGTCGTTGGCGAGCCCCTGCAGGTACTTTGGTGGCGGGGACAGTGATACCGCCTCTTCTGCTGAGTCCTCTCCTTTCAATTCGCCTCTCCTGTCCCGCTCGGTCTCGGGTGCGTCCCTCCTCAAGATGTTCAGCCACGAAAACCTGGCCAAGCATTGCAAACCTCTGCAGTCCTTCACCCGAAACAGCTCCCTGTCCACGGATGATTGCAGCTCAACAGATGCCAGCCCCTGTGTCTCCAGGAGAGTCAGGTGCCCGACTCCTCCCGCCGGTGGCCCCTCAGCCTCGCGGGGGGTCCTTCCCCTGAGTTTGCTCCATTATCAAGACCGAGTGCTCAAGGAGCACACCATCCGCCTTAACAAAGGAGGTGCTGTTAGGTTGTCTGCTGAATATGATTGCACTAATGCCCGTCTTCGAATCCGCATCATCACTGCTGAAGACCTTTATGACAAGACATTGGACAACAAAAGCATCAACTGCTGTGTGATTTTGTACCTGACTCCTGGCAAGATTCAGAAACAGCGGAGCACCATCATTAAGAACAGCAGAAATCCTATCTTCAATGAAGACTTCTTCTTTGATGGGCTTCCTCTGGATGAGTTCAAGAGGGCAGCTTTGAAGTTGAAAGTGGTAAACAAAGCATCCAGCCTCAAACGTGATGTTGTACTTGGTGAGAAAGAACTGAAATTGTCCTTATTATTGCCTTTCTTCTGATTATGAGCCACTTTACTGTGATTGTCTTGAGTCAGGTTCCCATGGATAAAAAGGTAATCTCTGTCAACTATGGCTCATTTTCTGTGAATTCAAAAGAAAAAACCTTTAGCCACGTGAAAATATCATGAGAATTTATGGAATAAAGATAGGAGTTGTCATCCAACTCAGAATGTATCGAGTGAAGAGATTTTGAGACTTGGATTAGATCACCAGAGAAAATTACTATTTTTCTTTTAACCTTTTAAAAAGTGAGAGTCACAATTTGAGAAACTGATGATAAAGGATAGAATGCTTTTATGTTGCAGAATTTAAATTGTGAGGAAAGAGGGTGGAAAATACCCTGAACTGTACAGATCCACCCCAAGTGTAGCACACCGAATTTGACTATAATTCTGCATGAGAGGATGAAAACCTGTTTCTCCACAAGCACTCTGCAGCTCGTAATGTCCTTGCATTCCTGCTGTCCTTCCCGATTTCCAGTGAAGAGACAGCTCCAGCAGAAAAGCAAATGATTCCCAACCAGAGAGTCATGAGTTTGGATCCTAGGTGTCTCAGTTAGAAAACTTGCACTGTAAGCATTCATTTGTTTAATGCACTATAGAGGGAAGTTATGGAACTGATTGAGACTATCTCAGTTGTTGGTGTTGTGTGATTTTTAACTTTGTCCACCCCAGTCCAACAATGGCATCTCCACATCAATTGCTTCCAGCAGCCAGTGCAAGAGGCTAGATGGTTGACGACAGCTTTAAAGATGAAAGAGAGGAAAGAAAAGATGAAAGGCTGATTTAATTATCTTTATATAAATTTTACAATCAAGGTTTACATATGAGAGGTAAGTGTAAAATGGAAACTTCTATCAGTTTAGCTGACAAGAAATAGATTTAGTTATTTGTGAGGCATGTATTGTACTAGCTTATATGATGATATGTGTTTCTAAATATATATTGTAAGAACATAATTAACAACAAAATGTTCTGTAAAATCAATCATTTGAACAGTAGTTTGATAAAGTATTCACTGCTTCAAAGCATGGGGATGAGCTAAATTCTGGTTTCACATTCTCAGTGAATGGAAAACCATGTGAGTATCACTTCTTTCTGACTGATTTTTTGTATGTTACAAGTATGGTATTGACTGTATAAAACTGCCTGATTATTATTGTATCTTAGCACTTGTTCTTGAACTTTATAAAGGTCAGTTTGTAATTTGTCTGCTGCAGCTTAGTTGTCTGTGTACAAATACCAGAAAAACACTACTGGGAACATAAACACAAAGTGCTGCAGGAAATACTCAGCAACATCTGAAGAGAAGAACAGAGTTAACTTTTTGAGCTGGATTTTAATTTCTTCTGAAGAAATGTCAAATTGGACACAATATTAACTTTTCTCTCTCTCTCTCGCTCCAAGATGCTCGCAGACCCAGTGGCTTCCAACACTTCCACTGTTTATTGCAAATTTCCAGCATCTACAGGTTTTACTTTTGCTTTTGTTATGATCTTGTGAATGTGACTAATGAAAAACAATGGATAATTCTGTGACCGTGGTCTTGTTGAAGAAAATTGCATGGAAGATCCAGATTGTTATCCGTACTTGTGATTATCTAAACTGTTCGTACCTCTTTATTAGTTCCAACTCTCAGTTAAGTAGAAATTTCATGTTGTTTTGAAACTGGTACAAATTGATTAATCCTCTTTACCGGCCATTTTAAACTCGGTAGCATTGTATAGTTAAATGGTTTGAAATAAATAGCTTTTGGAAAGGGATGTATAAAGGAAACAAACCAAGATACTGGATCTAAATTCACTTGTACTTTTAGTTGAATTGGTAAAAGAAGGAATGGAATTAGTTATCAAAATTGTCCGGATCCCATCAAAAATGATGCCTTTGGTATTTGAACGTCACATTTAAATATTCTGAATAACCTGCCCAGTGTTGAAGTAAAGAAAAATCCAAACTGGGAAAAGCAATCCATAAGACTATCCCAATGCAAGACATCATGAGATTGATTTTTGATTCTGTACCATTTTAAATCTAAATTTCATGGCTAAATTCATATTAGCAAACAGTTTTCAGTGCCTCTTTAAGTTTGTTAAATGGCTTTTCATTCCTACTACAATTCCACCAGCTTAGATTTCAATGCAGTTAAAATAGAAAAATTGATCTATTGGCAAAGTTGGAACGTGCTAGGAATATTATGGTCTATTTTAACTGGAATCAACTGGCCACTTTTTGAGTCTAATGACATCTTGAATTGTTGCAGACCTCACAAAGAGTACAAGTTGTATTGTTGAGTAGTTGTCGTACAAATAAATCTCTATAAATATGTAATGATTTATGAGGACCTTCAGATTGTACATATTGAGTAAATTAAGTTAACCTAATTTATTATTTGATCCTTAATATTTATTAAGCAAATGAGAATTAATGTTTACATTTTATGCAAATTGTTGTAAAGATCTTACAGTTGTTCTGATTTGTCTCTTTTTTTTTGCCATTTTGATCTTGATGGCACAAATAGTGTTAACAATGGCTTCATGAAGCAGTTCTCCAGTGGTTTGCACTCTTCAATCTGTCCTGGGTTTGTAATTTTAATTTAAAAGCGCAGATCTGGTGGGTAAATCAAGTCTGCACAATGTATTGAATCCCCTAATTAAAAATCATCTGTGGAACGAGTGGCTTTTTTTTTGTTCTGATTCATTCTTGAAACATGTACACAAGGGAAATTATCAACATCATGAATTGCAAATTTACTATGGATTGTTAGACTTCTTTTTCTTCTTCAAACAAGTACAGATTGGTCGTCACCATGATTTTCAGATACATTCATTATATCAATTTTGGAGTTAATACTTATTTACATTTCTAATGAAGAACACGATAGAAGGTATCGATAGTCTAATCCGAGCTCCATTACTATATAAAGCATACGCAGTTTAGAATCCCTCATTGTTTCTGCAAACCAAAAGCATTTATTAATTTGCATGCTCTCAGGTGACTATCCCTATTCAGTTCTGATTTAACTAGAGTTCCTTAGCATTGGGATCAAATTATAATTAATGGAGAAGTATTGAAAGCTGAAATGTGCAGTGGACTAAAACAATTATGAAATAACCTCTGGAAGTATCCAGCTTCCAGGGTAAGGAAAGATCAGGAGGCTTTAATTTCCAAGGGAGATTTTCAAGCAGCAAAGTGCTGAATCACATTTAGAGTGGCAGGAATTCTAAAGGAGAATGGAGTAACACAAATATGCTCAAGTAGACACCATGGAATCTAGGAAACATGTTACTTGATATATCCAAACAATAAAATGCAGCAATCGATAGAGTCAATAGATTTAATACAACGACAAAAATGTAGAGTAAGTCAGCATATAATCAAAATTATTACAATGCGGAAGGACTCAGTCCATTATTCCTGCACCGATTCTATTATCTAGTGACAACCTTCTTCCTTTTCCCCATAAATCTATACGTGATTACTATCTAAATAACCATCCAATGCTCTTTTGAATAACTCAATTGAACACACTTCCACCACATTTCCCTACACTAACAACTGTATGTATAAAAAAGTCTTTTTCTTGCACTCCCTTGCTTCATTTGTACATCACTTAAAATCAACACCCTCTAATCTTGTTCCTTTTATATTAGAAACAGCTTCACCCTATCCACTTTGCCGAGACACTTAAGACATTGAAAACGTCAGTCAGATCTCCTCCCAGCTGTCTCTCCAGAGAGAACAGCTCTGTCATGAGTAATGATGATCTAGGTTCTTAGTGTAGCCATCAAAATCATGGAATCTCTACAGTGTGGAAGCATGCCATTAGGCCCATCAAGTGGCTAATATACCTAACTTGCACATCCCTGGACTCCATTGGCAATTCAGCATGGCTGGTTCACCTTACCTGCACATCTTTGGATTGTGGGAGGATAGATGAGTGTCTGGAGGAAACCCACACAGACACAGGGAGAATATGCAAACTCCACATAGTCACCCAACTGTGAAATTGAACCCAGCTCCCCGGCATTGTGAGGTAGCAGTGCTAACCACTGTGCCGCTCCTAATACTAGATGAATTAGGCGTACGAGTAGATAATTCAACCTTATATTTCTGCCGAGCTATTCAATAAGTTCGTAGCTGATCTTTTTGTGTTCTGAATTCTACATTTCTATCTACATCCAATAATCTTTGATTCCCTTGTCTAACAAGAATCTATCTACCTCTGCTTCAAAGTGTCTGATGAGCCAGAGAGTTCCCAACAGTGTGAAAGAAAACAAATTCCCTTGATAAAGCCAGTTCTGGTAATCACTGTACTTGGAAGACACTTCAGCTTCGGAGGCAGTGCAAAAGAACATCTACAAAATTAAATAGAGGTTTCAGACATAAGAGAAAGCTGGCAGGTTTGTGAACTAAATGGAGTGGAAACAGAACCATGGTTTGGTTTGTGTCAGAAATACACCTAAGTGGACAGAAAACCAGATACTGTGCCAATTAAGGCCAATTGCAACATTCTCAAAGCCGGATAATCAGAGATTTTCAAGCTTCTTAAGTTCTTCCACCAAAAGTAGCAGGAAAATGAGTCTCAGGTCACATTTTCAAAGATTTGATGTAACAGACAGTGACTGGTGTTGAGGGGGTGCCTACAGAGTGATCTTCAGCAGTGAATGCACCAGACAGCAAAGAAATGGCCTCTATCTCTGCCAGAAGTTACCACTGGAACCTCACAGGGACGGGTTCAATTCTAGCCTCAGGCAACTGTCTGCGTGCAGTTTGCACCTTCTCCCCATGTCTGATTGGGTTTCCTCCCACAGTCCAGATCTGTGTGTAAAAGCAAATTACTGCGGATGCTGGAATCTGAAACCAAAAGAGAACATGCTGGAAAATCTCAGCAGGTCTGGCAGCATCTGTAAGGAGAGAAAAGAGCTGATGTTTCGAGTCTAACTGACCCTTTGTCAAAGTGTGTTTGTGTTTGGTGGATTGACCATGCTGAAAATTGCCACAGAGTGTCCAGGAACGTGCAGGCTAGGTGGATTAGCTAGGGTTAAAAACCCCATGCAGTGTGTGGGGTGGGTGGGATGCTCTTCAGAGGGTCAGTGCAGAGTCAATGGACTGAATAGCCTCTTTCTGTGCAGTAGAGACTCTGATAGTAGGAGTTCGGTTTCCACAACTGTTTGCTGAGTGCCCACATCAGTTAACTTGCCCTCTCACATCAGGAAACTGCAGGCTGTTAGAAAAATCTTCAGCAACGTCCCTAATGAGGCTAATTGCTCAGCCATCTTCCTTGCTGGGCCCTGATCTCCCTTCTCCAAAACTTACACTGACAAAGTCACACATGTTTGTGTGACACATACCCCATTGGTGTTAGAAATTTTGGACTCAAAATCTCTGGGACTGACACCATTTTAGAGCTACAGTGACTAATGCTAAGGGATCCCACCCCCCAAATCTTGTCTGCCAAAGGTAGCCAATCCAAAAAGAATGAACTACATAAAAGAAACTGCCCTTTTCTTCCCTGAGGCAATCTGTGGTGCATTTACCACAAAGCATGAATAATTTTGGTGCTTGTGATGATACAACATGCAAATTAGTAACACAAATAGGCCATTCGACTGCCCAAACTTCCCCCTTTCCCAAACTTTAATCAATAAGATTGCTGTTGTGATTACTCCACTTTCCTGTCTTCCCCAATAACCTTTCACTTCTTTGCTTATTGCAGAAACCCCACAATGTGGATGCAGGTCATTTGGCCCATGGAGTCCACACTGACCCTGTAAAGAGCATCTCACTCAGACCCTCCTCCAACCCCATCCCTGTACCCCTGCATTTCCCATGGCTAATCCACCTAGTCCACTATGGGCAAATTAGCATTGCCAATCCATCTAACCTGCATATATTTGGACTATGGGAGGAAACTGGAGCATCTGGAGGAACCAACACAGACACTGGACGAATATAAACTCCACAAAGACTATCACCCAAGGGTGGAATCAAACCTGGGTACACGGCACTGTGACGCAGCAGTGCCAACTACTGAGCAACCATTAAAAATATTCAAAGACTGCTTCCCCCATTCAAAAGACTCACAGCCTTCTGTGAGAAATTTTTTTTTTCCTGAATTTTGTTTTAAATAGGTGCTCACTTATTTTTAAATAGTTTTAAATTATTTCAAGATACTCGCCCAAGAGGAAACAAGCTTTCCATATCCACCCTGCCTCGACCTTGCTGCATTTTATGTATTTCAATCAGATCACCTTTTTAACTCTAGCAGATACAAGCCTCGTCTGCTCCAAGCCTTTGTTCATAAGGCAACCCACCTGTTCCAGGGTAAGCCTTCTCTGAACTGCTTCTAAGACAGTTACATCCTTCTCCTTGAATAAGGACACCTATCATATGCACAGATGTGGTCTCAGTAATGCTATGTCGAACTGAAGCATAACCTCACTACTTCTCTATTCAATTTTCTTCACAAAAACAAGGACATTTCATTCACTTTCCTGATGACTTGCTGCATCTACAGACTAACCTTTTGTGATTCATGCGTCAGGACACTCAGACCTGTCTGCAATTCAGAATCTGCTGCTCACTTATTGTGCATTATGGGTGTCCGTGATGATCAAGAAGCTCTCTTGAATGATATTTCAGTGTCAGGTCAAAAATGAGCAGATTTATTGAATTTAATTTCAAAATTACTTACGAAAGATTGAAACGGAAGAGGCTGGATTTTACACCCGCTGTGTTCTCTACCCTTGCCAATGACTGAAAACCTGCCCATCCGAAACCCAGCTGCCCTGCAGCTGTGTTGCAGTGGGAGCTTCACATGTTCCCAAGTGAGGTTTCCAACCCCATCCTGGAAGAAGTCCCATCCTGCTGGACAATCTGGTCAGCAGGTCTGTGGTCACAGCAGCATCAGGACCGAGCTGTGGTCACTGCTGGGATTGCAGGCAGTATCCAAGGCAGAAGGCAGATGGAGCCCACACTTGAAGATCAATCTGAGGTTATCAGATGAGCCTGGTTGGCAGATTGCAATGAGGCAGTGGGAATGTGATTGAGAGGATGGGGTGAGAGGTGTGACAGCAATATGGGTGTTACGACCTTTTGGCCATGCCTCTGATAGTCACAGTGAATACTCCCAAGAGAAGTAACTCCCCCATTCTTGCTCCCGAGTGTTGTGTAAGGATTTCAAAATCCTGGAGCAACCTTGTGATAATGTCTCTGAGCTGTACATCACTGAGAATAGACAGCACATTATGTGTTTAGGTTTCTATTGAGAAGATTTGTAGAAACCTAAACACATAAATAAAAAGCAAATCATACCACCAGGGCTTCATCCAGCGGCTCACTGATGATGTTACCTAGTATGGTGACGAAACATCTGAAACCAAACCTTCAAGCTCAGTAAGCAAACCTACATCCAGACAGCACATTGAATGTCACATATGGACATGAACATCCAAAGAAAACAGACAGCCAATTGTGATTCTAAGATCAAAATCCGATATACAAGTAATTCCTATGTAAAGTGGTATTTAGTATTAATGTATAATAAATAATTGGGGTTGGTTAGTTTAGTTGGCTGTTTGTGATGCAGAGTGACACCAAAAAGTGTGGGTCAGTTTCCATACCAACTGAGGTTCAAAGAAGTTACTATGGAGGACTTTCCTTCACAACCTCTCCCTGTGCCTGAGGTATGGAGACTGTCAGTTTAAACCACCACCATTCATCTCTGTCTAATGACTGAGCAGCCCTATGTATTGGTAAGAGTATGGCAATTTTACCCTTATAATAAATAATGTTGCTTTGAAGACTAAGCATGAAAACTGTTCATGACTTTCCCTTGTCCTTAAATCACATAATAAAAGGAAGTGCAGCCAGTGTACTGAAACGTCCTGGCCTACCAGCCTTACCACTCCACCTTTTCTTGCTGCAGTAAACAGCACTGGAGGTGCAATGAGGTTGCTAAGTGACTATTAATTGATCTAAATAGCCCCTAGGTTAATCTGCCTGATGTTTTCCCTTAAGATCAGAGGAAGGTTGGTAATGGACCGAAAATCCGTGGGAAGGCTTTATGGGTCGTTCTGCTATAACGTGTTTCGTTAATATGAATTCGCTGTAACACAATTGACAAACTGGGGTCACTGTTTCTAAAGCGCAAACTTTTAAAGTGCGTATTGGTTATAACGCGATTCCAGCCCTATTAGTTTAAACGGTGCTGCTATTACGCGATTTTCTTGTAATACAAGGTTGCACAAGAAAGGAACTACCGTGTTATAGCAGAACCAACTATATTTTATGAGCCTCCCTGGCTTTAAATATGCCCATGGAGGGTTGTAAAGTCCCACTACCTCTAGGTTGCTATCGCAACACCATAAAAAGCAATGGGAATATATGTCAATAATCTTTGCTTTAAATTCATAAAATGATCAAGTTAAAATAACCAACTGGCACAAGAAATTTGTTCAGGTAAATATATAGTGTGAGGTGGACAGTTGATCTATGTCACAAAGAATATATCTTACGCTTGAATTTATCAGGAAATTTGGCAGAAGCTCCACATATAAACACAACATAAATACTTAAAAGCTAATGTGCATTAGCACAGAGATAATATTCCCTTTCAGGGAAAATAATCATAAGAACTTTTAATAATAGGATTAATTAAGCCTGCAGAGGAGGCAACAGCGTAACCATTTTGAGAGGAACACCTATCAGTTTTATTGCCAGAATGCAAGTGCTCCAAGGAAACAATTGTTATTTCAAGAATTGAACTTTTTAAAGTAGTAATTTCATTTTGGCAATAGTGCATACAGGTGACATTGGAACAACTAGGCCTTAAATTTCCATGAAATTTAAAATTAGGAGAGACATGTAATATCTGGTTGCTCCAGTAACATCCAAGTCACACTGCGATCAAAGTCAAAAGAGTTTGATTAGATTTTTGCCTCAAATATTTTTAATTGGTTTAACTTCACTTTAATTCGGAAGGCAATGGCCTAGTGGTATTTTCGTTAGACTATTAATCCAGAGACCCAGATAAAGTTCTGGGCACCTGGGTTTAAATCCCTTCGTGGCAGATGGTAGAATTTGAATTCAATAAAAAAGTTTGGAATTAAGACTCTAACGATGACTATAAAACTGATGGGGAAAAAACTTATCTTGTTCACTAATGTTCCTTAGGGAAGGAATCTGCCATCCTTACTGGTTTGGCTTATGTCTGGTTCCAGACCCACAGCAATGTGGTTGACTCTCAATTGCCCTCTGGGCAATTAATGCTGGCTTAGCCAGTGACACCCTCATCCTGTGAAAGAATAAAACAAAAATTAGTGTGAAGTTAGCCTTCAAGCATAAATGTTTCTAGCCAACAGTTTTAAAGAGTTGCTGGCAAAATTGACATGCCAGCAGCTTCTTCTTTGCCTTGCAAAGAAAGTAGCCAAATCGATGTCATGGCTTTAAATTTTGACAACAAGCAAACTGCCATGTGTCACATCTGGACAATACCCTTTGATCCGATAGGGAGAAAAAGGAGCCAATGCTTGTGAAAAGATCTCTCTCTTGACAGTGCTGGAAGGATTTGATCTGAAACCAGATACATCATCTGCTTGTTCCCATTGAACTGACCTATTCTTGGACAGTTTCTTCAAATGGCAAATTTAAAAATCTCGGCAGCAATATTTAAACACTCACCAATTTTGTAAAAACTATCTGTGAAATTTGAGTCAAATTTGTGCTCTTTTGTGCTGGCCACATCACCCTTAACCATTACATAAGCTGATGATTTGTTTAAAGTCATTTGTACGTTATGTCTCCGTAGAAGGTATTGCAATTAGATGAAATTCAATCAGATAAGTTTACTGATGGATAAGCCAGTTAAGGCTATTTAATTAATCATATGGCTGAAAACTAATGAGTCAGGTTCCAGGCAACTCCTTGATTCGTAGTAAGGACGGCAAGAAATAAAGATATTTTTAATCAACTTGCTCAGACATGTTGCATACCTCTAGAGTGCATGTGGGGCATAAACCTGAATTTCCTGACTCAGAAGTAGGGACACTACTACTGCACCACAAGATCCCTAAACACAACAATTAAATCTATTTTTCTCATCAGCTTATTCAGAAATGTTATTACGGGAGAAGGTGAGACTTGAACCAATGCTTCCTGGTTCAGAGGTAGAGACATTATCACTAGACCACATAAAATTTAGCACAACACTTAAAGTCATGAAAGCTCAATTTGGAACAGTACCAGTCAATTTGAACATGGTTAATTAGTAGTAGAGAAATATTTACAATTACTGTAAAGGATCCAGCAATTGCATCTGATTGTATGTCAGTTTAGGGAGATGATATTATATAAAGATTAATTAACAAGTTTAAAATTAACATAATATCCTAGTAATGATTCACCATTTCATTCTGACTGAAGTATTTACAATGAAGAGAATATTACTCTGGGGCCAGGATGTTCCAATTACTTTTACCTTGAGTGAAAGGCTCCTAGATCACTTGCTGTTTACACTAATTTACACTCATGGTATGTTGTTATGAGCAGAATTCATTTCTGTGGTAAATAGGACAGTCATGAATGTGCTTGAAGTATAATCATTGCATTAACTAATCTGCCAGAAGATCTTAAAATCCTTCATCAGAAAGCAATCCTTGTTGATTATAGGTTTTATTAAAACTATTCTTATGAATGGAGAGAGGCCATTAGGCCAAACAAATATATTATATTTTGATAAAACTCATTCCCACCTAACTTTCGTGTAAAATTGTCAACCTAAAACTGTTTTTCTTTCCTCAAGGACTTTCTGAACTACTAATCTATTTTGACTATTTTCTTGTTTCAGTTACACATACTAGTCTTTTCACTCAGGGACAAATTTGAGATATTTTTAATTGACGTGACACACATGTCGGGACATGTGTCCACGGCAGGTGGGATTTGAATCTGGATGTTATGGTGCAGAAGTAGGAACACTAACATTGTGCCACAAAAGCCTACTCTCGGGATGATAAGTTGCAAATTATTTCCCCTCTGCTTACCAATTAACCTCTAACCATTTCTCTAATCAACTTTTCATTGACTCCTCCAATGAACATCCTTGCACTCTACAAATTGAAATGTAAAACCATGGACTGTGGAACTCATTTGGTTCAATGGTAGTGTCCCTGCCTGTAGGTTCGAATGTCTGTGTTTAAGTCCTAGCTACCCTGAGGATGTGCTATAACATGTTCAACCATGTTTATTAGAAATGACTGAAACCATGGCTTAGTTGCAATGCAAAAGGAGGCCATTCAACCCCTGGTGATTCTCTGATAGGACAGTTCACCTGGTCTCCGTCCATATAGCCCTGCAATTATTTTCCCCTTCAGCTGTTGATCAATTCTCTTTTGAAAGCTGCAACTGAATCTGGCTCCACCACATCCTCAGGCAGTGCTTTCTGGATGCTAACTAATCATCAAAGATGTTGCGAAATGTTTTAAATCGATGGCTTCCCATTCTCAGCCCTTCTGCTAATATGAACAGATGCTGCCTATTGACTTTGCCATGACCCTTGTGATTGTGAACACCTCAATGAAATCTCCTCTCAACCTTCTCTTCTTGAAGAACAATTGCAGTTTCTTCAATTTTTACACTCTATGCATGTCAGACCATAAGTGAAAGTTATTCAAATACATCATTAGCAGCCAAAATAAATTGAATTGTAAAATACGTAAGATGTAATGAGATTTATTCATAAACAGTTAGTGCAAACATGGAAATGCAAACATATTGTGTAAAAATATGAATCTTAAAATAGCAGTGAGTATATATGTATGCGCAATACTCTGTTTTATATGATGGATGGAATTGTTGAATGTTATTTAAGTACTGAAAATGACCACGAGTACAGTAGAGATGGGTAATGTACTGTGTCAACAAAAATGTACAAATGCTTAATATGTGTATTATATTAGGTTTCCTGATTTTCAACTAAGGCTTTAAACTACAGAAACACAGAATTGTTCCAGTGCAGAAAAAAAGCCATATGGCCCACCTGTTAATATAACAGCATTAAAATACAGTGCCATTCTTCTCTCTTTTACCCATAACCTGCCTGTTGTTTCTATTTAAATAATTGTCTAAAGTCCCCTTGAATACTTCAATTGAACCTATCTCCATCATACTTCCTGGCAGTGCATTCCAGACTCGAACTTCACCGTATGAAAAAGATGTTTCATTTATCAGATTTGCTTCTTTTGCAAATTACTATAATTCTTGTTCTCAATCCTTTTATGAGAGGAAAACTTTCTTCTTATCTGGTCTGTCCAGGCTCCTCATTAAACTGAAAACTTCAATCAAATCTCCTCTTAGCTCTCCCCTCCAAAGAAAACTGTCACAATGTCTCCAGTCTATCTTTATACCAAAGTTTCTCATCCTTGGAGCAATTTTTATAAATGACTTTGATACTTTGTCAATGCACTCACATTCTGTCTCAAGTGTGGTACCCAAGCTGTGCACAATACTCCAGTTAATTTTAACTCATTTAACGCCTCTGTTAAAACAGAAGAAAAGTGCTGTATGACTGTCTCAAACTGGATGTCACTCTTTCAAAATGAGATGATTTAAAGTGAGAAATTTTTTTGCCGTGTTTAAATCTGAGGAGCTCTTTTCTGCAAAAGGTGCTGGGCAAAGCCCTTGAATATTTTGAAGGCAGAGGTTGATGGACGAGGTATGGATAGATAAGTAAGATTAAAAGGTTATCAGGGTAGGCAGGACTATGAAGCAATCAGATCAGTCATGATCCTATTGAATGATGGAGCGAGCTGAAGGGGCCTACTCTTGCTCCTAATTCATAGAATCCCTATGTGGAAGCAGACCATCGATCTATTGTGTCTACACCAACCTGAAGAGCATCCCACCCAAACTTACCCTATTTCCCTGCATTTCCCATGGCTCATCCACCTAGCCTACACATCCCTGAATGCTATGGGCAATTTAGCCTGGCCCATCCACCTAACCTTCGTATCTTTGGACTGTGGGAGGAAACAAGAGCACTTGCAGGAAACCGACACAGACATGGGGAGGAAGTGCAAACTCCACACAGACAGTTGCGTGAGGCTGGAATCTAATCTGAGTCCCTGGTGCTGTGAGGCAGCAGTGCCGCTCCATATTCATATGTTTGTCTGTATTACACCTGGATATTCCTATTCCAAACAATTTCTATAGGTTAGCACATAGAACATAGAACAGTACAGCACAGTACAGGCCAATTCCTTGTTCATCTAAGCTTTGCACATTTGTTTACCCTTTTATTGCTGGAAATACATGTATTTTCTATTGCTAGATTATTGGAGTTTTTAGATGAAATTCATCCCTCCTGCCAAGATTAGCAATTACTCCTTACTGTCAAAATAATGGCTATCTAGTCATGACAGCAGACACAATGTTTAGTATTGTAAAAGTAAATGTGTAATCTTCTCACATTTCTCTGAATTCTGCCTTTCCTTAGTGAGTTATCATACCCGTGTAAACTTAACTGTAATTTAGCTGGTAAGCTGGAAACCCAATATGATACAAAATCCAAGGCAGGCAATTTCATTTTATAGGGATGATTTCAATCTCTTTATCATGTGATTAAATATTGGGAGTGGATGAGACAGACTTTTCTTTCTACAATAAAAAAAAGCCTTCGTTGTCTGTTGGATTGGACAAACGTCCAGTAAGATTTGTTCGTATGGGAAAGGCAATCTGTTTGAGCCATTGTGTTATTTGCGATAGATATGGTGGACAAATATTAAACATTTTGCAAGCAAAGGTTGGTAATGATTTTCACTTGAGTCTTCAAATAAACAGTCATGTGCTATTAACTGGAAAGGTCTCTCTTTTGTGTTACTTCAGGAGGCAGTTGGAAAAGATGTGGAATGAATTTCAGGCACTTTGTGCACAACATAACCCTACAGATATCAATAAGCAGTCACATTACTTCAATGTAAACCTCAGTTTCTGATTTTACAGAAAGTTAACTCTAACGTATCTCCATTTGTTGCTGTCAGAGAAATCCCCAACCTTTCAGGACAACATTGGGTGGCACGGTGGCTCAGTGGTTAGCACTGCTGCCTCACAGCACCAAGATCCCAGGTTGGATTACAGCCTCGGATAACTGTGTGGAGTTTGCACATCCTCCCCGTGTCTGTGTGGGTTTCCTCTGGGTGCTCCGGATTCCTGCCATAGTCCACAGATGTGCAGGTCAGGTGAATTGGCCATGCTAAATTGCCCCATAGTGTTAGATGCATTAGTCAGAGGGAAATGGGTCTGGGTGGGTTACTCTTCAGAGGACTGGTTGGGCCAAAGAGCCTGTTTCCACATTGTAGGGAAGCTAATCTAATCTTAAAAAAAACTCAATTTGTGTAGGAAAATGAATTTGAAACAAATATGCCAAGTAATTCCCTATTTTCAATTAGGGGCTGCAAAAAGCTGGCTCATTACCATGAGAGGAGTGAGTGAAGAAGAAAGAATATGCTCCATCCTTTGTGTAACAGCCTGTACCGAAGTGAAAGTTACTTTTGTTCAAGGGATTTGGGTAGGTACAGGGGGAGGGAGGAGTGGAGTGGATACAGTACAGAGAAATGACTGATGGTGGGTTTCACTGGAGGCCTTCACAGTGACTTCAGTCAGTACAGGAATTGAACCAGTTTTGGTGGTCTCACGCTAATTGATAAACCAATGATGTAGCCAACTGACTCGCTAGTCCCTAGCTGTGATATGTGGCACATAAGCAGAAACTCTCTTCTAGTTAATTATTGGGAAGACCAAAGCAGTTTTCTTTGACATGTCAGAATTTCCATTATCTAGCAAAAACTGGACAGCGAAGAAGGTTACCTCAGATTACAATGGGATCATGATCACATAGGCCAATGGGCTGAGAAGAGGCAGATGGAGTTTAATTTAGATAAATGCGAAGTGCTGCATTTTGGGAAAGCAAATCTTAGCAAGACTTATACACTTAATGGTAAGGTCCAAGGGAAGTGTTGCTGAACAAAGAGAACTTGGAGTGCAGGTTCATAGCTCCTTGAGAGTTGCAGGTAGATAGTACAGTGAAGAAGGCTTTTGGTATGCTTTCCAGCATTGAGTGCAGGAGTTGGGAGCTGAAAATGCGTTGCTGGAAAAGCACAGCAGGTCAGGCAGCATCCAAGGAACAGGAGAATCGACGTTTCGGGCATAAGCCCTTCTTCAGGAAGTGCTGTAGGAGTTGGGAGGTCATGTTGCGGCTGTACAGGATGTTGGTTAGGCCACTTTTGGAATATTGCGTGCAATTCTGGTCTCCTTCCTATTGAAAGGATGTTGTGAAACTTGAAAGAGTTCAGAAAAGATTCACAAGGATGTTGCCAGGCTTGGAGGATCTGAGCTATAGGGAGAGAGGAATAGGCTAGGGCTGTTTTCCCTGGAGCATTGAAGTCTGAGGGGTGACCTTACAGAGGTTTATAAAATCATGAGGGGCATGGATAGGATAAATAGACAAAATCTTTTCCCTGGGGTGGAGGAGTCCAGAACTAGAGGACATAGGTTTAGGGTGAAAGGGATAAGACATAAAAGGGAGGATGGTGTGTGTATGGAATGAGCTGCCAGAGGAAGTGGTGGAGACTGGTACAATTGCAACATTTAAAAGGCATCTGGATGGGTATATGAATAGGAAGAGTTTAGAGGGATATGGGCCAAGTGCTGGAAAATGGGATTAGATTAGGTTTGGATATCTGGTCGGCATGGCCGAGTTGGAAGGGTCTGTTTCCATGCTGTACATCTCTCTGACTCTATGACTTTACTCAAAACCATCCCTGAAGGGACCTGTCTGAGGCATGTTTATAATTGTAGAATCTCTCACCAAATTCTTTCCATCCTTATTGCCTAGTCACCCCTCCCCCAAACCTCCACTGCCTCAGACTCTTGGCTGCTGAAATCCTCATCCATGCCTTACATACTTCCAGAGTCTGATGCTATCCTGCTGATTTACCCAGCTTCCAATCCCTGTAAACATCTGGTGATCCAAAACTTTATCACCCACACTCTGCCTTGCACCAAATCCCAAATAAACCTATTTTTACTGGACTCAATTGATTTCTGGTCAAACAATGACTTGATTTTAAATAAGCCGCAAAGGGGAATACCTTCTCAGGAGGGGCAGGAGATGTCACTGACGAGCACAGAACACCCTCCACCCACCTTCTTTCTCACCTTTCGCCTGAGCTGTCACATCTGGCCACTTTCCTACACCTTCCTCTGCCCACTATCCATGACAGAATGAGGGCCTTGAGCAACAATAATTATTCACTGAAGTACTTCAACCAGAAAGGGCAAACTGCATTACTTAACCTCCATAACATGGGGAATCAGGTTGAGGGTGGTCAGGAAGGCAAGTGGGCTGGTCTTCCACTGAATTTAATGTCCCTCTTCCCACCTCCCCACCTTTACGTTTGAGAGTAGGGATTATAAAAGTTGACCAGAGTTGGATACAAATAAAGATCCTGGTGTCATGGCAACGATGGTAGAATCAGACCCAAATAGTTAATCAATTTTGTTGCTAAGTGCTTTGAACAATATTAATTCTCTAGGTTGCTAAAAACAAGTGGAGACTTGCAGTTTGTCCCCGCCAGGTTGTCAGCTTCACTCTTCTCTATTCGGTGAATGATGTTTGCTTAATGCATTTCATTTCAGAAACTTAGTATGAACTTGTTTTGCAGCTAATTGCTTGTGCACTGTTAAGCGTGTTGACAAAAGCTGTGAATCTGAAGCTACAGATCAGGCGAGACTCAGTTGGTCAATATCTTGGCATTCCCTCCCTTGCATTCTGGGTAAACCCACAGCAGATGGACTGCAGTGGACCAAGGAGGCAGCTCAGCACCACCTTCGCAAGGCCAACTAGGGAATGTTGGCCAGCCAGCAATGCGCACATCGCCCAAAAATGAATAAATAAAAAGGATACATTCATTAGGGATACAACAGGATAGTGGTAATGTCTCTGGACCAGCAATCCAAAATATAGGCCAATGGTCTGGGAACATGGGTTCGAATCTCTCCAGTTAGTGAAACTTAAATTAAAAATTGGAATAAAAAGCCATATAATTACTGTTAGTTGTTGTAAACCCATCTGACTCACTAATTCAACAGTGTCATGGAAAAGAAAGGCTTATATTTATACAGTTAAAAATCATACAACACCAGGCTATAGTCCAACAGGTTTAATTGGAAGCACTAGCTTTTGGAGCACCGCTCCTTCATCAGGTGGTTGAAGGAGCGTCGCTCCAAAAGCTAGTGCTTCCAATTAAACCTGTTGGACTATAGCCTGGTGCTGTATGATTTTTAACTTTGTACACCCCAGACCAACACCAGCATCTCCAAATTATATTTATTCAGTATCTTTCATGACCATTGGACATCTCAAAGCACTGCATAGCCAATTAAATATTTTGATGTGCAATCAAGGAGATTTAGGGTATAGGCTTGCTCGCTGAGCTGTAAGTTTGATATCCAGACGTTTCATTACCTGGCTAGGTACCATCATCAGTGGCGACCTCCAAGTGAAGCAAAGCTGTTGTCTTCCTGCTTTCTACTTATATCTTTCTCCTGGATGGGGTTCCTGGGGTTTGTGGTGATGTCATTTCCTGTTTGTTTTCTGAGGGGTTCATAGGTGGCATCTAGATCTAAGTGTTTGTTTATGGCATTGTGGTTGGAGTGCCAGGCCTCTAGGAATTCTCTGGCATGTCTTTGCTTAGCCTGTCCCAGGATAGATGTGTTGTCCCAATCAAAATGGTGGTTTTCTTTCATCCGTGTGTTAAAAAAAAACACCATTTCGACTGGGACAACACATCTATCCTGGGACAGGCTAAGCAAAGACATGCCAGAGAATTCCTAGAGGCCTGGCACGCCATAAACAAACGCATAGATCTAGATGCCATCTTCCAACCCCTCAGAAAACGAACAGGAAATGACATCACCACAAACCCCAGGAACCCCATCCAGGAGAAAGATATAAATAGAAAGCAGGAGACAACAGCTTCGTTCACTTGGAGGTCGCCACTGATCATGTTACCTAACCAGGTAATGAAATGTCTGGATATCAAACCTACAGCTCAGCGAGCAAACCTACACCCTAAACCTCAATGTGAGCTACAAACTTTCACAAACCTTTCAAAAATCAAGGAGTTGCTGGTCAACGTTATCTCTGTGCTGTTTGGCTATGCATCTGTTCCAAGATTCCATGCATGGTGATTTGCATCGCCCACACCAATTACAGCATTGACTTCCGGTTTTGGAAGTCACTTGTGGGTACAGACCTTGAAGACCCAGGCAGCTGGAAAGAAAGTTAGAAGGAATGCTGATATTGGTGAAGAGATAATGCCACTGAAATAGAAAGCCAGACACTTAAGCTAAGGGTCTGGGGACATGGGCTTGAATCCCACCCTTGCAGTTGATTACATTTGAATTCTTTAAAAATCTGGAATTAAAAGTTAACCTCATGGCAGCCATTGTCATAAATGGTTCACTGATGTCCAGAAAATCTGCCATCTTTACCTGGTCTGGCCTACATGTCACTCCAGATCCGTGGTTAGTCTTACTTGCTCTTTGGGTAATAAATGTTCTCCTAGCCTGTGCTGCTCATATGAATGAACTGAAAAAGAGAGCATGTTACAGAGGGTATTTTGTTCTTTTTAAGCTAACAAGTATATCAGTTGGTGCGTTAGCATTAATGGCAACCTTGGCAATGTATTCATAAAGTTAGTCTTGGAAGGAAGCAGGTCTGTCTCATCTGTACATTAGCTTTTCATGTTTAACTGTGTTGTAGCTTTTTAAGAACATGTTACTCTTTGCTATTTTTCGGCATTCTCAGAATTTGTGAGCAGAAGCTCAGTCTGGTAATCTGACCTCAATCAGAAGGTTGTACATTTCAGTTCCCAGAACTGAGAGCAAAATCAAGGATGATGATCTAGCACAGAATCTCATGTTAATTACACTGCTCTAATGATCAATTGCTCCTCAGGAATTGATTTACTCTGTGGATTAGCTTATAAACAGTAACATACATAAATTATGAAGTAAACAACACAGTGACCAATTGATTTCTATGTGTGTAGTTTGCAGACTAACTGCCAGGCACAGTCACAACATATACACAAAGCAGGTGAAGTCCTTAAAAGTGAGTTTTCTTGAAGATACGTTGTACATACAACACAATGCAGAGGGAGTGTTGCACTGTTGGAGGTGCCATATCCTTTAGAGGTGATATTAAATTGAGAACCAGTTGTTCCTTTCAAAGGGTCATACAGTACAGAAAATGATCCTTCAGTCCAACGCATCCATGCTGATCAGACATCCCAATCTGACCTCGTCCCATCTGCCAACATTTTGCCAATATCCCTCCATATCCTTCCTATTTATGTGCCCATCCATATGGTTTTGAATGATGTAATTGTACCTGCGTCCATCATGTCCTCTGGCAGCTCGTACCATCAATGGACCACATTCTGTGTGAAATAGTTAATTCTCAGGTCCTTTTCAAATCTTTCCTCTCTCACTTTAAACCTTTGCCCGATAGATTGGATTCTTCCACGTTGGTTATTCACCTTATCCTTGCCCCTCATGATTTTGCAAACCTCAGTAAGGTCACCCTCAGCCTTTGACATTCCAGGGAAAAATAGCCCCAGCCTTTTCAGCCTCTCCTTATAACTCAAATCCTCCAGTCCCAGCAACATCCTTGTTAATCTTTTCTGCACCCTCTCAAGTTTAACAAGATGTCCCAACTCCTATACTCAGCATTCTGATCAATGAAGGCAAGCGTGCCAAATGCCTTCTTCACCATTGTCTCTACCTGTGATTGCACTTTCAAGGAACATTGCACTCCTCGGTCTCTTTGTTGGGCAACACTCCCCAGGGCCCTACCTTTAGGTATGTAAGCCCTGCCCTGATTTGCCATACCAAAATGCAACACTTCACATTTATCTGAAATAAACTGGATATCTCAGTCCTCAGTTCATTAACCAATCTGATCAAGTTTCCATTGTACTCTGACATAATCTTCTTCATTGTCCACTGCACCACCTATTTTGGTGCCATCTGCAAGTCTACCAACCATATCTCGTATATTCACACCCAAATCTTTATATAAATGACAAAAAGTAGTCGACCCAGCACTGATACTTGAGACACACCACTAGTTACAGGCCTCCAGTCCAAACATCAATCCTCTACCACCACCCTGTGTCTCCAACCTTCAAGCCAATTTTGCACCCCCCTGGATCCTATGTGAACTAACCTTACTAAACAGTCTATCTTGCTGAACCTTGATCAAACATGTTGTTGAAGTCCATATAGCCGACATCCACCGCTCTGCCTTCATCAATCTTCTTTGTCACTTTTTCAAAAAACTCAAATCAAGTTAATCAGACATGATTTCCCATGCACAAAGCCATGTTGACTATCTTTGTCAGTTCTTGTCTTTCCAAATGAATGTAAGTCCTGTCCCTTAGAATCCCAACAACATACCCACCACTGATGTCAGACTCACTGGTCTATAGCTCCCTAGCTTTTCCTTACCTCCTTACTTAAATAATTACATCACATTAGCCATCCTCCAGTCTTCCAGTACCTCACCTGTGACTGTCAATGATAAAAATATCTCAGCAAGGGACCCAGCAATTTCTTAGGTAAAAACAATGACTGTAGATGCTGGAAACCAGATTCTGGATTAGTGGTGCTGGAAGAGCACAGCAGTTCAGGCAGCATCCGAGGAGCAGTAAAATCGACGTTTCGGGCAAAAGCCCTTCATCAGGAATAAAGGCAGAGAGCCTGAAGCGTGGATCTCTCCACGCTTCAGACTCGCTGCCTTTATTCCTGATGAAGGGCTTTTGCCCAAAACGTCGATTTTACTGCTCCTAGGATGCTGCCTGAACTGCCGTGCTCTTCCAGCACCACTAATCCAGAACCCAGCAATTTCTTGCCTAGCTTCCCACAAAGTTCTGGGAAACACCTATTCAGGTCCCAGGGATTTATCTACCTTTATGCATTTTAAGACCTCTAGCAGCTCCTCTTCTGTGATATGAATTATTTTCAAGATATCACTATTTATTTCCCCAAGTTCCCTAGCTCCCATTTACTTCTCCATCATAAACACTGATGCAAAGTACTCATTTTGATCTCACCCATGTCCTGTGGTTCCATAAACACATGGCATCATTGATCCTTACAGGGCCCTATTCACATTCCCTAATTACTCTTTTGCCTTTACTGTACTTATAGAGTTTCTTTGGATTCTCTACCTTATTTACCAAAGCTATTTCATGTCCCCTTTTTATCCTCCTGAATTCCCTCTTAAGTATACATCTACTGCCCTTATACTCCTCTTGGGATTTGCTCGATCCCAATTGTCTACACCTGACATATGCCTCCTTTTTCTTGATCAAAGGTTCAATTTCTCTACTCACCCTTCATTCGCTATACCTACTAACCTTGCTGTGCACACTAATAGGAACATATTGTCCCTGATCTCTCATAATGTCATTTTTAAAGGACTCCCACTTTCCAACCTCCCCTTTTTCTGTGGACAGTGTCCCCAAACTTCTAAACGTTCCTGTCTCATACTGTCAAAATTGGCCTTACTTCAACTTACAACTTTAACTTTTAGATCAGTTTTATCTTTTTCCATAACTTTTCCAAAGTAATAGAATTATGATCACTGGTTCCAAAGTGCTCCCCTAGTGACACCTCAGTCACTTGCATTGTGTCATTTCCTATCAGAAGGTCAAGTATTGGTTTTTCTTGAGTAGGTACATCCATATATTGAATGAGAAAGTTTTCTGGAACACACTTAACAAATTCCTATCTATATACTTAATTCTATGACACTAAAGTCCTTAACTTTGAAAAGTTAAGATCCCTGACTATTACAACCCTATTATTCTTACAGATATCTGAGACCTCCTTACATATTTATTTCTCAGTTTCCTGCTAACTATTGGGGGGACATTATAATACAATCCCAAAGATGATCAACCCTTTCATACTTCTCTGTTCTAGCCATGTTACTTCACTGGAAGATCTCCTAGGAATATCCTCCCTAAGTACAGCCGTGATTTTATACCTAACCAAAAGCTCCGCTCCCCTCCTCTCTTTCCTCCCTTTCTCTCCTGCCAGTGTTGTCCATCCCAGAGCCACATTTCTGTAATCCTCTCAGGTGAATATAAGATTCTCCATGATGCTATTTTTGAAAACCAGAAGCATGGCTAATGTTTATCATTTGGTCAACATCATTAAACAAACTTGGTGGAATAACCGATTGAAAGTAAAGATGGTACATGGTAAAGAAAGTAAAGAAGTTGTGTGGGTGAAGGTTATTATGACAACCAGCTCGTGTGAAGGGTAAGTACTGACAGAGGCTTATAGACCAATTGACCTATTCCTGCTTCATAAATATATTAAAGCTGAAAATGTGTTGCTGGAAAAGTGCAGCAGGTCAGGCAGCATCCAAGGAGCAGGAGAATCGACGTTTCGGGCATGAGCCCTTCTTCAGGAATGAGGAAAGTGTGTCCAGCAGGCTAAGATAAAAGGTAGGGAGGAGAGACTTGGGGGAGGGGCATTGGAAATACGGTAGGTGGAAGGATGTCAAGGTGAGGGTGATAGGCCGGAGTGGGGGTGGGGGCGGAGAGGTCAGGAAGAAGATTGCAGGTTAGGAAGGCGGTGCTGAGTTCGAGGGATTTGACTGAGACAAGGTGGGGGGAGGGGAAATGAGGAAACTGGAGAAATCTGAGTTCATCCCTTGTGGTTGGAGGGTTCCTAGGCAGAAGATGAAGCGTTCTTCCTCCAATCGTCGTATTGCTATGGCCTGGCGATGGAGGAGTCCAAGGACCTGCATTTCCTTGGTGGAGTGGGAGGGCAAGTTGAAGTGTTGAGCAAGGGGGTGGTTGGGTTGGTTGGCCTGGGTGTCCCAGAGGTGTTCTCTGAAACGTTCCGCAAGTAGGCGGCCTGTCTCCCCAATATAGAGGAGGCCACATCGGGTGCAGCAGATGCAATAAATAATGTGTGTGGAGGTGCAGGTGAATTTGTGGCGGATATGCAAGGATTTCTTGGGGCCTTGGAGGGAAGTAAAGGGGGAGGTGTGGGCGCAAGTTTTGCATTTCTTGCGGTTGCAGGGGAAGGTGCCGGGAGTGGAGGTTGGGTTGGTGGGGGGTGTGGACCTGACGAGGGAGTCACGGAGGGACTTTTATTTCAGAAGCAGTAACCCAGTGTGATTTTAGTTACAGCTGAAAATTGATTTATTACTCAAACAGAAAGCATTTTTAAGGAATCCTTCAGTTGTGAGCTACTCAAAAGAAGACAGATAATGTTTGATAAGATCTCCCCAGTGGCTCTGCCCTTCAATGGAGCTGCTGGCCTCTGATTGGACTGGTGTTGTCAGTGGGTGGGACATCCCTCATAAGGTCCTTGCTCAAAGGCCTGTTATTGTCCAATTAGACTGCCCGAGTGGCAGAACATGCTTGAAAAAGGTGACAGGGTCTCCCAGTGGCTCTCTAGCCAGTGGCCAATCATTGTTCAATCACAGAAATGTTATGGTGCAGAAGGTGGCGAGTCAGCCCATCATGGCTGCATCAGTTCTATCACCTTGTACCAATCCCCTGTCTTTTACCTATATGTCATGTCATTTCTATCCAAACAGCAATCCAATTCCCTCCTGAATGCCTCAAT
Organism: Chiloscyllium punctatum; assembly: GCF_047496795.1. NCBI lineage: Eukaryota > Metazoa > Chordata > Chondrichthyes > Orectolobiformes > Hemiscylliidae > Chiloscyllium > Chiloscyllium punctatum. The sequence goes on along the minus strand of NC_092762.1, from coordinate 76,739,787 downwards.
CGAACTGGCCTCTACCACATTTCCAGGCAGTGTATTCCATACTCCTAACTACTCACTGTGTGAAAATGTGTTTTTCTCACATTGCCCTTGCTTCTTTTGTGCATCACTTTAAATCTATGCCCGCTCATTCATTTCTCTTTTATAAGCAAGAACAGTTTATCCTTGCCTACTCCAAAGAGAATAATCCTAACTTCGTCAATCAATCCTCATTCCTGGAAACATCATCTCCATTAAATCCAGCTGCCAAGGCTCAGTTTTCCATTAAAATGTGTCCTTTGTCAACAATCAAACAGATTAAAGAGGAAAGGTAACATCTATTTGTGACAGTCTAAACACAGAATTCTTGATGTCAACTCTGTAATCACAGCCACTCCACCCTGAAACAAAATATAGAGAGGTGAGGCAGGCTTGTCAAGATAGTCATTCCCTCATTAAAAATTGCAACATCACAGAAAGGCAGCTGAGCTCCCCATGCACAAATACTGAAATAAACCAAAAGAAGGATAATTTAAAATTGATATTGTGTAAGGAATTTAAAGTCTCTGGGCAGGAGTTTGCCCTTTTCTTCTGGACCATCAATGTCAGGATCTAATGGAGAACAGGTCAAAGTCCCACATTGTGTGGGGAAACAGTGAAATGGCTATAATTTGTCCCCCTGAGTTGGCCAGATGGTGGCTATCTGTCCAGTAAAGAAAGGCGGATGGTTCCTGTAGGCCAGAGAATCTCTGGGAAACCCTCCAGCGTAGATGAAGCAGCAAGCTGCCATTTTTAGTAAGGGAGATTCAGAGAGAGACAGAGGGAGGGACTGAAAATGTGGTGCAGGCTGGTTCAATTGACACATTCAAGACATGCACTGGATTATTGTGCAGAAATGGTGTGCAGGGATATGGGGAAAAGGCAGGAGTTTGGCACAAAGTAATAGGATAGGTGCAGTCATGATGGGCTGAATGGCCTCCTTCAGCACCATAACAATTCTGTGAACTAATCTATAGAGATCGTGTCTCTCTCTCTCTCCATCTTTTTGAGTTTTTAAACTGAAAACTGTCATCTGGCCATTGTGGAGAGGGAGCCCCTTGTGCAGGATTGGACATCCTGCAGCTCGAGCTGGATCCAAGCTGTAGGGGAAGACCTTAAAACCTGCTGTGTCACTTGTTTATAGTCTCTGGGAGGACACCCCCAGGTAGTTGGCTTAGTTCCCAATCACTCCGCGTGGCAGCTGGAAAATTCTAATACAGCTTAGAAAAGCCTTCAGTCCTGTCTGTTACTTGCAGGTGAATAACTCAAATGACCACCCAACTCCCTATGTCCTGCCAATCCTGCCTACCTGGCCTCTGGAAGACTGTCTCTGTGCTTCCACCTAGAGGCTGGATGATGTTAGTACAGCAGAATATTGGCAATTCATGGTGTGAATTGTCATCCACAGCCTCTGCACCCCACCCTCATTGGGGGCTAAAGTTCAAGCCAATAATTCCTTATTGGCTGTAATTTTCCACATACAGCTATGGTGAGATTAATGGTGAGTGAGTATGATGAGTAAATTGGGTGGGAGTCCAAAAATCTCAGTGTTGAGATGAACATTTGCAATTAAGTTCTCCCTTCTTAATGGTGAGATGACATTCTCAGATGATGAGGAGTCCATCTGCAAACAATTGCGTCTTATTAATTACCCTACTCACAGGAACTAACTCCCGCTCCTGTCCTAAGCGTGTCTACTGAGAGCACATGGACGGCAACGGTTCAAGAAGGTGGCATGTTGGCTCAGTGATTAGCACTGCTGCCTCATAGTGCCAAGGACCTGGGTTCAATTCGCCCCTCGGGTGACTATCTGTGTGGAGTTTGCACGTTCTCCCCGTGTCTGCGTGGTTTCCTCTGGGTGTTCTGGTTTCCTCCCACAGTCCAAAGATGTGCAGGTGAGGTGAATTGGCCATGCTAAATTGCCCAAAGTGTGTTCAGGGATGTGTAGGTTAGGTGTATTAGTCAAGGGTAAATGTACAGAACTAGGGGAATGGGTCCGGGGGGAAATACTCTTTGGAGGGTCGGTGTGGACTTGCTGGGCCAAAGGGCCTATTTCCACACTGTAGAGATTCTATGATCATCACCACCTTCTCAAGCACAGCTAGGAATGGGCAATAAATGCTGGCCCAGATAATGTTATGGATCAGGCCAGACCCTCTCAAAACATTTCAAGAAAGTAGCCCAGGGCCTAACTTTGCTAGTTGTTTTAAGAAGGTGTAGTGTGGATATTCCAGGAGAGATGCAGTTGGTCAAACTATGTAGTTTTAAACAAAACTTAATTTATTTACAAGATAACCAAATGAAACACAAACAAAAGAGAACAGAATACTGAATAACTTAACCGATCCGAAAACCCAACAGATCATCCCAACGTAATGATGCTGTTCCAACTACTTGCAACAATCTCCCATTGGCACAAAAGGTAAAATCAAACCCAGGATGTCAGAGAGAGAGGACCAATAGGCACCTGCTTCCTTGGGTCTAGCAGCTTCACAATCACTACAGATAAAAACCAAACCAAACCAGAGAGAAACTGAGCTGGGAGAACTGCCCACTCTCCTTTCATTGCACAAGTGTTTGTTTTTAAGCTTAAAAGCCTTTTGCCTGAGACAGTATCTATTACCAATAATCAAATTGGCCCTAAAGCCCTTCAACTTACACTTTTCGGAGTCTGTGTCTTTTATGAAATCTTTGAAAAAAAACCCAAGGACAACATAAGCTTGTTAAAGGAGCAGCATTGTCACAACAGTGATGATCACGTTCAGAGTGGCCTTACCAAATAAGATGCTCAATGACTCAGAAACAGGGATTTGGCTTTGTTCTTCAGTCTCCAGTCTGAGAGAGTATACAGCTTACACTACCTTAACCGTAACCTTCTTAAGGTTCCTTGACGTGATGTTTCCTGTAATCATGACAACTGCAGAGGCTTGGCCATGGAGTCTAAGGCAGGATGTAACTGGAGAATATCAATACACTAGCTTCCGTTTCACTGGTGGCTTGGTGCTCAGGGTCAGACACCAGCCTTGGAGTGGCACCTGAAGGCAGCTTGAGACAGAGAGGGTTTAATGCAGAAGGCAGTGCAAAAGCGTGAGGCTGCAGGACGCAGTGAAGTGCCATTTGGAAGGACATGGTGCTGTCACTGTACAATACAGTGCTGCATTCAGATCAGAAATGGTGCATGGGGCTGCAGCACACACACTTAACACACTGCATTTGGGCCAAGAGCGAAGGAAGATATGCTAAGTGGAGTGAAGGTGGGTGGTATTGGATAATGCATATCCATACATGGGTCTGTCTATTAGCATTGAAAAGGCCGCATGCTGCTCAAGAGTGGGGATTGCTTTGTTTGTATTAGGTAGCTGGAGGAATAGTTACTATCGCAGAGCACAAATGAAGATCATAGGGATCTGGTAGGATTTTGCTGGCATCACCCCTTCACCTTGAGAAGATAAGAACCTTGAGATGCAGTCAAAGCACCTCAACCCCCTCTCACCTTTTTGTTGACACTGATTACCCATTGTTACAGCATTTCTTACAGATCTCCCTGGCGACAACATTACAGTACCGATCCCCATGGCTACAACATTACAGTACACATTCCCATGGCTACACCATCACAATACAGATCCCCATGGCTACAGCATTACAGTAGAAATTACCAGGGCTATAGCATTGCAATGCAGATCCCCATAGTTACAATATTACAGTACAGATCCCCATGGCTACAGCATTACAGTACAGATCCCCACAGCTACAGCATCACAGTACAGATCCCCAGGGCTACAGCATCACAGTAAAGATTCCCATTACTACAGCATTACAGTACAGATCCCCAGGGCTACAACATCACAGTACAGATCTGCAGGGCTACAGCATTGCAGTACAGATCCCCATGGCTACAGCATCACAGTACAGAACCCCATGACAACAATATTACAGTACAGATTCCCATGGCTACGGCATTACAGTACAGATCCTCATGGCCTACAGCATCACAATACAGGTTCCCATGGCTACAACATTACAGTACAGATCCCCAGGGCTACAGCATTACAGTTTAGACCCCCATCTCTACAGCATTACAGTACAGATCCCCAGGGCTACAGTGTTGCAGTACACATCCCCATCACTACAGCAATACAGTACAGATCCCCATGGCTACAGCATTACAGTACAGATCCCCATGCTACAGCATCACAGTACAGATCCCCATGGCTACACCATCACAATACAGAATCCCAGGGTTACAGCATTACAGTACAGATCCCCAGGGCTACAGCATCACAGTAGAGATCTGCAGGGCTACAGCATCACAGTACAGATCCCCAGGGCTACAGCATTACAGTACAGAACCCCATGACAACAATATTACAGTACAGATTCCCATGGCTACGGCATTACAGTACAGATCCTCATGGCCTACAGCATCACAATACAGGTTCCCATGGCTACAACATTACAGTACAGATCCCCAGGGCTACAGCATTACAGTTTAGACCCCCATCACTACAGAATTACAGTACAGATCCCCAGGGCTACAGCATCACAGTAGAGATCTGCAGGGCTACAGCATCGCAGTACAGATCCCCAGGGCTACAGCATTACAGTACAGACCCCATCACGACAGCATTACAGTACATATCCCCAGGGCTACAGCGTCGCAGCACACACCCCCATCTCTACAGCAATACAGTACAGATTCCCATGGCTACAGCATTACAGTACAGATCCCCATGGCTACACCATCGCAATACAGATCCCCAGGGTTTCAGCATTACAGTACAGATCCCCATGGCTAAAATAGTACAGTATAGAACCCCATGGCTACAGCATCACAGTATACAGATCCCCATGGCTACAGCCTTACAGTACAGAACCCCATGGTGACAATATTACAGTACAGATTCCCATGGCTAGAGCATTACAGTACGGATCCCCGTGGCCTACAGCATTGCAATACAGGATCCCATGGATACAGCATTACAGTATAGATCCCCATGGCTACAATATTACAGTACAGACCCCATGGGTGCAGCACCAAAGTATAGATCCCCATCGCTACAGCATTACAGTACAGATCCCCATGGCTACAGCATCGCAGTCTACAGATCCCTATGACTACAGCATTACAGCACAGATCCCCATGGCTACCACATCACAGTATAGATCCCCAAGGCTATAGCATTACAGTACAGATCCTCATCACTACAGTATTACAGTACAGATCCCCAGGGCTACAGCATCACAGTATACAGATCCCCATGGCTACAGTGCTAGAGTGGAGATTCCCATGGTTACAGCATTACAGTACAGATCCCCATGGCTACAATATTAGAGTATAGATCCCTATGGCTACAGCATTGCAGTACAGGTCCCCATAGCTACAGCATCGCAGTATACTGATCCCCATGGCTACAGCATTACAGCACAGGTCCTCATCACTACAGCCTTACAGTACAGATCCCTATGGCTATAGCATCACAGTATACAAATCCCCATGGCTGCAGCATTGCAGTACAGGTCCCCATGGCTACAGCATTACAGTACAGGTTCCCATGGCTATAGATTGGAGTACAGATCCCCATGACTACAACATGGCAATCTACATCTGAGGGCATATCTGGCAGTGACTGGGCATTCCATTGGATATGAGTCAAGATTAGAGTGGTGCTGGAAAAGCTCAGCAGGCCAGGCAGCATCCGAGGAGCAGGAAAATCGATGTTTTGGGCAAAAGCCCTTTATCAGAAATCAGGAATCCACTGGATCTGGGTCACCAAGATGGTCACTGCATTTTCTATAGGAGCAGGGAAATACTTTTAGACTGACATCTCCACAGAAGTGAGAACCTGGACAGATTCCTCCATCTTTCACACCATTCCACCGAGGACCTCTGGCGCCACCTTGATGTTCTCCTGCCTCTCTCTGCACGTTGGTCCTGGATAAAGCACATCTCCTGCAAGTGACAAGGCAGGTGTCTGATCTCCAGCAGTCCTCCCAGAAGTGGGAGATCCTGGCTGAAAGGACAGGTAGTTGGGTGGATTGATCAGAAACAGACACCCATTCCCTTCTCAGAAATGCAGTTCCCAATTCCACATCACTTGACCTTCCTGATCGACTGTCAATTGAAGCTCATACATGGTCAGATAAAAACCATTTAATTAACTGGTCTTAAGGGCCTTATCTTGCTTGGGCTGCAATTGCTTTAGTTCCATGGAAGTTGGGAAAGACCCAACATTTCTGACTGGCAAACCAGTAGGGGAAAGCTGCCAGTTTCATGGCTCCCTCAATTTGCAGTAATTTATAACAGATCGACGGATTTGACTTCCAGCAGAAGGGGGCATTGGAGGGGTCTGGGTGTGAAGCTTCTGAGAGTCTTCACTTCTAATCCCCTTCACCCCCTCTCCCCACAATTCACAATCTTAGAAACCACCATTCTGCTCCCAATACAAGACTGAGCTTCTCTGCTTCTGCCCGCTATGTGAGGGTCTGTGGGGTGAAGGGGTTGGTGTGATGCCTTGGTAGCAATATCTGGCAGACTTCAGGCGGGCAAGACTTCCTGATTTGGTTTCGTAAACCAGTCAGAAAGCTAGCTGGTAGCCAATCAGCTGTCTGATTGATGTGTGACGCTGCAGGCGTTCTGAACAAAGTAGGCCATGGGTTTCTCTTCATGAAACATTGCTAGCTTCAGAAATAATCTGAAAACCAGGAAATTCTGTCCAATGCCATTGCCCACCTACATGCTACACTTTACCCATTATCATTCTCTTGCTAAGGATGCTGCAACCAATATATAAACATTGTTTTTATCTAAATTCATTCATGGCATGTAGGCATTGCTGGTTGGATCAGCACTTATTGCCCATCCCTAGTTACCCTTGAGACCTTATAGAGGTTTATAAAATCATGAGGGTCACGGATAGGGTAAATACACAAAGTCTTTTCCCTGGGGTGGGTGAGTCCAGAACTAGAGGGCATAGGTTTAGGGTGAGAAGGGAAAGATGTAAAAGGGACCTAAGGGGAAACATGTTCATGCAGAGGGTGGTGCGTGTATGGAATGAGCTGTCAGAGGAAGTGTAGAGGCTGGTACAATTACAACATTTGAGAGGCATCTGGATGGGTATATGAATAGGAAGGGTTTAGAGGGATATGAACCAAATGCTGACAAATGGGACTAGATTAGGTTGGGATATCTGGGCGGCATGGAGAAGTTGGACGAAAAGGTCTGTTTCTGTGCTGTATATCCCAAGACTCTAAGATGGTGGTGAATTGCCTTCTTGAGCTACAGCCAATTTGATGTAGATAGACTCACAATGCCATTAGGGAAAGAGTTCCAGGATTTTGTCAACATTAAAGTGCATGTGAGTATTTAGTTTTCATTAAGAATTGCCAAATTTGGATCAATATTCTGCAGTGCTCGTTTGAACAGAGACCGTTCTTCTGTTTGCTGTCAATGACACTTTCCTGTGAATGAAACAAGAACACTGTAAAGTTCTCCAGATGTATTCTGAACATGACGTCACATTGCAATAATGTTGTCTTTCTAAAAAAATTGTTTCTATTTCTCTGCCCTAATAATCTGGGATCAGTGCTTCACATGCTGAAGTCTTACCATCAGCCAATGAAACCTAATGCTATATTGTACCATAGTTACAGCATCACTGAGAGTCTTTGGAGGTGAATAGTTCATTCATGTTCTATGCATCACTTAAACAAGCTGCAACAAATCTATGGTGATAATGATGCACTAACTGCTAGTGGATGGAACTCAATCTCATAGGTGTTTGCCACTCTGACCCAAGATAAAGGTTTCCTATACAGTCACAACAATTCTATCCATCTATTTCACTTAAAAGACTTCATTGAAGTTGCCCACTTTTAGCAGCTAATCTGGTAATAGCAGTAAAGAGATCGTTGCAATCCAAATGTCCAGGCCTCATTAGAAGGGGTTTCAGTAAACTAGCGATGTAAGACAGATGATGAATGGTAGATGACCCAGGTAATTAATTTTTACAATGCATGCATGGAATGGAATGTCAAAGAAGCAGAGAAAAAGAAGCTAGATGTGATTGAGCCAGATAGCAAGATTTTCCAGGGAATTAATTAGGTTAATTCATCAAAGCACAGGGAAGGTTGACAACAGTATTGGCATCCTTAGCATTTGTAATGTAACTCACAGCTCATTTTTATTCCAGAAAGATTAAGTTAATTTCCTCCTGCTGTGCCTCTGCAGCGCACGTAGAAGCCATCAGTTCTATTATTCAAAGTGTCATGGGAGTAGTGTTTTGTGATTATTTGCATGCAGTAATAAGAAGAGAGATTTGTATTTGTCTAGCGCCTCTCATAGACATGGGACTTGTCTTAAAGTACTTTACAGCCAAAGCAATGCTTTAGCTGTGTGGTCATGCCTGTAAGAAACACGGAGCCATCTTTTTGCATACAGCAAGCGCTCACGAATAGCAATTCGATAATGACCAGATAATCTGCATTGGTGATGTTACTTGAGGGATCAATATTGGCTAGAATGCCTGGAGTAACTTGCCAGCTCTTCTTCAACCTAGTACCAAGGGAAATTTTACATTTCCCTTAGACAGATGGGGTGTCATTTTAACACCATATCATCAACCTTCATACCCTAACATTGAAGTTAACCACAATATACTGAGACCGAGAGTTCTTTCTGAACAGCAGCTGTCTCAAAGTAGACTCACAGGAATCCAAATTTGAAGAATGTTTTAGTGAAACTGTTGCCAGGTTAATAATAACTGAAAATTTTTGGACTGCTGTCACAGTCAAAGGAAACAGAAAAGGCTTTTCTCAATATCAATGGTACCGACTAAAATCTTAATGAAATGAGTTGAACTGGTGCTTTGTTCTAAAAGATTGTAATTGATTGCCATTGGGGGAATTTATATACTCTTCTCTTGCCACTTGGCTCTTGAATATTTTAATATCTGAGACAGCTACAGTCATAGATGTGTGGAAAATACTGCTGAACTCAGTAGGGCTTTAAGTGCTTCATTCAATTAGTAAAACGATACAATGTCTAGTTTCTTAGAATCCCTACAGTGCGGAAGCAGACCATTCTGCCCATACCGACTGCTCAAAAAGCATCCTGCACAGACCTCTCCCCATAACCCTGCATATTCCATGGCTAATCCACCTAGGACACTATGGGTAACTTAGAATGGCCAATCCATCTAACCTTACACACCTTTGAGAGAAAACCAGAGAAAACCCTGTATGCAAACTTCACACAGTCTCCCAAGGAGAAAATTGAACCTAGGTCCCTGGTGCTGTGAGACAGCTGATAGGAATTTGATTTTTCAGTCCAATACCAGATACCAACCCCACTGCATTATAGAATTAGCATTTGCCTGGTAATATCTTTTAGATGAGAACTTAACCAAGGCACTATCTCTGATGGATCTAATGAATTCGCTAGAACCCTCTGGAATATTAATGCCTCAAGCAAGCAGCAAAAAACAGGTTGGACTGCCATGTTCCATTTGTGGAACTATACAGCATATAAATTAGCTTCAAATGGTTACCCGTATAACAACTGTAATTACATCTCAAAAGGAATTCATTAATTGTGACATGCTTTACAATGCGTTTGGCGGAAGGCAGTACTTTCTAAAACATGTTCCACCCTGTTTGTGCATAGGCTCATGAACATCCGTGACCTGTTCAAACTGGCTTCAAGAGACAAGTTCATATTCTTTGGGAACTGAGCCGACTGATTCTATAGCCCCTCTCAAAGCATGGCACTCATCCACAGGCTCCATCAAATAAACACATTGACCTAGACCCAGTATACCAGCCACTACAACGAACAACCGGAACTGGCAACTGGATGCAGCAGGAATGAAACCAAATAAATTCCAGAAGGCACCGTACAACAGTGCTTCACAGGAAGCTCTAAAACACTGAAGATGTTACCTGGACAGGGAATGTCTGCAAATCAACTTCCCAGCTCAGCGAACATACCCACAATTACAGCTACAAATCTTTATGCATCTCTTTGTTCAGCAACACTCCCCAGGGCCTGACCTTTAAGTATACAAGTCCTGCTTCATTTTGCCTTAGCAAAATGCAGCACCTCACACTTATCTAACTTAAACTCCATCTGTTGTTCATCGGCCTATTGACCCATCTGATCAAGATCCCGTTGTACCCTGAGGTAACCTTCTTCTCTATCCACTACACCTCCAATTTTGGTGCCATCTTCAAACGTATTAATCATTCCTCCTATATTCACATCCAAATCATTTATATAAATGACAAAAAGCAGTAGACTCAGCACCGATCCTTATGGCACACCTTCAGTCACAGGTCTCCAGTCTGAGAAACAATCCTCCATCATCACCCTCTGTCTCTTACCTTCAAGCCAACTCTTTTATCCAAATGGCTAGCTCTCTCTGGATCCCATGTGATCTAACCTTGCTAACCAGTCGACCATGCAGAACCTTGTCAAACACTTTACTGAAGTCCATATAGATCATGTCCACCACTCTGCCTTCATCGATGTCTTGAAGTTTATTAAAATTACTTACATCCAAATGTTCTGCCTTCGTCAATCTTCTTTGTCACTTCTTCAAAAAATCCAATCAAATTAGTGAAGCCAAATTAGATTTCCCACACACAAAGCAGTGTTCACTATGCCTAATCAATCCTTGCCTTTCCAAATCTTTGTAAATTCTATTCCTCAGAATCCCAACAACTTCTCCACCACCATACGAGGCTCACTGGTCTATAGTTCCCTGGCTTTTTCTTACCACTTTTCTGAAATAATGGCACCACATTAGCCACCCTCTAGTCAACGGGCACCTCACTCGTGGCTATCAATGATACAAATATCTCAGTAAGGAACCCAGCATTCCCTAGTTTTCCACAAAGTTCTGGGACACACCTGAACAGGTCCCGAGGATTTATCCACCTTTATGTTTTTTAAGAAATCCAGCACCTCCTCCTCTGTAATATGGACACTTTTTCCAGATATTGCTCTTTATTTCTCCAATTTTTCTTGCTTCCATACTTTTCTCCAGAGTAAATACTGATGTGAAATATTCGTTTAGTATCTCACCCATCTCCTGAAGTTCCACACATAGATGGCTTTGTTAATCTTTAAGGGTCTCTCTTCTCTCCCTAATTACTCTTTTGCCTGTAATCCTTAACCCTATGTGCCAAAGCTATCTCGTGTCCCTTTTTTGCCCTCCTGATTTGCCTCTTGCGTATACTCCTATTGCCTTTATACTCCTCAAGTGATTCACTCAATCCCAGTTGTACCTGCCATATGCCTCCTTCTTTTTCTTGACCACACCTTCAATTTCTCCAGTCATCCAGCATTACCCACATCTGCCACTCTTGCCCTTCACCCGAACAGGAACATACTGTCTCTGGATCTCATTATCTCATTTTTGAAGACCTCCCATTTTCCAGTCATCACTTTACCCATGAATGGCCTCTTATATCAACTTTTGCAAGTTCTTCCCTAATACTGTCAAAATTGGCCTTAATCCAATTTAGAACTTTAACTTTTAGATCAGATCCATCCTTTTCCATGTCATTGGAAAACTTGAATGTAAATAAGAGGAGAGCAGATTGCCTGATCTTTGAGACATCATCCACGCAAACGGGAATCTCTGCCAGTATTCAGTTGAAGGTGAGTATTCAATCCATTGATTTCTGTGCTTTTGCTGACATGAGCAGCTTGATAGGTGCCCATCCATTAAATGCACTGGAGTTTCCTTTGATGTTCGCTTTGAAATAAGTAACTGCTGCTTTAACAGTGAATCCTCATCTGCATTTACGCTGGGGAGGGGGTGGAAGCAGAAATTGCTTTTGATGATTTCAGATCATTGATGATTCTGGTGCATAAGGGAGGCTGCTATTTATTGAGCATTTAAAACAGATTGCTGTGACAGCAACCAGTTAAAATCAGCACACACTTTCTCATCAATACTTGTCACTGAATCTTCTAAAAGAGGGAAGACATGATCATTTGACAAGATTCAGCTTTGAGTTCATCTTCATCTTATTTAAGTCTGAAATGATTCAAAAATGATTCCAACCTCACGCAACTGTCTGTGTGGAGTTTGCACATTTTCCCCGTGTCTGCATGGGTGTCCTCAGGGTGTTTTGGTTTCCTCCCACAGTCCAAAGATGTGCAAGTCAGGTGAATTGGCCATGCTAAATTGCCCATAGTGTTAGGTGCATTAGTCAGACGGAAATGGGTCTGGGTGGGTTACTCTTCGGAGGGTCGGTGTGGACTTAGATTCGATTAGATTAGATTCCCTATAATGTGGAAACAGGCCCTTCGGCCTAATAAGTCCACACCGACCCTCCGAAGAGCAACCCACTCAGACCCATTCCCTTAACTAATGCACCTAACACTACGGGCAATTTAGCATGGCCAATTCACCTAACTTGCACATCTTTGGACTGTGGGAGGAAACTGGAGCACCCGGAGGAAACCTGCGCAGACACGGGGAAATGTGCAAACTCCACACAGACAGCTGCCCAACATGGGAAATGAACCCAGGTCCCTGGTGCTGTGAGGCAGCAGTACTAACCACTTGTTGGGACAAAGGGTCTGTCTCCACACTGTAGGGAATCTAACCTACTCCAAAATATAATGGTGAGGTACAAACTGTCAAATCCATAAATTGGAAATTCTGATTGTGGTGCATGAGGGAAAAAATGCCAAAAATATAGATGTACTACAGTATATTGTACAGTCTGGAGAATGTAGGTGTGTAAGATACATTGCTGATGTAAAGGAAATTTAGACTGCACCATTAGATAAGACTACAGTCGGTTTGCCAATAAGAGGAAAATAAGGGTCATCTCATCCACAATGAAAGAGTATAAACCTGAAATGTTAATTGTTCATCAATGTCATCGTACCTGCTAAGTACTTCCAACATCTCCTGTTTTATTTTCACCTTTGTTTGTGTAAAGCTCACCCATCTGCGTGCTTGACTGCATTTGCAACATACAAGAAAATCTGTCTGTATTTTCTGTCAGAGCTGGGTTCCTGAAGCCAAGGATGCACCAGCGTCGACTGATCCCATCAGATCCCAAGACCATGCAACAGTTACAGTACTGGTACAAGATGCAAAGAGAGGACAGACTGAACAAATGCAGTCAGTGTTCATTCACCCAGCACTAAATAAGGAAGAGGGTCTCTGGTATCAGAAAATGTAAGAACGCTACTCCATTTTGTAACCATTTATTGTAAGATTCTCCAAACATAAAACCTAAGCTGAGAATTATTGGATCTTGTGGCATGTACAGGTCATTCTGCAATAATGCGCGTTTCGTTAATGCAAATTCGCTATTATGCGATTGATGAATTGGAGACACTGTTTCTATAGCACAAACTGTTAAAGCACGTATTGGTAATTATGCGATTCCAACCCCAGTTTAAATGGTGCTGCTAGTATGTGATTTTCTTATAGCATGGGATTACATGAGAACGGAACTACTGCATTATGGCAGAACAGACCGTCTGCTGGGAACTCTTGTTATCCAGAATACTCACAAGCTGAAAAATGGTTTGTTGTCTCCCTCCTTGTTTAAGCTGCATTCAAAGCTCTTAATCGATTCAGACAGGAACTTTGCACAGCGGATGTAGCTCATCTAGTCCCCACCACCCTCAGCGAATTCAATAATCTCTTAAAATGGAAGTAACATTTCCTGACATCTACTACCCTATTTGAGATTTGGTGATGCATTGAGTAGCATCATTGCCTCTGAACCTGAAGGCCTGTTTTCAAACCCCATCCTAGGACCTGATATCTAAGGAAGCTGCATTCATACATTATAAATTAGGTTGGTTATCAGCCTGCAAATCCATTTATCACACGCCAAAAACAGGCAGTAACAGTGGGTAAGGTTCCTGGTTAGTGACGGAAAGAAAAGTGAGCCCCTGCCATTCCTATCCATAGCCCCAGCGTACACCATGCATGTGAAAGTACATGTTGCCACAGCAACGCTGGCATCCTGAATAATCCATGTGACACACTATTATACCACCACACCATTTTGGAGCACAGATGGGATGTTAAAGAGACCAATTTGGTTCTGAGGAAAATAAAAGCAAGCCAACTTACACTGTCCTTGGTAATGCAGCAGAAGTTGAACAGTGTACTGTATAATCAGCGAGACATTCCGATCTGGCCATCCCACTGCGAGAAACATATATTTATCCTTGGATGGGGACACAGTGCAGATTCACCAGAATTAAATCAGGCTAAACCAATTAAATTATGAGTACAGGTTGCAAAAACGCGCCTTGTATTCCTTTGACATGAGAAACGACAAAGGGTGGAGCTTTTGTTTAGGTATTAAGGGACATTGAGCCAAAAAAGGTATGTGCAGCTGCATCTCAGGATCAGCCAGGATCTCATTGAATGGTGAAGGACTTGAAGGACTGAATGAATTGCTGCTATTCCTATGTTTTCTTTAAAAAAAGGGATATGGGCATGACTGGTTGGCCCCACATTTATTGCCCACCCCTACTTGGTCAGAGGATAAGCAATTGTCAACTACATTACTGTGGGTCTGGAGTCAGATTGGCCAGACCACATAAAGACAGCTGATTCCTTCCCTAATGAACATTAGTGAACAAGATGGGTTTTTATAACAATTGACAGTGGCTACCATTAAACCATCTTTAATGTCAGATTTTGATTTTTAAATGAATTCACATCTGCTACAGTGAGGCTGGAACCCATAAACCCAGAACAGTAACTTGGGGCTCTGGACTATTTAATCCACTGCCATAACCACTAGGCTACTGATTTCCCTTAGAGTATAAGTGTACTGTTCAAGATGATAAAAGATTTGTTCAGGTGGCTAGAGAAATACCTTTTCCTGGTGGGTGAGTTCAGAATAAAGGGCATGACCTTCCAATTAGAACTCAGAGATTTAGGTGTGATGTTGGGAAGCACATCTTCACGCAAAGGGTAGTGAGAATCTTGAAAACTAATCCCTCCAAAAAAAAGTTGACAAAGCAAGATCAACTTGGAAACTTTAAAACTGGAATTGATCATTTTTTAATAAAATCAGACATTGCTGGAGCAAAAAAACTCAGCAGGTCTGGCAGCATTTGTGAGAGAGAAAGCAGAGTTAATTATTCGGGTTCAGTAACCGTCCATCAGATTTGAGTGTTTCCAGCAATGGTCTGATTTTGTTTTTGATTTCCAGCACCTGCTGTTCTTTGTCTTTTGATCAATTTTGCATTAGATATGCCCATTAAAGGTTATGGAGTTGCAATACATATCAGCCATTAACTAATATGGTGCAAAAGCCTCAAAGCCTGAATGGCTTCCTCTCTGTCCTATGTTGCTGCACATTTAAAGCTGAACTTTGTACTTTAAGCCTTTAAACTGATTTAAGAATTGAGCAATGCGTATGGGTGAGCTGCTGCTGTTCAAGTCAATGGCTTTGCAGCAGCACTGGGTGGTTGCATAATTTTGCACAGCACAGAGCCATATTTTATTCATGGTTGTGTTGCTTCATGCAAGAGAAAGCACAAAAATCATGTCTTGGGTTTATTCAGTTGTGACGGCCTCTGGGACAGTCACTTACCCAACTGGAAAACAGCCGTTTGGGAACTTCACGTGTTGTGGTTGGTGAGAATTCCTGCTGGGACTTGCCTGAATTCAGTGAACATTCAATTCTTTTTTGCTGTCAGCTCTTTATTAAGAGTATTTTAATGATCTTGCATCCCCAATCATTTTTTTCCTCTCTCTGCTAGGACTGTTAGGGTTTATGCATTTGCAGTTTGTCCTTTATTATTGAATGCAGTGTGACAGTTGTTGTGGAATTCAATTAACAATTTAGTGTCGGACCGTTGCCACCAAATTATTCACAAGCACCAACAAATAGACTCCCAGGAACTAACAAAAGTGCAGTCATGTTGGTATGTTCTCTTCCTATTGTCATCCATTTTGATAACAATTAAATTGACACATTGCAGGCTACTTTAAATACTAACCAGTTGTATGCGGATACAAAAAAATACTGAGAATGCTGGAATTCTGAAACAAACAGAGAATGCTGGAGAAGCTCAGCAAGTCTGGCAGCTTCTGTGGAGAGAGAAACAGGGTTAATGTTTCAAGTTAAATTTTACTCTTCTTCTGAGCTTTAGTTTAGAAATTAGACTGACGCTCCAGAGCACTATAGAGGGAGTATGGCACTGTTGAGATATCTTTCAAGATGGCGGCATCGGAGTAGCAGTGCTGAATTCAAACTTATGGTTCAGGGCTCATCCACATCTGCCTGTTTTCTTTAATTCTTTTGCTTTTTCTCCTCTTACTTTTTAAGATCTTGAAAGGCATAAACAACATGACAGAGCAAGCCAGTGGAGCCTTGGGCCTGGTGTGGGGGGGAGCAGCTGTGGGCCTGGTGTGGGGGGGAGCAGCTGTGGGCCTGGTGTGGGGGAGTGGCTGTGGGCCTGGTGTGGGGGAGCGACCGTGGGCCTGGTGTGGGGGAGTGGCTGTGGGCCTGGTGTGGGGGAGTGGCTGTGGGCCTGGTGTGGGGGAGTGGCCGTGGGCCTGGTGTGGGGGAGTGGCCATAGTCCTGGTGAGGGGGAGCGGCTGTGGTGCCAGTATGGAGGAACGACCGTGGACCTGGTGTGGGGGAGTAGCCGTGGGTGCTGTGTGGGAGAGTAGCCATGGGCCTGGTGTAGGGAGCAGCCATGGGCTTGGTGTGGGGGAGTGGCCGTGAGTACAGTCTGGGGGAGCAGCAATGGGCCCGGTTTGGGGGAATGGCTGTGAGACCGGTGTGAGGGAGCGGACATAGGCCCGGCGTGGGGCGAGCAGCAATGGGCCCGGTGTGGGAGAGTGGCCATGGTCCCGGTGTGGGAAAGCAGCTGTGGGCCCGGTGTGTGAGAGCGGCTGTGGGCCTGGTGTAGAGGAGTGGCTGTGGATCTGAGCCCTACATGGTCAGTGCGAACCTGAAGTGTTGGTGAGGGAGGTCCCTCGGTCTCCACAGTGTCATGAGCAGGAAGCCCCAGGTTTCCCAGAGAGAGAGACCAAAGCGGAGGAGACCGAGCCCTTGCAGGGAGTGCACTTCAAAAAGACTGTTGAACTTTTACTTTTTTTTCTTTATTTTTCCATTTAATAACAACTATAATGTTAACTTTTAACTTTATTTGTCTACTTATACTAAGAATAACGGAAATGCTTTACTTTAACGTTCTTTCACACTGCATTATAGGAAGAATGAAGAATCTTTGGGAAGGGTACAGAAGAGATTTACTAGGATGTTGCCTGGTATGGAGGGAAGGTCTTATGAGGAAAGGCTGAGAAACTTGAGGCTGTTTTCTTTAGAGAAAAGAAGGTTGAGAGGTGACTTAATTGACAGTTAGACAGGGTGGACAGTGAGGGCCTTTTTCCTCGGATGGTGATGGCTAGCACGAGGGGACATAGCTTTAAATTGAGGGATAGTAGATATCGGATAGGTGTCAGAGGTTGTTTCTTTATTCAGAGAGTAGTAGAGGCATGGAACGCACTGCCTGCAACAGTAGTAGATTCGCCAACTTTAAGGGCATTTAAATGGTCATTGGAAAACATATAGATGAAACTGGAATAGTGTAGGTTAGATGGGTTTCAGATTGGTTCCACAGGTTGGTGCAACTTCGAGGGCCGAAGGGCTGTACTGTGCTGTAATGTCCTTTGTTCTATGTTTCTCTAAGTCAATACTTGTGCCTAAGGTTTGTACCTGGCTACCTTTGTACCTAAGATGTTGCTGTGTATGACAACATTGTACACTTTTCACTGTACCCCTATACTTGATACTTCTGTACTTGACACACATGACAATAAAGCTTAAAATAAAAAAAAATCAAATCAACACTGAGACATTGAACAGATGCCTCTTCCACCTTCGCGCTTGGTTGTGAAATATTTCATGGTACTTGCATTATGGACTAGGTCAGACCACCCAAAACACACTTAAGCAGGCAACTCAGACCATAACTTTACAATTTGTGAGTGTACAGTGAAAATTATCCAGAGTGAGGTAGCTAGGTTGACTATTAGATTTTAAAACAGACAAAAGTTTATTTACAAAATTACACAATAAAACACAGAGAACAGAATAAAGGACCCTGACAGAACTCAGTTTATCCAAACTAGACTTAATTATGCTGTTCTGAGTATACACAACAGTCCCAATAAGCAAACCCCCTTAAAAACCAGTACAAATGGAACACATACTTCCAAATTGAAGTTAGAAGGAGAAAGAGTCTTTCCACACAGCTCACTGTTGAACTTCCTACTCCGGGCCCATGGCTACTCTCCCACAAAGCACCAACGGCTACTCCCCCACACCAGGTCCACGGTCGTTCCTCCATACTGGGACCACAGCCGCTCCCCCTCACCAGGACTCACTGGATTGAACTAAACTACTCAGCTCAGCTAGAGACCTGACCATTCCCCTTTCTTTATACAGGTCACTTCTAAAACATAACCACTTTGGCCTGAAGTCTCATTTGTTTACATATAAACAAAATGGCTTCTCAATCCCTTTACTCTCTGTGCAGACTGATTGGAGCTTGGCCCGGTTTATTACCCTACTGAAAAAAAATCGAGGACTGAGTATCCTTGAGCCAAGGAACAGCTTTTAGAAAAGAAAAGGGACTAGCTTTGTGACACTTGTTACTTTGGTAAATATTTATGTCTAAAGCAACATAACAAAATAATTTATCTGATTATTGTTATTTGTGGGTCTCACTATGTGAAAACTGGTTGCTGTTGTATCATGGATTATGACAGTGACAGTATTTCAGAAGTACATAATTATCAATAAAAATGTATTTCTTGTGGGGGGGGGGGGGGGGGTGGGTGGGTAGCTTCCCAAGGTTGCAAAAGACTGTCCAAAGTAAAAATGATTTATTTTTTCATTTTTGTTAATTTTGAGCTCGCCAATATTCCAGAAAATAAACACTTACGTCATTAAAATACTCAGCAATGAAGATGGATTCAAAGATGTTGTTGGCTCCCAGAACACCAAGGGCATATACCAACAATCTCAATTCATCTTCCTACCGACTGACACCAGGAAGAAAGAGATTGAGCATTTCTATAAAGAGAATGAGCTTCTCTTCTTACTAAGAGTGTGTAATAAACTGTTTATCCAGCACTGCATGAAAGCAAAGAGTTGATTAATTACTGATTCATTAGGTGCCTCCAAATCTCTTACATATTTCTCCAGATTCTAAATCTTTTTTCCCACAAATTCTATTTTAAAATTAAAAAATCTCCATTTTTTTCTGGTGATAAATGAAATCTTTAATAGTAACTGACTACACTTAAAAGACACTTCACTAGGTACATTGCACTCCTGAGAGATTCAAAAGTTGCAAAAGGCTCTATATAAATGCAGGTTCTTTCTTTTCCTTCATTCAAAAGGGATTGAGAGAAATTATACTCAAATAAGGTTTCAACAATGACAACTGTCTCTTCACAAGGCTACAGCTCAGAAACAGGCAAATCAGCTGTGCCAGAACTTACATGTCACTGAAACTTCCTTCCCACACCCTCAATTCAAACTCTTCATTCAACCCAATCCTTCTATTCCTCTCCCACTCAAGTACTTATCCAGTTTTCTCTTCTATGCAACAATCTCAGTCACCTCAATTAATCGATGTGATAGCAAGCTCTAAATGCTTACTACTCCTTGGGTATGGAAGTGTTCTCTGAATTCTGCTTTGTGAATCTCTAGTAAGTGGTTGAGGTGATTTCTATTCTTAAGTTTTAACACAGTGTACAAATTGTTGGTAGAGTTAACAAAATATCCAAAAAAGCAACATGAATAAGAGAGTAATACAATAATTAATTAAAACTTATTAATGATGGCAACACTGGTGATGTGTCAAGGCTGCAGCATGTGGGAGCACCTGGATGCCACTAAGATCAAGGGCAAATACATCTGTAGCTATTGTTTGAGATTCAAACAGTTCTAGCTCACAGTTTATGAGCCGGCGGCTGACCTATTATCACTGCAATGCATTAGAGTGAGTATTCTTTGTACCAGGAGACAGTGAACTACTTAGGGCAATCTCTTCTGATTTGGTAAGGGACAGATGCCTGTCACTGCTAATGAGGTACTGAAGGGGAACCACAGGATAGGAGTGTTGAGTGTTAGCCTCTGTAAGTTTCCAACAAGTTTGGAGGGAAGCCTGCTAACAACCAGCTGAGTGGAGGAAAGATGTCCAGAAACAAGCTGCTCAGCTGATAACTCCCATTTCTGAAAAGAAAAATCCATACTCTCTACATCTATTTGTTTATTTTGAAAGATGGATTGAAAGAATAATTAAATATTGTATTTCCTGCAATACATGAGAAAGCATTGTGTGCAATTAATGACTTTACCACAGATATCAGATCAACAGGGTCATCCTACACTTTATACTTTTCCCATCAAAGATAATCCATTGATCAAAGTGTTCCTTTCCAGAAAGTCAATCTCTACAAAGAAATCTGTTTTTGTTCCTCTTTGCCTGAAGGTTGTGAGTGTATGTATTTGTCACTTGAGTGCTATTTTGAGGGATAAGCGTTATACTTACTGACTCTACATGTCAACCAATTATTGCGATTTTATTGAATATACTTTGACAGTAAATCCAAAATTGTGGATATTAAGAAACCCAGTTGATGGATTTTTTTTGATTAAATTTGATATCATTGATGTATAGAATTGATCACCTTGGTACCTAGAAAAAAATGTAATTTTATTTTGCTTTTGTGACACCTGGAATTGAGAGTGTGCAGCAATGGTGCACTTCTCCAGCCTCCACCATGAAAATACAATTCACATAGTTTGAAAGAAATGTCTTTGTGAACATATTATGCAAACTCAAACGTACTGTGTGCTTATTTAAACACTGCAGTTGTGGAGATAGAATTCTTTATCTTTCTTTCCTCATAGAAGCACATGCAGTTCTTAGAACATTGCTGTGGAAATCTATTCTGAGTCATATTCTATAATGGAATGTTATGCTCATATGACAGACAAACAAATCACAGTTTGTGGGGGAGGTTCTTGACTTGAAGAGCTTTCAAACTGCAGGTAGACTGAATGACAACTGTCTGAAAAGAAGGTATTGGATTTTAAAAAGGAGTCTTTCCCTCATTTAAACTTATTCAAAAATGCATGACACCAAGAATAGTATTTTCTGACAAAATGATATACTTCCAAACTTCCTGATTCAACTGCTTCCTTCTCCCTCAATGTTATTCTCCAATACATCCAGTCAAATGCAGCTTTATTATGAGTTAAGCTGCACTATGTACTGTGCAGTGAAGATATTCCTTTATAAATTGGTGGAATACTCTGCAGTTGTTGATTTCTTTCAGTTGCACGTAGATGTACATACAAGCTATTGTACTGTTTGTTCTGTGTATGTTCTGAATCAGTGTATGTCTTTCGTGAGAGAGTATATTAATGAACAGCACAAAAAACAGTCAACTTAAAGAAAGGGAATCTTTGAAGGATGGTGTCACAATAACAGTTGAGAGGAGGGCTGAGTTTGTGAGTGAGCTGTATGTTGTGACTTAATTCTTGCATGCCTAATCATGTTGTGGTAGACCTTTTTAATGGGTGTGGTTGTATTTTCTCCTTTAATGATGCATATTAAGTGATGCAATGTTCTATGGCGTTCTAGTCTATTCTAAGGAAAATACCACCTCTCACAGAAGTAACCATACAAGTTCTCCAATTGTGTAATAGTGCTACCAACTTTTTGAATTCTGAATAAATAAACCTGTGTGTTTCTGAGTTAACTAATCCCTTATGCCTGGTTGGTGCCTTAATGAGTGTCAACCGAGTACACACAAGGAAAAGAAAATCTCGACAGTTATATATGACAGCAGTGAGTAGCGGTTCTATCAGCAGTACGATATGGGCAGACATTCCACAAGAACACAGTCTTTTTTCACTCTCAATGATATTTGCACTGGAATTGTGGAAGAAGTGTTAACATTAAATGTGTGGGCACAAAATTTAGACATTCATTTGGAGTCATCAATCCTATGTAAGATTTCTATCATTCTGATACCAGCCTGCAGTTAATTATCTCTGTGATATAGTCCTACAAGATTTCTAGATAGTGGTATACATGTAGAAGTTTTAGGAAGGGAACAGTGATATTAAGGTAGACATACTTAGGCCATTTCTTATTTGTTTATCTTTATGTTTTTTTCTTGCAAAGATTTAGCTTTTCACACATCTTTGCTCTGTAGTGGCACCATTACCTTTGAATCCAAGTTATGAACTCAAGCTCCATTCTGGAGATAATCTCATTGACACCCTAGTTTTCTGTTCCAGCCTCAGTGTACTCTCCAAATCTAAAAAGGTGAACCCGTTTACCACTATTCTGCTTCAGTTTGGATGAACTTAACCATTCTAGCGTAAATTACTATGCTGACAAAATTCGCTTGGTGTAGTGCCTTTAATGTAGCAAAATGCATGAAGTCACTTCAAAGGAACCTGTCAAATAAAAGTTGACACCTTGCCGCGTAAATGCATATTAGACAAGATGACTAAAGCTCGGTCAGTAAGGTAGGTTCTAAGGAATATCCTACAGGAAGAGAGACAGAGTTGGAGAGAGTAATGGATGGAATTTCAGAATCTAATGCCTCAATAACTGAAATGCTGGAGTGATTAAAATTAAGAATGCACAAGACATCATTTAGAAGAGCACAGAGATTTCAGAGATTTGAAGAACTATTCAGAAGGAAGGAGGGATTTGAAAACAAGAATGGGAAGTTTAAGATCTAGGCATCAATCAGAAGCCAGTGTTGGTCAGTTTACCTGGGAAGGGTGGATGAATGTGTGTGAGATGGGATATGAATTGGATATTCTTGCATCATTAAATGGGAGGCAGGCTAGGACTGTCAAATCTTGAGGCCGCTAAAGCATGGATAAACATTTCAGCATCGAGGGATGTGCTTGCCAATGTTTCAGAACTGGAAGTAGGTGGTCTTGTGTGGATTCGGGTGTGGTTGAAAGCTAAAGTCTTTCAGCCAAAGATGACATCAAGGTTGCAAACAGTTGGGTTCAGTTTCAGGCAGCTGCCATGGAGAAGGATAGAGTTGACATCTAGGTACAGAATTTGTAGCAGAGATAGAAGACAATATATGTTCTGTCAGTACAAGATGCTGGACTAGCAGTCTGACAATTTAGAGATGATGCAGGGGTGGAGAACAATATTAGTGAAGTGGAACCAAGTGCTATCCACATAATGACTCTTGACAAAGTGCATTCACATTTGTATTCAATGTTTCAATGACTTTGGATTCACACCAGCAGCACTCCTATCATTATTAATGTTGAAATAAGGGATACAGCTCAATTACCATGAAATCTCATGAAACTTAGATGGAAACCATGAGACAATAGTTCTGTTAAACAGGGAAGAATGGACTGAGGGAGCGCTGAAGCACTGAGAGTGTGTTTCCGTGCACAGGGTGAGTAAAGGAAGAAGTTTGCAAGGCAAGTGGGAGAATAGTATGTCCTTTATCAACAGTGTGGTGGCAAAGAAAGGTAAGCATCTATACGATCTTTCATGAATTGGCATGCCAATTATGCCATTGACTTCCGGTTCTGGAAGTTACTTGTGGGCACGGACCTTGAAGGCCCGGGTAGCTGGAAAAAAAGTTAGAGGGAACGCTGGTGGTGATGAAGTGGTAATGTCATTGATCTAGTAACCCAGGCACTCTGGGGACATGGGTTTGATTCCCTCTATTTCAGATGGTGACATTTCAAATCAATAAAAACCTGAAATTAAAAGTTAGCGTCATGGCAACCACTGTCATAACTTCATTTCTGTCACTAATGTGCTTTAGGGAAGGAAACCTGCCTTACATGGTCTGCCTTATATGTGACTTCAGACCCACAGCAATGTGGTCGACTCTTAATTGCCCGCTGGGCAAAGTAGGCATTGGCAATAAATACTAGCCTAGCTGGCAATGCCCTCATCCTATGAATGAATATTTTTTAAAAAGCTTCTGTTTCATGGAAGCTGTTGAGGGAAGGAAATCTACCATCTTTTTCTGGTCAGGCTTACATGTGACTCCAGACCCACAGTATCGTGGTTGACTCTGAAATTCTCCTCGTAGATTAGATTACTTACAGTGTGGAAACAGGCCCTTTGGCCCAACAAGTACACACCAACCCTCTGAAGTGTAAATTACCCAAGCCCATTTCCCTCTTGACTAATGCACCTAACACTATGGGCGATTTAGCATAGCCAAGTCACCTGACCTGCAAATCTTTGGACTGTGGGATGAAACCGGAGCATGCGGAGGAAACCCACACAGACACGGGGGAGAATGTGCAAACACCACACAGACCATCACCTGAGGCTGGAATCAAACCTGGGACACTGGTGCTGCGAGACAGCAGTGCTAACCACTGAGCCACTCTGTTCAAGGGACAAATAGGGATAGGCAATAAATGCTGGCTCAAACAATGAAACCGCATTCTGTGGATGAATATATAAAAGGAAAAAAAAACACACCAACTAATGTGCAGACAGCAAAGAGCAATCTGATAATGAACAGGCCATCTGTTTTCATGATGGTTATCAAGGGATAAAAAAATCCCAGAAATGAGGAGAACTCCACTTGCCATTGAAAAAGATCATGGGATCTTTAATATACAACTGTGTGGGCAGTTGAGACTTCACTTTAATGTCTCATTGCAATTGTGGAACCGCCAATAGCGCACCATTCATTAATGTACTGCCCTGGTGTATCAAACTTCATTTTTTACGCTAAAGTTCTGGAGGGGAACTTGAACCTACAAAGGCACAGCTTCTTTATTAATATTTATACAGCTGGAGAAAGCACAACAGCAGGGACCCAAACAGAGAAAAAAAGTTAATGAAATTCCAGGGGGTAACTACATCGGATTTATGTGCAATGGTGCATCTATTAACCTCAGCAAATTCAAAGCTGTCTCAAGTGCGTGAGAAGAATATATTTATGTGTTCTGTGGTCTTCGATTGTCAGTGTGCTACAAACAAAAAGGCAAAGATGGATCAGGGCAGTAACAGGAACTGACATCTGACAAAAAATGCTGCACATATTACCATTTCTATTTTGACAGGTCTATGAAGCTGAAGCCAGAACTAGCTATATTTCTATGGCATTGACTCTCATGGGGTTTTTTTTTCTGACTCTCCACCGTAATGTTGACAAATGATCCATGCAAATGGCATAAATACATCGATCCTGCAGGGTTTCCCACAAACAGTCTGCTGAGGTTAAGACAGGTTATCCGAGGACCCCCATCAAGGTTCCAGCTCTGATGAATTTTCGTGGGACTGAATGATGACTTTAAATGCAGTGACGTGACCTGATTTTGTACTCTCTTCCCAGTTATTTATTACCACAGTAGCAAAGGTAGTTGATGATTTTAAGTTTTGATTGTAATGTGAAGACAAGGGCTGCAGCAATAACAATGATTTAATTTATATAGTGACTTTCATGTAATCTACCCAATTCTGGCAAAGTGCCGCTTTGATCCACCAGCCCCACTATTGCATTTGGCATCTTCACTTAACTGTTATCACCCATCCCATCCCCCTCCCAACCCTCAACTTCTCAGCCCTCCAGCCATCTACAAATTCAACTCACTCACTTAGAACACCTCATCTTGCACTTACACCACCTCTAATAGCTTTTTCCAGGCACATGCATCTCCACTTACAGAATACTGAGAGGCCAGGATAGAGTGGATGTGGAGAAGATGTTTTCACTAGTAGGAGAGACTAGGACTCAAGGGCACAGCCTCAGACTGAACTTTACAACCGAGATGAGGAGGGAATTCATCAGCCAGAAGGTGGTTAATATTTGGAATTGATTGCCACAGAAGGCTGTTGAGGCCAAGTCACTGAGTGTATTTAAGGCAGAAATAGACAGTTTCTTGATTGGGAAGAGGATCAAGGATTATAGGGAGAAGACGGGAGAATGGGGTTGAGAAACGTATCAGCCATGATCGAATGGTGGATCAGACCTGCTGGACCTAATGGCCTAATTCTGCTTTGATATCTTACGGTCTTCATGGTGTTACAGATGGGCATCAACTGCTGTCTGAGCCAGCAAAGTGCACACCTCATGAATGAATAAAAGAAACTGCAGGTTAAGATCTCATGTGGGAATGCAAATACCTCATATTACAGCCAGGAAGCAAATCTTATCATCATCATAGAATCCCTACAATTTGGAAACAGGCCATTTGGCCCAACAAGTCCAAAATGACCCTCCAAAGAGTAAACCACCCATACCCATTCCCCCTATATTTACCCCTGACCTAAGCTACACATTCCTGAACAGTACGGGCAATTTAGCACAGCCAATTTATCTAACCAGCACGTCTTTGGACTGTGGGAGGAAACCAGAGCCCCCAGAGGAAACCCACGCCGACACGGGGAAAATGTGCAAACTCCACAAAGACAGTCGCCAGAGACTGGAATTGAACCCAGGTCCCTTGCGTTGTGAGGCAACAGTGCTAATCAATGAGCCACCATACCACCCAAAATTGGTAAGACTTTGCATTTTTAGGCTCACAGTTTAAATCAAACTAAATTGTAAATAGTTTATTGTGAAGCAGGTGTTTTGCCTAGCCGATTTTGTTTTTGCGCAATGAGCCATTGATGGCCTGTTGGAAATAAATAAACATGGGAAAACAAAGAAAATCTCATTTTCCAACATATACAGAGTCATTGAGATGTACAGCATGGAAACAGACCCATCAGTCTAACTTGTCTATGCCGACCAGATTTCCTAAGTTAATCTAGTCCCATTTGCTAGCACTTGGTCCATATCCCTCTAAACCCTTCCTATTCATATACGCATCCAGATACCTTTTAAATGTTGTAATTGTACCAGCCTCCACCACTTCCTCTGGCATTCTTACGTGCCACCCTTTAAGTGAAAAAGTTGCCCCTTAGGTTCCTTTTATATCTTTCCCCTTTCACCTAAAACTTATTAAATTATTTCATTTTTTGAAGCAAGTTATATTTTCAATTAGAAGATCACAGTCTTTTATTCTATTTGAGCATAATGCTTTTTGCTCACCTCTTCTATCATCCCCTGTTCAAAATCATTTCAATCAATCTCAACTCTGCTCACAGGACCAAGATTGTCCTGCGACCTTGACTTTAACATGTGATCTTATGTTCTTATTTTTGCAAATCATCCCGATGAAGGCAAGATGAAAATTTTCAACAGAATATGTCTCATGTCAGCAATACTCAAACTCAGCAACCCATCTCCCAGTTCATGTCAATCATGTCATTGTCATAATAAAACCTTCTCAGTTCTGCAAATCTATTTTTGACAAACATTGAAGCTTTTTTTTGTTAATTACATGTTGAGCTATTGGCTTATTCCTGCCACAGTAAAACAAGATTAAAATTTTATTAAAAGGTAGAAGGCAGAGGGTGGTGATGGAGGGTTGCTTTTCAGACTGGAGGCCTGAGACCAGTGGAGTGCCACAAGGCTCGGTGCTGGGTTCACTACTTTTTGTCATTTACATAAATGATTTGGATGTGAGCATAAGGGGTACAGTTAGTAAGTTTGTAGATGACACCAAAATTGGAGGTGTACTGGACAGCGAAGAAGGTTACCTCAGATTACAACTGGATCTGGACCAGATGGGCCAATGGGCTGAGAAGTGGCAGATGGAGTTTAATTCAGATAAATGCGAGGTGCTGCATTTTGGGAAAGCAAATCTTAGCTGGGCTTATACACTTAATGGTAAGGCCCTAGGGAGTGTTGCTAAACAAAGAGACCTTGGAGTGCAGGTTCATAGCTCCTTGAAAGTGGAGTCACAGGTAGATAGGATAGTGAAGAAGGCGTTTTCCTTTATTGGTCAGAGTATTGAGTACAGGAGTTGGCAGGTCAAGTTGTGGCTGTACAGGACATTGGTTAGGCCACTGTTGGAATATTGCATGCAATTCTGGCCTCCTTCCTATTGGAAAGATGTTGTGAAACTTGAAAGGGTTCAGAAAAGATTTACAAGGATGTTGCCAGGCTTGGAGGATGTGAGCTATAGGGAGAGAGGAATAGGCTAGGGCTGTTTTCCCTGAAGCATTGACGTCTGAGGGGTGACTTTATAGAGGTTTACAAAATTATGAGGGGCATGGATACAGTAAATAGGCAAAGTCTTTTCCCTAGGGTCAGGGAGTCCAGAACTAGAGGACATAGGTTTAGGGTGAGAGGGGAAAGATATAAAAGAGACCTAAGGGGCGACATTTTCACACAGAGGATGGTACGTGTATGGAATGAGCTGCCAGAGGATGTGGTGGAGGCTGGTATAATTGCAACATTTAAGAGGCATTTGGATGGGTATATGAATAGGAAGGGTTTGGAGGGATTTGGGCCGGGTGCTGGCAGGTGGGACTAGATTGGGTTGGGATATCTGGTCGGCATGGATGGGTTGGACCGAAGGGTCTGTTTCCATGCTGTACATCTCAGTGACTCTATGACTTACAGGATATGGTCAAGTTATTTTGCTGCACAGTAGCTACAGAATAGAAAGGTATGAACTGGGAGAGACCAACTCATTTTAATTCAAATCCAAACATCTTTAGTGTTTCATTTGTTTATCTGTTTAATTGGCATTTAAGAATTAGATCTTCAATCTCTTTTCTTGGTGAATTTGCTGAATGTTTCTCAGCCTAAGTTGTTTATCTGAAATCATGAACATGGAACATAGAACAGAACAGGCCCTTCAGCCCACGATGTTGTGCCGACCATTGATCCTCATGTAAGGTAAACCTAATGTATGAACCCTCACATTTCTGTGACCACGTGCATGTCCAGCAGTCTCTTAAATATCCCCACTGACCTCGCTTCCACAACTGCTGCTGGCAACGCATTCCATGCTCTCACAGCTCTCTGCGTAAAGAACCCGCCTCTGACATCCCCTCTATACTTTCTGCTAAACAGTTTAGAACTATGACCCCTCTTGTTTACAATTTCTGCCCTGGGAAAAAGTCTCTGGCTATCAACTCTATCTATGCCTCTCATTATAGACAATAGGTGCAGGAGTAGGCCATTCTGCCCTTTGAGCCAGCACCACCATTCATTATGATCACGGCTGATCACCCTCAATCAGTATCCTATTCCTGCCTTATCCCCATAACCCTTGATTCCACTATCCTTCAGTGCTCTATCCAACTCTTTCTTGAAAGTATCCAGAGACTTGGCCTCCACAGCCTTCTGGGGCAGAGCATTCCACACACTCACCACCCTCTGGGTGTAGAAGTTTCTCAATTAGGTCCCCTCTCCTCCTTTTTTCCAATGAGAAAAGTCCAAGCTCAGTCAACCTCTCTTTGTAAGATAAGCTCTCCATTCTAGGCAGCATCCTGGTAAACCTCCTCTGAACCCTCTCCAAAGCATCCACATCTTTTCTATAATATGGCGACCAGAACTGGACACAGTATTCCAAGTGTGGTCTAACTAAAGTTTTATAGAGCTGCAACAAGATCTCACGGCTCTTAAACTCAGTTCCTCTGTTAATGAAAGCCAAGACACCATATGCTTTCTTAACCCTGTCCACTTGGGTGGCAATTTTAAGGGATCTATGTACCTGCACACCAAGATCCCGCTGTTCCTCCACACTGCCAAGAATTCTGTCTTTAATCCTGTACTCAACTTTCAAGTTCAACCTTCCAAAATGCATCACTTCACACTTATCCAGGTTGAACTCCATCTGCCACCTCTCAGTTCATCTCTGCATCCTGTCAATGTCACGCTGCAGCCTACAACAGTCCTCTATACTGTTAACGACACCTCCAACCTTTGTGTCATCTGCAAACTTGCTAACCTATCCTTCAATCTCCTCATCTAAGTCACTAATAAAAATTACAAAGAGTAGAGGCCCAAGAACAGAGCCCTGTGGAACACCACTCACCTCTGACTTCCAGGCAGAATACATTCCTTCCACTACCACATGCTATCTTCTGTCGACCAGCCAATTATGTATCCAGACAGCTAAATTTCCATTCCATTCCATGTATCCCATTCCTCCTGACCTTCTGAACAAGCTTACCATGGGGAAACTGATTAAATGCCTTGCTGAAGTCCATATACACTACATCCACCGCTCGACCCTCATCAACTTGTCTAGTAACATCCTCAAATAACTCAATAAGATTTGTGAGGCATGACCTGCCCCTCACAAAGCCATGCTGACGGCATTTAATCAAGCCATGTTCTTCCAGATGGTCATAAGTCCTATCCCTCAGAATCCTTTCTTCCACCTTGCAGATGACAGACGTGAGACTGACTCATCTGTAATTTCCGGGTATTTCCCTATTTACTTTCTTGAAGAGAGGAATTACATTTGCCTCCCTCCAGTCCTCAGGTACGACTCTGGTGGAGAGCGAGGATGCAAAGATCTTCACAAGAGGCGAAGCAATCACATTTCTCGCTTTCCAAAGCAGCCAAGGACAAATCTGGTCTGGCCCTGGTGACTTGTCAGTCTTAATGTTTGTCAAAATTTTCAGCACATCAGCTTTCTCAATCTCTATCCGTTCCAGCATGCTTACCTGCTCCTCAATGGTTTCATTCACTACAAGGTCCTTTTCTTTAGTAAAGACTGAAGCAAAAAACTCATTTAAGGCTTCCCCTACCTCCTCAGACTCTATACACAAGTTCCCTATGCTATCCCTGATCGGCCCTACTCTTTCTTTGATCATTCTCTTGTTCCTTACATACATGTAAAATGCCTTTGGATTCTCCCTAATCCTTCCTGCCAAGCCTTTTTCGTGCCCCCTCCTGGCTCTCTGTGTTTTCCGGGTCCTTAAGGGGGAGGGGAGCAGCCCAAAGTCGTGGTCCACATTGGCACCAACGACATAGGTAGGAGGAGGGCTGAGGATGTTAGGCAGGCTTTCAGGGAGCTAGGTTGGAAGCTCAGAGTTAGAACAAACAGAGTTGTTGTCTCTGGTTTGTTACCCGTGCCACGTGATAGAGAGTCGAGGAATAGGGAGAGAGAACAGTTAAATGCGTGGCTACAGGGATGGTGCAGGAGGGAGGGATTCCGGTTTCTGGATAACTGGCGTTCTTTCTGGGGAAGGTGGGACCTCTGTAAACAGGATGGTCTCCACCTGAACCTGAGGGGCACCAGCATCCTTGGGGGGAGGTTTGCTAGTGCTCTTGAGGTGGGGGGGGGGGGGGTGGTTTAAACTAACTCTGCAGGGGCATGGGAACCTAGACTGTAGCTTTTGGTGCAGGACCTGGAGTGTAGGGAGGTTAGGAACATGGCATCAATCTCAAAGGAGGGTGCCTGTAAACAGGAAAGTGGCTTGAAGTGTGTATACTTCAATGCAAGAAGTATACGAAATAAGGTAGGTGAACTTGCAGCGTGGGTTGGTACCTGGGACCTCGATGTTGTGGCTATTACGGAGACATGGGTAGAACAGGGACAGGATTGGCTGTTGCAGGTTCCAGGGTTTAAATGTTTTAGTAGGGTCAGAGGTGGGGGCAAAAGAGGGGGAGGTGTGGCATTGCTTGTCAAAGATAGTATTACAGCGGTGGAAAGGACGATGGATGAAGACTCGCCATCTGAGGTAGTTTGGGCTGAGGTTAGGAATAGGAAAGATGAGGTCACCCTGTTAGGAGTTTTCTACAGGCCTCCTAATAGTCCTAGAGACATAGAAGAAAGGATCGCGAGGATGATTCAGGAGAAGAGTGAAAGTAATAGGGTGGTTGTTATGGGGGCTTTAACTTTCCTGATACTGACTGGGAAAGCTATAGCTCGAGTTTGTTAGATGGGTCGGCGTTTGTCCAATGTGTGCAGGAGGATTTCCTGACACAATATGTAGACAGGCCAACAAGAGTTGAGGCCATACTGGATTTGGTTCTGGGTAATGAACCAGGCCAGGTATTAGAACTAGAGGTAGGTGAGCACTTTGGGGACAGTGACCACAATTCGGTGACTTTTACTCTAGTGATGGAGAGGGATAAGTGTGCACTGCAGGGCAGGAGTTATAGCTGGGGGCAGGGAAATTATGATGCGTTGAGGCACGACTTAGGATGCGTGGCTTGGAAAAGTAGGCTTCAAGGCAAGGGCGCAATTGATATGTGGAGCTTGTTCAAGTAGCAACTATTGAGTGTTCTTGATAAATATGTACCTGTCAGGCAGGGAGGAAAGGGTCGTGTGAGGGAGCCATGGTTTAATAAGGAATTGGAATCCCTTGTTAAAGGGAAGAGGGCGGCCTATGTAAAGATGAGGCGTGAAGGTTCAATTGGGGCGATTGAGAGTTATAAGGTAGCCAGGAAGGATCTAAAGAGAGAGCTAAGAGCAGCAAGGAGGGGATATGAAAAGTCCTTAGTTAGTAGGATTAGGGAAAACTCAAAGACTTTCTATAGGTATGTCAGGAATAAAAGAATGACTAGGGTAAGAATAGGTCCAGTCAAGGATAGTAGTGGGAAGTTGCGTGTGGAGGCTGAAGAGATTAGGGAGACACTGAATTAATACTTTTCGTCAGTATTCACTCAGGAACAGGACATTGTTGCCGATGTGAATACTGAGTTACAATTAATTAGAATGGACGGCTTTGAGATATGTAGGGAAGAGGTGTTGGAAATTCTGGAAAGGGTGAAAATAGATAAGTCCCCTGGGCCTGATGGCATTTATCCTAGGATTCTCTGGGAAGCAAGGGAGGAGATTGCAGAGCCACTGGCCTTGATTTTTATGTCCTCGTTGTCTACAGAAATAGTGCCAGAAGACTGGAGGATAGCAAATGTGGTTCCCTTGTTCAAGAAGGGGTGTAGGGATAACCCTAGTAACTATAGGCGGTGAGTCTCACTTTTGTTGTGGGCAAAGTCTTAGAGAGAATTGTAAGGGATAGGATTTATGAACATCTGGATAGGAATAATGTGATCAAGGATAGTCAGCATGGCTTTGTGAAGGGCAGGTCATGCCTCACAAACCTTATTGAATTTTTTGAGAAGGTGACTAAGGAGGTGGACGAGGGTAAAGCGGTAGATGTGGTGTATATGGATTTTAGTAAGGCGTTTGATAAGGTTCCCCATGGTAGGCTACTGCAAAAAATACGGAAGTATGGCATTGAGGGTGAGTTGGAGGTTTGGATTAGGAATTGGCTGGCTGGAAGAAGACAGAGGGTAGTAGTTGATGGTAAAGGTTCATCTTGGAGTGCAGTTACTAGCGGTGTTCCAAAAGGATTTGTTTTGGGACCATTGCTGTTTGTCATTTTTATAAATGACCTGGAGGAGGGGCTTGAAGGTTGGGTGAGCAAGTTTGCGGATGATACGAAAGTCGGTGGAGTTGTTGACAGTGAGAAAGGATGTGTCAGGTTACAGTGGGATATAGATAAGCTGCAGAGCTGGGCAGAAAGGTGGCAAATGGAGTTCAATGTGGGTAAGTGTAAGGTGATTCACTTTGGTATGAGTAACAAAAAGATGGGGTACTGGCCAATGGTCGGATACTTGGTAGTGTGGATGAGCAGAGGGATCTTGGTGTCCATGTACACAGATCTCTGAAAGTTGCCACCCAGGTAAATAGTGCGGTGAAGAAGGCATATGGCGTACTGGCTTTTATTGGTAGAGGAATTGAGTTCTGGAGTCCTGAGGTCATGTTGCAGTTGTATAAGACTCTGGTGCGGCCACATCTGGAGTATTGTGTGCAGTTTTGGTCGCCATACTATAGGAAGGATGTGGAGGCACTGGAACGGGTGCAGAGGTGGTTTACCAGGATGTTGCCTGGTATGGTAGGAAGATCGTATGAGGAAAGGCTGAGGCACTTGGGGCTGTTTTCATTGGAGAAAAGAAGGTTTAGGGGTGACTTGATAGAGGTGTACAAGATGATTAGGGGTTTAGATAGGGTTGACCATGAGAACCTTTTTCCACGTATGGATTCAGCTATTACGAGGGGGCATCGCTTTAAATTTAGGGGTGGTAGGTATAGGACAGATGTTAGGGGTAGATTCTTTACTCAGCGAGTCGTGAGTTCATGGAATGCCCTGCCAGTAGCAGTGGTGGACTCTCCCTCTTTATGGGCATTTAAACGGGCATTGGATAGGCATATGGAGGATAGTGGGCTAGTGTAGGTTAGGTGGGCTTGGATTGGCGCAACATCGAGGGCCAAAGGGCCTATACTGCGCTGTATTTTTCTATGTTCTATGTTCTCCTCAGACAATTTTTGAGCTCCTTCCTCACCTGCCTGTAATCCTCTAGAGCTGAGCAAGACCCTTGCTTCCTCCACCTTATATAAGCTGCCTTTTTTCTTTTGACGAGAAGCTCCTCTGCTCTCATCATCCAAGGTTCCTTTATCTTACCCCTTCTTGCCTGTCTCAGAGGAACACATTTATGCATCACTCGCAATAACTGTTCCTTAAACAGTCTCCACATGTCTATAGTGCCCTTTCCATGGAACAATTGCTCCCAGTCCATGCTTCCCAATTCACGTCTGATAGAATCATTGTTAGCTTTTCCCCAATTAAGTATCTTCTCATTGTGCCTGCTTCTCTCCTTCTCCATAGCTATGTAGAATATGAGGCAGTTGTGGTCACTATCACCAAAATGCTCTCCCACCACAAGATCTGACACCTGCCCCGGCTCATTGCTGAGCATCAAATCCAAAATGGCCTCTCCCCTCGACGGTCTGTCAACGAGTTAGGAAACCCTCCTGAACACACCTTCCAAAAACAGCTCCTTCCAAACCATCTGCTTGAAGGAGGTTCCAAACAATATTGGGAAAGTTAAAGTCAATAGTCCAGAGGTTCCTTGGACTCTTAGCTGAATGAATAAAAATTTTCAGTTCAGTTAAAAAGACTGTTTCATTTTTTCCCCTACTTTCCAAAATGCATTGGTTAAGCCTGTGATTACTGTAAATATTTTGTGGATCAAACACATCTGGTTCTTATTTGTTGGCTGGGCTTTGCTGGCTGGCCAGCATTTATTGCTTTATTTATAAGCATCTTAAACAGCACCTTCCAAATCCATGACAACCTCCATCCCGAAGGACAAGTGCAGCATATACAAGTGCCCCTCCAAGTCACCCCGTCCCCCATCCTAACTTGGAAATATATCCTTCACTGTCACTGGGTCAAAATCCTGGAACTCCCTTCCTAACTAACAGTGCAATTATTCTGTCATTTCTCCAATACAAGGAAGAGCATGGGATGGCAGGGGATATAATCAGTAGGTCTAAATGAATTAATAAAGATCTTGCAGATTGGTGTGTAGGTATATTAAAATTGTCTAAATATTGGACAACTGACAATATATTCTACATCATTGGGAATGGGTTTTGAGCTATTGAGATACTGGAGCCAACTGAAAATATCTGGGTTCAAACCACTAAAATATTTCCAACTCAAAATGCTCATTTTCTGTTATAAACTCTCCAGCTACTCCAGCCAGGAGGTGACAAAGGTGATCGATGAGGGTAGAGCAGTGGATGGTGTTTAGTAAGGCTTTTAATAAGGCTTTTGACAAGGTCCCTCATGGTAGGTTCATCCAGAATACTAAGATGCATGAGATCCATGGTGACTTGGCTGCTTGGAATCAGAATTTGCTTGCCCAGAGAAGGCCGTGGGCAGTGACGGAAGTGTGTTTCAATGGCTGGAGGTCCGTGACTAGTGGTGTTCCGCAGGGATCCATACTGGGACCCCTGCTGTTTGTGATATATGTAAATGACTTGGATGAAAATGTAGTTGTGTGGGTTAGTAAGTTTGCAGACGACACAAAGATCAGTGGAGTTGTGGTTAGTGTAGAAGGTTGTCAAAGGATACAATGGGATATAGATCAGTTACAGACATGGGCAGAAAAGTGGCAGATGGAACTTAGTCTGGGTAGGTGTGAGGTGCTGCACTTTGGGAGCCCAAAAGTTAAGAAAAACTATACAGTTAATGGTAGGACCCTGAACAGCATTGATGTACAGAGGAATCTTGGGGTTCAAGTCCATAGCTCCCTGAAAGTGGCCATGCAAGAAGATAGGATGGTAAAAAAGGCATATGACCTATTTGCCTTTATTGATCAGGAATTGAATACAGGAGTCAGAATGTCATGTTGCAGCTTTATAAACTTTTGGTAAGGTCATACTTAGAGTACTGCATTCAATTGTGATCACTACATTGGGGAAAGGACATGGGTGCTTTAGAGAGGTTGCAGAAGAGGTTTACAGGATGCTGCTGGATTAGAGGGTATGAGCAATAAGGAGAAGCTAGAGAAACTTGGGTTATTTTCTCTGGAGAGGCAGAAGCTGTGGGGAGACTTGATAGGAGTCTATACAATTATGAGATCTATAATAGGGTTGATAGTCAGAATCTTTTCCCCAGAATTGAAATGTCTAATAATAGGGTCATGCATTTAAGGAGAGAAGGAGAAAGTTGAAAGGAGATGTGAGGGGCAAGTTTTTTACACAGAGAGTGGCAGTTACACTAAAGGCATTTAAGGGACTTTTAGATAAGCATATGAATATATAAGGAATGGAGGGATATGGACCAAGGGTAGGCAGAAGGGACTAGTTTAATTTGGCTTCATGCTTGGCACAACATTGTGGGCTGAAGGGCCAGTTTCTATGCTGTACTGTTCAATGTTTACTGTACAAGCCCCACGACCCCCCAATTCTTCCCCTGCCCCTTTGCCTGCATTTCATTCTGGCTTCTGGAGTTTTCAGCCAACTCAGCTAAACGTAATCCTAACTCCTTACCTCCCCTCCCATCAATGCTTCTTTTCTCCCTGAAATAACTCTGCAGAGGCTGGTATCCCATCACCAAGTCACCCTTTATGTACACTTGAACAGTACAGAACCAGCTTTCAGAGTGAACCGAACCTCTCTATCTGTCAGCCAGGAATCCCTGATTGGACCAGGTTAACAGCCCCAGTCAGGGAACTCAAATTCCATGAGGTCTACCTGGCTGACCTCATTACAATGACTACATCCCCCATCTTCAGAAGCCTCCACATAAAGAAGCCATCTCTTCGGTCACACATTCAGCTGCTTGCAGTATTTCCTGTTCTGCACCTGTTTGTGCTGCTGGATAATTACTGCATTAATAATGCTGTGTGTAAATACACCTGGTAGTTGGAAACAGCTACTTTACAGAGCAGCCTCTCGAAATACATAAGCAATTAAGTCAGTTTTCGGCGTATTTATGAAACCATGGAATCTTTAACATCAGACCAGACAGGACATTGATTTAACATCTCATCTAAAAGACTGCACTTCTGACATTGCAGCACTCCCTAGCACTGTTCTGGAAGATCAGCTTAGATTTATGTGATTAAACCCGCAACTGCCTGCCTCATAGGCAAGAATACTACCAATTGAGAATTAACTGATACTTTAATAATGTAAGAAGATAACGCATTAGGTCTTTAATGTTAACAGTTGTCATCTTTGGCTCACATGATTTGAATACACAACTCTTGCCTTCCCCCAGCACTAACAGCAAACTATTTTAATCCTTTATAAACTTGTTTCTGTATAAGTGGGGCATTTTAATCTAATTCATTGAATCCTTTCAATGAAATGTTAAGAATTCTCAAATGCGACTCATTGGGCAGAATCTTATCAGGGTGTGGGAGCCCAGGGTTATGGTACACATGTGTCAGAATTAGCCTTCATTTGCAGTGGGGGCTTGTCTAAACTTTGGGAGCAAACCACATTATCTTCTGTGCATTTCACAGGTGACATGGTGAGAATCCTGCTTGGCATTGGGGAGCTGCCAATAGATGGTCACTATTAGTTGTTAAATGACTTGTTTACAGCCCAACTGGCCTCGTTTATATTCTGTCTCCCAGTTTACCAAACAAGCCTGATGTCAGGAAAACACAAAAGAAACTAGAGTGAGCACCTAGCTGATCCAACCGCCCACCTACTCTGAGTGATCATGTTGGAAACTGGGCACCAACACATCAGGCCCTGCTCCACAGACACATGCAACCCAACACCCACAGACATTGGAATCGAACATGGGTCAGCCTCTTAGACTCCTCATGGTACATCTCTGACCCACTTACAGGATGGCTTCTGCTAATCAAGTCTGCACCAACAACTCAACACATCCATCTCACGGACTGGACCAGGCTGGATCTCTGGCTCTTCAATCCCTGCCAGAGCATTCACTGAACCTGACCCTACCTGAATACTTGCTGCATCCCCACCTTGCATTGGCCCCTCAGACAAGACACCAGAACAGGTTCTGATGGAGGGTCACTCGACCCGAAACGTCAACTCTGATTTCTCTCCACAGATGCTCCAGACCTGCTGAACTTTACCAGCAATTCCTGTTTTTTTTTTCTCTCTAAGTTACAGCATTCACAGTTCTTTTGATTTTATCTGTCACTGCCATCTTGAAGTGCCGTTTAGCTCAGAGCCAGAATGTGGCACTAAACCAGGAAGCAGGTCATAGCTGTGAACGTGCCTCAGTCAAATCAAGTGGGAATCGACATCTCTGAGGGGATCACAGTAAGTCAAGGGCTACTTCCAAGACAGGGACTACCCAGGGTATATCAGAGTTGGAACCCTCTCCACATAAGGATCAGCATTGGGATGTTG
The DNA here is from genome assembly GCF_047496795.1 of Chiloscyllium punctatum. NCBI lineage: Eukaryota > Metazoa > Chordata > Chondrichthyes > Orectolobiformes > Hemiscylliidae > Chiloscyllium > Chiloscyllium punctatum. The sequence goes on along the minus strand of NC_092762.1, from coordinate 76,701,219 downwards.
AGCAGTTCTGACTCTTTCTGCGTTCCAGTGGCTGTTTTCAACATAGAGTAGGAGAGACACATGTATCAAAGAAAATGAAAGTGAATGATACAGCTGATACTGTTGGTGCAGGTGGGGAGGTGGTCCGAGGGAGAGAGTAGGCAATGCAGAGGGCACACAGAGTTAGAGGTCAGGAGTTGGGGTGGGCGAGTGTGAGTGAGGGAAGAGGTTGCAGGCAATAATGAGAGTGATAAAGCATGAGCCTTGGCAAGAGGTGGATACAGTAGCAGAGATTGAGTGAGTGTCAGATATTGGAGAGAAGATGGTGGCAGAGTGGAGAAGGTCATTGACCTTCTTTAGAGTTGGATATTCCTCAAAATGGCTGACAATGCCTTAACCTGGGTGGCAACCTGGCACCAGGCTGGCAGTCTGGTGTCTTGGCCTTGACTGCTAGTCTTGGGGCAAAAGGAAGTCCTGTCTCTGCACCACCAGATCCAAAAGGACACAGCAGGACACTAATTTTCCCCTGCCTGCCATGTCCAGAGAAAATCTCAGCAACTGCGCAGGGCAGCTCCAGACTACGTTGTTTGTCCAGGTGCACAACAGTCCTTTAAAGATGGCATGGGTGCAAGGGATGATGGTGAATTCTGGGAGATCTGCTGAGTGGCGATTTGTTCCAGAAACGGCCAGTGGTAAGATGGGCTCGAAATTGGATGTGAAAGATGGTGCGGACTAGGGAAGATAATCAAAGAGGCAGGTTCATTGAAATATGGTGAGAAAGCTCACCAGGCCCTCCAGTGAGAAACATTCCAAAAAACATCATACAACTCAGACACATCCAAAAAAATGTAAGATTCAGCCTGCTGTCTTTTCCCTTATGCTATGGAATCAAAAATTTGTTGTAACATTTTAAAATAGTCTGATCATCCAACATTTTACTGAGTGAATCGGTGAACTGTCCATGACAATTTGATTTATTGCCTTTCTGTGAGGAAATCTGTTATTGTCAAGTAAGCCAGACAAAGCGCTATATATTAGCACAATGTACATAATAAAGCAAACTTGTTTTATCAAGTATTTAAGGACATCCTCTACTAAAATAGTGAAGGGCATAAATAATTAAATTCTAATGATGCAGCTGATATGCAGAGTTTGTCAAAGAGAAGACAAATGAAATGGTTGATGGACTCATTGACCTGGGGATTTGGACATGTCAGGGCAGTTATTGATTGTTTTATTATTCCAAGAATGAATAATAAATCTCTATTCTGTATCTCACTTGACCCAGACTTTATGGACTTCAAGGCAAGAATTGCCTCTTGCAAATGCTCCATTCTCTAAGGTGTCAGTACTTTTATTGCAGTTTTCTGGTTGCCTAGTGAAATGAAAAACATGGCATTTATTATAAAGGAATCCGCAGAGCTACTCCTCACTACTGAGGGGAACTTAGAATGTTTGCCATAAATTATTCATGGATGATATTTAATTACATTTTATTCAGCTGTGGCTCAGATCATTTGTGCCCCTCAATGAGAAAGTTGTGCATCCAAGTTCTTCAGAGACTGGAGAACACTGTCTAGACTAACAATGCAATGCTGAGGAGCGCTGGGCTATATAGCCAAACGTCAACTCGAGGACACCTCTTCCTACTGCCCCCTCGACCATGACTCCACCCCCCATCACCAAACCATCATCTCCCAGACCATACAGAACCTCATCACCTCAGGAGATCTCCCACCCACAGCTTCCAACCTCATAGTCTGGGAACCCCGCACTGCCCGGTTCTACCTCCTTCCCAAGATCCACAAGCCTGACCACCCTGGCCGACCCATTGTCTCAGCATGCTCCTGCCCCACTGAACTCATCTCTACCTACCTCGACACTGTCCAGGAACTCCCCACATACGTTTGAGACACCACCCACGCCCTCCACCTCCTCCAAGACTTCCGTTTCCCTGGCCCCCAACGCCTCATCTTCACCATGGATATCCAATCCCTCTACACCTCCATCCGCCATGACCAGGGCCTCCAAGCCCTCCGTTTTTTCCTCTCCAGACGTCCCCAACAGTACCCTTCCACCGACACTCTCATTCGTTTGGCCGAACTGGTCCTCACCCTTAATAATTTCTCCTTTGAATTCTCCCACTTCCTCCAGACCAAAGGGGTAGCCATGGGCACATGTATGGGCCCCAGCTATGCCTGTCCCTTTGTTGGCTACGTAGAGCAGTTGATCTTCCGTAATTACACCGGCACCACTCCCCACCTCTTACTCCACTACATTGATGACTGCATTGGCGCCACCTCGTGCTCCAACGAGGAGGTTGAGCAATTCATCAACTTCACCAACACATTCCACCCTGACCTTAAATTTGCCTGGTCCATCTCTGACGCCTCCCTCCCCTTCCTGGACCTCTCCATCTCCATTAATGACGACCGACTTGACACTGACATTTTTTACAAACCCACCGACTCCCACAGCAACCTGGATTACACCTCTTCCCACCCTACCTCTTGCAAAAATACCATCCCGTATTCCCAATTCCTCCGCCCCGCCGTATCTGCTCCCAAGAGGACCAGTTCCACCACAGAACACACCAGATGGCCTCCTTCTTTAGAGACCACAATTTCCCTTCCCACGTGGTTAAAGATGCCCTCCAACGCATCTCGTCTACATCCCGCACCTCTGTCCTCAGACTCCATCCCTCCAACCGTAACAAGGACAGAACGCCCCTGGTGCTCACCTTCCACCATACCAACCTTCGCATAAACCAAATCATCCGCCGACATTCCCGCCACCTCCAAACAGACCCCACCACCAGGGATATATTTCCCTCCCCACCCCTTTCCACCTTCCACTAAGACCGTTCCCTCCGTGACTACCTGGTCAGGTCCACGCCCCCCTGCAACCCACCCTCCAATCCTGGCACTTTCCCCTGCCACCACAGGAACTGTAAAAGCTGCGCCCACACCTCCTCCCTCACCTCTATCCAAGGCCCTAAAGGAGCCTTCCACATCCATCAAAGTTTTACCTGCACATCCACTAATATCATTCATTGTATCCGTTGCTCCCGATACGGTCTCCTCTACATTGGGGAGACTGGGCGCCTCCTAGCAGAGCGCTTTAGGGAACATCTCCGAGACACCCGCACCAATCATCCACCCCGCCCCGTGGCCCAACATTTCAACTCCCCCTCCCACTCTGCCGAGGACATGGAGGTCCTGGGCCTCCTTCACCGCCGCTCCTCACTACCAGACGCCTGGAGGAAGAACGCCTCATCTTCCGCCTCGGAACACTTCAACCCCAGGGCATCAATGTGGACTTCAACAGTTTCCTCATTTCCCCTTCCCCCACCCCACCCTAGTTCCAAACTTCCAGCTCAGTAACTGTCTCCATGACTTGTCCTACCTGCCTATCTTCTTTTCCACCTATCCACTCCACCCTCTCCTCCTTGACCTATCACCTTCATCCCCTCCCCCACTCACCCATTGTACTCTATGCTACTCTCTCCCCACCCCCACCCTCCTCTAGCTTATCTCTCCACGCTTCAGGCTCACTGCCTTTATTCCTGATGAAGAGCTTTTGCAGGAAACGTCGATTTCGAAGCTACCTGGATGCTGTCTGAACTGCTGTGCTCTTCCAGCACCACTAATCCAGAATCTGGTTTCCAACATCTGTAGTTATTGTTTTGACCTCGTTGATTTTAACCCTACTGCGAATCCTCTTGCAAGGATGCCTGCCTTGAAGAAGTTTTCCTCCACTCTCTACAAGAATCTCAGGGAGTCCCTCTCCCACTGCAACTCCCAGGTCATTTCCTCTGCCCTGAAGCTCTTCAACCATGTCATGAAACAAACTTGCTACCACAGCCACATTTGCTTCCTCAGTGCCTGCCTCCGTAACCAACTCATCCCACACGGACTCCGGACCACCTTTAAACCAGCAGAGTTCGTACCCGAACAGGACAAACAGTACAGACTACAGATTCAAAAACACCAGCAATGGTTCTTCTTCAAGATCCTCCACTCCACACTCTCAGCAATGCACCGGCACCTAACCTCTCTACAGTCAGCCCTGCCTCAGCTGAGGGCCACACTGTCTCAGAATTGCAAAGGACCCACTCTGTACTACATCCTCAGGAGAATTCATACTCTCAACAAACAGTATTTCAATTCCATCTCAAACATCAAAAACTGTAAGTACAACAAACTTTTATCCACCCACCTCCATAACCAGCGCTCCTCAAACATTCCAGAAGATTCCCCTGGCCTCGGAAATGGCATTAGCCATGCGGCTGACGCAGCTACCACCCCCACGCTGAGTGATGATGTCACTTCCGCCCCCATCATGGCCACTCCCACAACCACTTCCACCCCTCACAATTCCTCATGCATCACACCTGACATCACTTCTGCCCTTCACATCATCGCTGATGCCACATGCTCAGTGACTTCCGCCACCCCTTCTGCCGTGGTCACCACCACTTCCACCCCCACCAGCGCCACTCACCTGCATTCTGCTGACATGCCCCCCACAGACCCCACTGTCACTAACCCCACCCCCCAGTACCACGAGGGGAACACTACCCCTGCTCATGACTCCATCCCCATTGCCCCCACCATCACACCCACTCCAGTTACAGGTTCTGCCCCCACTCCCAGCTCTACACCCACACCAGATTCCAGCTCCCAGCCCTGCCGGGTTTTCACCATCCCCCCAGACTTCCCCCTCACTGAGGACAAACGATCAGTCCTCAGCAAAGGACTCACCTTCATCCCCCTCCGTCCACACATCAATGAATTTAATACATGCCGTGACGTCGAACAATTCTTCCGTCGCCTCCGCCTCTGAGCTTACTTTCACAATCAGGACTCCCACCCACCTTCCGAGGACCCCTTTGCCCACCTCCAACACACTCCATCCACCTGGACACCCCGCACTGGCCTATTACCTGCCCTCGACCTCTTCATTTCCAACTGCCGCCGGGACATTAACTGCCTCAACCTGTCTGCCTCCCTCCCCCACTCCAACCTCTCACACTCACAACGTGCAGCCCTCCAATCCCTCTGCTCCAATCCCAACCTCACCATCAAGCCAGCCGATAAAGGGGGTGCAGTGGTAGTCTGGCGCACTGACCTCTACACCGCTGAATCCAAACGTCAACTCGAGGACACCTCTTCCTACTGCCCCCTCGACCATGACCCCACCCCCCCATCACCAAATCATCATCTCCCAGACCATACAGAACCTCATCACCTCAGGAGATCTCCCACCCACAGCTTCCAACCTCATAGTCTGGGAATCCCGCACTGCCCGTTTCTACCTCCTTCCCAAGATCCACAAGCCTGACCACCCTGGCCGACCCATCGTCTCAGCATGCTCCTCCCCACTGAACTCATCTCTACCTACCTCGACACTGTCCTATCCCTCCTAGTCCAGGAACTCCCCACATACGTTCGAGACACAACCCACGCCCTCCACCTCCTCCAAGACTTCCATTTCCCTGGCCCCCAACGCCTCATCTTTACCATGGATATCCAATCCCTCTACACCTCCATCCACCATGACCAGGGCCTCCAAGCCCTCTGTTCTTTCTTCTCCCGATGTCCCCAACAGTACCCTTCCACCGACACTCTCATTCGTTTGGCCGAACTGGGCCTCACCCTTAATAATTTCTCCTTTGAATCCTCCCACTTCCTCCAGACCAAAGGGGTAGCCATGGGCACACGTATGGGCCCCAGCTATGCCTGTCTCTTTGTTGGCTACGTAGAGCAGTTGATCTTCCGTAATTACACCGGCACCACTCCCCACCTCTTCCTCCGCTACATTGATGACTGCATTGGCGCCACCTCGTGCTCCCGCGAGGTGGTTGAGCAATTCATCAACTTCACCAACACGTTCCACCCTGACCTTAAATTTACCTGGACCATCTCTGACACCTCCCTCCCCTTCCTGGACCTCTCCATCTCCATTAATGACGACCGACTTGACACTGACATTTTTTACAAACCCACGACTCCCACAGCTACCTGGATTACACCTCTTCCCACCCTACCTCTTGCAAAAATACCATCCCGTATTCCCAATTCCTCCGCCTCTGCCGGATCTGCTCCCAGGAGGACCAGTTCCACCACAGAACACACCAGATGGCTTCCTTCTTTAGAGACCGCAATTTCCCTTCCCACGTGGTTAAAGATGCCCTCCAACGCATCTCGTCTACATCCCACACCTCCGCCCTCAGATCCCACCTCTCCAACCGTAACAAGCACAGAACGCCCCTGGTGCCTTCCACCCTACCAGCCTTCGCATAAACCAAATCATCCACCGACATTTCCGCCACCTCCAAAAAGACCCCACCACCAGGGATATATTTCCCTCCCCACCCCTTTCCACCTTCCGCTAAGGCCGTTCCCTCCGTGACTACCTGGTCAGGTCCACGGCCTCCTACAACCCACCCGCCAATCCTGGTACATTCCCCTGCCACCGCAGGAACTGTAAAACCTGCGCCCACACCTCCTCCCAGACCTCTATCCAAGGCCCTAAAGGAGCCTTCCACATCCATCAAAGTTTTACTTGCACATCCACTAATATCATTTATTGTATACGTTGCTCCCGATGCGGTCTCCTCTACATTGGGGAGACTGGGCGCCTCCTAGCAGAGTGCTTTAGGGAACATCTCCGGGACACCGGCACCAATCATCCACACCACCCGTGGCCCAACATTTCAACTCCCCCTCCCACTCTGCCGAGGACATGGAGGTCCTGGGCCTCCTTCACCGCCGCTCCCTCACCACCAGACGCCTGGAGGAAGAACGCCTCATCTTCCGCCTCGGAACACTTCAACCCCAGGGCATCAATGTGGACTTCAACAGTTTCCTCATTTCCCCTTCCCCCACCTCACTCTAGTACCAAACTTCCAGCTCAGTAACTGTCCCCATGACTTGTCCGGACTTGTCCTTCCTGCCTATCTCCTTTTCTACCTATCCACTCCACCCTCTCCTCCCTGACCTGTCACCTTCATCCCCTCCCCCACTCACCCATTGTACTCTATGCTACTTTCTCCCCACCCCCACCCTCCTCTAGCTTATCTCTCCACGCTTCAGGCTCACTGCCTTTCTTCCTGATGAAGGGCTTTTGCCCGAAACGTTGATTTCGAAGCTCCTTGGATGCTGCCTGAACTGCTGTGCTCTTCCAGCACCACTAATCCAGAATCTGGTTTCCAGCATCTGCAGTCATTGTTTTTACCTCGTTATATTACACTGAGGCCCTGTTTACCCTCAGGCAAATTTAAAAGATCACAAGATAATGCACAGACAAGAGTAGGAGAATCTTCTCCAGTCTCTCAGTCTACATTTATCCCTCAATAATCATTAAAATCCTTCACTTGGTTATCATCTTGATCACCTTCATGGGATTTTGCTGATTGCACTGTGTTTCCTAATAACACAGCAGTGGATACACTTCATTTGCTGCAAAGCGCATTAGACCATCCTAAGCTTGTACAAGACTCTTATAAATCTAATTTTTTCTTCAAGGATCAGTTATCCCTAAAGTATAAATGTTGAGCATTCGCAAAACAAGTTCAATTAATAATTTCATGACCTTTTATGTGAATTTTCTGTCAGATGAACAAATATGTTGTATTAGGCATTTTACTAATTTGGCTTACTTGTTCAAACAACAGTTTCAGAAACAAAGGGCAGTGTAAAACTTGGCATTTTTAATACAATATGCAGCACCATCCATCTACATAACGGCACTTCATCATCAATTGTAAAATTAACCTTGAGATGTTTTCATGTGAAAGGTACAATGTAAATGGAAACATTTGCTTCTTGTTGCGATCCACTTCAGCACTGCAACGGACAGGAGTTAGCATCAAATCTATATTTGGATCAGAAATAGATTTCCCATGGACTTGTGTACACACCTGTTCCACAGCCACTTTGAGTCTCGACAAGGCACAGAAGAAAATTATTCTATCAAAATCTATCTTGATGTTATTCATACAATGCTTTATTTTTTTGAGGTGCAGTCATTATTGTTTATGCATATCTACAACTTGGAGAGTGAATCAAAAATGCTAGCCTGAATCAATCGAGAGTTCATTACATTGGACCATACATAGTGTGGCCATGACCAGTTTCTCGGAATATATAGGATTCTGAATATAAACAAACCCAGTAGTCAGTTTGCATGTATGATTCAGACCCATATACAGCAATATGACAAACAAGTAACAAATTAACTCTTATTTTCAGTGGTGCAGGTTGAGGTAGAAATTACATTTCTTTGTCTCTGTCATTGCAAGTTTGCTGAAATTACATGTGACGTTAAACTCATTCTTTTGTGCATTCACAGGACTTTCTCTCCACTTCTGAGGAAGCAACCTTGGCAGCATGAAAGCAGCTGCAAGAAATTAGCTGGACATCATCTCAGACTTGGGGGACGACTCCAGGCATAGTTTAACATTTCAGCTGGGATAATCACCTCTTACAAGACATTGTTGCTTCAAGAACTGCAAATAAGTGTCAGGTTAGATTATGCTTTTAAATCCTGGTGTGCCTCAGACGAAATGACCTTTTGATTTAGCAGAGGAGTTACTACCAACGAGGCAGCCTGAGCACTTTGAGTGCTCAGCTGTTAGCTAGATGATCACAACTACTTCTGACTGTGACTCAGATTCTTTTACCTCAGAGTAGGCTGGTTTACTAGTGCCAGGATGCTAAAATTAAACACAGGATGCCTTCCATTTACTTGGAGATTGGAGGGGATGCTGAAATTGAGTCACTGGTTCTTGCAAACTTGGCATGATACAGACATAGACAACACTGAAGCAATTTGTCAGATCTGACAGCGTCTACGGAGAGAGAAACAGAGTTAACATTTTGAGTCTGGCTTGACCCTTCCTCAGAACTAACATGACACTGACATGAGACAAAAAAAACGGCAGATGCTGAAATACAAAGTAGACAGGCAGGAGGCTGGAAGAACACAGCAAGCCAGGCAGCATCAAGAGGTGGAGAAGTCAATGCCTTCCACTGCTCCCTGCCACCAACCGGATCCATTCCTCCCACTGACCAACCAGGCCGTACCCTCTACCGATCTTCACCTATGCTGAAAATGTGTTGCTGGAAAAGCGCTGCAGGTCAGGCAGTATTCAAGGAGTAGGAGAATCGACGTTTCAGGCATTAGCCCTTCTTCAGGCTTATGCCCGAAACATCGATTCTCCTGCTCCTTAGATGCTGCCTAACCTGCTGCGCTTTTCCAGCAACACATTTTCAGCTCTGATCTCCAGCATCTGCAGTCTTCACTTTCTCCTCTCTTCACCTATCCCCACTCCACCACCCTGCCCTGCCTCCCCCTTTATCTGCAGCTCCCCCCACACCCACCCCCCCATCCTGAAGAAGGTTTACACCCGAAATGTTGACTTCTCCACCTCCTGATGCTGCCTGACTCTCTGTGTTCTTCAGCCTCCTGTCTGCCTATATGACATTGACATGAAACAGAGTTTGGAAATGAAAGCCACACCAACTTTCCATTCAGTGTGTGCAGACTGACGACAAAATGGGAGAAAGAATATATCCAATTATTGGTTTGAAAGCAATTCTAGAGTAAAACGCAGGTTCCTGCCGCTGATTTTTCCTTCTTTGTATTAGACCAATGGGTATCTGCTGGTGAGAGGTTTGCACATGACTGCAATGGCGACTCTGTCAGGGAGATTTTGTCTCGACAAAACTCTTGAGAAGTCTCATCACTGAAGTACAGGGTCAGGCAGCATTGCCAATCCCAAAGGTTCAATCAAACTGACCCCAATGTTGTTGCTCATCATTCATAAACATCGACAATGTGAAACCTGGTGCCACCATTCACACTAACAGTGCATCTTACACAGAATGTTGGTCCTTCGAAGCAACACTTTAATGTAAAAAATCTCTTAAGTTAGAATAAAATATTTGAGATAAATATAGGATATTTCCTCAAAAATAATATTTTGTTTTAATTGTTCCTGGGATCTGGGCAAATCTGACACTGGTTTTATTTACTTCCTCCTCTTAATTGGCCTGAGAATTTTTTGAAAAGTTCATTCAGTCAGGGGACCTGCGCTTCACTGGCTTGGCCAGCATTTATTTCCCATCCCTAATTATCCTTGAGAAGGTTGCCTCTCAAGGTGAGTTGCCTTCTTGAACTGCTACAATCTAGTTGGTGTAGCTACACCCATAGTTTTATTAGGCAAGGGTTCCAGTACTTTGACTCAACAACACAGAAGCAATGGCAATGTGTTTCCAAGGCAGGAATGGAGAGGAGCTCACAGATGATCGTGTTCCCATTTTTCTGCTGTCTATGTGCCACTAGATGGTAGAGGTCATGGATATGGAAGGCGCTCTTTCAGGAATCTTAGTCATTTTCTGCAGTGTGTCTTGTAGATGGTTCACAGTATTGTTATTGAGCTGCAGAGAATGGATATTTGATGGACATGATGCCAATCAAGTGGGCTGGATGGTGGCAAGCTTCTTGAGAGTTCTTGGAGCTGCACACATCCAGCGCAAGCAAGTGGGCAATATTCTATCACCTGCCTGACTTGTGCCTTGTAGATGGTGGACAGGCTTTGGGAAGTCAGGAAGTGAGTTACCACAGTATTCCTAGCCTTTTACCTGCTCATGTAGCTTCAGTATTTATATGGTTAGTCTAGTTTAGTTCCTGAACCACTATAGGCTTTGTGCCACTGACCTTTGGTTGCTCAGTGTGACTGCCATTCACTAGTGTTAAATAAGACACACAGCTAGCCGTCAAGCTGCTGCACACTGCAGAACCCACGAATCAGTCAGGTTTCGTGGACTGGCCATTCTAAATTGCCCATAGTGTCGAGGGATGTGCAGGCTAGGTGGATTATTCATGGTAAACACAGGGATAGGGTAGGTGGATTGGTATGGGTGGGTTGTGTCAGTGTGGACTCAATGGGCCAAATGGCCTGTGCCCACACTGTAGGGATTCTATGATATGTTCACTGGAAACCTCGATGAGTACAGAAAGATTTAATTGCATAACATCTTATCACATTATTATCTTTTTGGCTTTTATAACACACTGTTTGTATAATCTTCTTTTATTCAAAATGGCTGCATTGATTCAAGCAATATAACAGTGAATTAATTATAAAGTACTGCAGTGTATATGAACACATCTGGAATTCATAGGGTGCAGCTTATAAATGTCAGTTCTTTGTTCTGTGATGATCTTTAGTTTATTGATGTAAGTTGAGGGAAGCACGTTGAACTGGCTTGTTCTTACTCAAAACAATCCCAGGGGACCTTTGACGTGCAGGCAGACAGTGCTTTGGTTTCATACTGCAATGAAAGTGGCATCTGTAACTGTGGTGTTCTGTCACTGCTGAGTCAGCCTGTGTCTTAGATTCCAGAGAGGTAGCTTACCGCCATCACCTCCTGACTAAGAGGCAAGAGGGCTACCTATTGAACCACAACTGACACTACTTTAAGACAACTTTTCTCTTGTGACATTAAACAGATCCTTTAAAACTGACAAAGCAACGAGTGATCATTTCATGTTAACGTTTACTATTAGGTTAATTGAAGATTAAATCTTCTCGACATGAAAAATGCCACACTATATGTTGCATTGAACTCTTTGTGAAAGCAGCAAGAACAGGAAGATAGTATATTGAGAAACAGAAGAACATCAGACAAAACCGAAGGAACAAGGTCTCCTCCAGCACAGTTATTTTCCAATTGACCTGGTGAGAAGTCGGAAGGAGAGAGCACCAGTTGCCATAGCAAATCTGTGAACCACGTCTTTTATCACTTGTACTTACAGGATATTGGTCACTCAATTATTAGCTTTGATTCAGTACCTAAGTGGAGCTATGATTAACAAGTGACAATGATCGATCATCGACAGACTACAAGCTACTGAAGAGAATATTAACTTCAATTTTTCCTCTGTTAATTAATGAAACAAAAAACCTTTTATGATCTTTGATGCGATAGATGGTCTTGGTCATATTTCTCCAGTGTTAGGCTTACACATAAAGAAAATTGTTAAATGTTGTCAATAGTAGAATTGTAATGAAGTGACAAGTGCAATCGAACAGATAAAAGACAAGATTAGAAAGAAGAAGCGTTTTGTCAAAATCTTCTCAATGCCTGAAAAACACACCTGGAGCATGCTTGTGTGAGAAAGGGTTAGATTTGGTTGAGAAACATTTCTTGGATTAGAAACCTGCTAAATTCCCTCACAGGATTCTCACATGATGAATAGTCACTTCGACCAAGTATTTAATGTTTCCAAATTATTGCTGAGTTGTACTAAATGCACTTAGAACAATCATAGAGGTCAACAGCACATAAAGTGTCCTTCAAATCTGACCCTAATTCTAAAGCTATTTTTCAGCACTTGGCCTATAGCCTTGTATGCCTTGGTATTGCAAGTGTTCATCCAAATACTTCTTATATGTTTTGAGGGTGTCTGCCTCTACCTTTGTACAGGCAGTGTGTTCCAGATCCTCTCCACCCTTTGAGTAAAAATGTATTTCCTCATATCCCCTCGAAACCTCCTGCCTCTTCCTTTAAATCTATGCCCCCTTGTCATTGATCCCTCCACCAAAGGGAAATTCCCATCCTATCTATCCTGTCTATGCCCATCATAATTTTCTACATCTTAATCTGTTCCCCCTCAGCCTCCTCCGCTCCAAGGAAAGCAACCTCAGTCTACCAATCTCTCTTCATAACTAAAACTCTCCAGGCCAGGCAACATCCTAGTAAATCTTTGCACCCTCTCCAGTGCAATCATATCCCTACTATAACATGCATTCCAGAACTGTGCACAATGCAGCGAGAGTACATTTAAAAGGTCCACAGTTTCTGATTTAGTAGCTTTTTTAGAAGAGATACTGTGTAAATATAGGGAATACATAATTTTTTTAACAGTTCCTCTATGGAATGATATAGACTCGTGAAAATTAACGTCATTTTGACTCTAACGAGAAGGAGTGAAGTGATCATTCCTGAGGGCGGGAGGAGCAGGGCACCACCTCCAACCAAGCAAGTGTGGATGGAGGATGCTGAGAAACCCCAGTAAATTTGTGGTCTCTTAAACCTGAAAACATTCACAGAGAATTCAGGACCTGAGAAAGATGGAGAAGCTGATTGGCAGAAGACTCTCAGGCACCGGATTCTGACTCACCCGGCATATTCCTGCATAGCTGAGGAGAACACATCTTTGCAGCTCTACTCATTCTTCTTTCTGAAAGTATCTCACACCCCCAGGCAAGCAGTGAACAATCAAACTCAGTCTTATCTTATGCCCCTTCACATCATGCCTCACTGTCACTCTGCACAAAAGGTTTCCTTCCCTACTCTCTGCCTGAGGCATTACCAGTGCTGTCACCTCTCTATCTTTGCAAAAGGAGGAGACCACACTATTTGGCAACAAGTAGACATGTGAGATGGAAATGCAAGGGCTGGGGATTAGCCATCCAGTGATAGTCTCCTGGTTGACCACTGACAATGCATGTCCACTTGCTCCACCTGCGAGGGGGAATCCTGTTCCTGATGACTGCAGAGGCTGGAAGTTACCTTCCATGGGAGCCTGCAGCTCCTACTGGCCGTGAGAGCCTCCCTTCCAGTCATGAGAGTCTGAGGTTTCTGAGGCACTGGATTGAGAAATATGATCATCTGGCTGTAGGCCCTGTGTTGGAGGTTTCTCTCCTGGAGGGTCACGAGGCCGATGTAATGGCAATGGGTGTTGCTAGTGCTCCTCTTGCTGGCACTGTTAGTGGTGGTATGATCTCTGCTCCTGAACCTCAGCAGAAGCGGCAGACAAAGGTTCATTAGCTATTTCCAGACAACAGTGAAGCCTGGCTTAACAGAAGGGCAGCTGAAGGTGGGGTTGAAGTATCAGTCTAACAAAGCACTATCCAAGAAGTTGGCCATTGCCAATCAAACGGGGATGACAGTCTCCAAGACACAAAGTGCTTTGAATAGCAGTCACCCATTGGCCATGGTTGGAGAGCTGTAGTGCAAACGATCAAAACCTTCCCAACTTGTTAATTTCCCTGTGGAATATCCTCCTGTTATGCACTGTGCCATAATGTTCCTGACAGCATGCAAACAGGTCAGGAAACAGACTAGAAGCAAAATCAGAATGTATAAATGAATGATGAATGAATGATTTTATTGTCACATGTATTTCACAGTGAGAAAAACCAGTAAGGTACAGTGAAAAGCTTTTCCACTATTGTCACAACCTGGCACCATTTTGAATAGTTTTAAGAATAAGAAGAAAAAAGAAAGATATAGCTTAAAGAGATCAGTCCTGAGCCAACTCATTGTCAATGATGTCATCTCTCCTTCACCACCTTGCCACCATCTACACTGGATCCAACCAATGTTGAAGCTGCCACCCCCCCAGGTGCAATCTTTCGCTGCTCTCCACCATTCTCCTCTGCCACTGCCTGTGGCAGACCCACCAAAGTCAGAGTTGCATCTCGCCACCAAGCCTACCTTGTTGATGTTGCCCTTGCGCCACCACTTCGCCTCTTCCAGTGCCAGACCCAACCAACGATTATGTTGAATTCAGTTTTATAATTTAGTTCTAATCTACTGACCCTTTGGAGATCCCCACTCTGCTCAGGGCAAGGCACAAAAGCATGAGATCATATCAGGACTCTGTCCCAAAATCATGTTCCCACTCAACTCACCCTCAATCCATCTCTGAGGTAAAAACAAGGTAAAAACAATGACTGCAGATGCTGAAAACCAAATACTGGATTAGTGGTGCTGGAAGAGCACAGCAGTTCAGGCAGCATCCAACGAGCAGCGAAATCGACGTTTCGGGCAAAAGCCCTTCATCAGGAATAAAATGAAGGGCTTTTGCCCGAAATGTCGATTTCGCTGCTCGTTGGATGCTGCCTGAACTGCTGTGCTCTTCCAGCACCACTGATCCAGTACTCAATCCATCTCTGTCAGGCTGGGGAAATTCCCTCAACAATCTGAAGAGAGGAAACATAAATTAGCAGAGAGGGGGAAAGCAAGAAGATAGATAGACTGGTGACTGAAAATATCAACTAACAAGAAAGAAATACGTGATATGTTTCTGCAAACAATTCATGTGGAAAATCCAAAAATCATAAAATAAAAAAGACAAAGGCAAAAATAACAATGAGAAATGGATGAAGTGAGAAACAATTTGAAGGATAGAGAGTAAAAATGAGATGGGATAGCAAGTTAGAAAATGAAGCATTAGGGTAAAAATGGGTTGTGAGTGCTGTTAAATGAAAACACTTAAAGCACTTGTACTAATTTCGTCTCACCCCTACTTTAGCAGAGAGGCATTGAGAATGTTAAACAGCAAAGAACTTAATTGGAATCTGTGAAATCATTAAATGTAACAACAGTGACATATTGTTCAAATTTATGGAGGAGGAATATTTAGGAAGATCTTTTACGATGGAAGGAATGGCATCCTACCGCGCTGCAGGATTCCATAAAAATAGCTGAAAATTGGTTTTAATTAAATAAAACATAAGGAAAGAGTCTTACTTAAACAGCTTACTGCAAATGTTTCTGCTGGACATTCTGGATAGTTAGATGCTCGGTATATTTGGGTGAGTGAAGTGTTAATAAAAAGATAAGGATTTGCATTTATATAGCACTTCTCGTGGTATATTGAAGTAGTTTGTAGCCAAAGAAGTCCTATTGAAGTGTTGTAATGAAGGAAAGACTGCAGTCAATGTCTGACAATGAATAATGACCTGATAATCTTCTTTTGGAATGTCTGATTGAGGGGCAATAGACAATAGACAATAGACAATAGATGCAGGAGTAGGCCATTCTACCCTTTGAGCCTGCACCACCATTTATTATGATCATGGCTGATCATCCTCAATCAGTATCGTGTTCTTGCCTTATCTCCATAACCCTTGATTCCACTATCCTTGAGAGCTCTATCCAACTCTTTCTTAAACGAATCCAGAGACTGGGCCTCCACTGCCTTGTGGGGCAGAGCATTCCACACACCCACCACTCTCTGGGTGAAGTTTCTCCTCAACTCTGTCCTAAATGGCCTACCCCTTATTTTTAAGCTGTGTCCTCTGGTTCAGGACTCACCCATCAGCAGAAACATGTTTCCTGCCTCCACAGTGTCCAATCCTTCAATAATTTTATACGTCTCAATCAGATCTCCTCTCAGTCTTCTAAACTCAAGGGTATACAAGCCCAGTCGCTCCAATCTTTCAACATAAGATAGTCCCGCCATTCCAGGAATTGACCTCGTGAACTTACGCTGCACTCCCTCAATAGCCAGAATGTTTTTCCTCAAATTTGGAGATCAGAACTGCACACAAAATTCCAGATGTGATCTCACCAGGGCCCTGTACAGCTGCAGAAGAACCTCTTTGCTTCTATACTCAATCCCTCTTGTTATGAAGGCCAGCATGCTATTAGCTTTCTTCACTACCTGCTGTACCTGCATGCTTGCCTTCATTGACTGGTGTACAAGAACACCCAGATCTCTTTGCATTGCCCCTTTACCTAACTTGACTCCATTTAGGTAGTAATCTGCCTTCCTGTTCTTTCCACCAAAGTGGATAGCCACACATTTATCCACATTAAACTGCATCTGCCATGCATCTGACCACTCACCTAACCTGTCCAGGACATCCTATAATCTCCTAACATCCTCTTCACATTTCACCCTGCCACCCAACTTTGTATCATCAGCAAATTTGCTAATGGTACTATTAATACCATCTTCTATATCATTGATACATATTGTAAAAAGCTGCGGTCCCAGCACTGATTCCTGTGGTACCCCACTGGTCACTGCCTGCCATTCCGAAAGGGAACCATTTATCACTACTCTTTGTTTCCTGTCAGCCAACCAATCTTCAATCCAAGTCAGTACTTTGCCCCAATACCATGCGCCCGAAGTTTGCTCACTAAATACCATGCGCCCATGCAGCAAATAAAAACAAGCAAGAGGCTGGAAGAGCACAGCAAGCCAGGCAGCATCAGGAATTGGAGAAGTCTACATTTCGAGTATAACCCTTCTTCCGAACTGGGGTGTGGGTAAGGGGAGCTGCAGATAAAGGGGGTGGTGGGAGCAGGGTGGTGAAGTGGGGATAGGTGAAGCATCTGCAGATGCGTTTGTCGCTAACCATGGGGCAAATGTTCGCCAGGACACTAGGGAGATTTCTCCTGTCCTTCAAAATAGTGACAGTAGCATTGGGCTTTTCAAAGGGTTTTTCGCAGTGAGGCCTAATGAGGGTTTTCAGGCTATTTCTCCAAATCCACCTCATTAACTACCAACCATGCCCCTGTGGCTTGTCTCAAGTGTGATTTCAGCCTTATCTTATCACTGTTCTCAGATCAACTCACCACTCAGCGGATATCCGCCAAAAGACTGGCATCTTTAACAGCCATTGTGCACCTCGATGAGCATTAACATTCTGAAACTGCTTGCTGAACCAAGAATGGAGTCTGAGCATGTTGAGGAAGTGGAAGATGGCCTTGTCATTTTTCAACAGAGACCTTCAGGTTCCGGTGGACAGGGTGGTCCAGGGGAGAGGGATTGTCTTCCTCGAGGATTGGCAGAACAGGACCTATCACCGGGCCACACCAGCCTGGTCTGAGCCAGCCACCAGGGTCAGTGCTATCTCCAGGGTGAGGAGGAACAGCCAGCAATGCTGATAGAAGTTCAGTGACTTTCTCCGCTGCACCAGTGTGCCACACTGTTCTCTCTGCTACCTCACACTCACTGTACCTCCCGCTGCTCTGATCTCCCACCCAAGCTCATGCTCTGACACTCTCGCTATTACAAGCAAGCTTGTCCTTCACACTGTGTCTCCGCAGTCCATTCCACCCTGGACATGAGGGAGCTGCTATGAAAAGACATAAAGATATCAAATCTGGCCCAAGCCGCGGATAGCTTCTGAAGGTGTGTCTGTACAAAGTGTCTACTCTATATCTAACAATGCGCAATCTGATATAGAACCAGTTGACTCTCATACAAAATGTCTAAAATGGAAAGCAGTCCATTTCCTTGGCACCTACAAATTTCAGAACTCCTGCGCTGGGCTGAATTGTGTTCAAAGGAGGACATGATGATAAGAGGTTTAGATATAATGCCCCTGAATCATCTATCTGCACTGCCTTTGAACATAGCTCAATATTGGAAGTACTAATTTACTCCTACATGTAGTGAGTAATTGATTGGTTCAACCAATTTCTACACGTTTAAAGGTTAGAACACAATTGATGAGAAATGCCAGTTTAAAAATCATAAATTTTCTTCAAATGAGCAGCAAAAATGCTGCCATGCTTCAAAACTTCACAGAGAAATACTTCTACTGGCTCTCCTAATGAAAGCAAATAGGTAATATATAATTTAAAAAGAAAAAAAATTCTACTTCAGATGCAGCTGAACTTCCCTTTCTATTCAGCTGCAAATGAGCTGGTTTTGAAATTGCCTGAGTTACTATTTTTACCAATGTAAATAAGACTGACAATGTGACCATAATCTAATTTAACATCAAACAGAGCCCAGTTCAGGCAAATTAATGGGCTTTACTTCAAACTGTCAAAGTCACTCATAATATACCGCAATGGAAATAACCACTCACATTTCTAATTTTTTCAAAGCTTCAAGAAACAAAAATGCAAAATATATTCTTTTTCTCATTTATGTTTTGTTCCACCTCAGTTTTTTGCCAATCGCAACTACAAAGTTCTTTCATTTATTTTCAGTTTTCCGCTTTTCAATTTAGCTATCATTCGCTAACTGAGATTACAATGACAGTCACTGTGAAGGCTTGTTGGCAATGCCAAACAAAATCAATGCAAGTTGAAACAAGGAAATCTATAATGGCCGTTGTCATGGTGGAAATTATGTCAATTCATCACACTCTCGATTTATCTTGTGTGCAAATGGAGGGACATTTACATAGGAAACATCATTAACCCTACTTTGTAAAATCTACTTGTTTCTTGTCACCATAACATGCATTCAGATAGCGCCTTTCATGTGATAAAACAAAGAAAAGAGCTAGATGTTTAACAACATTATTTTTATAGCAGGGAGACCAGAACTGAATGCAGTATTCCAAAAGTGGCCGAACCAATATTCTGTACAGCTGCAACATGACATCCCATTTCCTATACTCAATGCACTGACCAATAAAGGCAAGCCTTCTTCACTACGATGTGAGAGCTAAAGGAATCTCATATCTTTACAATCATAGAATCCCTATTGTGTGGAAGCAGGACAAACTGGCCCATCAAGTCTACACCAACCCCCTAAAGAGAGCCCACCTAAGCAAATCCCTCTAACCTATCACTCTGCATTCCCCCATAGCTGCACATCCCTGGACACTATTGGCAATTTATCATGGCCAGTCCACCTAACCTGCACATCTTTGGACTGTGGGAGAAAAGCAGAACACCCGGAGGAAACCCATCCAGGCACAGGGGGAATGTGTAAATTCCACACAGACAATCAACTATGGGTAGAACTGAACACAGGGGTCCCTGATGTGTGAGGCAGTAGTGCTAACCACTGAGCCACCATGCCATCCAGGCCTTGGCAATTCAAGGCATGGCTATCAATGGTAGAGCAATTAAAGGAAGCCAGAATTAGAAAAGCATAGAAATGTAATAGGTCTGGAGGAGAACACTATGAATGATGGGTGACCGGCTATTAAGCAATATGGAAACAATGGATAAAGATGTTCAAAATGGGGTTATGCCATCTTGTGATCCAATGGAAGTCAACAAGCAGCAGAAGGGTGACAGGGGAGTTGATCCACACGAGGATACAGCCAGCAAAGTTTGGGTGATGCAAAGTTTAGCTTAGTACAACACATTGTCAAACCCCATTGGCTGGGTTTTATGGGATCAGAGGGAGGTGGGTGTTGCCCCCTTGCCCTACCATCTCCCCACCCTCCAAAAAATAGAAGAAAGGTTCATTCAAAACCAATCAGCTTTTAAAAGGCCTGTTTCTCAGTGGATAGGAAGTCTGACCATTGAGTGGGGTTGTTTGGCAGTTTACCCAATCCGGGTCAGACCGGATCTTAGTAATGGACAAGGAGACTCACAAGGAACATCCATGACATCTTAGCACAGGTAAGTGTGTTTTAAAGGCAAGCAAGGATTGGGGAGTGTAAATATCTGGGGTGAGGGGAATGGGTTATAGTAACCAAGCAGGGAGGAACAAAGAGGGGAGAATCCTGTTGATGTGCACAAGGCTCCTTGTGAATGATATGCACACTCTTCCTCCTTGTATTTTCCACCAGAGTTGTAACAAAACAGGGCTCAGATGCTGACACATCTTCCACTATCTAATGGTTTCTAACAAAGCAGTTCGGTGATGCTGTGACACACCTCTAGAGCAGGTGGGACTTGACCCCAGATCTCCTGGCTCAGAGGTAGGGACACTGTAACTGCACTCCAAGAGTTCTCCCTTCTGATCCTGATATTCTCTAATCCATCCTTACAGTGATCTTATGACATACCTTTGAAGCAAGTAGGACTTGAACCCAGGCCTCCTGGCCCAGAAGTCAGGTCATTAACACCATGCCACAAAAGCTCTCTACTTTTTTTTCTTCTTTTTTTTTAACCCCCACACTACCGCCTAATCGCGGTAGTGCTTATTTTTTTCCCCAGCACCCATGGTGTGTGTGTGTAGATGTGAGACACAGTGAAAGACACAAAGTGCACAAATCTTTATTCGATTTCCACCACCAGGAAGATATGAAAAATACCCGAGTGGCCAGTGACAAGCACTGCCCTTCAAACCAAAGGGCAATGCTGTGTGAGCAAAAAGCTCTCTACTTTTTTTTTCTTTTTTTTTCACAACTCCAGGGTGTCGGTGGACACCGCGTGCTCCTTCTCCAAGGACACCCGGGCGAATCTCCTGTTTATTTTTTTTTTATTTTTTTTTTTTTCTATCCCCACACTACCGCCTAAGTGCGGTAGTGCTTATTTTTTTCCCCAGCACCCATGGTGTGTGTGTGCAGGTGTGAGACACAGTGAAAGACACAAAGTGCACAAATCTTTATTCGATTTCCACCACCAGGAAGATATGAAAAATACCCGAGTGGCCAGTGACAAGCACTGCCCTTCAAACCAAAGGGCAATGCTGTGTGAGCAAAAAGCTCTCTACTAAGTGTTTAATGACAATTGAGGCTCAATGAATACATTAAGTGGGCAATAATTGACCAATTAAGACCCTCATTAAGGTCGAAGAGTGGATGGGCAAAGTGGGCAGGTTACCACCCCCGACATCAATGGGAACAAGTCACGGTGGGCAGGGAGGCAGCATACTGGGTGTCTGACATATTTTGTGCTCTCCCTCACTGAAAACACACATGGTGCGAGGCTGCCAAATCCAGCCTTGTGACTTATAGCAGACTATGAACCTGTCTCTCAGACTGGGTAAAAACAAAGACTGCAGATGCTGAAAACCAAATACTGGATTAGTGGTGCTGGAAGAGCACAGCAGTTCAGGCAGCATCCAACCAGCAGCGAAATCGACGTTTCGGGCAAAAGCCCTTCATCAGGAATAAAGACAGTGAGCCTGAAGCATGGAGAGATAAGCTAGAGGAGGGTGGGGGTGGGGAGAGAGTAGCATAGAGTACAATGGGTGAGTGGGGGAGGAGATGAAGGTGATAGGTCAAGGAGGAGAGGGTGGAGTGGATAGGTGGGAAAGAAGATAGGCAGGTCGGACAAGTCCGGACAAGTCAAGGGGACAGTTACTGAGCTGGAAGTTTGAAACTAGGATGAGGTGGGGGAAGGGGAAATGAGGAAGCTGTTGAAGTCCACATTGATGCCCTGGGGTTGAAGTGTTCCGAGGCGGAAGATGAGGCGTTCTTCCTCCAGGCGTCTGGTGGTGAGGGAGCGGCGGTGAAGGAGGCCCAGAACCTCCATGTCCTCGGCAGAGTGGGAGGGGGAGTTGAAATGTTGGGCCACGGGGCGGTTTGGTTGATTGGTGCGGGTGTCCCGGAGATGTTCCCTAAAGCGCTCTGCTAGGAGGCACCCAGTCTCCCCAATGTAGAGGAGACCACATCGGGAGCAACGGATACAATAAATGATATTGATGGATGTGCAGGTGAAACTTTGATGGATGTGGAAGGCTCCTTTAGGGCCTTGGATAGAGGTGAGGGAGGAGGTGTGGGCACAGGTTTTACAGTTCCTGCGGTGGCAGGGGAAAGTGCCAGAATGGGAGGGTGGGTCGTAGGGGGGTGTGGACCTGACCAGGTAGTCACGGAGGGAACGGTCTTTGCGGAAGGTGGAAAGGGGTGGGGAGGGAAATATATCCCTGGTGGTGGGGTCTTTTTGGAGGTGGCGGAAATGTCGGTGGATGATTTGGTTGATGCGAAGGTTTGTAGGGTGGAAGGTGAGCACCAGGGGCGTTCTGTCCTTGTTACGGTTGGAGGGGTGGGGTCTGAGGGCAGAGGTGCGGGATCCTCAGCAAAGGACTCACCTTCATCCCCCTCCGTCCACGCATCAATGAATTTAATACACGACGTGACATCGAACAATTCTTCTGTCGCCTCTGCCTCCGAGCTTACTTTCACCATCAGGACTCCCGCCCACCTTCCGAGGAGCCCTTCGCCCACCTCCAACACACTCCATCCACCTGGACACCCCGCGCTGGCCAATTACCTTCCCTCGACCTCTTCATTTCCAACTGCCGCCGGGACATTAACCGCCTCAACCTGTCGTCCCCCCTCCCCCACTCCAACCTCTCACCCTCACAACGTGCAGCCCTCCAATCCCTCTGCTCCAATCCCAACCTCACCATTAAGCCAGCGGATAAAGGGGGCACAGTGGTAGTCTGGCGCACTGACCTCTACACCGCTGAATCCAAACGCCAACTCGAGGACACCTCTTCCTACTGCTCCCTCGACCATGACCCAACCCCCCATCACCAAACCATCATCTCCCAGACCATACAGAACCTCATCACCTCAGGAGATCTCCCACACACAGCTTCCAACCTCATAGTCCGGGAACCCCGCACTGCCCGGTTCTACCTCCTTCCCAAGTTCCACAAGCCCGACCACCCTGGCCGACCCATTGTCTCAGCATGCTCCTGCCCCACTGAACTCATCTCTACCTACCTTGACACTGTCCTATCCCCCCTAGTCCAGGAACTCCCCACATACGTTCGAGACACCACCCACGCCCTCCACCTCCTCCAAGACTTCCGTTTCCCCGGCCCCCAACGCCTTATCTTCACCATGGATATCCAATCCCTCTACACCTCCATTCGCCATGACCAGGGCCTCCAAGTTTTTCCTCTCCAGACGTCCCCAACAGTACCCTTCCACTGACACTCTCATTCGTTTGGCCGAACTGGTCCTCACCCTTAACAATTTCTCCTTTGAATCCTCCCACTTCCTCCAGACCAAAGGTGTAGCCATGGGCACACGTATGGGCCCCAGCTATGCCTGTCTCTTTGTTGGCTATATAGAACAGTTGATCTTCCGTAATTACACCGGCACCACTCCCCACCTCTTCCTTCGCTACATTGATGACTGCATTGGCGCCACCTCGTGCTCCCGCGAGGTGGTTGAGCAATTCATCAACTTCACCAACACATTCCACCCTGACCTTAAATTTACCTGGACTATCTCTGACACCTCGCTCCCCTTCCTGGACCTCTCCATCTCCATTAGTGACGACCAACTTGACACTGACATTTTTTACAAACCCACCAACTCCCACAGCTACCTGGATTACACCTCTTCCCACCCTATCTCTTGCAAAAATGCCATCCCGTATTCCCAATTCCTCCGCCTCTGCCGTATCTGCTCCCAGGAGGACCAGTTCCACCATAGGACACACCAGATGGCCTCCTTCTTTAGAGACCGCTATTTCCCTTCCCACGTGGTTAAAGATGCCCTCCAACGCATCTCATCCACATCCCGCACCTCCGCCCTCAGACCCCACCCCTCCAACCGTAACAAGGACAGAACGCCCCTGGTGCTCACCTTCCACCCTACAAACCTTCGCATCAACCAAATCATCCACCGACATTTCCGCCACCTCCAAAAAGACCCCACCACCAGGGATATATTTCCCTCCCCACCCCTTTCCACCTTCCGCAAAGACCGTTCCCTCCGTGACTACCTGGTCAGGTCCACACCCCCCTATGACCCACCCTCCCATTCTGGCACTTGCCCCTGCCTCCGCAGGAACTGTAAAACCTGTGCCCACACCTCCTCCCTCACCTCTATCCAAGGCCCTAAAGGAGCCTTCCACATCCATCAAAGTTTCACCTGCACATCCACCAATATCATTTATTGTATCCGTTGCTCCCGATGTGGTCTCCTCTACATTGGGGAGACTGGGCGCCTCCTAGCAAAGCGCTTTAGGGAACATCTCCGAGACACCCGCACCAATCAACCAAACCGCTCCGTGGCCCAACATTTCAACTCCCCCTCCCACTCTGCCGAGGACATGGAGGTTCTGGGCCTCCTTCACCGCCGCTCCCTCACCACCAGACGCCTGGAGGAAGAACGCCTCATCTTCCGCTTCAGAACACTTCAACCCCAGGGCATCAATGTGGACTTCAACAGTTTCCTCATTTCCCCTTCCTCCACCTCATCCTAGTTTCAAACTTCCAGCTCAGTAACTGTCTCCTTGACTTGTCCGGACTTGTCCGACCTGCCTATCTTCTTTTCCACCTATCCACTCCACCCTCTCCTCCTTGACCTATCACCTTCAACTCCTCCCCCCACTCACCCATTGTACTCTATGCTACTCTCTCCCCACCCCCACCCTCCTCTAGCTTATCTCTCCACGCTTCAGGCTCACTGCCTTTATTCCTGATGAAGGGCTTTTGCCCGAAACGTCGATTTCGCTGCTGGTTGGATGCTGCCTGAACTGCTGTGCTCTACCAGCACCACTAATCCGGTCTCTCAGACTGCCAAGTGGATTGATAAGAAACCTTTATGAATGTATTTTCTCCATCAGTGCAGCTTACAGACAAAGGACTAATGGTCCATTCTAGATAACTGCCCAGTGGTAGTCCCAGTCCACTTCAAGGTCCAGCTTCTCTGTAATTGACTTGGCAGTCTCTGCACAGAAAGCCAGTGCCTGGATGCAACCCATTGACTCTGAGCTACTACAACATCTGACATCCAGATCAGAAAACGGTCAGTTTAAAGAGGGAGGTTCTGACTTAGGGTAAGGAAACCACTGCGATGATGAATCTTTGTCTTGTTTAATGCAGCTTGAAGGCTTGATCCATCAAGCTGCACATAAAAAGATTTAACAAATTAACCTGATGGGCTCTCCTTTAGTGGGGCTTCCAGCTAGAACCATCCGGGTTCCCAAATATATTATTAAACCCAATTGTGCACATCAAAGGCATTCACACCTGAATCAAGCAGCATCTTCAACCAACTACTGGTAAGTCCTTGTCAGCAACATCAGAATAGGGTGGGCATGTCATATCATACGCTTTACACAACGCCCAAAAGAGTATCATTGGGACATCATGCAATAGTATGAAGAGACAGTGGATCAGTTAGGACTATATTCACTAGAGTTTAGAAGATTGAGGGGGTCACATAGAAACCAATATAATTCTAAAATGACTAGACGGAGTAGATGCAGGAAGAATGGTCCCGATGATCAGGGAGACCAGAACCAGTGCTGATTGTCTAAGGATACAAGGTACCTCTGTCCAAGGCCCTAAAGGATTTTTTCATATCCGGCAGGTATTTTCCCGCATATCCGTCTAACTCAGCTACTGTATCCATCACTCTCAATGTGGTCTCCTCCGGGAGACGGAACGCCAACTCACGGAGCATTTCATGGAATATCTCTAGGACACACACAGCAAATAATCCCACCACCCTGTGGCCGTCCACTTCGACACCTCCTCCGACTCCCCCAATGTTATGCAAGTCCTTGACCTTCTCCACCACCAAATCAAAGCCACCTGATGACTGGAGGAAAACACCTCATCTTCCTCCTTGGGACCCTTCAACCACACAGTATCAACATCAACTTCTCTAGTTTCCAAATCTCCCCTCCACCCACCTTATCCCCGATCCAACCCTCCAACTCGGCTCCACCTGTCCTACTTGTCCATCTTCCTTCCCAGCTAATCCACTCCACCCTCCTCACTAACACAATTACCCTCCACCTGCAGCCACCTATAGCCTTCCCAGCTACCGCCCTCCTAACCCCAACCCCATACCCCCCCACCCTCCTATTTATCTCCCAGCCCCCTTCCCCTCTCCACATTCCTGAGGAAGGGCTTGTGCCTGAAACATCGACTCTCTGGCTCCTTGGATGCTGCCTGACCTGCTGTGCTTTGCCAGCGCAAGAGTGATGAACATGTGGAATTCTCTGCAACAGAGAACAGTTGAGGCCAAAATATTGAACGTTTTCAAGAAGGAGATAGATATTAAGATATTTATAGGTTACATAAATATTTAGCCTTAGGGATCAAATGGCGTGGAGAGAAAGCAGGAACAGGATACTGAGTCGATGATCAACTACAATTATTGAATGTCACAGCAGCCTCAGAGGGCTGAATGACTTATTCCTGCTTCTATTTTCTATGTTTTTTTTATTGCAGTGAGAAAGAAATAGTCAAGGAGAAGGGTGTATTCTCTGTAGCTGACTAAGTTAAAGGTAATAGCTACTTAAAATAAAAAGCATGTGTTTTCACAAGCGTTAGTGGCTGGTCAGAATATAGGATAGAATGGAAAATGAAACTGCAAGCTAGAAAGGCAAAAAAAAATCTATCAGATAGGTTTTACAAGTATTTGAAAAGGAAAAAGAAACTAAGTAAAGTGAGCATCAATCTGCTAGACAGTGAGTCTGGGGAAATCATCATAAAACAAAAAAATGACAGATGTTTTGTGTTTGTCTTCACTGCAGGGGACACCACTCACATCCCAGAAATAAGTGTAAATCGATGTGAAAAGGAGGGAAAGATCTTAACATAAATAGTAAAATACTACTAAGAAAATTATTGGAACCAAACAAGTCCGTAGATCCTAATGGATCTCATCATCGGGTCTTTAAGGGTGTGACTACAGAAGTAGTGGATGCTTTGATTTTAACGTTTCAAAATTATTTACATTTTGGAAAGGTTCCATTAGATTGGAAAATAGTGAATGTAACAGTTCCATGCAAGAAAGGAGGGAGATAGAAAACAAGAACATTCAGTAGAGTTAGCTTAATATCTTTCATCAGGAAAACGATAGAATCTATTATTAATGAGTTTATAGCAGGGCACTTAGAAAATCCCAGTGCAATCAGGCAGAGCCAACATGATTTAGTGAAAGAGAACTCACTTTTCATTTATTTTTTTAGAATTCTCTGAGGAAGTAAGAAACAACATGGATAAAGGGGAACATATGGATATGGTGTTTTTCGGTTTCCAGAAGGCATTTGACAAGACTCCATGTCCAAGGTTACCAGACAAAGTAAAAGCCCACTGCATTGGGCACATTTCAGCATGAATTGAGGATTGGTTAACTAACAGGAAATGGAGAGTAGACATTATTGGGTCACTCCATCAAGGACATGAAGGGGATCCTTCCATATCCACCACAAATTCACCTGCACCTCCACACACATAATTTATTGCATCCGCTGCACCCAATGTGGCCTCCTCTATATTGGGGCGACAGGCCGCCTACTTGCGGAACATTTCAGAGAACACCTCTGGGACACCCGGACCAACCAACCCAACCGCCCCGTGGCTCAACACTTTAACTCCCCCTCCCACTCCACCAAGGACATGCAGGTCCTTGGACTCCTCCATCACCAAACCATAGCAACACGACAGTTGGAGGAAGAGCGCCTCATCTTCCGCCTAGGAACCCTCCAACCACAAGGGATGAACTCAGATTTCTCCAGTTTCCTCATTTCCCCTCCCCCCACCTTGTCTCAGTCAAATCCCTCGAACTCAGCACCGCCTTCCTAACCTGCAATCTTCTTCCTGACCTCTCCGCCCCCACCACCACTCTGGCCTATCACCCTCACCTTGACCTCCTTCCACCTATCACATTCCCAACTCCCCTCCCCCAAGTCCCTCTCCCTACCTTTTATCTTAGCCTGCTGGACACACTTTCCTCATTCCTGAAGAAGGGCTCATGCCCGAAACGACGATTCTCCTGTTCCTTGGATGCTGCCTGACCTGCTGTGCTTTTCCAGCAACACATTTTCAGCATTATTGGGTCATTTTCAAGTTGGCAAGTTGGAGTGGCACAGGGAGCAATCTGGTACTTCAGGAAAGTATTTTGTGAAGAGAACATAAGGAGTGTACAAACTGATTTAGATAGGTTAAATGAGTAGACAAAAACATGATATATGCAGTTAAAGAAGGAAAACGTGAACATATCCATTTTGGCGGGAAGGATAATAAAGCAATATACTGTTTAAATGGAGGGAGAACTCTGAGGTACAGAGGAAATTGGATGTCATGGTATATGAATCACAAAAAAAAACAGGCACAGCAAGTGATTAGAAATCCATGTGGAAAGTTGTTGTTTATTGCAAGGGGAATGGAATATAAAACTAGACTTGTTATGTTTCAGCTTCACAGGGCATTTGGTAAGGGCCACATCTAGGATACTGTGTGCAGTTTTGCTTTCCTATTTTAAGAAACAGACTTAATTCCATTGGAAGTTCAAAAATCATTCGCTCGATTGATCCTGGGATGGATGTTGGATGGATGGATGGGGGTGACAGGGACAGGGGGTGATATCTTATGAGGAAAGTTGGTTGGACTGGGCCTCTGTCAGTTGGGACTTTGAACGAGAATTAGAATCATATGAAACATATAAGATGCCGGGGGGGAAGAGGCTGCTGTGGTGTAATGGTAGCGTTCCCTAACTCATCAGCCAGAAAGCTTGGGTTTAAGTCTCATCTGCTCCTGAAGAATGTCATATCATGTCTGAACGGATTGATTGAACAATATTTACATGGAGAAACATGGAAATATTTTCAAAATGTTTGACGAAAATCCTGAGGGAATATAAGAGGATGGATACTGAAGGATTTTTTTTACCTGTGAGAAAGTAAATGAGTTATATTTGCTCATTGTAAAGATTTATTTTTAATTTTTCCATTTATTTGGATTGAAATCAGAGGAGGACTGTTTCAGAAACCAAGAACTGTGGAAGGGATTGCTGCACTTTATAAAATCACGCCAGCAGCCCTTATTGTAAATGTTACTTATATTGTTGGTTTTGCCAAACATTCTCTACCTTCTGCAATAAAGTGAAAAGTACCTGGAAGAGAGAGATCAACTAAAGTCCTCACAAGCAACAGGATAATCTCAGAGAACCTTGGAAACAGCACCCATTGAACTGCCTTCCCAGGTTTCCCCCCAGCCATGACATCAATGTTTATTCTGTGTCTATCTGCAAGTATGTGGAAGCTTTATAAGGGGGCTAGAGTTTTAGCTGGTAGTTATATGTCGACAGTTCATAATTGTTTACCTGGAGCTAGAATCTGTTTATTTGTAATAAGTAGTGATTGTCGTTAAAAACAGAAACCTGGTCTGTACTTTCTGTAAACCTGGGTCTAAACAAATCAGATAAATTGGGGGATTTTGCATCCTTTGATAAAATCTTTAACTTTGTGATGAGTCTGGGAATAGTGGGGCTTGATTTCCATTCAATTTGAGCTGGATTTATTGTTGTTACATGTACCAAGATACAGTGAAAAGTGTTGTTTTGCATGCTATACAGGCAGATTGTACCATACAAAGTGCATCAGGGTAGCAGAACAGAGTGCAGAATACAGTGTTACAGCCACATAGAAGTAACAGAGAGAGAGATCAGAGTTAACATTTGAGAGGTCTGTGCAAACGTCTGAGAACGGGGGGGAAGAAGCTGTTCTTGAATCTGTTTGTAAAGGTGTACAAACTTCTATAACTTCTGCCTGATGGAAGAGGGTGGAAGAGAGGAGAACCAGAGTAGGTGGGGTCTTCATTTATGTTGGTTGCTTTCCTGAGGCAGTGGGAAGTATAGATGGAGTCAATGCATGGAAGGTTGGTTTAAATGACGGACTGGGCTGTGTCCACTATTCTCTGCAGTTTTTTTGTGGTCTTGGGAAGAATAGTCGCAATAATGAAGTATGACATGACAGGATCGGGCATCCCTGGCTCTGTCAGCATGATGTACTCATCCCTAATCACCTAGAAGACACTTAAGAGTCAACTATACAAATACACACAAATAAATGGATATATCTCTCCAAATTTTGTTCACATTTTTTATCCGTTGAGTTGCATTTTATTATTTTCTCCACTAAAGGTATTACAACAAAATCTGGCACATAGATAGAGTGTGGTCCAGATAAAAAAAAGATTAGTTTTTGGTAAAAGTGCAGATTTCAATGCAGGAATATTTTGGAAGGATCCCGTTAACATTGGGCAATGGGGTGGATTGACATTTATTTGAAATTGAGGGTTGTTTGAATTTGAAAGTTGTTTTAAAAGTTTTGAAAGGTTTTGAATGTGGTGGATTGTCCCACTTGTCAAAATGTGAGCAGAACTTTCAGGGCAGGTGGTTGGATATGGATTGACTTGAGGTCAATTTTTGGTTTACCTTTGTAGCTACATAACTTCAACCAGACAGGGAAAAGCCTTAAGGAAGAATTATGTAATTGTGATAATGTTGAGATAACAAAGCTTAGAGGTGGCATGTGTTCTACTGAGTATCTTGCCAAAGGGTTCCTTCCCAAAGGATGTTAGTGAACAAGAAGGTTTTTGAAATGACCATAGACAGTAGTTGCAAGCTCAGCAATAGGGTGGTTTTTAATTAAAGAGTTTTAATAAATTCAAATTTCACCCTCTACCATGGTGGAATTCAAAACCATTCATAGTATCATAGAATCACAGAATCCCTATCATGTGGAAAAAGGACATTTGGCCCATCGAGTCTGTACTGGCCCTCCAAACAGCATCCCAACCAGACCTAGACTTTCTATAGGTATTTAAGGAATAAAAGAATGACGAGAGTAAGATTAGGGCCAATCAAGGAGAGTAGTGGGAAGTTGTGTGTGGAGTCAGAGGAGATAGGGGAAGCACTAAATGAATATTTTTTGACAGTATTCACTCTAGAAAATGACAATGTTGTCAAGGAGAATACTGAGATACAGGTTATTAGACTTGGTGGGATTGAGGTTCACAAGGAAGAGGTATTAGAAATCCTGCAGAGTGTGAAAATAGATAAGTCTCCTGGGCCGGATGGGATTTATCCTAGGATCCTCTGGGAAGCCAGGGAGGAGAATGCCGAGCCTTTGGCATTGATCTTTAAATGGTCACTGTCTACAAGAATAGTGCCAGAAGGCTGGAGGATAGCAAATGAGGTTCCCCTGATCAAGAAGGGGAGTAGAGACAACCCTGGTAATTATAGACCAGTGAGCCTTACTTCAGTTGTTGGTAAAGTGTTAGAAAAGGTTATAAGAGATAGGATTTAATTATCATCTAGAAAAGAATAATTTGATTAGAGACAGTCAGCACAGAAAATGTTAGCTGCTTCTTGACGCCAATTAGCACCCACAGCTCGCCAGCTCTAAGACTTTTCCCAGCTCCTATCAGTTCTGAAGAACAGATTCTGAACTCGAAACGTCAACTCTGCTTTCTCTCCATAGATGCTACCAGACCAGTTGAGCTTCTCGTACAGTGGCTGTATGGTTAGCACCACTGCCTCACAGTGCCGGGGCCAGGGTTTGATCCCAGCCTTAGATGACTGCCTGTGTGGAGTTTGCATGTCCTTTCCCGTGTTTGTGTGGGTTTCCTCTGGATGCTCCAGTTCCCTCCCACAGTGCAGGTTAGGTGGATTGACCATGCTAAATTTCCCATGCTAAATTGCCCATAGTGTCCAGGGATGTGTAGGCTAGGTGGATTAGCCATGGGAAATACAGGGTTACAGGGATAGGGTAGGGGTGATGAGACATTCTTTGGAGGGTCAGTTTGAACTCAATAGGCTGAATAGTCTGTTTCTACACTATAGGGATTCTATATTTTCTAATTCTATATGTCCCAGTGCTGAAGCTGACATGGGCTATCTGCTGACACAGATGGACACCCAGTTGACTTGTCACCTATTAAGGAGACTGGACTGGTTTGTGACACTGCTATAGGGATGCAGTAGAATCTGGAAAACTGATCTGAAATGGGCTGGAGAGCCAATTTCACCCAAATCTATTGAATTGCCTGAGCACGAGAGCATTGAGCACAATTATAGCATGCCTCCTACAATCCAGTCAGAAGTCACAGAACACCAGGTTATAGTCCAACAGGTTTATTTGAAATCACAGAACAAGGTCACTTGACGAAGGAGCAATGCTCCAAAACCTTGTGATTTCAAATAAACTTGTTGGACTATAACCTGGTGCCATGTGACTTCATAGAATCTCTATAGTATAGAAACAGACCATCAAGTCCACACCGACCCTCTGAAAGGCATCCCACCCAGACCCGTTCCCCTACACCTACCCTATCCCTGTATCCCTGCATTTCCCATGGCTAAGCCAACTAGCCTGCACATCCCTGGACACTATTTAGCATGGTCAATCCACCTAATCTGCACATCTTTGAACCACAGGACAAAAGCAGTGCACCAGAGGGGACCTACACAGGCACAGGGTGAATCTGCAAACTCCACACAGACAGTCACCTGAGGGTGGAATCGAGCCTGGGTGCCTAGGTATTATGAGGCAGCAGTGCTAACCACTGAGACACCAAACATCTGACTTTACCCACCCCAGTTCAACATCAGCAGCTCCTCATCATCCTAGTATCCGGTCTAAAATGACAGCCCCAAACCATTTCACTTATGGGCGGCACGGTGGCACAGTGGTTAGCACTGCTGCCGCATAGCGCCAGAGACCCGGGTTCAATTCCCGTCTCAGGCGACTGACTGTGTGGTGTTTGCACATTCTCCCCGTGTCTGTGTGGGTTTCCTCCGGGTGCTCCGGTTTCCTCCCACAGTCCAAAGATGTACAGGTCAGGTGAATTGGCCATGCTAAATTGCCCGTAGTGTTAGGTTAGGGGTATGGGTGGGTTGCGCTTCAGTAGGGCGGTGTGGACTTGTTGGGCTGAAGGGCCTGTTTCCACACTGTAAGTAATCTAATCTAATCACTTTTCCCTGTTATTGTGGAAGCCTGATAAGAAAGAGCCCTTTAAACGACTGATATGCTTTCTCACTCTGCCACACTTTTGTAAAGATAATTAAACACAGAAAGGATAAAGAACTTAAAATTAATGATGTAACTAATGGATGCTTTATAACAGTCACAAGTCAATTAAAAGGAGTTGTTTTTCTAGTTGCACCAGATGGCTAATACACTTTCCCTTAATAGACATTTCGTATGTGGTATAAAAGGCTTCCTGCTCTTTTTGTAAAGCTTTGGTAGTGAAAATGTTTATGGGAAATAGAATGTTTAAGTGCATACATTTGAAATCTTGGAGGGGGTTTCTTAGCATGTAATTGCTGAGTGGTATATGATTTCAAAAGTAAATATGCAGGAGTAATTTGTGGAACTTTGTATCCAGGAACAGCTGGGGACCAGAGAAACACTTCCTTCCTTCCAATATTTATGGCTTGCGTATAAAACTGAACTTCGAAATTGGCCACTATTTTCAGAAGCCACCTGATGTTGATTTCTATTGAGTTCAATGGAAGGAGATGGTATATCTGGTAATGGTTTGCGTAAGGTGCTGCCATCAATTCTCCTTTCTATACAGGGTGTGTCTAGTGGTACTTATAAAGAAGAAACACTTGTCTTATTGATATTGATTTTTGTATGATAGCAATAGACACAAGATACATCAGCTAGTTCGACATAATTACTGAGACTATCAGGGACCTGGAGCTAGACTCATAAATCATAAAATTTGAACGAGCTGCAGCAGTTATCATAAAATCTCTACAGTGTGGAAGCAAGCCATTCGGTCCATTGAGCATCCCACCCCCTACTCTATCCCTGTGATCTTGCATTCTCCATGGCTAACAACTTAACCTGCACGTCCCCAGACACTATGGGCAATTTAGCATGGCAAATCCACCTAAACTTCAAATCTTTGGATTGTGAGAGGAAACCGGAACATCCAGAGGAAACCCACATAGACCGTCAGTAGATTCTGGAATCAAACCCAGGTCCTTGGTGGTGTGAGGCATCAGTACTAAGCACTGAGTCAACATGGCACCCTCCTCTCTACCTCACCCAAGACTGCTGGGTGAAGCTTAGCATAGTCTCCAGCAATAACCCTTTCAGAACCATTATTCATATAACAGGGAAATGGAGCAAATTATGGCAATAGATCCTTAGCATCTCCATTGGCAGCCATTGCCAGATAGATGACTCAAAATCAGATGTCAATGTATCATATCCCACATAAGCTCCCTTTCAAAAGGACAAGGGCAAAGCTAGAGCTAAACAATAGGCATTTTGTACAATTATAGACTAATAAAAAGATTGGCCACTTGCCCCATCACTCACCAACAAATGAGAGATCAGCTCAATCCCACTTTCCAGCAGTTGGTCCATAGCCCTGCAGGTTGCAGAACCTCAGCTGCATACACAGACACCCTTTAAACGAGTTGAGGATTTTTGCCTCTACTAGTTTTTCAGACAGTGGTTTCAGACCCCCACCACTCTCTAGTGAAAACATCTTTCCTCGTCTCTCTTCAAATCTTAGTCATTGACTGATCTGTTAAGACCATCCCTTGTATCGAGGTACCTCACAATTTTGTACATGTCAATCTAATCTTCCACTTTGACGCTACAGTCAAGAAGGCACAACAACACCTCTACTTCCTCAGAAAGCTAAGGAAATTCAGCATGTCCACAATGACTCTTAGCAATTTTTATAAATATGCTGTAGAAAGCATCCTATCTGGATGCATCAAAGCATGGTATGGCAACCACTCTGTCCCAAGACCACAAGAAGCTGCAGAGAGTTGTGAATGCAACTCAGTTCATCACACAATCCAGCTTTCCTTCCATTAACTCCATCTACACTTCCAGCTGCCTCGAGAAAGCAGCCAAAATCATCAAAGAGCTCTCCCACCCCAGTTAGATTCTCTTCCACCCTCTTCCATCGGGCAGAAGACACAAAAGTTTTAAAACATGCACCAACAGATTTAAGAACAGCTTCTTCCCTGTTGTTATCAGACGTATGAACAGACCCCTCATCTATTAGAGTTGATCTTTCACTGTACCTTCTCTGCAGCTGTAACACTATATTCTGCATTCTGTTCTGTTATCCTAATGTACTTACATATGGTATGATTTTAGATCAGATCCCCTACAATGTGGAAACAGGCCCTTTGGCCCAACTAATCCACACCAACCCTCTGAAAAGTAACCCATCCAGACCCATTTTCCTCTGACTAATGCACCTAACACAATGGCCAATTCACCTGCACATCTTTGGACTGTGGGAGGAAACTGGAGCACCCAGAGGAAACCCACGCAGAGATGGGGAGAACGTGCAAACTCCACATAGACAGTCGCCCAAGGCTGGAATTGAACCCCAGACGCTGGCGCTGTGAGGCTGCAGTGCTAACCACTGAGCCACCGTGCATTTGTCTGGTTAGCATGTAAAACAAAACTATTTACTGTATCTAGATACGTGTGACAATAATAAATCAAATCAAATCTGCTTCTGATGTTCACAACCCTGGAGCTGCAATTTTCCAGTCTGGGCAAAATATTCTCTGTGTCCTTTCCCATGCAATTCCATCCTCCCTGTAATGAGAAGATCAGAAAAACGTGCAAAATGACAGTGGGTCAGTTTCAAAAACATGGTCAGTCAAATCACAACTGTTTCAATCCAGGCACCAAATTTTGGAGGTAAGGGGAGATTCCCCTATCTCCCAAAAAGGAAGTCAGGCCTTCTGTCATCTTGTCCTTCCTAACTGCAGCAAACTGGGCTTGATCCATCCTGTGCACGGAGATGCTGATCAGAAGGTGACCATTGTGTTATTCATTTGGAGATTTTTCTTACCTGCCAGTGCACCACTGACAGCCAGTCCAAGACGGAAAACATGGGAGACAATCTGAAATTAGAAGCAGTTTATAAACAAGATATTGTACTAAACAAAGCAAAAACAAATTTCATAATCTAGACAGTTCTATTCATTCTAATGCAGTTACTTCAATTCAGCCCAATGGAAAGTTGATAATCTAATTTTTATAGATTAAAGAGATTTTAGATTCATGAGAATTCTTTCTCTACCTCCACCCAGGATGGCTGGGATCCTTCTGAAATGATTAAAGACAATAAATTTAGGGTGGCGTGGTGGCTCAGTAGTTAGCACTGCTACCTCACAGCGCTAGGGACCTGAGTTTGATTCCCACCTCGGGTGACTGTCTGTGTAGAGTTTGCACATTGTCTTCGTGGATTTCCACCAGGTGCCCTGGTTTCCTCCCACAGTCCAAAGATGTGCAGGTCAGGCGAATTGGCCATGCTAATGCCCATAGTGTTAGGTGCATTGGTCAGGGGTAAATATAGGGTAGGGGAATGGGTCTGGGTGGGTTACACTGTGGAGGGTTGGTGTGGACCTGTTGGGGCGATGGCCTGTTTCCGATCTGTAGGGAATCTAATCTAATAGTTGCTGTAGTTAAAAATTCCTGATTATTTAATTGGCCCGTCAAAGATTTGGATAATTATCAAAACTGTGAAAGAGATGGCGGTCTTTGTCAGAAGACCCCATCGAGATCTTGTAAATTCAGACTGGATTCTCAGACTGCTGAGATTTCAAGTATGCGGTAAGGGTTTGAAGCAGGAGACTTTACCACTTAGGCAATTAGCATCAATCATTCAAAAACAGCCTCCAGTGATTTTTTTTAAAACACTGCTTGCTGTAACATTCACAGTGAGATAAACAAGACGAAGACCTGCAGAGAGAAATCTTGCAAATGCAAAACCCAAGTGTTTCTAGATCATTTTAAAGTCAACCCTTGCAGACTCACCTAGTGCAGAGGTGGGACTTGAATCCCCAGGCCTCTAGGCCCAGGGATAGGATGCTATCATCAAAACACAAAAGTCTTTGCAAAACCAGAATGTCTTTACATGACTAGAAAGGAGGGAAAGTGTTAATTGTTCAACATCAAGGAGAATCAGTTTACTTCTACATGGTTGACTCAGAGACCACTTCACACTTCAATTTTCTGATCCAAGACACCATGGAAGCAATTTTAACTCTGTCCTCTCAACAAGAACCTTACTTGCGCTCAATTAAAGCGCCTTGAATTATTTAGTGAGTGTCAGTTTCCCCAAGATCCTACTGAGCATAAATTTTAGTTCAGCTTCTAAGCAGGAGGCTAGGTCTTTTGTTCCATGTTCTGGATTAGTGGTGCTGGAAGAGCACAGCAGTTCAGGCAGCATCCGAGGAGCAGTAAAATCAACGTTTCGGGCAAAAGCCCTTCATCAGCTTTTGCCCAAAACGTCGATTTTATTGCT
Organism: Chiloscyllium punctatum; assembly: GCF_047496795.1. Taxonomy (NCBI): domain Eukaryota; kingdom Metazoa; phylum Chordata; class Chondrichthyes; order Orectolobiformes; family Hemiscylliidae; genus Chiloscyllium; species Chiloscyllium punctatum. The sequence continues at coordinate 76,663,776 of NC_092762.1, read as the reverse complement.
CCTCGGATGCTGCCTGAACTGCTGTGCTCTTCCAGCACCACTAATCCAGAATCTGGTTTCCAGCATCTGCAGTCATTGTTTTTACCTTTTGTTCCATGTGTCAAAAAGTTACACCAGAAAGTAATTTTAATTCTACCTAGATCTTTTCAAATTATGTAGATTGAGGATCAATGATAAAAATGACTTCCAAATAAATGGGAGATTTTCCCAGTGAAAAAAACATTACAATAAATTAACCCAAAATCAGACAACAATGCATTTACCGATCAAGATTTGATCTTAATTTACACTGATTTTACTTTCATCTTTCCTTTTATCATAACTTCCTTTATTTCCAGTAACGTATGTTAATCATCTTACAAAAGGATGTGCATTTAAATAGTTCAAGGTTTCTCTCTCAGGTTAGAATATCATTTACGCCTGAGATGCTCTATTATTTATACATTCTATGAGGTACTGGTCCTGAAGGAGTTAATGTTTTTGGGAATTGACTCCACCCATTCTACTGATGTCTCACGTAGCCTATGGGTTGAGACAAATTGTTCCACTCTAGCTTTCAGATATTTTGTACCAGCTCCCTAAGATCCAAGTAGTTATGCCTGAAAAATACTCTTTGCTATCATGCAATAAACCTTCTTTGTATCTAAGAACAGTGTCTCTTTAGCAATGGTTTATCGTCTACCTCTAATCGCTAGATGGAGTCATAGAGATGTACAGCATGGAAACAGACCCTTCAGGCCAATTCGTCCATGCCGACCAGATATCCCAACCCAATCTAGTTCCACCTGCCAGCACCCGGCCCATATCCCTCCAAACCCTTCCTATTCATATACCCATCCAAATGCCTCTTAAATGTTGCAAATGTACCAGCCTCCACCACATCCTCTGGCAGCTCATTCCATACACGTACCACCCTTTGCATGAAAACGTTGTCCCTTATGTCTCTTTTATATCTTTCCCCTCTCACCCTAAACCTATGCCCTCTAGTTCTGGACACCCCGGTCCCAGGGAAAAGACTTTGTCTATTTATCCTATCCATGCCCCTCATGATTTTGTAAACCTCTATAAGGTCACCCCTCAGCCTCTGAAGCTCCAGGGAAAACAGCCCCAGCCTGATCAGCCTCTCCCTATAGCTCAAATCCTCCAGCCCCGGCAACAGCCTTGTAAATCTTTTCTGAACCCTTTCAAGTTTCACAACATCTTTCCGATAGGAAGGAGACCAGAATTGCTATATTCCAACAGTGGCCTAACCAATGTCCTGTATAGCCACAACATGGCCTCCCAACTCCTGTACTCAATACTCTGACCAATAAAGGAAAGCATACCAACGCCTTCTTCACTATCCTATCTACCTGCGACTCCACTTTCAAGGAGCTATGAACCTGCACTTCAAGGTCTCTTTGTTCAGCAACACTCCCTAGGACCTTACCATTAAGTGTATAAGTCCTGCTAAGATTTGCTTTCCCAAAATGCAGCAGCTTGCATTTATCTGAATAAACTCCATCTGCCACTTCTCAGCCCATTGGCCCATCTGGTCCAGATCCTGTTGTAATCTGAGGTAACCCTCTTCCCTGTCCACCACACCTCCAATTTTGGTGTCATCTGCAAATTTACTAACTGTACCTCTTATGCTCGCATCCAAATCATTTATGTAAATGATAAAAAGTAGAGGACCCAGCACCGATCCTTGTGGCACTCCACTGGTCACAGTCCTCCAGTCTGAAAAACAACCCTCTACCACCACCCTCTGTCTTCTATCATTGAGCCAGATAGGATCAAGACAAAACAAAGACATGGGGGAATGCATAGTGAACTGAATCAAACAACCCATATCACATGTAGGTAGAGTTGACAAGTATCACAAAGTACCAGGAGTAGTCATCTGGGAAAATACCAGAATAACATTCAGTTATTTCATGTCTTAATGCAGTTCATTTAGTGAACTATAACTTACAACAATTACATTCAAAGATCGATGTCAGCTTTAACGTTGAAGAATGCGACTCTTAACAAACTGTTGTATTACTCTTGAGAAACAAAACTTTCAGTAAATCAAAGGAGCCTAATGTCATTTATTGCATAATTTGTGTTTTGTTCAGCCTATTGCTCTCAAAAGATTTACAGATAAATAGTGAGCTGTTATCAGCTTTTCTGTTAAAGATTATGTGCTACAAGATTAATGAGAGTGAACTTGAGCGTAGGGCCAGCTGTCTGCTTTTGTAGAACGCTGCATTCCTCTGGGTCCATCTGCTCGCAGTTAGGCATCATGTTAATTTTGTCATGCATTAGAAGCCTCAATTTTTACTTCATGTTCAAATAAGTTATAATTTCTTTATGTCTCATTGTACATCCATGTCAGAATAATTTGCTTTCTCGGAGCCACTAGGGGGATGGATATTAAATGATCTAACTGGGTTTGTTTGCAGTGGGGTGAATGGGGGGGCCATTCTAAATAGTTTGGGCTGGCCCACCACCTCCCCAGAACTCAGCCGCACAATAGGGATGGGGGGGGGCGGTGAGGGGTGGGGGGGTCGAGGGTAGGTGCAAGGGATGAAATCGACAGCTCACACACTAGATGTAAATAGATAATTAAGCATCACTCTGTCACTGCCACCTTTGTAGTTAGTTATTATCTTTGGAGGGTGTTCTTTGTCCATCGAAGGCATTCCTGAAAGAATAATGTTCATTCTTCCTGCCCACTTAAACTTCAAAACCCACACCCTCATCAATCTTTTCCTCCTCCCAAAAATTATCAGAACCCTCCCTGTCTAATGCTTCTGACTGAATTGGGTCTGGGGTGTTTTTTGGGACTTCATCATGTGCCTGCCTGCAGTCCTGGAAGTGCTCACAAGGGGAGCTCAAGAGCTGCCAGGACAGTTGGAATTGCCAGACAATAAGATAAACCAATCGCCCAAGGTGGGACCTGCTGCCATTGAGGGGTGGACATCCCACTCTCCATCATCTACCCCAACCACACAGTATTACTGTCCTTGATCTGATGATATGCCACCAACTTTTCAATGTGTTTCTGCTCCCAGGATGGAGCTGAAAGTGGCCTCAAAGATGTTGATGAACCATGAGCAAACACCTTGAACAGTTTGTTTGGAAAAAGTGCAGAACTGGCCACAAGATTTGTGAACAGCCCAATTTTGAACAACAGTAACATTGAAATGGAGAGAGATTGAAGTTGTTTGTATTTGGGCAGGGCATGCAGGCTGATGGAATGCATGTGGCTAAAAAACATCACACTGGCAGAAGTGTAGGCTTTGGGTGGAGACCCTGATATTGTCTCTCAAAATTATGGAATTGTTGCAACTCAAAAGCAGACCATTCGGCCCAATGTCCATGCAAATGCAATGCAACTCCCTTGCCGTTTCACTGTAGCTTTATTCCACATTTTCAGCTAGTGCATTCCAGATCCTGACCACTGACTGTGTATTTTCGTGAATGAACCATTTACCACGTCCTGAGACAAAGAACAGGAAATTACATCTTCACAGGAAATGACATTACCACAGGAAATGGCGTCACCAACCCAAAGAAACCCAAACATATAAATAGAAAGCAGGAATCAACAGCAGTGCTTCGCCCAGAGGCCCACTGAAAATGTTACCTGGTAGAGTGATGAAACGTCTGGAAATGAACCTTCCAGCTCAGCGAGCAAACCTACATCCAGAATGAACCAATTCATGATTAGAAGGTGGTATTGCTCTCTAATTAAGGATGGGATGATGGTGGTCGGGCTTTTGAGCAGTTGGGGGTATTCCCTTATTGGCCCTACAGCTCTGGAGAAATAGTCTGCAGCTCTCAAATGAGTGAAAGTGGGTCCCTTGTTTACTTACAAATGTTTTAAAGTATAAAACTGGTCTCAGTATCTGGACCGCCATAGTGCAAGGCAAGTCCCTCCACAGGGCAACCTGGGACCATAGCCATGCAAACAGGTAAGGCCACAAAGCCTGCCCACAGTGCTGATCCCCAGGTCTAGCAACTTGGTGCTTCCTCCACAGGCACAGCTTAGATTCCAATCCATTGGGTGGTCCACCACCTCCTGAAAATCACCAGTGATATGTGAACAGCATGAGCCCAACATCACTGGCCTAAGGTCTGGCCCAGTTTCATATATGAGCATCATTAACTCTGGGATGGAAATTTTTTCTTAATACATGTACACACACAAACACAGACACAGACAGACACACACACACACTCTGTCTCTGCACCCCCCCCCCCCCCACTTTAATCCTTCACACTTAACAACAAGGCCTGGAAAACTGCTGAATGCGTTGAAATAATTAATTTTATGTAACCAAATGCATAGTTTTATCAAAATAGGGAAATGCTGCCAACTAGTTTTTAAATCAGAAGACTGTTTAAAAAAATTTCACTAGAATTCAAGACAAGAATATTATTACATGACAAATCTGTGTTTACAGTTAATAATCTGTAGTGCATTAACTGAAGCACATTATTCAACCTATAATTCCTTATTTAAACTAAGTACTTTGTTTTCAGTTAAGACTTACCTTGAAAATATAAAAGTTCCAGATACGTTTAATTTATTTTGGGTCAGAGTTATAAAATATGTGAAAAACTGATATAAATTTAGATCCCTCCAAAATTAAAACAAGATTATCAATCTTGTCTATTGTCAATTGTGATTTACAAATGGGATGTTAATGAACCATTGTATTCAGTTACATTTTTTTAAAAGCATGGGCTAAAATTATAAAATGTAAGAAAGGATTCAAAACTAATTCACAAGAACAAAGTGCTGCAGGTTGGGGGGGAGTCTGAAATATGAACAGAAAATGCTGGCAATATGCAGCAGGGTCTGGAAGTGGCTGTGGAGAGAGAAACTGGATTAACATTTCAAGTCAATGACCCACTGTTGGAACTAATTTGTATCCTTATCCTCTTTACCAATTAGAATTGAAGACCTGCATTTATATAATAGTTTTCAAGCCCGGGTGTCCTTGGAGAAGGAGCACGCGGTGTCCACCGACACCCTGGAGTTGTGACTGGCCACTCGAGTGTTTCCTTCCAAAAGAAAAAAAAAGAAAAAAAATATATAAACAGGGGATTCACATTAAAACACAATATTGTGCACATACATTGCAAACAGTTAATAAAATGAAATTAGAGTTCATTCCAGTGAGAAACACAACTTAAAACAGCATATGCTTCTTTATCACTTGTGAAGTAGAATTATAAAAAAAAAAATATAATAGTTTTCACAACCTCACAACAGCCCAGAACATTTACAGCCAGTAAAATACTTTTGTAGATTTTTTGTATGACTTGTATCTCAGAATTATTCCCAGTGACACTTGTGTGTAAAAGATTTTATTCATAGTGCTTTAAAAGGTCTACTCCATATTTCATCCCTTGCTCCCATTTCTTTCTTCAGTTTGGTTTAGTTTTCTATCAGTGCATGCCCAGTTTTAAAAAGTCAAGCACAAATAACATCAGCAGTAAACACACTCACATTATCAAACAGGGAACAATTAAATACTGCGAGAAGGATCTAAAGCTACCAAAGCTTGTAACTTTATGACACCCTATCATATGAAAGGAGGTCCTGTTTTACAGTGAACAGCATGTGAGTTTGAACCAGAAGATCTAAAATTGGCTAATGGCCAAGGAAGGTACATGTATAACATGGCCAGCCCGGTTGTCAATCAATGTGCAAATTCTTCCAACACACGCCAATGGCAAATGGTAAGAGCAGTAGATTTTCTCGGTCAGCCATGTGATGTAAAAAATGTTGGAGGTTTTACCATCACCATTCATAGCTCTAAGCTACAACATGTATTTCAATTGTATGATGCAACAGCAAATCAGATTCCCTGAGAGAACTGTAACCTATCAACATCAAGATAAAATGATGGAACACAGTTTTTTCTCTTTTCCATTGTTTTAATATTTGTCTTGTTTTGAGAATTGAATCTTGGGCAAAAGATTTCAGGAATAGTGGTGCTGGAAGAGCACAGCAGTTCAGGCAGCATCCAAGTAGCTTCGAAATCGACGTTTCGGGCAAAAGCCCTTCATCAGGAATAAAGGCAGTGAGCCTGAAGCGTGGAGAGATAAGCTAGAGGAGGGTGGGGGTGGGGAGAAAGTAGCATAGAGTACAATGGGTGAGTGGGGGAGGGGATGAAGGTGATAGGTCAAGGAGGAGAGGGTGGAGTGGATAGGTGGAAAAGAAGATAGGCAGGTAGGACAAGTCATGGAGACAGTTACTGAGCTGGAAGTTTAGAACTAGGGTGAGGTGGGGGAAGAGGAAATGAGGAAACTGTTGAAGTCCACATTAATGCCTTGGGGTTGAAGTGTTCCGAGGCGGAAGATGAGGCGTTCTTCCTCCAGGCGTCTGGTGGTGAGGGAGCAGCGGTGAAGGAGGCCCAGGACCTCTATGTCCTCGGCAGAGTGGGAGGGGGAGTTGAAATGTTGGGCCATGGGACAGTGTGGTTGATTGGTGTGGGTGTCCCGGAGATGTTCCCTAAAGCACTCTGCTAGGAGGCGCCCAGTCTCCCCAATGTAGAGGAGACCACATCAGGAGCAACGGATACAATAAATGATATTAGTGGATGTGCAAGTAAAACTTTGATGGATGTGGAAGGCTCCTTTAGGGCCTTGGATAGAGGTCTGGGAGGAGGTGTGGGCACAGGTTTTACAGTTCCTGCGGTGGCAGGGGAAAGTGCCAGAATGGGAGGGTGGGTTGTTTGGGGGCGTGGACCTGACCAGGTTGTCATGGAGGGAACGGTCTTTGCGGAAGGCGGAAAGGGGTGGGGAGGGAAATATATCCCTGGTAGTGGGGTCTGTTTGGAGGTGGCGGAAATGTCGGCGGATGATTTGGTCTATTTGTTGTAACATCCTGAAATCATGAAAGATACTGTATAAATATAATTTGGAGGTGCCGATGTTAGACTGGGGTGTACATCCAGGTCGTTTATAAAAATGACAAACAGCAGAGGACCCAAAACAGATCCTTGCAGTACACCACTAGTACCTGAACCCCAGGATGAACACTTCCCATCAACCACCACCCTCTGTCTTCTTTCAGCTAGCTAATTTCTGATCCAAACTGCTAAATCATCCACAATCTCATGCCTCTGTATTTGTGCAACAGCCTACCATTGGAACATTATCAAATGCTTTACTGAAATCCATACACAACATATCAACTGCTTTAACCTCACCCCACCTGTTTGGTCATCATCTCAAAGAACTCAATCAGGTTTGTGGGGTACGACCTACCCTTTACAAAACCATGTTGACTATCCCTAATCAGCTTATTCCTTTGTAGGATAGTGAAGAAGGTGTTTGGTATGCTTTCCTTTATTGGTCAGAGTATTGAGTACAGGCGTTGGGAAGTCAAGTTGCGGTTGTACAGGATATTGGGTTAGGCCACTGTTGGAATTTTGCATGCAATTCTGGTCTTCTTCCTATCGGAACGATGTTGTGAAACTTGAAATGGTTCAGAAAAGATTGACAAGGATGTTGCCAGGGTTGGAGGAGTTGAGATATGGGGAGAGGCTGAGCAGGCTGGGGCTGTTTTCCCTGGAGCGTCAGAGGCTGAAGGGTTAACATATAGAGATTTACAAACTTATGAGGGGCATGGATAGGATAAATAGACAAAGTCTTTTCCCTGGGGTCGGGGAGTCCAGAACTAGAGGGCATAGGTTTAGGGTGAGAGGGGAAAGATATAAAAAAGACAATAAGGAGCAACTTTTTCACGCAGAGGATGGTACATGTATGGAATGAGCTGCCAGAGAATGTGGTGGAGGCTGGTACAATTGCAACATTTAAGAGGCATTTGGATGGGTATATGAATAGGAAGGGTTTGGAGGGATATGGGCCGGATGCTGGCAGGTGGGGCTAGATTGGGTTGGGATATCTGGTCAGTGTGGACAGGTTGGACTGAAGGGTCTGTTTCCATGCTGTACATCTCTATGACTCAATGGCTCTATGATTATAAATCTTATCTTTTATAACCTTTTCCAACACTTTACCCACAACCCAAGTAAGGCTCACTAGCCTATAATTACCAGGGTTGTCTCTATTCCCCTTCTTGAATAAGGAAACAACATTTGTTGTCCTTCAGTCTTCTGGTACGATTCCTGTAGACAATGACAACATAAAGATCAAAGCCAAAGGCTCAGCAATATCCTCCTTGGCTTCCCAGAGAATCCTAGGATACATCCCATTTGGCCCAGGGGACTTATCTATTTTTTACACTTTCCAGAATTGCAACTACCTCCTCCTTGTGAACCCCAATCCCATATTGTCTAGTTACCTGTATCTCAGTATTCTCCTCAACAACATTGTCTTTGACTAGTGTGAATACTGATGAAACATATTCATTTAGCACTTCCTCTATCTCCTCTGGCACCATGCACAACGTCCCACTACTATCCGTGATTGGCTCTAATCTTACTCTAATCATTCTTTTTTTCTTTCTGTTGATTAGCTGTAACAACAACAACTTGCATTTATATAGTAACTTTAACATAGAAAAACACTTCAGGTTACTTACTAACTACCTTATTCTCTATCTCTATCACAAATTGAACCAAACAGCTTTTCTCTGCTTCACATTGAATCTAACTGTATTTCCCTTGATGGACCAAAGAAGCCCCATTGATTGCACCTTTGATCAACCCCACTCTGACACAGAATGGTGAGCAATGGGAAAATATTATAGGAATATGTTCATCTCATGTACAAAGGGAAAAACATTACTTCCCTTCCATGTTTCATAATTAAACCAATCATTGGCTCAGCATGTTTATTTAATATCTGAATCATCTCAATTAGGAAGTTCCCAAAATTGATTCCTGGTCCAAAGAACATTCATTGATCTAAAGCTGGACCATCTAAAGCTGGCAGTAAGATCACGAGAATCACTGAGTCAATGATTACAGCACAAACGAGGAGATCTGTCATGTCTGTATCATATCTTTACAAAACAACTTGACTAGCTGCTCTCCCCCACATTTTCAGTGTTGTCCTGCAGATCTCTTTTCTAATATTCACCCAATAGCCTTTTGAAAGCAGGGACTGAATGTGCCTCAACTCACTCTGTGGTGATATATTTTAGACCCTAATCATTTGTTGTGTAAGAATGTTTTCCCTCATGTTGCTTCTTTTGACGATACTGATTTTTTGTTTGTTTCTTGCCCAATGGGAATAGTTTCTGCCTTTCCACACTGTGCAGATGTCTCAGGATTTTTAATATCTCTGTCAAATCTACTCTTAGTCTTCTCCAAGGAGACCAAGTCCAGCTTATCCAAGCTAGTTACATCACTGAAATTCCAGCACCCTGGAACCATTCCAAATCATTTCCTTCTCAAACATCCTCACGTCCTTCCTAGAGATTGGAGTAGGTAAAATCAGCAAGGGCTTTGGTGATTCAAAGTGATGTTGTTCATTGATGGTTGTTGGAAGAGCATATCTTTAGACATTATACCTGTAAGTTCTAGTTGAATAACTTGCTGATATTCATTGTCAAAGTTCATGCATGAATATCAACTGTAAAAATTAGTGACCAGACGACAATCAGGGCCTTTGGCACTTCCATGAGGAAAACTCGGAAGAGAAAAATCAGAAGGAAAAATATTATCGCCACTTCACAGAATTACTCTGAGGATAGCGTTGAGGCCAATCTATGGTGTTTACTGTTCAGTGTAGAGGTGACTATGTTCCCCTGACATTTTGGTTAATTACTTTTCTTCATCTTTATGGAAGGCTGTAAACTAATTCCTAATGCTACATGTCAAAAGATTTCCCTGTTAAGACAGCTTTGGTTAAAAATATTAGGTGCACAAATTCATGAAAGATACTGTGTGGAGTTTGCACATTCTCCCTGGTGTCTGTCAGGACTTGCTCTGGGGTGCTCTGATTTCCTCCCGCAGCCCAAAGACATGCAGGTTAGGATGGATTGGCCATGCTAAATTGCCCATAGTGTTCAGTGAGGTGCAAGCTTGGTGGGTTAGCTATGGGAAACGCAGGATTGCAGGGATAGGGTGAGGCTCTGGGTCTAGGTGGGATACTCTTCAGAGAGTTGGTGTGGACTTGTTGGGCTGAATGGTCTGCTTCCAAACCGTATGATACTATTTTTAAAAATCCTGTATGGTTCGTTTAGAAATGTTATGGTACATCTCTGAGGTAGGTAGGACTTCAATCTGGCCCAGAGAATGGGGAAACTATCCCCACTGTACTAAAGAGCCTTTATGAGGGTATCATTATTTTGTCAGCAGGTTAAAGACATTAACCACAATAAGACTATGCTCCCATTGATGAATGCCAAAGAACAAAGTCTGTAACATGAAAGCTTCTCTCCAACTTACCAGCCTAAGCATTGGTTCATAGCCTAAGCCGCCATCAACAAGATACATTTGTTACTGTATAAGTTGTCAAATATGGAGCTGTAGTACTTCTCCATGCTCCAAGTTATACAGTGAGGCTCCATCAGTCACTGGTCACCCCTGTCTTGATCTATCTCCCTCCATTCTCTTTAGTTTCACAGTGAAAGTTAGCAACCTCCTTTTATTCTTTAAGAGTGAATGATTGCCTTGAAGAGCCAAAGGTTAAATTGAGCTCTAACATAAAAGCAAAGTAATGTGGATGCTAGAGCACATGATTAAGTAGAACATGTTGCCACAGTCACCAGAGCATATCCAACACACAGTCAATGAGCTGTCAATTAATATAGCTCATGTAGCCCCCTCAAAATTTGTAATGATTCAGGTTAAAGCAGACCAGCAGTCAAGTTTTTGTTTAAATAGGTAAAGGCTAGTTTCTTATAAGTCATTCCTGAAAACAATTCTTTAATGGTAAAGTTCATAGAATCCCTACAATATGGACAGGGGCATATGAAGAGCATCCCACCCTATCCTCATAAACACACAATGACCATGGCTGACCAATCAACCTGCACATCCCTGGACACTAGGGACAATTTAGTATGGCTGATCCAGATAACCCCCACATCTTTGGACTGTTGGGGGGAATCTGGAGCAGCTGATAGAAACCCACACAGATACAGGGGGCTGTGCAAACTCCACACAGACAGTTACCCAGGAATCAAACCCAGGCCCCTTATGCTGTAAGGCAGCAGAGCTAACCACTGAGTCACCATGCCACCTGATGGTTATTCACAAGGAATTACAGATAAAAACAAGCTCCAATTGTCAAAAAAAAAATGAAGGAAGCCCAATGTTCCTATGGTATATTGTTAGGGCTGATTGCTTGAGTGCTTTGTTACAGAAGATGTTATCACTTGTAGTCAGATTCAGCAGCTGCAATAGTTTTTTTGTAGCGGAATAGTTGTTGCTTTCTCAAATAGTTGGACCAGCAGATTTTGAGAAGGAGGGAAGATTCTTGGTTTTGCTGACATGGCATGACAAGCTGACAGGTTACTTTGCTGCAGACCACTCAGTGCCTTGAGACATCTCACTCTCTTTTTCTCTCGCTCACTTTCTTTGTTACTTTCTCTCTACTTGGAAAGCTGTTTCTTCTGGGATGGTTCAAGGTGGTATCTGCCTTTTGCCTAGCCATCTTGCCTTTTCAAAGTCAATATTAACTAAGATGGCCATGTTACTGGGTCACCTAAACAAAAAAAATACTAAGTCATGTTCCATACAATGCTTTGGCATTCTGGAGAGCTCTTCAACCGTTTAACTATTTTCTAGTCAATGCCCAATTTACATTCTAAAAAACGAGCTTTGTTAACTCTTGACTAGGGCTTTTATATTCTGGATTCGTGGTGCTGGAAGAGCACAGCAGTTCAGGCAGCATCCGAGGAGCAGTAAAATCGACGTTTCAGGCAAAAGTTCTTCATCAGGAATAAAGGCAGAAAGCCTGAAGGATGGAGAGATAAGCTAGAGGAGGGTGGGGGTGGGGAGAAAGTAGCATAAAGTACAATAGGTGAGTGGGGGAGGGGATGAAGGTGATTGGTCGGGGGCGGGGGGAGGGGGGAGTGGATAGGTGGAAAAGAAGATAGGCAGGTAGGACAAGTCATGGGGACACTGCTGAGCTGGAAGTTTGGAACTAGGGTGAGGTGGGGGAAGGGGAAGTAAGGAAACTGTTGAAGTCCACATTGATGCCCTGGGGTTGAAGTGTTCCGAGGTGGAAGATGAGACGTTCTTCCTCCAGGCATCTGGTGATGAGGGAGCGGCGGTGAAGGAGGCCCAGGACCTCCATGTCCTCGGCAGAGTGGGACAGGGAGTTGAAATATTGGGCCACAGGGCGGAGTGGTTGATTGGTTCAGGTGTCCCGGAGATGTTCCCTAAAGCGCTCTGCTAGGAGGCGCCCAGTCTCCCCAATGTAGAGGAGACCGCTTCAGGAGCAACGGATACAATAAATGATATTGGTGGATGTACAGGTAAAACTTTGATGGATGTGGAAGGTTCCTTTAGGGCCTTGGATGGAGGTGAGGGAGGAGGCGTGGGCGCAGGTTTTGCAGTTCCTGCGGTGGCAGGAGAAGATGCCAGGATGGGATGGTGTATTGTAGGGGGGGCGTGGACCTGACCAGGTAGTCACGGAGGGAACGGTCTTTGCAGAAGGCGGAAAGGGTGGGGAGGGAAATAGAACCCTGGTGGTGGGGTCTTTTTGGAGGTGGTGGAAATGTTGGTGGATGATTTGGTTTATGCGAAGGTTGGTAGGGTGGAAGGTGAGCACCGGGGTGTTCTGGCACCTGGCACTTTCCTGGCACCTTCCCCTGCCACCACAGGAACTGCAAAATCTGCGCCCACACCTCCTCCCTCACCTCCATCCAAGGCCCTAAAGTAGCCTTCCACATCCATCAAAGTTTTACCTGCACAGCCACTAATATCATTTATTGTATCCGTTGCGGTCTCCTCTACATTGGGGAGACTGGACGCCTCCTAGCAGAGCGCTTTAGGGAACACCCGCACCAATCAACCACACTACTCTGTGGCCCAACATTTCAACTCCCCCTCCCACTCTGCCGAGGACATGGAGGTCCTGGGCCTCCTTCACCGCCGCTCCCTCACCACCAGACGCCTGGAGGAAGAATGCCTCATCTTCCATCTCGGAACACTTCAACCCCAGGGCATCAATGTGGACTTCAACAGTTTCCTCATTTCCCCTTCCCCCACCTCATCCCAGTTCCAAATTTCCAGCTCAGCACTGTGCCCATGACTTGTCCTACCTGCCTATCTTCTTTTCCACCTATCCACTCCACCCTCCCCCCACCCCCGACCTTCATCCCCTCCCCCACTCACCCATTGTACTCTATGCTACTATCTCCCCACCCCCACCCTCCTCTAGCTTATCTCTCCACGCTTCAGGCTCACTGCCTTTATTCCTGATGAAGGGCTTTTGCCCGAAACGTCGATTTTACTGCTCCTTGAATGCTGACTGAACTGCGTGCTCTTCCAGCACCACTAATCCGGAATCTGGTTTCCAGCATCTGCAGTCATTGTTTTTACCTCAGGCTTTTCTATGTCTGAGTGTAACTCTCTGTAAACTATGTAGAACTGACAGTGGTATGGTCAGTTTATTCAGAACAACCACAGCTTTAGCTTTGCATCCAGTTGTTTTTTTAAAACAAAAGGCAGTAGCCTTTAACAATGTCCAGACGTAAATACTCAGATAGGACAACGTAGTAACCTTTCACTTTGTTAGCTCATCTGTTGCAGTAATGAAGGGATCATGAAAAGTTCATAATGATGATGGCTATATAGTCTCAATAAAATCATAACCATTACCCCAATAATGCTTTATCAAACTTTTCTCCTGAAGTACTTATATCCCTCTGCTCATTCACATTCTTCATTGTTTTTCCACTGAGCGTATAATCTAAGGTTCAGCACAACTTTAGTCAAATGCACCCTTAATAAATGGATAGCATGAATTGAATCAAGCACCAGTTAAGATAATTAATAATGGATAGATTTCATTTAAATGAGCCAGCTTCACCCTGTTTTTTGGTACCACTAAACATGCTCTATTTTAATGATATCTGAAGTATTGTTTACGATTCTTGTAGAGATTAATTTGTTTCCTCTTGCACATAAATATTAATTTACTGTTAGTCATCCAATTATTGAATTTCATTATACTTGAGAATTATGCAGTTCTGTATGGATATATGTGAGGAAGCAATCTTCTAAGTTTTGATTGAAAATTAATATGCATTTCTTCATTTGAAGAGTTTGGTCAGGATCAGTTTTTGTAATCAGAGCTTGGCACTGGAAAATGTAGCCTCTGCAGAAAAATATTAAGAAGTGACTCAGAGTTTTGGAAACCAACTTAGTGCAAAATGTTTGCAATCTGACACTGGAAAACATGTCATTTTGTCCTGAAGGAGAATCCCTGCAGTTAGATTTGATATTTCATATTGTTGGGGTTGACACTTCAAAAGGAATGTTGCACTATTGCAACTCAGGCTCCACTGCTCTCTCAGATAGATACAAAAATTCCAGAACATTATTTCAAAGTGGAATGAGAGAGACTTTGACAGTACAGAAGGAGGCCATTTGACCCACTATGTTCATATCATCTCCCAAATAACTACCCAGCCAGTCCCATGCTCCACCCCTATTTTCGTAGCATCACTTTCAAATATATATCCAGCTCTCTGTTGAAATCCCATTTGGAATCCACCTCCATCACTCTCCCAGGCAATGCATTCCAAACCTAAATCTTAAAGACGTTTCTCCCTCATCTACCTCTGAGCTCTCTTGCTGACAATCTTGAAATTGTGACTCCTAGTTACTGACATACCAACTGGTAGAAACAGAATACCCTTCTTTACCCTGACAAAAGTTTGAGCATATCAATAAGGTCACCTCTTAATCTTCTCTGCTTCAAGGACAATAAGCCAACTTCACTAATCTTTCCTTATATCTAAAATCCCTCAATCTGGTATCATTCTAGTAAATCTCTTTTGCACTCTCTCTAGCACTCTAACATCCTTCCACAAAAAACATGCCCAGAATTGAACATGATACTCCAAATGTGTTCTGACCAATGATTGGGGAGATATAGTATCTTTCCTTGTTTTTATAAACATTGCCTCTATTTATAAATCCACGGATCTTATAAGCTTTCTTCACAACTTTTTCAACTTGCCTGGCCACCTTCAGAGAATTGCATGTGGGCCATGAGGTTTCCTCACTCATGTACTCCCCTCAATTTCCCATTGAGCTCATGTTTTTCTGTTAAGATGCACTGCCCAGCATTTCTCTGTATTGTCCCCTCCAGATTCTTGGTCAGTACATAAACCGTCATTTCAAAAATCTCATTACCTGGTTGTTACCTCCTTGCCGTTTGAAAGACCTTGCTGGATGCATATTGGCTGCCAATTCTCTTTCATTGCAAGCGTCAGTGCTTCAAATGCACTTTGGTGGGTTTGACATGCTTTGGAAATGCTGGTATAATGCAAGTCCTCATTAAATTTAAATCTTTCTTTCTTTCTTTGGACCATTGTGCAGTTTGCGTGTTACCACAGAATTGTTACAGTGTGGAAGCAGACCATTCAGCCCATCTTGCCTTATACTGCCTCTATTACCTGATGCCAATCTCCTGCCTTTTCCCATGTCCCTGTATGCCATTTCCAGCCAAATAGTCATCCAATGCCCTCTTGAATGCCTCAATTGAATCTGCCTCCAGCACATTTCCAGGCAATGCTTTCTCCAGGCACTAACTCCTTGTTAAATGAAAAAAATATTTTCTTGGATAAACTGGCCATTTTATAACTCTCCTGCAGGCCTTCCCAATAATAAAGGAAGAAATCTCATTGTAAATATTGAGGTGATGGAACAGCTTTACTTGTGGGTTCCAGATGTTGATGGAACATTTTCAGAATTGACTCCTTTGGATATTGGAAGTGAAAATTAACACAAATGTAGAATAAGCTGCTAAGCTGATCTTTCTCTTTATTTGTTCATGGGATGTAAACACTGCTGGAAAACCCATCAATCGTTGCTATTGAGAAGGTGGTGCTAAGTTTTGTCCTTGAACCAATGCAGTCCATTTGATACACCAATGCTGCTGTTAAGGACTGGCTTCCACAATTTTGACTTGGTGACAGCTAAGAAACAGTAAGAAAATTCCTCGTCAGGACGGAGTGTGTCTTGGAGGAGTGTGGGGTGGTTTGTAAGTGGTGATGTTCCCATCTATCTGCTGCCCTTGTCCTTCTAAATGGGATGGTGGTATTGGAAGTCTGGGAAGGGGTCATGGGATTAGAAGATACTATCAAAGGTACCTTGATGAGTTATTACAATACAATATGTAGGTACTACATTCTGCTGCTACTCTACAATAGTAGCTGAGAGAGTAAATGTTGAAGGGAGTGGATATGATTGTAACCCAGCAGACTGCTTTATCCTGGATGGCATCAATCTCTTGACCAGGCAACTGGGGAGTATTCCATCACACCCCTGTCTTAAGCCTTGTACATGGCAGACAGGGTTTTGGGGAGTCAGGAGATGAGCTGTTCACCATAGAGTTCCCAATCTCCTACCCACTCTCATAACCATTGCACATGTGCCTGGTCCTGTTACATTCCAGGTTAATGGTCAACTGCAGAATATTGCCAATAGAGGATTCAGTAATGGTAATGCCAGTGAATGTGACAGGAGGTATTAGTAGATTCTGTCTTGTTGAACATGTCTGGTACTTATGTGGTGCAAACCTGACTTACCATTCATTAGTCCAAGCCTGAAAATTGTCCAGATCTTATCAGCTGAGAGCATGGGCTGCTTCATCATCGGAGGAAAACCAAATGGAACTTAAAACATCTGGGCAATTGTCAGCAAACCTCCCACCCCTAACATTATGATAGAGGAAACATCATTGATAAAGTAACTAAATATGGTTGGGCCGAGGAAGTTGTCCTGAGGAAGTCCTAAAGTGGTCTCCTGGAGTGGAGACGTTTAATCTCCAGCAACTATATTTCTTCGTGCTAGGTATGACTGAAAACAGGGAATAGCTTTCCTGCCTGATTCCCATTGACTTGTTCGAGCTCCTTGATACCACATTTGGTCAAATGCTGCCTTGATGTCAAGTGCATTCTCTTTCATTTTTACTCTCGAATGGAGATCTTTTGTACATGAACCAAGTTTATAAGTGATTCCTGTAGTCCTGTTGAAATCAAAATGGCTATTGCTGAGTAACTGCTGCTTGATAGCACTTTCATTGCTTTGCTGATATTTGAGAGTGGACTGACAATCTGTGAATTGGCCAACTTAGATTTGTCTTGTGTTTTGCAAACAGGACACAATTGAGCTATTTTGCACTTGATGTCAGCGTTGTAGCTGTGCTGTAACAAATTGGCTTGGGGTGCAAATAGATCTGAAGCACACGTCTTCAGTGCTACAACTGAGGTACTATCAGGGCCCATAGACTTTGCAGGGACAAGTGCATGTAACCATTTCCTGATATCATGTTAAGTCAATGCAAACAGATGAAGACTGGAATCTCTACTGCTGGGAACTTCAGGCGGAGGCTGGGGTGGGTCATCCATTTAGCTCTTCTGACTTTAGTTGATCATATAAATTTAAGGAGGAGGCGGCAGAATTTAAGTTAATAATCGTTTAAAGGATTGTGGGAAGGGAACAGGAAAGTGGATTTGAGGCTGAGATAAGATCACATTAAAGAGGAGCAAGCCCAACAGATTCAATTGCCTACTCCTATTTGTGGTTCGGATGTTCTCATGTTTGCACAGAAATTATGAACTAGATTTTTGATTGTTCAATAGACAGCTGACTGTTGGAGCATACTAACCAGCTCCTTATGATGCCGTTAGGTCATCCATGTCCATTTTGAGCACAGAAGCTTATTTCCACACGCCAGCTGGGCGTCGGACAGAAAAACATCTGTTCTCAGAGCCAGCGTACACTAGGCAGTGGAATACATGAAGCCTCAGAGAAGGTTTGACGTGGACCTTGGGCTGCATTTCAGGTGAAATGTAGCTTACACTGGGCACAAAATGTGAGGTAAATGCTCTGCCAAGTTTTGTCCTAAATTGAAAAATTGGTGTCCTGAATAAGCTTGGGATCATCAAGAACTTGAGCAGCAGAATGATAGGTTAGCCATTGAAAATACTCTGATAGCCTGTCAGCTAAGTAGCGAGCCACACGGTATATCGCAATTGGATAAGTCAATTGATTGCAGATTGTGGGTGTTACTTGCGCTTACGTGTGTACGTAAAGGTTTGTTGGATGGAGATGTATGATATGCATTGAGTATCTCTGCATAAATCCATTAAAATGAAGCTCTGAGATTCTGCATTGCACCAGTTGGCTATCTGAGTTCTATCAAGCAGGGCAGGTCAGAACAGTCTAGAAGACACATATATCAGCTAAAACAAAAGCAATTAAGTGAAAGGACGTTGAAACACCCAGGCTGTGTATGTAATCCCATTGATTGGTAATCACTAGAAGTTCCATACCTCACCTCACTCTTCATACGACAATTGTCTTAAATTTCTATCCTCATTACCAACCACTGTTAGGGCTGGAAGACACTTTATGAATAAAGCGTGACAAAGTGCTTGAAAGTGATGATAATGATGTCTTGGGAATCTATGTAGGAAAGATAACATAATTAGCCATCTCCAAACTCAGTAGAGTCCCTTTCTTGTGTCAACTGCTGTATGAAGTAATGAGCTTATGCACTTGGGATACTGGACTAAGATGCAGGCGAAATCATGATGCAAATAGACCTGATCACTCTGTAGTTTGAGTTCTCATACATCTTTCATCCGGATTTTGATGAGATAGACTTTTGATTTGCAAAATGACTTCCCATGAGTTGGAAATAATAAGGCTCAACTAGAACTTAATTCTCCGAGGATTCAACAGAACATTAAAAATTCTGTTTAGCCCTGCTAACTGCACACAAGGTTCATCACTGAATCAAATAGTAAAACAGACAGTAATGCGTTAAGATACAAGTTGAATTAATTGCTTCTGAAGGTCAAGGATCTGCTTCTAATCTGATATTTTAACTGTTAATTAAAATGTTTCACTTTTAGTGAACTTCAATCCAAGATTCTTCTAAAGATGTTTGGAATTTATGATGGAAATTCTTTTAAACCCTCCATCATCATTGAAAATTAATTGCTTCACTGGTTGCAATCACTACACAGGTGTAGTTAATCCACAATTTTCCACACTGATAATTAGCATAAAACCAGAGAGAATGATATAGCAATTTAATACTCAAATTTGGTAACTATGGAACCAACATCAACTTTGGTCAAAAGCATTATCATTTACTTTCTACATCTTCCACATCTCATTTTAGTTTTTCATTTTTTTTCACCGTTGCCCAAAAAGTGGATTATTGAAAGTTGCAACTAAATAGTTTATTTTGGACCAAGTAATTTCTTTATATTTTTCAACACACTCTGACACACTTCCAACCATAGTTCATCTCCGTTTTTGACCTTAGAAATCTAATCCCAGAAATATGTCACTAAAGTATTGCTATTTGAAGACAGAGTAAACAACCTTTTCCAATTTACAACCTTGAGAGTTTATCAATCGCTGATTGAAACATGGCCTTGAGATTACCTGCAGGAACAAACCCTGAGGTTTAAATTTCACAATCTTTACCTATTTTCTTTGGTTAAAATGGACAAATCAAGTCAATTTGACTGTGTCAGGACCCACGTCAAATTTATAAGGCACTTTGGGCCGCTGCTAAATTTGCAAGATTTTTTTGTAAACAGCCTTGGCAGCTGTCTGAAATAATGCAGGCTTCATTTTAAAAAGTTGCTGTGCTCACCTCAGACTCAACTTAAGTGTTTTTCTCTTTGCTGAAGTTGGTGGATCACAAGTTGCTGTGGTATTTGTGGGTTGAAAGATACTCGTTCCTTAACTAGGTCTAAGGATTTATTTTGTTACACTGGTGGAGAAACAACCATTAGTGAGGCTGAACAAGACGAGACTCTTGTCTTAACAGCATGTGTTTTATTGCATGATAGCAATTAGGCACAAGTTATATTCACTATCTTGACATTGTTACCCAGAACATTGGGAGACAGACATATCTTTTTCCTGTGAAATTGACTGCTATTCTCCCAATATCCCCACCTAAGACTTTATGATGCAATCAGATTGAGTGGAGCTTAATGCATTTTCCAACAGAAACCCTTTTAGAGACGTTCCCTCATACATTTCGAAGTTTCAATCAGTCTAAGTAACTAATCTGAAAGACCCTATGCAGGACAGCTCATCAAGACCCCAAAACATCCAAGTAGGGGTTTGTTTTGTTCATGCGTGAAACAACTAAATGGTAGCTCTATATGATAATCTCAAATAAAGCAAAGGGTTACGGATAATGGAGATCTGAAAACAAACAAAAATCTTAAATTCTGGAGGAACTCATCAGGTCTGACAGCATCTCTGGAGAGAAAACAGAGTTTTGACAGAGTTTGGGCTGAAAATGTTAACTCTGTTTCCTCTTCACAGATACTATCAGTTGTGAAGTTTCTCTAGCAATTTCTGTTTTAGTAAGATACTCCCAGCTTTCCCTTGCTCAATTTCCATTGTCTTCTCTCTGGTATTTTGACTGGCCCTCTGTGCAGTCTGAAATTGGTTGGATCACCCATTTAGAGACAAAAGAAAAGTCCTGATGAAGGGTTACACCTGAAACATCGACTTCTCCACTACCTGATGTTGCCTGACTTGCTTTGTTCTTCCAGCCACCTGCTTGTCTACCTTGGATTCCAGCATCTGCAGTTTTGATTTTGTCTCTGGATCATCCATCTAGCAACTACAGCTTCTCTGAGTTACTTTGACAAAGTTAATGGATAGACTGTACACAAAAACATAGACACAATTCAATACGAATAGTATTGCTTTCATTTACAGGTATTGGGAAACATTTAGCTGTGAAAAGCTGTTGAACAAAAGCAAGTTTATTAAGGATAAAGACAGCTACAACAGCTAAAATATTTAAAGACACACAGTTTTCCTTAATGTATATAATGTGCTGATGGTTTGGTTTTGGCTTTCATATAGGCAGGTTGGATAATCATACTTTGCAGTCACATCTGTAATGATGGCCTGCCTCACTGTAATCAGTACAGAATAACCTAAGGACTGTGACTTAAGTGAGGTACAAACCACATGCCAGAGAAATGGCATGTCAAAATGTAGGTGCAGCGCCATCACATTTCCAGGACATTTTAGTAAACACAATCTGTTGTTAGTTTGTTTCTGGTTCCTGCTATTTCATTTTGTACACACATGCCCTTCAGATCAGAGATTCTGTGATCATAGTATTATACAGCTACTTGACCAATGTCTACACAATCTCCATAATATCTGGAAAAAGGCAAAAGTGCACAAAGTTAATAGCTATTGTCAACTTCATGGCTTCTTGAAAGCTGCTGTAATTCCAAACTGAATACCTCACCCTGCCATTCTTGACACAGGTCAATTAGAACTAGTCTGCTTAATCTACCATTTTCTCAGGCACTCTGTTTCAGAGGAAGAACCAAATAATTTGTTTATTGTTGGAAAGTTCTCTTTGGTGACTATAGTATTCCTTTCTGTTACGTATCTAAACACATCCAGTGCTGAGATTATTAACATTGGTTATGAGACTTTTTGTTCTTAGAGTAGATCACATACTTCAAAAACTGGATGAATGAGACAGAAAACTGTAAATGCACAAATATATGCTTAACTTATAATTTTGTGTTATAAAACCAAAATTTGCTCGTTCTACTGTTCGTGAGTGGTTTCTCTACTTCTTAACAAATTCAGTGGTAACCTTTACACTACTGGAAAGTCCAGGGAATGTTTTAAAGAAAGTCAGAAGTCACATGATAACAGGTTTATTTAAAATCATAAGCTTTCGGAGCGCTGCTCCTTCATCACCTGATTTTAAATAAACCTATTGGAATATAACCTGGTGTCATGTGACTTCTAACTTCATCCACCCAGTCCAACACCAACACCTCCACATCATGTTATAAAGAAGGAATGAGTTTGCAATTACCTAAGACAGTGCTCTGGATTTGTTCTCAGTATGGTAGGGATGTTCCACTGAATTTTTATGCATTTGTCAATGGAGATTTTCTACAAAACTATTTCTGCTGTAATGCAGTGCCCCCTATAGGGGATCTACGACATCTGTAAATAGAGTCATAGAGATGTACAGCATAGAAACAGACCCTTCAGTCCAACCCGTC
This sequence comes from Chiloscyllium punctatum, assembly GCF_047496795.1. NCBI lineage: Eukaryota > Metazoa > Chordata > Chondrichthyes > Orectolobiformes > Hemiscylliidae > Chiloscyllium > Chiloscyllium punctatum. Next base: position 76,641,605 of record NC_092762.1, on the reverse strand, counting down.
CATGCTGATCAGACATCCCAACCAAATCTAGTCCCACTTGCCAGCACCCGGCCCATATCCCTCCTAACCCTTTCTATTCATTTACCCATCCAAATGCCTCTTAAATGTTACAATTGTACCAGCCTCCACCACATCCTCTGGCAGCTCATTCCATACACATACCATCCTCAGCGTGAAAACGTTGCCCCTTAGGTCTCTTTTATATCTATCCCCTCTCACCCTAAACCAATGCCCTCTAGTTCTGGACTCCCCGACCTCAGGAAAAAGACTTTGTCTATTTATCCTATCCATGCCCCTCATAATTTTGTAAACCTCTACAAGGTCATCCCTCAACCTCCGACGCTCCAGGAAAAACAGCCCCTGCCTATTCAACCTCTCCCTGTAGCTCAGATTCTCCAACCCTGGCAACTTCCTTGTAAATCTTTTCTGAACCCTTTCAAGTTTCACAACATCTTTCCAATAGGAAGGAGACCAGAACTGCATGCTATATTCCAACAGTGGCCTAACCAATGTCCTGTACAGCCACAACATGGTCTCCCAACTCCTGTACTCAATACTCTGACCAATAAAGGAAAACACACCAAATGCCTTCTTCACTATCCTATCTACCTGCGACTCCACTTTCAAGGAGCTATGAACCTGCACTCCAAGGTCTCTTTGTTCAGCAACACTCCCTAGGACCTTACCATTAAGTGTATAAGTCCTGCTAAGATTTGTTTTCCCAAAATGCAGCACCTCGCATTTATCTGAATTAAACTCCATCTGCCACTTCTCAGCCCATTGGCCCATCTGGTCCAAATCCTGTTGTAATCTGAGGTAACCCTCTTCGCTGTCCACTACACCTCCAATTTTGGTGTCATCTGCAAACTTACTAACTGTACCTCTTATGCTCGCATCCAAATCATTTATGTAAATGACAAAAAGTAGAGGGCCCAGCACCGATCCTTGTGGCACTCCATTGGTCACAGGCCTCCAGTCTGAAAAGCAACCCTCCACCACCACCCTCTGTCTTCTACCTTTGAGCCAGTCTTGTATCCAAATGGTTAGTTCTCCTTGTATTCCCTGAGATCTAACCTTGCTAATCAGTCTCCCATGGGGAACCTTGTTGAACGCCTTACTGAAGTCCATGTAGATCACATCTACTGCTCTGCCCTCATCAATCTTCTTTGTTACTTCTTCAAAAACTCAATCAAGTTTGTGAGACATGATTTCCCACGTACAAAGCCATGTTGACAATCCCGAATCAGTCCTTGCCTTTCCAAATACATGTACATCCTGTCCTTCAGGAATCCCTCCAACAACTTGCCCACCACCGAGGTCAGGCTCACTGGTCTATAGTTCCCTGGCTTGTCTTTATTGCCCTTCTTAAACAGTGGTACCATGTTTGCCAACCTCCATTCTTCCAGCACCTCACCTGTGACTATCGATGATACAAATATCTCAGCAAGAAGCCCAGCAAACACTTCTCTAGCTTCCCACAGAGTTCTCGGGTACACCTGACCGGGTCCTGGGGATTAATCTACTTATAACCATATGAAGACATCCAGCACTTCCTCCTCTGTAATCTGGACATTTTGCAAGATGTCACCATCAGCGTCTCTACAGTCAGGTTGAATAATTCTCACCGAGACACATAGAGTCCAAACCAGAAAGTGTGAAACAGGAAATATGCATTGCACTTTAATAATGTACAGAAAGCAAAATAAAGGATAGAGTCTACAAACGGCATGAAGGAAGCCAGACAAATGAGGCCAACAGAAAAAAAACACAGTTGCAAATGAAGTATTTTGAAAATCTGGAACTTTTCATTTTATTCTGGGTGGTTGAGATTCCAAAGGTGGAATCACCTAAATAACAGATCCATTGGTATCTGCCAGCAAAGCTCTTTAAATGATCCAAGTGTGCATAGGTTCATAATATATTAACTTTGAGAACATCAGTGGAGGAAAAGTGGATTTTAGGTTTTTGATTCTGTGAAGATTTGTTTTTCTCTTTAAAAGCTCATAAGTAATTTTGAATATCAGGTTCAAGACAGTATTTTCCAGGAAATTGAATTCCCGCCTCAGGCGACTGACTGTGTGGAGTTTGCACATTCTCCCCGTGTCTGCGTGGGTTTCCTCTGGGTGCTCCGGTTTCCTCCCACAGTCCAAAGATGTGCAGGTCAGGTGAATTGGCCATGCTAAATTGTCGGTACTGTTAGGTAAGGGATAAATGTAGGGGTATGGGTGGGTTGTGCTTCGGCGGGTCGGTGTGGACTTGTTGGGCCGAAGGGCCTGTTTCCACACTGTAAAGTAATCTAATCTAATCTAATCTAATGAAATGATGTGATTTCAGCTACATACCCAGCCAGGCACATGGGGAAATAATTGTTGAGGTGACTTTCTGACTTGAGTTTTATAAACCCCAGAGAAACAGCTGCATGTTCATTCAGGGGGAAAAAGCCCATAACAGCAGAAATGCAATTATTAGCCATGTCAATGTAGTCAAGATTGGGGAGAAGTGGTGAGTTCCTTAGACTCCAGTGACAGGAAAGCTCTGGAAGCAAAAGGCTGAGCAACATCAGGGAGAAAGGCATCCTACAAGACTCCTGGAGACATGAGTTTAGGGAACTAATGTTAAATCATATTCAGCTGAGTTAGCAGCTTACTCTAAGGGACTCACAGAGAAGTATTAACTGAAGGAAATAGCATCGAGAGAATATGCAGCAATTTGCCAAAAGTAAACCAATTTCAGCCATACCAGCTGAGCTGGAATCTGGAGATATAGAGATAATGAACACTTCACTAAGGCTTGAATTTCTGTAAGGTTATTCCTGGGATTAAAAAGGATGAATTTTACTTTTTGAAGTTTGTAAATGAGATAATTCCCACTGTTTATGTCTAATATAATATAGTTTGACTTTTCTGTTCCTTTATTAGAAATAGATAGACAGCTTCTTGTGAATAGATTCAGTGACTGACCTCCGCAGAAAATGAAAAGACAAATCAAACTTATGGTCCATCAAGTCAGATTTCTCTAATGCTTTGACTTGTCCAGTATTACCATCAGCTGGCATCATTACACTGAACAACTGTATTCTTCTTGTCTGAATTCCCAGACAGACAGGGAGGGTGAATGAGATGATATATCAATTCTGTCAAGGAAGAGTTTCCAAATAAAGGGGCAAGACATGGGTTACAAGGGCTCAATGTGGCATGGGTCTTTTTGGATATAGCATGGAGAGGACACCTGGGAAAACTGCTCCTCTGACCAGGAGGTCCTATTGAGAGATGTCAGGGGCTGAACTGAAGAGAGGCAGCATCCAAGGAACAGGAGAATCGTCGATTCTCCTGTTCCTTGGATGTTGCCTGACCTGCTGCACTTTTCCAGCAACACATTTTCAGCTGTAATCTCCAGCAGCTGCAGTCCTCACTTTCTCCTCGCTGAACTGAAGAGAGCCATGTGCTGAGGAAGTCAACAGCATAAGTGTGCTCCTTCCCAAACTGGAGACAGTTTATCCTGGAACCCAGGACGGTGAGAAAAGTGAGTGGTGTAACACTTTCAGATGACAAGCCCCATATTCAAACCTTCCCAAGCATCCCTTGAACATCACAGCTTACCCGGACACCATCCCTTGCATCTCAAGTCATTCCTCCCTACCAACCCTCTATCATCCCAAGATTAATTAACTGAAGCAAGTAACTATTAACACCCAGGCCTCTATTGATAGAAATAGGTCAGCTTCCATTAAATTAGATGGTTATTATGGACATGTGACCAGAAAATCAATCCATTTGTTGCATGAGAATGAGAACTGCACATGTTATAGACATCAAATGTAAAAATAGAAGGTATGTGAAATAATGAATAGACAAACTTGTTTTCTGATCTCAGACTTGAACTGTTGGTAGCCTCTGTATCAGAAACGATGGTCTGAAGCCTTACTCCATACATAGTTATAACTGCAAACAAAAAACAGACAGTGTAGGAGTTCTGACGAAGGGTAACTAGGCCTGAAATGTTTACTCGGTCTCTGTCCCTGTCTCTCTCTCTCTCTCTCTCTCTATCTACAGATGCTGCCAGATCTGCTGAGTCTCTCCAGCGCTTTCTGGTTTTGTTTTAGACCTCCAACATTCACAGTTTTTGTTTCATTACAATTTCAACTGACATCAGCACAGGGAAAGCTGGGCTGCCGAAGAGGATGAGTTTTATGCAAAATGTTAAATTGAAGCCTCGTTTACTTTCTGAGGTCGATATAAAAGATCTTGCAGTGCTACTTGAAGAAAGGAGGGGTGTTTTCTCAGCCTCCCAGTTAACATTTATCTCTTACCCCAATGCCATTGAAAACGGCTTGCTTGGTCAGTTATCTCAGTGCAGTCTGTGTCACCTGTCAGTGTAAAATCTCTCTCCAACGGTACTTTGTTGGCTGTGAAGTGTCTTGCAATGTCCTGAGGTCATGCAGCCCAGACTAATTGGATGAAAGCTCTCGGCTAGTTGTTAAGAGTGAGCCTAAGCTGTCTAGATATTTCCTTACTGCGGGTGCCCTCTGTGCAAAACTATGCAGAATTAATTGGCCATCTTATCCAAATAGGCAGTGAGGATAGTTAATGTGAGAGATGAAAATATCACACCAGTGTGGGAGGGAGCGCGTACTGTTGGCTGATGAGGCACATTGATGAGATGGAGTTCTACTCTGAATCTTGCCTGTGACAAATCAGTCTTCCTGTCAAAATTAAGCCTTGAAACTGATTAAGTGTTATATTCATCAGTATTATTATGTAAAATGTATCTGCACTCAAAGATTGAATAGGTCAAGCGTGTATTGCATTCTGCATTAAAATTCATTGAGTCTCATAAAATATGCCCACAATTTAGTGCATAGAAATTTGGTGAGCATGAGCCTGGATTAATTTAAGTAGATAGTTCTGGCACAACCTTTAAACTTTATATTAACAAACAAAAGTTTGCATGAAATTGTTCTGTCTGGTTTCTGAGCTGTGAATCTCTTTGTTTTAGAGATGCAATATTCCTGTCAATAACTTCTAGAATATTATCATAATACTGCTTCGAGCTGGAATTAATAAGGATTTAATAAGCTGGATTTAATAATTATGACACAAAAGTTGGAGATACTGTTGACAGTATCGAGGGCTATTGCAGGCTGCAGCATGACATAGACAGGATGCAGAGCTGGGCTGAGAAATGGCAGATGGATTTCAACCTGGATAAATGTGAAGTGATGCATTTGGAAGGTCAAACTTGAATGCTGAATATAGGACTAAAGACAGGATTCTTGGCAGTGTGGAAGAACAGAGTTTTCTTGGTGTTCAAGTGCATTGTCCCTCGAAGTTGCCACCCAAGTGGATAGGGTTGTTAAGAAAGCATATGGCGTTTTGGCTTTCATTAACGGGGGGATCGAGTTGAAGAGCCGTGAGGTTTTGCTGCAGCTCCACAAGTCCCTGGTGAGACCACAATTGGAATATTGTGTCCAGTTCTGGTCACCTGATTATAGGAAAGATTAAGAGGCTTTGGAGATGGTGCAAAGAAGGTTTACTCAGGATGCTGCCTGGACTGGAGGGCTTGTCTTACAAAGAGAGGTTGACTAAGATCGGACTTTTCTCTCTGGAGAGAAGGAGGAAGAGAGGTGACCTGATCAAGTCATACAAGGTAATGAGAAGCATGGATAGAGTCAATAGCCAAACACTATTCCCCAGGGCACGATTGACTGGCATGAGTGATCATAGTTTGAAGATATTAGGAGGAAGGTATAAAGGAGACGTCAGAGGAAGGTTCTTTACGCAGAGAGTAGTGAATGCATGGCATGCGTTGCCAGTGGTGGTGGTGGAAGCAGAGTCATTAGGGACATTTAAGCGACTGCTGGACATGCACAGCAGTGAATTGAGGGGTGTGTAGGTTGGGTTATTTTATTTTAGATTACGAATAATCCTCAGCACAACATTGTGGGCCAAAGGGCCTGTTCTGTGCTGTACTTTTCTATGTTCTATGTTCTGTGATAGCTTGCATGCTAGACATCAATATAAAAAAAGAGGGTTGCATCCAAACAATGTTTTTCTCAGGACCTCATGATATTGCAAAGCACTTTTGAGCCAATACAAAATGCTCTGGGGCAGCATGGTGGCTCAGTGGTTAGCACTAGTGCCTCACAGGACCTAGGTTCAAGTCCAGTCTCAGGTGACTCTCTGTGTGGAGTTTGCACGTTCTCCCTGCATCTGTGTGGATTTCCTCTGAGTGCTCCAAAGATGTGCAGGTTAGGTGGTTTGGACATGGTAAAATACAGGGTTCTAGGATGGGGCTGGGATGCTCTTCAGAAGGTCAGTATGAACTCAGTGGCCCACTCCCACACTGTAGGGATTTTATGATTTTTGAATTTTAATTACTGTTGCATTGTAGGAAACATGGCAGACAAATTGTCCACCGCAAATTCCTACAATCAGCAAGTTGAGAATGACCATTTGTTTTAGTGATGTTACTTGAGGGATAAATTTCTGACGGGAGAGTGGGAGTAACACCACTGCTGTTCTTCAGAATCGTGCTATTGGAGTTTTTATGTTCACCTGAGAGAGCAGGCAGGGTCTTTTTAATGTCCAATCTGAAAGACAACATCTCTGATAGTGTAGCAGTTCCTCACTGCTGCACTGAAATATCAGCTTTGATTTTTGTACATACATTGAAGATGCTGTTGTTATGAAGCCATGCTTTATGAAAAAATGATTTTTGAATTCTCTGGCTGCAAACTTACTCTTTAAGATGACTAAGCCACCATTCCAATACCTTGGGATCATAGTCAGAGGCAGCTAAATGGTTGTCTCATAGTGCTGTCTATAGTCCATACTTGAATTGAAGACAATCTATACTCAGCAACATTAGGAACAATTGTCTTCTGGGGATATGAATCAAGATGTATGACACTATGAGAAGAGCATCAGCATAACCATCTAGCTATTCAATCAGATTGAGTCAACCATTAGATCCAATCAATTAAACTGAACTACCACCATCCTTTCTCCCCCAATATTCCAACCTGCCCCTCAAATGTTCACATAAATGCTGCCCTCTCCACACTTCACTTCAGCTCTGATAAAGAGTCATCTAGACTCGAAAAGTTAGCTTGCTCTCTCTCCATGGAGGCTGCCTGATCTGCTGTGATCTCCAACATTTTTTTGTTTTTATTAGACACAATCACTTGGATAAGGGAGTACGCCAAGATATAATTTCATCATCTTCGACAGGCAACTAGAATACACAAGCCAAGATCACATTTGTGTCACTGGTTAGTTAGTGAGAGAAGCTCATATGACAAGCCGACAATCTTTTCGTGTGATTAAGCAGCTTTTTCTTCACCACAGACCCAGAAGAGAATATAAGATCTTGAAGCTGTAAGAATTTTGCGTAGGTCTCTCTCTTTCACACATACTCTTTTTAGCCAACTTGTCTGGTGATTTTGACTATCCTGGTACTACAGATAGAGGTTTTAAAAATCATTCAGCCCAACATTTACTACCTCCAGAAGAACAGATAACCATCCAGTGATAGCTTTATTTGTTCACCCCAGCTCCCAAACTAAAAGGGTTCTCCACTACTCCTTGCCTTAGATCAAACATTTCCTGTCTTTTGAGAAAGGACAGACAGTGGCAAGTCTCAGCCAAATCACTACTCAAGAGACTTATGCCATCAAAGTCAATGTTGGTCTCACACACTGCCTGATTCTTCTGTCTGGTCAGGTTCAGAGAGAGCTAGGTCAATTGGGCCTTAAAGTCTGCCTGGAGATAATAAGGACTGCAGATGCTGGAAGTCAGTGTTGATAAAATGTGGAGCTGGAAAGGCACAGCAGGTCAGGCAGCATTCGGAGGAGCAGGAGAGTCGACATTTTGAGTCAGAACCCTTCATCAGGACTGATGAAAATCTGCCTACCCACTTTATCTGGTGGATGTCTTGCCCAGCAGGTCTGGTTAAAATTATCCCCTCAGAGAATCAGTAAATCCAACTTCTCACTGATTTTCTCAATTTGACTGAATGCATGATTGATCCCTTGAGCCATCAAAACAGGTGACTTCCACTGATCCACCTCCATTGTGATAATCATTCCTGTTTCCATACATCGATCCCAGAGCAACTAAGCAATTTAATACTTCAGTATCAGCTGCCACTAGGTAGCACCAAACTTTGTTTGCTTAATTGCTTTAGTATTCAAGGCTCAACACTCAGAAGCATGATGCAATCTGATACATGGTCCCAGGGTAAGAGTCTCTCACTAGCTAGCTGCCAGATATATTAGCAGCATCTGCCTTTCAGCTGGCAGACCTTCCTTGGCAAGTCTCCCACACACACTTGCCCAATGTTTAGTCGAACTCAATAATGCAAAGACACAAGAAAATCTATGGGCTTGGGAAAGGGAACAGGGGTGTGGGATGGGGGTGCTGATGCAAAAGCTGTTGCAAAGGGAGGTAGTTAACATTTAAAGTCCTTTATTATCCACCACACACACACACACACACACACAGTTGTTCTTGCCCTCAAGCTGTGCAAACAGAGAAGGAGGAAATTCTGATCAAATTTCCTGAATTTGAAATGAAAATAGAATATGCTGGCAATACGCAGCAGATCAGTCAGCATCTATGAACAGCTTGGACAGGTTGCTGGACTGAATTTTATTGGCTAAGTCCGAATTGGATTGAGTATTTTTGCAGTAATTTCAGCTGTGAGGCTACCTCCTGCAGCTGCCTGGCTTGCTGTGTTCTTCCAGCCTCCTGGCTGTCTACTTTGGATTCCAGCATCTGCAGTTTTTTTGTCTCTTAACAAATATCTTACCAGATTCACTTCATTAGCTCGATGGTGACTGTCTCTTCAGATTTCTATCCCATCTCGTTTCCAGAACAATGTGCCAATACTGAATTTCCCAGAAATCACTGGCATCCCTTATGCCCGCACCATCTTTAAAGGTCTGTTGTGGAGCTGGGCAAACACTGTCGGTCTGGAGCTGCCCTGCGTGCTTCCTGATACATGGCAGAGAGGGGGGCGATTGTCATCCTGTTTGGGGGGGAGGTCCTGCTGAATGGGTGGTGCAGATAGGGGACTTCACATCCCTCCCAGCACGAACAGTGTATCCACAATACTGAGACCACAAGATTGACAGTGAGGCTAAAGGAATCTCAACTGTCTGAAAGAATGACCAGCAAGAAGAAGGTCAATGATCTTCTCCATTCTCCTCGCTTACATGCCATCATCTTTTCTCTGTACCTCACACTCATTACATCTCTGTGATCTGGTTTGGTAGTGGATTCAGTGAGATGTAACAAAATACTCTATGAGTTAAGTGATTCTAATTAACAGGTTTATTGGTGGTAACATATATTAAGTGGTGATGAATATATTAAGTGGTAAATTAATATCAAGGTTAGAATGGTCCTGGAAAAATGTAGCAGGTCAGGCAGCATCTGAGAAGCAGGAAAATCAACGTTTCGGGCAGGAGCCCTTCATCAGGAATGAGGCTGGAAGCCTCGGGGGTGGAGAAATAATGGGAGGGGGTGGGGCTGTGGAGAAGGTAGTTGAGAGTGGAAAAAGTGGATGGAGGAAGGGGTAAAGGTGATTCGTCGGAGAGGTGGGTGGAGCAGATACGTAGAAAGGAAGATTAACAGATGGGACAGGTCATGAGGATGGTGCTGAGCTGGAAGGTTGGAACTGGAGTAAGGTGGGGGAAGGGGAAATGAGGAAACTGGTGAAGCCAGTTGATGCCATGGCGTTGAAGTGTTCCGTGGCGGAAGATGAAGTGTTCCTCCTCCAGGCGTCAGATGGTGAGGAAACGGCAGTGGAGGTGGACCAGGACCTGCATGTCCTTGGCAAAGTGGGAGGGGGAGTTGAAATGTTGGGCTATGGGGCAGTGGGGTTGATTGGTGCGGGTGTCCCAGAGATGTTCCCTGAAGCGCTCTGCGAGAAGGTGTCCAGTTTCCCCAATGTAAAGGAGACTGCATCGGGAGCAACGGATACAATAAATGACATTTGTGGAATTGCAGGTGAAACTTTGATGGATGTGGAAGGTTCCTTTGGGGCCTTGGATGGAGGTGAGGGAGGAGTTGTGGGTGCAATTTTGCAATTCTAGAGGAAAAGGTGGGGAGTAGTGCCGGTGTAACTACGGAAGGTGGACTGTTCTACGTAGCTGACAAGGAGACAGGCATAGCTGGGGCCCATGTGGATGCCTATGGCTACCCCATTCGCCTGGAGGAAGTGGAAGGATTCAAAAGAGAAATTGTTGAGGGAGAAGTGGTCCTCCCACCCACCCTCCGAGGACCCCTTCTCCCGCCTCCAACACACTCCATCCACCTGGACATCCCGTGCTGGTCTATTACTCACCCTCGATCTCTTAATTTCCAACTGCTGCCGGGACATTAACCGCCTCAACCTGTCTACCCCCCTCCCCCACTCCAACCTCTCACCCTCACAATGCGCAGCCCTCCACTCCCTCTGTTCAAATCCCAACCTCACCATCAAACCAGCAGACAAAAGGTGTGCAATGGAAGTTTGGCACACCAACCTCTACACCGCTGAAGCCAAATGCCAACTTGAAGACACCTCCGCCTCGCCCCCCTCGACCATGACCCCACCCCCCCATCACCAAACCACCATCTCCCAGACCATACACAACCTCATCACTACAGGGGATCTCCCACCCACAGCTTCCAACCTCATAGTTTGGGAACCCCGCACTGCCCGATTCTACCTCCTTCCCAAGATCCACAAACCTAACTATCCTGGCCGACCCATCGTCTCAGCATGCTCCTGCCCCACCGAACTCATCTCTACCTACCTCGATACTGTCCAATGCCCCCTAGTCCAGGAACTTCCCACATACGTTTGGGACACCACCCATGCCCTCCACCTCCTCCAAAACTTCTGTTTCCCCGGCCCCCAATGCCTCATCTTCACCATGGATATCCAATCCCTCTACACCTCCATCGGTCATGACCAGGGCGTTCAAGCCCTCAGTTTCTTCTTCTCCTGACGCCCCCAACAGTACCCTTCCACTGACACACTCATTTGTTTGGCTGAACTGGTCCTCACCCTTAACAATTTCTCCTTCGAATCCTCCCACTTCCTCCAGACGAAAGGGATGGCTGTGGGCACCCACATGGGCCCCAGCTATGCCTGTCTCTTTGTCAGCTACATAGATCAGTCCACCTTCTGTAGTTACACCGGCATCACTCCCACCTCTTCCACTGCTACATTGATGACAGCATCAGTGCCACCTCGTGCGCCCGTGAGGAGGTTGAACAGTTCATCAATTTCACCAACACATTTTATCCCAACCTTAAATTCACATGGATGATCTCTGACACCTACCTCCTCTTCTTGGACCTCTCCATCTCCATGAATGATGGCCGACTCAACAATGACATTTTTTACAAACCCACTGACTCCCACAGCTACCTGGATTACACTTCCTCCCACCCTATTTCCTGCAAAAATGCCCTCCAATGCATCTTATCCATGTCCCACACCTCCGCCCTCAAACCCCACCCCTCCAACCGCAACAAGGACAGAACCCCCCGGTTATCACCTTCCACCCCACCAACCTCCACATAAACCACATCATCCGCCAAAATTTCCAACTGCAAATGGATCCCACCACCAGGGAGATATTTCCCTTCCCACCCCTATCCACTTTCCGCAAAGACCGTTCCCTCCGTGACTACCTGGTCAGGTCCACGTCCCCCAACAACCCACCCTCCCATCCTGGCACCTTCCCCTGCTACCGCAGGAATTGCAAAACCTGTGCCTACACTTCCCTCCTCAACTCCATCCAAGGCCCCAAAGAAGCATTCCATATTCATCAAAGTTTTACCTGCACTTCCACCAATGTCATTTATTGTATCTGTTGCTCCTGATGCGGCCTCCTTTACATTGGGGAGACTAGACGCCTTCTTGCAGCGTGCTTTAGGGAACATCTCTGGGACAGCCGCACCAATCAACCCCAATACCCTGTGGCCGAATATTTCAACTTCCTTTCCCACTCTATCTCCTCCACTGCCACTCCCTCACCACCTGACGCCTGGAGGAAGAATGCCTCATCTTCTGCCTTGGAACCCTTCAACCCGAGGGCATCAATGTGGACTTCACAAGTTTCCTCATTTCCCCTCCCCCCACCTCACCCCATTTCCAATCTTCTAACTCAGCACTGTCCTCATGACCTGTCCCACCTGTCAATCTTCCTTCCCATCTATCTGTTCCACTCTCTTCTCTGACCTTTTACCTCTTCCTCCATCCACCTATTGCACTCTCGACCATCTTCTCTCCCCAGCCTCGCCCCCTCCCAGTTATCTCACCACCTCCAAGGCTTCCAGCCTCATTCCTGATGAAGGGCTCCTGCCCGAAATGTTGATGTTCCTGCTCCTCGGATGCTGCCTGACCTGCTGTGCTTTTCCAGCACCGCTCTAATCTTGACTCTGATCTCCAGCATCTGCAGTCCTCACTTTTGCCTGGTAAATTAATATGTTGCGTACAAAGTATATATATCAAACTAGATATATATGTAAAGCGGTTGATAAATATATGTTTTGAGGAAGAGTCACTGCAGCCAAAATGTTAACTCTGATTTCTCTCCGCAGATGCTGCCAGACCTGCTGAGCTTTTCCAGCAATTTCTGTTTTTGTTTGTGACTTTAGATCTATCAGAAACACATGTAAATTAATGAGTGGATCTGTTAGCCTCATGCCTTGAACACATGTTTAGCACAGATTCTCATTGTTTTCTCCCCATTGAGGCTCGTCTGGAGAATGCGGGGGTTTCTTGGCACCATTCTTGGGCGGCACGGTGGCACAGTGGTTAGCACTGCTGCCTCACAGCGCCGGAGACCCGGGTTCAATTCCCGCCTCAGGCGACTGACTGTGTGGAGTTTGCACATTCTCCCCGTGTCTGCGTGGGTTTCCTCTGGGTGCTCCGGTTTCCTCCCACAGTCCAAAGATGTGCAGGTCAGGTGAATTGGCCATGCTAAATTGCCCATAGTGTTAGGTAAGGGGTCGATGTAGATGTAGGGGTATAGGTGGGTATGCTTCAGTGGGGCGGTGTGGACTTGTTGGGCCGAAGGGCCTGTTTCCACACTGTAAGTAATCTAATCTAATCTAAAAATTCTCAGTCCAGGTCCAAGGTGAATAGGGCCAAGTCTCTGATATTAATATGATTCTGAACCTAAACAGACATGTTGCATCATCAATTTGTGGTACTTTCAGTACTTTCCTGGACTTTCCATTATACAGCAAAACACATGCAGGTAGCTTGGTGAGACGGCCAAGCAGGACAATTCTCGCAACAGTGTAGTGACACGTGGTCATCCCTCAGTCAAAACAAACTGCATTCACATTCAGCCTGCCTCCCACATATTTTTCCACTTTATTTCAATTGCTCGTTGTCCTGTCCAATGAACACTTAACAATTAATCCTTAATGGCCTGATTTGAAAATATTATATTCAATCCTACCACTATGAGGGCTGAAGGGCCTGTACTGTGCTGTACTGTTCTATGTTCTACACTCTGCTAATCCTACTATCTCTCAAGGCCTATGCCCTGTTGCTCTCACTATTGTCTGCACCATCTTCCTCCACTCACTGTTACTCATTCCCCACCTCTAACCCTGCAAGGCCCCCTGCATGCCTACTCCCTGACCTCGGACACCCCTCCACCTGCATCAAAGCTGTGCCACCCACTTACACCTCAACACTCGCATTGCTCTCATTCCAGGAGGGAGACAGTTTACAGTCAGCCAGGAAATGGGTGTTGCGCTGCCCAACGTTTGGCTCCTCAGCCCTTGTGTGGACAGGATCCTGACACGGTTTATGCAAAATGGCTGACTGACTGTCTCCCTGGACTGATATCGGAGGCTGCCCTTGACCTACTGTGCCAGGACACCTGACCAATAATTATCCCCTCTTCACTTAGCTGAGCTCTGCTGAAAACCATGAAGTTAAAAATCACACAATACCAGGTAATAGTCCAACAGGTTTATTTGGAAGCACTAGCTTTCGGCGCGCTGTGGCACAACCACCTGATGAAGGAGCAGCGCTCCAAAATAGTGCTTCCAAATAAACCTTTTGGACTATAACCTGATGTTGTGTGATTTTTAACTTTGTACACCTCAGTCCAAAACCGATGTCTCCAAATCATGACAACCATGAAAAGCTTCCTGGCTTGTGTCTGCACTAAATAGAATGCAAGACTGAGTAACATGAGCCTGGTATTTCCGGCTGAGGGGGCAAAGTGCACAAAGGCAAGGTAAAGCAACATAAGGCAAGAATGCTCATGTAGATTGAGAGTGAGGGAGAGCTATGATGGCGAGCAAAGAGCCCGGAGTTACAGCCAGTGCAATCCACGTGCTATATGCGTGCCCCTGAACACACATTACCCTTGCTGCATTGTTACGATGAAAAATACCAGTGTAATCCAAAGTGCATTGAAGAGCAGAAACATCATGTAAGTGAACTGGAGATGGGTCACGAGGGTTTTTAAAGGCTAGCACTGTCAGATACCAATGTCCAGAGACATAGGGTGCAGATTAGAGGCTGGCTCATGTCAAATACCAATGTCCATGGACATAGGATATATGTGGCTGGTATCTGTGGAGCATACCCTGAATTGTTGGTGTCTGGTATCCAGCATGGAGGCCTTTTGGAGTAAGTGGGGAATTGAATTTGTTCAGTACCTGCTTTCATTTCCATGTAGAGAATTCTAAACGTCAGGCTTGTTTAGTGTATTTGGTAAGATAGGAAGCTGAATATTAATGAGGTGAGTTAGACCAGTAACAAGGTCATAGAGTCAGAAAAGCTTACAGCATGGAAACAGGCCTTTCAGCCCAACTTGCCTATGCCACCCAGTTTTCACAATTAATCTAGTCCCATTTGTCTGCATTTGATCCATATCGCCTCCATATCTATCCCATCCATGTGAATATCCAAATGTTTCTTAAATGACACATTTGCCCTCACCTCCACCACTACCTCTGGCAGTCCATTCCTGACACTCACCACCCTTGGTGTGAAAAAAATTGCTCCTTTGGACCCTTTTGGATCTTTCCACTCTCACCTTAAACCTACATCCTCTAGTTTTAGACTCCCCTACTGTGGGGAAAAGTTGTTGGCTACCTACCTTACCTATCCCTTATCTAAGGTGATGAGTAAGTAGAAATCTCACTTAATTGGTAACTCACCATTGTTCAGCGAGAAACTTAACTGGCCAATTGTCAAAAGCATTCAAGCTAGCTCAAAATTCATCCAACATGGAGATGGCCTCAACCTTAGACATCTCATCTGATTCTGCCACAAATCTCACCAAAGCCCATCTCACTCAGGCCCCCCCTAAGATTCTGTTTGATGTTTCAGGTATAGACTATCCATCAGAGCTGAAATTCTACTTATTTTCAAAAGACACATTTTATCAAAGCTTATCATCTTGCACTCGTTGGGACAATTCACAGGAACACTAGTTTGAGGGCAAAACCAAGCATTTATACTATATGGGAGGAGAGTGCTGATTGGTTGACAAGCAAGCTTGATTTTCCCCTTAAATTGGTGCTCTTGTTAATTGTTCTGATGATTGAAAGACAAAAAGCATCAACAAAATCAACAACAGAAACAGAAATTGCTGGAAAATCTCAGCAGGCCTGGCAGCAGCTGTGGAGAGAAATCAGAGTTCATGTTTGGGTCCAGTGACCATTCTTCAGAACTGACAGTGAACAAGGAAAGGAAAAATGGTTGGGAACAGAAATTCTACTGGAAAAAAGAGAGAACCTCTTCAAGGTGGGCATACCTGAAAGAGATGTGACAGTAAGTTAATCACTCGACAAAAACCCGAAAGAACTGAGGATGCTGGAAATCGAACACTAAAACAGAAGTTGCTGGAAAAGCTCAACAGGTCTGGCAGCATCTGTGAAGAGAAATCTAAGTTAAAGTTTCAAGTCCAGTGACCTTTCTTCAGAACCCAGCATTCAAAACACAATGGAACCAAAACATTAACTCTGATTTCTCTCTACAGATTCTTTCAGACCTGCTGAGCTTTTCCAGCATCTTCTGTTTGTATGTCTAAAAAGAATATGTTTTCCATAAGTACCCAAGTTCTGTACTACCAATAACTATTTATTTTAATCATATGGCCAGCATTTAAGCAGAGCAAAGTGATATGGAGTAAGAGAAGCAAGCAGACACACAAAGGAGAAGGTAGAAGTGTTTAAGTGCATCAAGTGTATATCTACCACTTTCTATCAGCACTAGTTGTTCCAGTTGAAATGTCTGTGCAACAATTGAAATAAATTTTATAAAAAGAAAGAGGTAAATGCCTTCTACTGCATTGTGCTCCCATGTTTCTCTCATTAATAATAATTACCCTCTATTTTCTTTCAGGACCTTTTAGGGGCAGCATGGTGGCTCAGTGGTTAGCACTATGGCCTCACAATGCCAGGGAACTGGGTTCGATTCCAGTCTCAGGCGACTGTCTGTATGAAGTTTGTACGTTCTCCCTGTGTCTGGGTGGGTTTGCTCTGGTTTCCTCGCACAATCCAAGGGTAATAGACAATAGGTACAGGAGTAGGCCATTCTGCCATTTGAGCCTGCACCACCACTCAATCTGATCATCTTTAATCAGTATCCTGTTCCTGCCTTATCTCCATAATCCTTGAGAGCTCTATCCAACTCTTTCTTAAATGAATCCAGAGACTGGGCCTCCACTGCCCTCTGGGGCAGAGCATTCCACACAGCTACCACTCTCTGGGTGAAGAAATTTCTCCTCATCTCTGTCCTAAATGGTGTACCCTATATTTTTAAGCTGTGTCCTCTGGTTCAGCACTCACCCATCAGCAGAAACATGTTTCCTGCCTCCAGAGTGTCCAATCCTTTAATAATCTTATATGTCTCAATTAGATCCCCTCTCAGTCTTCTAAACTCAAGGGTATACAAGCCCAGTCGCTCCAGTCTTTCAGTGTAAGGTAATCCCGCCATTCCAGGAATTGACCTCGTGAACCTACGCTACACTCCCTCAATAGCCAGAATGTCTTTCCTCAAATTTGGAGACCAGACTGCACATAGTACTCCAGGTGTGGTCTCACCAGGGCCCTGTACAGCTGCAGAAGAACCTCTGTGCTTCTATTCTCAATCCCTCATGTTATGAAGGCCAGCATGTTATTAGCCTTCTTCACTACATGCTGTACCTGCATGCTTACCTTCATTGACTGGTGTACAAGAACACCCAGATCTCTCTGTACTGTCCCTTTACCTAAATTGATTCCATTTAGGTAGTAATCTGCCTTCCTGTCCTTGCCACCAAAGTGGATAACCATACATTTATCCACATTAAACTGCATCTGCCATGCATCTGACCACTAACCTAACTTGTCCAGGTCACCCTGTAATCTCCTAACATCCTCATCACATTTCACCCTGCCACCCAGCTTAGTATCATCAGCAAATTTGCTAATGTTATTGCTAATACCATCTTCTATATCATTAACATATATTGTAAAAAGCTGCGGTCCCAGTACTGATCCCTGTGGTACCCAACTGGCCACTGCTTGCCATTCCGAAATGGAGCCGTTTATCACTACTCTTTGTTTCCTATCAGCCAACCAACTTTCAATCCAAGTTAGTACTTTACCCCCATTACCATGCGCCCTAATTTTGCTCACTAACCTCCTATGTGGTTATCAAAAGCTTTCTGAAAGTCCAGGTATATTACATCTACTGGAACTCCCTCATCCATCTTCACAGTTACATCCTCAAAAAATTCCAGAAGATTAGTCAAGCATGATTTCCCCTTCATAAATCCATGCTGACTCTGACCTATCCTGTTACTACTATCCAGATGTGTCATAATTTCATCCTTTATAATAGACTCCAGCATCTTTCCCACCACTGAGGTCAGAGTAACTGGTCTATAATTTCCTGTTTTCTCTCTCCCACCTTTCCTAAAAGTGGTACAACATTAGCCACCCTCCAATCCACAGGAACTGATCCCGAATCTATCGAACTCTGGAAAATAATCACCAACGCATCCACGATTTCTCGAGCCACCTCCTTCAGTACCCTGGGGTGTAGACCATCAGGCCCCGGGGACTTATCAACCTTCAGACTTAACAGTCTCTCCAACACCAATTCCTGGCAAATATAAATTCCCTTAAGTTCAGGTCCTTCAGCCACTGCTACCTCAGGGAGATTGCTTGTGTCTTCCCCAGTGAACACAGATCTGAAGTACCAATTCAATTCTTCTGCCATTTCTTTGTTCCCCATAATATATTCCCCTGTTTCTGTTTCAAGGGCCCAATTTTAGGCTTAATCATTTTTTTGCCTTTCACGTACCTAAAAAAACTTTTACTATCCTCCTTTATATTTTTGGCCAGTTTACCTTTGTACCTCATTTTTTCTCTGCATATTTCCTTCTTAGGAATCCTCTGTTGTTCTTTAAAAGCTTCCCAGTCCTCCGTTTTCCCACTTATCTTTGCTATGTTAAACTTTTTCTCTTTTAACTTTATATATTTCTTAACTTCCCTCGTCAGCCACAGCCACCCATGCCTCCTCCTAGGATCTTTCTTCCTTTTTGGAATGAACTGATCCTGCATCTTCTGCATAATACACAGAAATATCTGCCATTGTTCCTCCACTGTCATCCCTGCTAAGGTATTGCACCATTGAACTTTGGCCAGCTCCTCCCTCATAGCGCCATAGTTCCCTTTATTCAACTGAAATATTGTCACTTCCGATTGTACCCTCTCCCTCTCAAATTGCAGATTGAAGCTTATTGTATTATGGTCACTACTTCCCAATGGCTTCTTCACTTCTAGGTCCCTGACCAATTCTGGTTCATTGCACAATATCTCCCTGGTCGGCTCCAGCACCAGCTGTTTTAAGAATCCATCTCTGAGGCACTCCACAAAGTCTCTTTCTTGAGGTCCAATACCATCCTGATTCTCCCAGTCTACTGCATGTTGAAATCCCCCATAACAACTGTAGTAACATCTTTGCGACAGACCAATTTCAGCTCCTGATTTAACTGACACCCGACATCCAGACTACTGTTTGGGGGCCTGTAGATAACTTCCAAGAGGGTCTTTTTACCCTTAGAATTTCTCAGCTCTATCCACACTGACTCTACATCCCCTGATTCTAGGTCTCCCCGCGCAAGGCACTGAATATCATCCCTTACCAACATGGCCACCCCACCCCCTCTGCCCGTCAGTCTGTCCTTACGATAGCATGTGTAGCCTTGAATATTCATTTCCCAGGCCCTGTCCACTTGAAGCCACGTTTCAGTTATCCCCACAATATCATATCTGCCAATTTCCTAAAGAGCCTCAAGCTCATCCATCTTATTTCTAATGCTTCGTGCATTCATGTATAGTATTTTTAATTTGTTACTGCCCTCACCCTTAGGTTAGGTGAATTGACCATACTAAATTGCCCAGGGAGTTCTGGGATGTGTAGGCTAGTTGCATCAGTTAGAGGCAAATGTAGAGTAATATAGTTTGGGGAATGGGTCTGGGTGGGTTACTCTTTGGAGGGTCAGTGTGGACTTGTCGGGCCAAAGGGCTTGTTTCCACACTGTAGGAATTCTAACCTCCATTAAAGTTAGTTCCTATTTGTTCACTATCGATCTGAACCTATGATCTTGCAGAGTTGTGGCAGTCAGGCATAACCTCATTGTAGCAGCAGAGTAAGATACATTTTCAAGTATAATGATCTAATCCTCATAAAAGACAGCACATATTTCACCTCGCTATCAGCTGTGCCACAGGAAATATGTTGTTATGATAAAGTATCGAACAGAACACTCCCAGGGATTAATGCATTGATTCCCATGCAATTCTCTTTCAAATTTCTTTTTAAAGTTGTTTCAAAATGTTTCAGTATGGATAATTCTGTGTATTCACAAATAAGTACACTCCTGCCAAAGAAAATCTCAACTGCAACTTTGCAATTATGAGTGAACTCACACAAGAGAGATAATGGGAGATTTAAAAAAAAGCTTTTTCTGATCTAAGCTTCTAATCCCACCCAACATCCTAACTTGATTGCATTCACTCAGAAACGATACTGGCTTCTAGCCTGTTGCCAAGGATTGTTGATAGTTTCAACTTTAATGTCATGCAGCTGCCCATTGAGCCTGTGTGGATCCCGATATCTGTGTTCATTTGAAACGCAGATATCATTAAATGCCTTGCCAGGTTTCATTCACTTGCGCTTTCAAAGCCTTATTAATGTTTTTTTTTGTTTGGACAAAAGATATGAACCATCTGTCAATCAGTTTTCATACAAAATACAGAACATGAAAAATGTACACACTGACAATGCAACAATGACTCTTTGGTCTGGCTTTTGAATCAGTGCCTTAATTTTTTTCTTTCCACAAGCCATTTGTTGTGCTATAGACATTCATTCAGAACAGCTTTTACATTGTACTGTATATAATTAACCTGAAAATTCTGAGTGCTTCCAAGTGCTCCAATTAATTTTATTTTGGACTGGTCAGGAAATAGTTGAATCTTGTGCTCAATTTCTGATAAGACAGTTTTGAGGAAAGGAACATTTTCTCTGCATTTTGCACTCAGTGTCAACACTAACTGTTCACTAGTCACGCATAGCTTGTTTGCAAGATGTAACTGTAATGATGCTGCTCCAACAATGCACCTTGATGACCCAGTCAGAAGAACCAGAAGTGACCTTTGCATTCCCCACATCAGTCACCGTAAATGAGATTGCCAATTTGCGTGGACTGCAGAGGTGGTTTGCCTTGTCACTTTGACTCAGGAGCAATAGGGCCTTTAAATCAATTCACCTCGGTCCTTTACAGCAAGCTGACAGACAACCCTTTCATTTTGTATATCAGAACTCAATTCAAATTCAGGTCAGAAAGGTGAACAAACAGGCTTCGCTAACCTCGTGGAAATGAAGTTTTGAACTAAAGAATTTCAGGTTGAATTCTTTTAGATTAGATTCCCTACAGTGTGGAAATAGGCCCTTCAGCCCAACAATACCACACTGACCCTCCGCAGAGCAACCCACCCAAACTCCTACATTTACCCCTTCTCCTAACACCACGGGCAATTTAGCATGGCCAATTCACCTAACCTGCACATTTTTGGACTGTGGGAGGAAACCGGAGCAAACCCACACAGACACAGGGAGATTGTGCAAACACCAAACCTGAGGCTGGAATCGAACTTGGGACCATGGTACTGTGAGGCAGCACTGTGCCACCATGCTGCCCTTCTACAAATAGTTGACTGGAAAATTGCTAGATTCATCAGCAGTTTGAAATTCCAAGACTCGCCCTCAAAACTAGCTATTGGAAAATGAAACAACTGCAATGCTTCAAAACACTTTTGTAAATCATAGAAATGGGAGGTCAGTTCTGTCAGTCATTCTGTTGAAAACTCAACAAGATTTTTTAAATTCATTCACAGGATGTGGACATCACTGCCTAGGCCAACATAAATGGCTCATCTCTAATGGCCTGTGAGAATCTAAGATTAGCTGCCTTTCTGAACCTCGATAGTCCATGTGGTGGAGATAGTCCCACTGTGTAAGGGAAAGAGTTCCAGGTTTTTGACCTAGTGACAGTGAAACAACAGCAATTTAGTTCCAAGTCAGGATAGTATGTGGTTTGGAGAAGAACATGTAAGCAGTGGTGTTTCTATGTATCCATTGTCCTCATCCTTTTAGGTGGTAGAGTTTGCAGGTTCATAGAACATAGAACATAGAACAGTACAGCACAGAACAGGTCCTTCAGCCTACGATGTTGTGATGACCATTGATCCTCATGTAAGGTAAACCTAATGTATGAACCCTCACATTTCTGTGACCATGTGCATGTCCAGCAGTCTCTTAAATATCCCCAATGATCTCGCTTCCACAACTGCTGCTGGCAACGCATTCCATGCTCTCACCACTCTCTGTGTAAAGAACCTGCCTCTGACATCCCCTCTATACTTTCCCCTAAACAGCTTATAACTATGACCCCTCATGTTAACAATTTCTGCCCTGGGAAAAAGTCTCTGGCTATCAACTCTATCTATGCCTCTCATTATCTTGTACACCTCAATTAGGTCCCCTCTCTTCCTTCTTTAGGTTCAGATGATAATCTCTAAGACTCACCACACCTTCAGGCCACTTACTAAACAAATTATTCAAATTACCTTTACTTTTAGAAATAAATTTACACTGAAGCAAATTAGAGGCAATAGCGCAAATTCAAAAGCTAGTGTACATACCAATTTACCTTGAACTGAAAATAATGGTATTCTAAACTCTTTGAGTCTTTTTTTGAGTCCATTTGATTCATTCATAATGCTAATATGGAACATGCAGATTGCTTGACTTTGCTACATGGCATGTAGATAAATGTCTATATTGGCAAAAGTACTCAATGTAGGTTTATTGGGTAGAAATGCATCCCTCTGCACTGACTGAAGCAAAACCTTCACATCCACTAGTGTAAGCCGTATGAAATCCCAGTTGTGTTTGTGGAAGAATAGCTACCAATAGCCATTATTACTAATTATAATTATTGGAAGGAAAAGATTTTAGAAAGGAGTTCCCAGGATTTTAACAAGGAAAGAAAATTGCTATAGTTTCAGATCAGGGTGGTTTGTGGCCTGAATGGGAACTTTTATGTCATGGCTTCCTATGTCACAGCCACCCTCTGTTCTTTGAGGTGTTCAAAATCACTGGTTTGAAAGCTGTTATTGAAGGACACTCAATATTGGAGTGAACTTTTATAAAGAGTACGCACAGCTGCCAAAGTGGACTGGTGGTGGAGGGAGTGAATGTTTAAGGTGAGAGCTGGGTGCCAACCAAGTGAACCACATCATGCTAAAAGATGTCAAACTCAATGAGTGTTGGACTGAGCGGCACTGTTTTATGGGGAACATTCTTGACTTCTGCCTTGTAATGGGCTGACAGTCTTTGCGAAGGTGAGTATTCCCAGGTTCTGGCCTGCTTTTGTTGTCACAGCATTTACCTGGTCGGTCAAGCTAAGCTTCTGGCCCATTATAAACCCAAGGACTTTGATGCTTAATAATTCAGTGATAATAAAATCTTTGAATGTCAAGGGCATGTAATTAGTTTCACCCCTCTTGGAGATGGGCATCTCCTGGCATGATAAATTCTGTTAACAATTTATCATTTTATCATACTAACTCAAAAATACCAGGAGAATTCAGAGTAAGATGACATTCTTTGACAAATCTGTTAACACAAAATTAATTGGTCAAATACCAATTTCATAGAAAAGAGTCAAAGAGATGAATCTTCCTACTGTGGTGTACAAGATTATAAATGCCATTAGGATAGCTTTTAAAATTCAATCTATTATTTCCAAGCTTTTCAGAATGAACTGAAGTTGGTCAAGTGTAGCATGATCTAAATTGATGTCTTTTCATCACACTTGATAGGTTTCAGGTCCACTGCATAACTTCAATGCATGTGAAAAATAAATAAAAATAATCTTTTGTCTTATTGATACAAGACAGACATAGCACAGTTTCTAAAGGAGGATGTATATTAGCTACGGATGTATATTAGCTCATGTAAAGGCAACAGAAACTTGCCTTTACATGAGCTGCCTCTTAGATGGTCACAGACAGGGAAATGCATGGTGTGGTATAGAAGGGGATATCTAAATTAATTAAACAGGAGCCCAGTTAAAAAGGTGAGTAATATAAAGGACAGGGAAGGGAAGAAATGACGGGGTTTAAGGAACAAGCTGCAGAAAATGGGCCCAGCTGACTAAAGGCTGTTGGGGCAAAAGGAACTTCAGCCAAAGGTTGAAACAATCCATAAGATGTAATGTTGGAGAAGGTTGTAGATAGAGAGGGCTGGGAGATGGAGGGAATAAAGGTGAGGATGACATTCGATAACAATGAAGCAATGTTTAGTTTTAGAAAGATAGGCAGAGGGGAGGTATAAAGGTCAAGCAGGCCATACCGTAGGATTAGATAGATAGAACTCCTGACGGATAGAGAATAGAAAGAGAAGGAGGAAGTCACAGGAGTAAATCATTCTGCGAGGAATTACAGATACTGTACAGGCTTCTGTGAGGGATAGAACTAGGAACAGAGCTGAGCAAAGCTGACAGTTAGAAGTCGATAATCTTGTGCAGTTTAGGATATTGGGTTTGAAGCTCAACTCCAAACTTATGGTTTGGTTCAGGCTGAGCTAATCATCATGAATGAAAGGAAAAGCAAACTAGTTGAAGTTACAGCAAATGGTCATAATTAACTTTTTCAGTCATTCCAGTGTTCATTTGGAAGAATTTTTATGGCACTAAACAGGAGATAAGAACTTCTACATCCCTATAGTTAACAAGAGCTACGTCAAGAATGCGAAATAATTGTGTGAGTGTGCCCTGGAGACAAACTCACCCGTTTCTTGCCATTTCTGCATTTAATTGCCCGCCACAATGATTGACTTTCTTCATTCACTGGCAATTACGGCTCCTACATAGTCAAGGTTACATTGCACTCCGTCCTAGATCACCTGATTGCTCAATGGGCAAGGAAAAGCTGAGGCCTGCTGGAGATGCTGGAGATCAGAGTTGAAAAGTGTGGTGCTGGAAAAACACAGCAGGTCACCAGAATTCAAGAAGCAGGAGAGTCGATGTTTTGGGCATTCCTGATGAAGGGCTTATGCCCGTTAAGTTGACTCTCCTGCTCCTTGGATGCTGCCTGACCTGCTGTGCTTTACCAGCGCCACACTTTTCAACTCCCCAGTGGACAAGAAAGATAGCTACTAACCCATCTGTGACTCCATGGCAATGGCCTGCTGAGATAAAAGGGGTGGGCCTCCAACTTCTCCAAATTGGGGGCAATTAAAGGCACAGATGACAAGCAAAGGCTTGGCCTCTGAAAGGCATCCATCGTCCTTTGCCTAAGCATTCTCCTGACCCCCATCTCCCCATGATCCCCACCCCACACGAAACAAGAAAAAGAGACATCAGCTAACTTCTTGTTGCCAGATCCCAGTAGGATTAGGCCTTGACATTAGGACCTAGAAGCTGTTGGCCTCTGATGGCTGGTTTCAAAGCCTATTTTGAAGCCTAATATACTCACCCTCACTTGGCCATCAACTTTTAATGAGCCATTTTCCAGGCAAGCTGGGTGAGATGGTGGTGGTGGTGGTGGTGGTGGTGGTGGTGGTGGTGGTGGTGAGTGGGAGTGGGGTGGGTGTTGGTTAGCACAGTTGGCTGGAGAGCTGGTTTGCAATACAGAGTGATGCCAACAGCATCTGGCTGAGGTTAGCATGAAGAACTACCCTTTTCAACCTTTCCCCCCTCCTGAGGTGTGGCGACCCTCAGATTAAACCAACGGCAGTTGTCTCTCTGTCTCTAATGAGACAGAGATGCCCTATGGTCTGGTAAGACGACGGTAAGTTGGGAGAAAGATGAGTCACCTCGCTTGTGGGATTGACATGTAATTGCCTCATAATACTCTCCCTCCCACACTGAAACAATATTGGATAATTCCACCCATGGATCTAAGATACAAAGTGCTCTCAGGATATATTAAGGAAGCTGACCTCATTCGGTAGATAACACTATTAAAGTGGAGAAACACAGAAATCAAGTCAAGAATAGAACATTTGAGCTCTCCAAAGTAAATTGCACATAGATGGAAAATGTAGCCATTGCTGGAAACTTTCAGTCTAGAGTTTAAGTTATGAACGCAATTGCCCTCAATTGCCCCCTGAAACAGCCTAGCAAGTCACTC
Source organism: Chiloscyllium punctatum (assembly GCF_047496795.1). Classification (NCBI taxonomy): domain Eukaryota; kingdom Metazoa; phylum Chordata; class Chondrichthyes; order Orectolobiformes; family Hemiscylliidae; genus Chiloscyllium; species Chiloscyllium punctatum. The sequence goes on along the minus strand of NC_092762.1, from coordinate 76,615,875 downwards.
AGTTGTATCGATCACTACAAAGTCTCAAAGAAATAAACCCGCACATCAACCTAGGCACTGGAAAAGACAACTGCAGAAACAGCCCTGTCAACCATGTAGAGTCCTCTTCACTAACATCTGGGGGCTAGTGCCAACTTTGGGAGTACTGTCTCACAGACTATTCAAGCAACAGCCTGACATAGTCATACACATGGAATCATGCCTTACATGCAATGTCCCATACACCACCAGCACTGGATATGTATTTTTTAATTCATTCAAGGAATGAGGGCATTGTTGGCTAGACCAGCATTAATTGCCCATCCATAATTGCCCCTGTGGGCAGTTAAGAGTCGACCACATTGCTGTGGGTCTTGAGTCACATGTAGACTAGACCAGGTAAGGATGGTAGTTTCCTTTCCTAAATGACATTAGTGAACCAGATGGGTTTTTCCCAGCAATTGACAATGGATTCATGGTCATTATTAGACTCTTAATTCCAGATTTTTGTTGAAGTCAAATTCCACCATCTGCCATGGCAGATCCCCAGGACATGACCTGGGTCTTTGGATTACCAGTCCAATACCACTGGGCCATCACCTCCCCATATCCTGCTCCATTGGCAGCACAGCGACATACCGTGAGGAGAGAATTCCCCTGGGTGTCCTCAACATTGAATCGAGATCTCATAAAGTCTCATGGCTTCAGGTTAAACATGGTCAAGGAAACCTCTTGCTGATTATCAAGTAGTGCCTTCTTTTGGCTGTTCAACACTTGGAGGAAACATTGAGGTTGACAAGGGCACAAAATGTACTTTGCATGGGGGATTTCAAGAGTGGCTTGGCAGCAGCATGACTGATGAACTGGTCGGGTCCCAAAGGACAGAGCTGCTAGACATACTTGACCTCGTCCTAACTGCAGATGTGTCTGTCCATGATAGAGTCAGTAAGTATGGCCAATGTACAGTCCTTGTGGAGATGACGCCCCATCTTCACATTGAGAATAATCTCCATTGTGTTGTGTGGCACCATTACCATGCTAAATGGTTCTGACTACAAACAGGTCTCTCAGCTCATGACTCCGTATCCATGGGGCGTTGGGGGCAACAGCAGCAGAACTGTATCCCAGCGCCAGCTGCAACCTTATGGCCCAGCGTTTCCCTCACTCAATGATTATCATTAGCCAGGGAATCAACCCTGTATCAATGGAGATTGCAGGAGGGCATGCCAGGAGCAGCACCAGGCATACCTGAAGATGAGGTGTCAACCTGGTAAAGCTACCAAACAGGACTACTTGTGTGCCAAACAGCATGAGCAGCAAGAGTTAAGTGATCCCACAGCCCATGATCCATAACTAAGCTCTGCAATCCTGCCACACTGTCGTGAATGTTGGTAAACAACGCACTTGAGGAGGAGATTCCACAAATACCCCCATCCCCATTGATGGAAGAGCCCAGTACATCAGTGCAAAAGAAAAGGCTGAAGCATTCACAGCAATCTTCAGCCAGAAGTGCTGAGTTGATGATTCATTTTGTACTCCTCCAGTGGTCCCCAGCATTACAGATGCTAGTCTTCAGCAAATCCAATTCACTTTATGTGATATCAAGAAACAGTTGGAGAACACTGCATACTGCAAAGGCTATGGGCCCTGACAACATTCGGGCAATTCTGACAGTATCAGTAAGAGTGAGCACTGTACAGTCCTTGTGTAGATGAAGATGGTCATGGTTATTGGAGGTCAGTCACCTCAGCTCCGGGACATCACTGCATGAGTTCCTCGGGGTAGTCTCCTAAGCCCAACCATCTTCAACTGCTTCATCAATGACCCTCCAAAAGTAGGGATGTTCACTGATGATGTTCACAATGTTCACAGCACCATTTGCAGCTCCTCAGATACTGAATCAGCCCGCATTCAAACATAACAAGATCTGGACAATATCCAACTTTGAGCTGACAAGTGGCAAGAAACATTCACACCACACAAATGCCAGGCTATGACTATCTTCAATAACAGACTATCTAACCTCTGCATCTTGACATTCAATGGTGTTACTGAACCCCCATTATCAACATCATGGCAGCTTACCATTGATCAGAAATTCAACTAGACTCACCACATAAACACAGTGTTTCCAACAGCAGGTCAGAGACTCGGAATACTCACCTCTTGATTCCCCAAAGTCTGTCTATCATCTACAAGGCACAAGTCAGGAATGTGATGGAATACTCCCCACTTCCCTGGATGGATACAGCTCCAACAACTTTCAAGAAGCTTGAACACCATCCAGGAAAAAGCAGTCCGCTTGATTGGCACCACATCCCCAAACATCCATCCCTCCACCACCAACATTCAGTAGTAACAGTGAATACAATCTACAAGATGCAGTGCAGAAATTCTCCAAAGATTCTCAGACAACACATTCCAAACCCATGAACATTTACATCTAGAAGGACAAAGGCAGCAGATACATGGGAACACCACCACCTTCAAGTTCCCCACCAAGCCACTCACTATCCTGACCTGGAAACATATCGCCGTTTCTTCACTGTTGCTGCGTCAAAATCCATAAATTCCCTCCCTAAAGGCATTGTGGGTCAACCCACAGCAGGTGGACTGCAGCGGTTCAAGAAAGCAGCTCACCACCACCTTCTCAAGGGCACCTAGGGAGAGACAATAAATGCTGACCATCCAGTGACACCCACATCCCAGAAATGAATTTTAAAAAATTGAAACCATTTAAAGGCCATTTGCAAGGTATTGCACTTCCTGATATCTACAAATTCATCTAACTTGTTGCAGCATCCAGAAAATATTTTTCCAATCAGCTAATTCCAGGCAACAAGAACTTCAATGCAGTTTAAAATAAAGCTCTCAATCAAAGGACATTTTATTTGAGCCAATATAAATTTGACAATTCAAAAAGAAAATCTGTCTTTTACATCAATGAAAATCCACTTATAAATCTATTCTAACTGTGAAGGATAAAGGGTACTAGCTGATATGATTGAACTGCGTAATTAAAAGTGAGTGACTCCAGTGGCGCACGTTTGCCGAAGCTGTCAGGATTAAAGGGCATTAGCACTGATTGGCAGGACTCCGGTTCCACAGTATCACAATTCACAAATTCTCTTGTGGTTCTCCTAAAGCCAAATGGGTAACAGGGAGAGTTACTGAAAGTTTAACACACAGATGTTGATGTGACATTTTCCCAGCACCCAGTCTCTGAAGAAGATGCACACAGAGCAGGAGAACCTGGTATACTATTCCACCAGCAAAACATTAGAATCTCTTCGAAATGAAATATGTTCATTGGCTGAATAGGCCAATATTTTACAATATCAGGTCTTATTATCTCACCTGATATTTTTACTTCGCAAGACAGATACCAGATTGAAATGCAGCTTGATACATCATATATGGTTTTTAATTTGGTTTTAATGTAGTAGTCTTTCACTGAAACACACAATGCACATCAGGGCTCAACAATAAAACAGATGTTTATTGATCAAACTATCCACATATAACAAAAATTTAAAGAATTTGAAACATACACTAAAATACAATCCCTTTAATTTCAGCAACACTCTTTTATGGTACTCACACCAGAGAGAATTCCTTCTCTTTCATATCAATAGGCCTCAATTTGTCTGTGCCTTCAATTTTCCATTTGAAAATCTGATATCTTCTTCCTTGATTATTTTTACAACCCAAATTTAGACTTTCCCTGCTTCAATCAATCCCTTCAGGATTTTAGCCAAGCACTTCTTGTCTGGAACTATGAAAGTAAATTCCTTATATTGAGGTAACCTCCTTCTTAACAGTCCTAAACTACCACCTTTCTCAAGACCAACAGTTTTACCCATCTGGTTCCAGTCACATCTTCTGCAAACTGCACTAACTTGAAACTAAAAAGCTTATTGTTGTTTCCACTAAATTTAAAAGCCTCCCCAAAAACGTGTGTCTGAAATCCTAATGCACGACACTTTATTTTGTTCACTGGTAAACTCTTCCAATGTAAACAGAACATTATCCTCCAGGGAACCTGTCTCTGTCTTTTAAAAGAAACATTTACAAGTTATGTTCAAAAATGATAACATATCAGTTAAATTAGCTAATTAGATAGTTTAGATAAATGTCACATACAACATCAGAGAGGGAATAGGATTAAAGATATCTTCAGTTGTAGAAAAAAAAATCTTTTCAATTTTGTTTAAGTTATGAAACAAGGAAGATGCGTGACATCTGTGGGACATCATGTGAGTGAGGACATGAGTCAGTGCATTCTGAAAAACTCTTTTGGATACATAGACTGCAAGGAGAGTTTGGAAGTTTTTTCAGCTTGAGGTGATAAAGCCATGAATTAGGCTGTTGACAGTATAGGGGAAAGGTATCAGAAACTAACAACAAAGTTATGGAATTAATCACTTGTGATAACAGAAGGAGGTCAGGTGCGAGGCAGAAAGAAAAGCCTCAAGATGCAGCTTGAGAAATTAATATATTCAAGACTTGAGGGAGATCCAATGGGTGAAATGTACTTTCTCTGAAAATGCATTAAAAAATGAAAGTACTCAACCTCCTTGAATGGTACGTGCCTTTCTTACAAGAAATGCACAAAAGTACTTCACATTTCCTGAACAATATCACAACACTCAGCTGCTACAACCTCTTGGGCTACCTTCACAATACAATGCATTATATCTGTAGCAACGTATGTATGTTATTATAGCAGATTTAGATAGACATGCAGAGCTAGCTGCTGCAAAAGCAGTGTTTCTCCATTGTGTAATTTATGAAAGCCTTAATCACATGTTGGGAGGGAAAAGAAGATGAAGTCATGAACTGCAAGACATTTTCTGTAGTTCTGAAAAGATAATTATGGTTTGATCACTGGCAGAATCTTTGAGGAGTCTGAATGACATAGTCTAGAGATGTTCAGAAAGTACATATCTGCAATGCAGAACGCACTGGCAACTAACATTGAAAGGTTGTTGCAAGGACACTTTGCACACACAGCCAGAACTCCAGGACACGGATTCAATGCATTTCAAGGCTGTTCACTTGCTCTGTTGGTGCTTGGTCCCTTGGTGCCTACCTGGATGCTCATACCATCCAAGCCTTGCCTATTGGCACAGACACACAATCAGGCAGCTTGCCTTGTTGGTCAGCAGTCCTGAGTCAAAGAGGAAGACATCTTGCTGTATAGCACCTATCTATATCAATTTCACACCTGCACCACATGCCAGCAGCTTATGGGACAATACACTGTACTAACAGTAAGCAAGCAGCAATGTTTCAAAACCTTAATCCTCACTAAAGTCCACAGAGGCATCTGTCAGTCAGGGGCTCCCACACAGAAAGTCAAAGGCATCTTCCAAAACCAATGCAGGGGATTGGCTATTGTCAGGGCAATCAGAGCATTGCACCTGGTCTTCTGTAGTACCAGGAAAGGTCATAGTCAGTCCTGTGCTCTCGTCCGTGTAGAGGCTAACATGATCAGGGAGATCAAAGCCATCAGCCGAGTCTGGTACTACCTATTCGGGGGTGCTTGGTTAGGTTGGTCAAAGGGATTTCCATCATCAGTCTGTCTGCTCCATTTACAATAACTAAGGGCAAAGAGCGTGGGGGAGAGGGAGAGGTACCAATGCGTGTAGCAGGGTTTGGTGATAGGGGAGACAGGCGGGGTGGTGTTGTGGGGGGGGGAGGGTATAGGTGTGCAGGGTGGTGCAGGTGGGCTCCTGCTCCAAGAAAGAGACTCCATGAGTTATTCTTTAGGATGGAGGGGTCCAGGCTGAAGGGAGGAAGGTGAATGACACTTGGGAAGGGGGTCAACTGTATGTGTAAATGGGGGTGATGGCAGGGCACAAATGGGATAGAGTCAGGAAGAGGAGGGGTTCGTCCACAGTCAGGGACACCCTGGTTTCAAGCTAGTGACAGTGTATGACCACACATGGTATGGGCACCTCAGGTGCCAGGGCCTGGGTGGATGCTGTGGGGTGAAATGGCAGCTATCTGGATGTGATTGCATATTAGCTTTCACAGTTTAGTGACGAAGAGAGGCTGGACAGGCTCAGGTTCTTTTCTTTAGAGCAGAGTAGATTTGAACGGGCGAAGACATGATTGAGATATACTGTATAAGGTTTTGAGGGGCATGGACAGAGTGAATAGCAAGCTGCTGCTCCCCTTAGTGAAAGGGTCAATAATGAGCAGCGTAATTTTAAGGTGAAAAGCAGGCAGTTTAGGGGGAGTTAAAGGAAAGATTATTCACCCAGAGGGTGGTGCGGGATCTGAAATGCGCTGCCTGGCAGGGTAGTTGATGTAGGAAACCTCATCACCTTTAAAAAGTGTCTGAATAAGCACTTGACGTGTCATAACGTTCATGGGCCAAGAGCTGGAAATTGAGACTAATGTTGATTTAGAGGTGTTTTTAGTTGGTGCAGATTCAATGGACTGAAGGACCTCTTCTGTGCTGTGTGATTCTATGATCTGCAGCCCAAGTAAATGGGTTGGGTAGAGACTTCAAGAAACCTTGTGTTTCACAGAATTGCCTATCAGGGACTGCCTGAACCAATTTCCAAGTTTGACACAGCATGGAAACATCTCCAAACATAGCAAAGCTATCCTCCCCACCCCATACCTACCTGACCAGCAGCATTGAGTCACCAGGATGACCCAATTCTGAATCCCACCTGAAACCAACATTCTCACCACCATTACATGAGGGTCAGTATTGGGTATTAAAATTCCCCAGGCCTCACACTCCCACAGACAGATAATATACAATCTGCTGATTAACTCTCATACCTCAGATTCCTACCTTGAGTTAAAATTGAACCAATGTTTCCCTCTTAATTCAGAGAGGGAACAACAACAATACCTCACATTTTTATGGTAGCAGAATCACTTAATTGATAGAGAAATAACTGAACGCACTAGTAATCAAAAAGATAGGTTTTAAAGAGGCTTTTGGAATAGTGCTATAGACCAGATTGAACCCAAGGTGGCTCAGTGATTAGCACTGCTGCCTTACAGCACTAGGGACCAAGGTTCCCTCACAGCACTAGGGACCCAGCCTTGGCCAACTGTCTGTGTGGAGTTTACATATTTTCCCTGTGTCTGCGTGGGTTTGCTCTGGTTTCCTTCTGCAGTCCAAAGATGTGCAGGTCAGGTGAATTGGCCATGCTAAATTGCCATAAAGTAGGTGCATTAGTCAGAGGGAAATGGGTCTGGGTGGGTTACTCTTTGGAGGGTTGGTGTGGACTTGCTGGGCTGAAGGGCCTGTTTCCACACTGTGGGGAATATAATCTTAAAACAAACACAAAGATCGCCTAGATCCTGACTTTTTCTTATTTTAAAGGTAAGTACCAGGTATTGCGTTTTGGATGGATTTGATTGGTCAAACAACCAATGTTGAAGCAGAACACATGTCATTCATACACTATAGTGAAAATACAACAACAGAAAGAAGATACTGATTTAATTTAACTCGGTTGGAAAACACAACAGAATGATACGTTATTTAACTACTAAACGGTGACTGTTTCAACATAGTAACACCCCATAAGCACACCTTTGGCAAAGGCAAATTCAGTAAAATAGATTGTCTCATATGAAATTCTAGCAGCAGAAGAGAACCACCAGCATTTAGAGAAAGGAAAAATAGTTTCCACATCCAGCTTTAAGACCCCAGCAATTGCTACTGAGAAACTAAAACTAAAAATCCTGATTCTGGGGAGCATGACCCCACCCATTCAGGTTGCTTCTATTGTTCCAACTTTTAAAAAAATACAAGACCTCACAAGCTGTTTACTTCATTGGATTCAAACAGACAGCTCAATTCCTCTGTCTTCAAACTTCTCTTAAAAAAGACAAAATACGCCTCTTAAAGCAATAGTATTGTCACAGTAGAGAGGGAGAGATAGCAAGGGAAAGTAGTTTAAATAGCAATTCTGTGCTACAACTGTAGATGATAAGCTACACTTAGTGTTTGGGTTCCTTTGAGGCAGAGGTAAGCCTGTGATTATCCAGAAGTAAGCCAGCAAAACCTTCTGGTATAATTTTAAATGAAAGTGTTGTCACCATTTTACCACAATCTTAATGAGTTTCTTGTATCAATAGCTAAGGATTACAGAGGAACCTCAATTATCCGACCAACATAGGCGAGGAGTACTTTGTTGGGAGAATTATATGTTCGGATAATCGAATATCAGATAGCACAATTTAGCCAAACATCGGGACCTTGCGAACTTGTTGGACAATCCAAAATTTAGATAAGTGACATTTGGATATTTGACATTCCTCTGTAATTTTCTGACTTTGCACATCTGGCTGGGGAAAATCTCATCAGAAACTACAACACGTGCTGCAAAAACAATTTCTAAGCATTTGTATTCACAGCATGAACTCAGAAATATTTCGCCTGTGTAGAGCTTTCTATCTACTGGAAAGCAATAAAGGAGGATTTGATCTTGGTAACACTTCATTGTGCTCCCTAATGCTTATTTGATTACAATATAAACCTTGACTATCTAAAAAGAGTTTGCTTCTCAGAGCACAGAGTCACAAAAACACCATATAATGAAAACTGTAATGCGAAGTTGAGCCAAGTAATCTAGATTTTAGTTTGTCTGTGAGGGAGGGCTGGTTGATTCAGGGGAGCTAACAGTCTTCCTGCAAAGACTTTTCAATTAACCAAATGACAAGGAGATCATAGTTCTTACGATGTGTTATCCTCGACTTAATATTGAATTGGCTGGGTAATGGAGAAGGAGATTATAATCAGTACTTGATATGTCTCATTCTTAAATCCTTGAGAATGTGAACACTGGAATTGCTAGAAGAGGAAAGGTTCATCATTTTCTACAAGACAGGCAGTCACATGAAACAAGAAATCATGCAGCTGTTAACTAATCCTTATTCTATCTTCCAACTATATGACCCCTCAGGAGAACTGACAACTTCCTTCCACTCCTGTTTGATGGGTTCTCAGATGCCTGAGAGGTCCCATGTACGATTTGAAGACATTGAATACATGTTGGCCAGGTGTTACCTGAAGGGTTGAGTCAATAGGCTGTTCCTCTACCGATTAATCAATTAACCATAAAAGACAGACATGAAGTGGGGAATACCCAGAGTAGTTGTAAGATTTAAGAACCATGATATAGAAATTCTATCACCTTGAGGCCAAGAGTTTTTCCAGGTCAAAACCAATCTAAAGCATTTGTAATTAAACCTCAATAGTCTCCCAAGTCTCAAACAGTCGTTATTTCTGTCATGGATTGAATGTATAATGCTCTCTTAACGTTCATAATCAGTTTGCTATGTACACCAATTAAATAATTCAGGAGCAAGATTTCATGAGTTTAAAACTAAAGAAGGCTATTTATTCTCACACCTGACCAGAGTGAATGCAATGGCTCACAATCATAGCCTCACACATGGATAAAAATTAAGATAATATACTTTTACAGGTTAGTTATTATAAACTATTATGCCATAACTCAGGCACTGAGGTGGACAAAATTTGCAAAACTGTCCTGCAACATACTTAGGATGTTTATTTCAATATTTAACTGTGACATTTTAATACTCCTGGAACATTCATAAAGCAGCCCAATCAAATATGGTGGATGGTATGCCCCTGGTATGGAATGAGTATGTGTTAAGTTGGCCTTCAGAAAAGAAGGATCATATTGGACATGAAATATTAACTCTGTTCCTCTGTCCACAATACTGCCAGACTTACTGTGTGTTTCCAGATGTTCCCACCTTTAATTTAGTTACAGTGGCAGAATTAGATGAGGAAAGCTGGGGAGAGGCTCTAATGGATCATGACACTAGCATCGATTGCTTGGGCTGAATGGCTCATGTAACATGTTTGTATTTATTAAGGTTGTTTCCCAGCAAACAATGTACATTGTAATGATAGTGTCCTTGAAATGAATGCATCCACTTACTGCCTATATCACAACATGGCAGCAGTGGGCTCCTTAGCTCAGGAGCTCATCTACTGTGCCCATTTTTACTTTTTTCCCTTTCTCTGCTTTTCCTCATGTTTCCAGTAATTATCGTTGCTATGAAGAGTCACCTTACCTTCTTTTAATGGCTTCGGCAGAAGGCTAATCCCGACCCAGCGACGAGATGGCTTTCAATGGCCTGGAGTGATAGTTTTGGCCCGGAATAGCAGTCTTGTCCCAGCTGAGACTTCCGGGTATTCCATCATTCCTTAATTGGCTTTGCCCAAGCCCAGGACCATTAACTGGATCGTGATGAACATTGTCTTAACTATACTTTTACTTATTATCATGTATGACTTCTGTCTTTAATATAGCCGCCATGGTAGGGTGACTTGTCATTGTATTTTTCATAAAAAAGTACACCTGACAATAAATTTCTATTCTATTCCATATTATGTGTGTAATTATCTTTGCTGAGTAAACACATTTATTCCTGATTTCACTACTGGTTCTTCTTCCTTATTTCCTTTTATTTTCTCCTCTTGTCGTCTTTCTCAATCATCATTTTCCACTCTGAGCCAAGATTTTATTTTCTCTTCAGACCAGTCATGAGCGTTTATGAAAAGCATCTTCCCACCATAGACAGGTGTGCCTGGAGACTGTGTTAAGTGGGTACTGCAGCCTTCGTTCTTTTATGTCTGCGGAATGAATTTGGATGTATTTCAGAAGACATGGGTTGATGAATGTCACCAGCTTTGCAATTATCAGGTGCATTTCACCTTGCATCCTCCCACACAACTGTCGTTCGTAATAGATTCAGAATGGAAGTTTTGAAGAATCTTAAACCCAGAGGGAAAGAGTTTGCTGCACCAACTGATGTCCCCCCTATCACTGATTGATGAATAAATCTCCTTAGGCATCACAGCTCCTGTTTAGATGTTGCCAGAACCCTTTCATTCAAGGTCAGAGCTGCAGAAGGTTTTCAGAAAGGATTTCTGGAAACTAATAGTTTGATAAATGAGGGAGTCTACTCTGCTCCAAACTAAAAGTCATCTTCATTACTACTGAAACTGTTCTAACAGAGCTTTGTTCCAAAATGATGACTATCGATGTTATCGGCTCACTGGAAGGAGATTTATTTTTTGTTTAATTCTGTCACTACGGCTATTAGAAGAGACCTTGTTCGTGTAAATAATGGAGTTGGATGGAAATTTCTGAAATGTTTTTTGGTATGTGAGCTATCTTTAAGGAACATAACTTTAGTTGGAAAGTGACCTTGGAAAATAAAATTAATATTTCAGATGAGGCTTGACTGTAGTCCCCATATTGGGAAGACCCTCCTGACAGTTATCTCAAAATCCTGAACTAGATGTAAAAACAGTACCTAGTATATGAGGGACAATCCCTTCGCTACCTGTAAGTCCCAGTCTCTCCTTCTTTATTTTCACTTCCTTATTTAGTAGATCAGCTCCAAATCTCAGTGCTCTTTTAAATGTTTCCCTTCCTCATTTTGGACTAAGTTATCTACCTAAATAATCCTTCTTTCCTTTGACGTGTTATAATTAATATCTATTGCATGGTCTACTTTAACTCATTTTCCACTTTCACCTTCGACTGAATTCAAACCCTTAAACTGCCACAGCAAGATATAAGCTCACTCACTTCACCACTGGCACAACATACTACCGATGGCTGCATACAGTCCAGCGTTACAAATGCATAGCAGGGTAGTTGGCTGGATAGCAGGCTGGAGATGCAGACTGATGCCAAACACCATAGGTTCAATCCTCTGGGACATTAGTCCTGATCTCCAGATCGCCAAACACTATGCAAGAGATCTTACTGTTTTGGTCTGTCCTAGATTAGGTATAAATGATAAATCAATAGAAGATGATTGTACCCAACACATCCATTAACCACATCTGCTGAAGGTATTCAAACCACATGGGTAAGTTTGTAAATTAATAGATATGTAGTACAAGTGCACTTTGCCAAATTTTAAGGTCTACCCTTCAGCAACAGACACAGTTTGTGAACAGGAATTTCCATGGCATATTCTTTTTAACCCAGCTGTTGTCCTGATCTATGGATTTCTGTTCTTCTCATCGCCTCCTACATGACATGTTTTAAAAATATGCTTGTGCGAAGGTTGAAGTAACTCAGGAATTGGCATTTTCCAATACATTAATGATGTAAATAAATTGCAGTGGGCAGCTCTCCCAGAGTTACTCAGCCACAGAAGAGGCCCCTCACTGTGCTAAGTGCCACAATTGTAGATCACATATGTCACAGCCAGCTGGAGAAACAGGGGCTGGTGGAATTAATAAAAAGGTGTGAAATTTTACTGTCATCAAGTTAAGGATATCTTTGTTAGTGAATTTGGTTTTTTTTTGCAGTAATTAGCCTTGCCAGGTCAGAAATTCATGAACTCAAAAGTATGGAACTTCTTGCATCCATTTTTGGCTAAAACAATGAGATGGTGCCAGTTTTAGGGAATATACAATTGTCCGTGCCCATTTGAGGATAGTGCAGACAGGACAAAGTTTTTGTCCTGTCTGCTGATCCACATAACAGCAGCATTCAGTCTCTGTGCCACTGAGTGGCAGCATGCTTAGCAGAGCAGATAGCTGAGTTAGCTGGACTGCAGCTTTGTGATGCATGTCTGAGTGTGGGTGTGGTGTGTGGGTGTGTGTGGGGTTGTGTGTAGGGTGGGTGGGATTGTCTGTGCGTATGTATGTGTGTGTGTGTGGATTGTGTTTCTGGTGTGTGGCTTGTGTGGTCTATGTGGGGTGTGTGTGGTGTGCATAGGGAGCCTGTATGTGGTGTACCTGGGGAGTGTGTATGTGGTGTGTGTGTGTATGTGTGGGGTGTGTGTGTGTATGTGTGTGTGTATGTGTGGGGTGTGTGTGTGTGCGCACGGTGTTTGTGGGGAGTGTGGGTGGTGTGCGTGGGGTGTGTGTGTGTGTGTGTGTGTGTGTGGTATGCGTGGGGAGTGTGTGTGTGTGAGAGAGAGAGAGGTAGAGACTGTGTGTATGTGTCTGTGTGTGGTGTGCGTGGGGAGTGAGAGAGAGTGTGTGTGTGTGTGTCTGTGTGTGGAGTGTGGGTGGTGTGCACGGGGAGTGTGTGTATGTGAGAGAGAGAGAGCGAGTGTGTGTGTGTATATGTGTCTATGTGTGTGTGTGGAGAGTGTATGTTTGTGGGGAGTATGTGTGTGTGTGAGAGCGAGTGTGTGTCTATGTGTGTGTTGTGCATGTGTGTGTGTGTACTGTGTGTGGGGAGTGTGTGCATGTCTGGGGAGTGTGTGTGTGTGGGGAGTACCTGTGTGGTGTGCGTAGGGAGTGTGTGTGTGTGTTGTGTGTAGTGTGCTTAGGGAGTGTGTGTGTGGTGTGCATAGGGAGTTTGTGTGTGGTGTGCGTAGGGAGTGTGTGTATGTAGGGTGCGTGGGAAGTGTCTCTTTGGTGTGCACAGGGAGTGTGTGCATGGAGTGCATGATGTGTGTGGTGTGTAGAGGGAATGTGTGCATGGAGTGCATGGTGTGTGTGGTGTGCATAGGGAGTGTGTGCTGTGTGCGTAGGGAGTGTGTGTGGAGTGCATAGGGAGTGTGTGTATGGGGTGCATGGGGAGTGTCTGTGTGGCGTGCATAGGGAGTGTGTGCGTGGAGTGCGTGGTGTGTGTGTGGTGTGCGTAGAGTTTGCGTGTGGTGTGCATAGGGAATATGTGTATGGGGTGCGTGGGGAGTGTCTGTGTGGTGTGCATAGGGAGTATGTGCGTGGTGTGCATAGGGAGTGTGTGTGTGGTGTGCGTGGTGTGCATGGGGCTGGAGGCTGTGTGTGTGGGAGTGTGTGCATATCTGCGTGTGTTACAGCTAGCCTACACATCTTAATGTACTCCCCTTAAAGGGGAGACATATCCTCCAAAGAAATTAAAGTAGCAATGGTGCTAAAGATCAGAGTGGGAACTCCCAGATTCTGTCAAGTGGTCTTTCTGTCCAGGAGGTGAAAGGGAGGAGAGAAATGTTTTGGCAAGAGGTCCCCGTGGCATGAACAACAAAGAAAACCAAGGCAGATGGTCCAGTGCTGCGAAAAGTTCCATAACCTCATATGGATGGTCAAGGCCATCTTAAGATGCTATTTGCTCCTCAGTACTCCAATACACTCAGACATTACCCACCCTGTCTCACACTCATTAGCAATCAGGATTACATTTATATGCAGTATCTTGCCATCAGACTGCAGCAAGACTTGCAATCACATCTCACAGCTTTACATGCTACCAACTATCCACATTGGCACATTGTACAAATATAGTGCAGCACACTCACTAATAGTCTTCCCTCCCTTTGCCAGGCCAAGGTAAAACATAATGACAGAAAAGAGATGGAGGGCAGGCATGTTTGCATTTCTCAAGCTCCAGGGAGAAAATGTTAGTGAACGGTTGGGCCAATTATAAAGGAGACGATTGCAGCCACATCATGTGAGAAGGCTGTATGTTCCCGTCATACAACCCTTCTCAAATCTGCCTGCAATCTCATCTCTAAATCCAGCATAAAAGTATAAGCTGCAGCTGGGCTGACCGAACCCTCATCTCCACCTCCGCCCAGCTCTCCTCTACTTCTGCTTTCAGATATCAGTGTGGTTAAAAACCATGTGTGGAGGTACCGGAGCAATAGCACACACTGAATGAAGAAGCAGCGTGATTTACTTTGACATTTGCGGACATCCGCTCCGATTCTGGCATTCCCTTTCCTTTGGAGGTGGGATCAGCAGATTCTGAGTCACCGGGCACAGTTAGGCTGTAGCTGGGCCAAGGGAAAGAGATAGTGTACATCCTCGGAAGGTAAAGTTACCGACAGTTCCTGCTGTGAGGGCCGATGTGGGTTAGGCAGGAGGACTCTAATGCGAAAGCGTGCAGTGATGCCTACCACAGTGCATCTTGTCTCTGTCACAGCACATGGCTCCAATCTGGCATAGAGTGTCAGGTAGGGACAGCCTGGAACCCATCTATCCTAGTGGGGAAGTGAGGGCCAACTCCATCAGGGAACTTATGGACCCAACTGTGATGCAGGTTCTGCAGTTAGTCTCTCAGCTTCCATTGCAGCACAGGTCCAGCTCTGAGGGCTGCAATGGGAGTTCAAACTGACCTCATGGGATCAATAGCAGTACCATCTTCACCATGCTCTGCAGCTGCAAGTCCAGCTCCGCAAGGTTCACTCACCATAATGCTGCTTGTGGGAACTTTCTGTGCCACATTTTCCACATTGCCAACAGTGACTTCAAAAGTACTTAATTGGCTGGAAAGCACTTTGAGAGATCCTAAGCTTGTGAAAGGAGCTATATAAATGCAAGTCTTTCTAGTCTAAAATTTAATTGAAGAACAATTCTTTGTCTTATGTCCTTATGATCTTATTTTATTTTCAATTGCTTTGATCCTTATTTTTATCCTTACGGAGTGATATTATTACTTCCCACTCCAATACATATTCCATTTCCATTAGTGGGAAAGCATCCATCTTGCCAGTGTGGTCATGATGGGCCAAATGGCTTCATTCTACTCTGCTATTCTTATTGATGTGGTTACTGTGTAGGAGTTTTCAAAAGTAGCTTTAACACTATAATTTAGAGAAATTGGTGTTATTTGTAAAGAGTGCAGTTTACCGCAGAAGAATGTTTTGACTGCTGTGTTTTTTGTGAAAGAGGCATTACTTTAACCAAACTCTGCCATGTTATACTTCACTTAATTCACGAGACAGACGCACTTAGTAACTGCACAAAATCAACAGCAGTCAAAACAAATTAGCCCCAAGCACTTTGGGAAGATATAGCTTGAAGTCAGTGCGTAGAGGCAAAACTGATACTTAAAACCTCATGATTTACAAAGCAAAGCCTCAAAAGAAACAAGACAGTGTTAAATCTCAAATGAAACCAAAGTTGGACTTCAGCAGAGAATGACATGTTGTGGTTCAATTTTACTGACCAGAGAAAAGGAATCAGACAAAGAACCGGACCAAGTATCAAGTGATCAATACTTAGGTTCGTGTTGCCTGGCAACAACCTAATGGAGGAGCTAAGACTGGATAATCAACTGGCAAAGTAACACCTGGAACATGAGAGTAGATTAGTAGCCTGAGCTCATGTGCCTAACATATGTTAACTGCTCGAAAACAGATTATGTTTTGTTCAAAATTGCTTTAAATTATAATATCTGCTCTTACATCCTGTTGGAGGTTTCCATTATCCGACCGATGAGATATTCTCGAAGTGGGTACTTACCCATGCTGAAGCAACAAATCGGCTAAAGCAGTCAAACGTTTCCAAAATCAGTTAACAGCTCTGAATGTTCTGAGAGCTTGAAAGATGGGATTTATGATTCGTGAATTCTGCAATTTTACTGAATGCACAGTGGGACAGAAACTTGATGTAATCTGTGCTACAGATGTACCTTTACAGGTCACTTGTGTTCCACACCAGACCAGACCCTTCAAAGTGTTTCAAGAAGGTAGCCTAGAACCTAACCTTTCCTTATTTTGAAGGTAGATGTGAAGTGCTGTGTTCCAGATGAAATGCGACTGGTCAAACTACTTGATGTTAAGCAAAACATAATTTATTTAAACACTCTAGTTAAAATATAAACAAAACAAAGAGGAATTTAGAACAACTTAACTATTGGAGAACTTAACAGAATAATAGATACAGTAGCTATTACTAATTAACTGTTCCAAAATAGTAACATCCCATAAACACACCCCTTCACAAAAAGGTAAATTCACACACAGATTCTCACATGCAGTTCTCCAATCCAGGAGGGGGAAAAAAACTGTCAAGATTCCAAGAGATTAGTAGCCAGGAGACACTCACTGAAGCTTCCAACTCTTTTGGGACCCCAATAGCTTCTGATGTTACTGAGGAAATAGAAACGCAGAAATCTAGATCTGTGAGAGCTGAGATCCAGAGTTAAAAAAACCCTAACTGTTTACTCAAGTCACCTTCAGTAGCTAGTTCTTCACCTCTGACTTACAAATTCTCTTCAAAAAAAAGATAAAATAACTTCTTAAAGTGATAGCATCATCACACTTCATAGGATTTCAAAATTCTCACCCCTATTTTCTAAACTTTCCATGGGCTGCTCTTTTTGTGATCATTCCTACCCCCTCAACCCTCTGAAATATCTGTGATCTAATCCTGGCCTCTTGTGCATTTCCAATATTAATTCTTCCACTAAATTCAGCTGCTTTGGCTATAAGCTCTGGAATACCCTCCCTATACCTCTCTGCCTCTTTACCTCCTTTAAGATATTCCAACATTTTAACTCTTTGACCAATTTTTTCATCTTCTGGCCTAACATCTTGTGCAAGCAACTCACTGTCTATATAACAACCCTCTGAAATGCCTTGGGATGATTTAATATGTTAAAGGTTCTATATAAATTTAGGTTGCTATTGTTATATTTGTTGTAGACAGGCAGGAGGCTGGAAGAACACAGCAAGCCAGGCAACATCAGGAGGTGGACAAGTCGATGTTTTGGGTATAACCCTTCTTCAGAACTGGGGATGGGTGTGGGGGGAGCTGCAGATAAAGGGGGTGGCAGGGGCAGGGTGGTGAAGTGGGGATAGGTTAAGAGAGGTAGAGGTATGATCCGATTGGCCAATGGGAAGAATGAATCCAGTTGGTGGCAGGGAGGAGTAGAAGGGAGGGGGAGGGGCATCGGAAGGGAGTCGGGGGATAGGGAGGGAGTTTATTTGAAATTGGAGAATTCATTGTTGAGTCCTCTGGACTGCAGGCTGCCCAGGCAGATGATGAGGTGTTGTTCCTCCAATTTGTGGTTTGGTTCATTGTGGCAATGGAGGAGGCCAAGGATGGTCATGTTGGAGAGGGAATGGGAAGAGGAATTAAAATGGCCGGTGACTGGGAGATCAGTTCGGCCCCTGCAGGACTGGCTGAGATGCTCGGTGAACCGTTCCCTAAGTTTACGTTCGGTCTCCATGATGTAGAGAAGACCACATCGGGAGCACCAGGTGCACCATTGTTATATTTATTGCAATTTCAGGTGACAATCCGCAGCAGATAGTGATTTGGAAATTACTGAAAGGAAATCTGAAATCTTACTGCAATTGTACGAGGTGCTAGTAAGACCACATCTGGAGTGCTGGTCCCCTTATTTAAGGAAAGACACTCTTTCATTAGAAGCAGTTCAGAGAAGGTTCACTAGAATGATTCCTAATTTGGAGCGATTGTTTTCTGAGCAAAGGCTGAACAGATTGGGATGTTTCTCATTGGAGTTGAGAACAATGAGAGGCGATCTCATTGAAATATATGAGCTTCTTAAGGGGCTTGACAGGGTAAATGCTGAGAGGATGTCTCCCCACACGGTAGAGTTTAGGACCAGAGGGCATAGTCTTAGAATAAAGGGGCAACAATTTAAGAGTGAGATGAGGAGGAATTTCTTCTCTCAGGGATTTGTGAGGTCTTTGGAACTGCTTGCCACAGTGAGCTGTTCGGGCAGAGTCTTTGTGTATATTTAAGGCTGAGACAGATAGATTTTTGTGGCACGGTGGCTCAGTGGCGAGCACTGCTGCCTCACAGCGTCAGGAATTCAGGTTCAATTCCCACCTCAGCAACTGTCTGTGTGGAGTTTGCACATTCTCCTCATGTCTGCATGGGTTTTCTCCCACAGTCCAAAGATGTGCAGCTTAGGTGAATTGGCCCTGCTAAATCGCCATAATGTTAGGTGCATTAGTCAGGGATCAGTACAGGGTAGGGGACTGGGTCTGGGTGGGTTACTCTTTGGAGAGTTGGTGTGGACTTGTTGGGCCAAAGGGCCTGTTGCCATACTGTAGGGAATCTAATCTAAAAAGGGGAATGAAGGGCTATGAAGAAAGGGAGAGAAGTGAGGAGTGTGATAGATTAGCCATGTTCCTCTCAAATGGTTGAGCAGGCTCAGGGACTGAAAAGCCTGCTTCTGTTTCTGAGGGAAGGAATTCAATTTATTTTCTCGGAAAGAGGCAATTCTTCATTCATTTCTGGGAGATAGGCAGCACTGGCAAGGACAATGTCAGTTCCTATGCCCACTTGTCCTTGAACTGAGTGGCTTGTTTGGTTATTTCACTTAAGAATCAGCCATGTGTAAGGGTCCTGTTGTGCTGCAGTGTTAGTGTCTGATAATTGATAGGCGAAAGTGAAGACTGCAGATGCTGGAGATTAGAGTCAAGATCAGAGTGGTGCTGGGAAAGCGCACAGGTCAGGCAGCATCCGAAGAGCAGGAAAATCGATGTTTCGGCGACATTTGCCCAAAACGTTGATTTTCCTACTCCTCGGATGCTGCCTGACCTGCTGTGCTTTTCCAGCACCACTCTAATCTTGACTCTGATAATTGATAGTTAACTGCCTAGTTAAATTTGGTTAAATTTTAAACCAGGCAGATAGAATCTGATTGATCAAGTCATTGCCCTGAGAAAATTAACCAATAAATAGTTGAGAGCTCCTGTGTTCAATCAGAGGAGCTTGC
Organism: Chiloscyllium punctatum; assembly: GCF_047496795.1. Classification (NCBI taxonomy): domain Eukaryota; kingdom Metazoa; phylum Chordata; class Chondrichthyes; order Orectolobiformes; family Hemiscylliidae; genus Chiloscyllium; species Chiloscyllium punctatum. The sequence goes on along the minus strand of NC_092762.1, from coordinate 76,596,442 downwards.
AAGTAATGTTGTTCCCATGTATTTGTTGCCTCTAGGCAGTATAGATCACGGATTTGGACAATGCTGTCTCAGATTCCTGGGTGAGTTGTTACAGGACATCTTGTAGATGGTACACACTGTTGCCACAATGCATTGGTGGAGGAGTGAATAAATATTGAAGGTGTCAGTTGAGCTGCCAATCAATCATGCTGCTTTGTGAGTGTTGCTGAAGCTGCACTCATCCAGGCAAACTGAGGGGAATTAACAAACTCCAGGGCAATTCTCTCTCGTTCCTTGCCTGTATATATCGCCCTCAACCAATATAAGTAAAACAGATTATCTGGTCATTTAACACATTATCTGTAGATACTTCTGTGCAAACTGGCGTCCCAAAATTACCCCTTTTCCCTATATTCAAGAAGTACTGAACTTGAGTACTTTGAATCTGCATTAATAATACACAACACACCACCAAGCTATTCAGTCATTCTTTTAGAGATGTTCAGTAGTTCACCAAACTGTCTTTGTTTTCACCTTCTCATGTTTCTCCCTCATCATTCCTCTTAAGCTGCTGCCTATTGCTGGAGTTTAGTTCCATCGCACCCAGAAACTCTCTGGTACTAGGTAATGGTGTCATCTCTTATGAGAGTAGACCAGCATGGGGGATAGCAGGCATCAACCGATCCTCACCTGATATTTGCATAAACTTTATTAGATAAACAAAATGGAATAGCTCTCCCACTTACGACCAACGCCACCTCCCCCCCGCACCACCCAATCCCAATCCTACCGCCCCCCCCCCCCCAATGCATAGATCTCCGAAAGTGGCCACCCAGGTTGATAGGGTTGTTAAGAAGGCATACTGCATGTTAGCTTTCATTAGCAGAGGGTCTGAGTTTCGGAACTTGCGGTCATGCTGGAGCTGTACAAAGCTCTGGTGTGGCCGCACTTGGAGTACAGTTTTGGATGCTGCATTATAGGAAGAATGTGGAAGTTTTGGAAAGAGTTCAGAGGAGATTTACCAGGATGTTGCCTGACCTTATGAGGAAAGGCTGAGGGACTTGAGGCTGCTTTCGTTAGAAAGAAGAAGATTAAGAGGTGACTTAATGCAGGCATAGAAATTGATCAGAGGATTAGATAGGGTGGGCAGTGAGAGCCTTTTTCCTCAGATGGTGATGACTATCATAGGGAAGATAGCTTTAAATTGAGGGGTGACAGATATAGGACAGATGTCAGCGGTAAGTTCTTTACTCAGAATAGTAAGGGCATGGAATGCCCTTAAAAAATAATGGACTCACAAATATTAAGGGCATTTAAATGTCCATTGGATAAACATATGGATGATAATGGAAAAATGTAGTTTTGATGGGTTTTAGATTGGTTCTACAGTATGGTGCAGCATCCAGGGCTGAAGGACCTGTATTGTGCTGTAGTATTCTATGTTCTACCCCTGGTCCAGGAGGCCTGAGTTCAAGTCCCACCTGTGCCAGAGATATGTAATAACATCTTGAACAGATTGATTTGAAAAATAAGTCAAATAACAAAAAGAATCAACCACATCGCTATGGGTCTGGGGTATCATAGAACAGAGGATATAGAAAAGTACAGCACAGAACAGGCCCTTTGGCCCACAATGTTGTGCCGGGGTTTAATCCTAATGTAACGTATAATAACTTAACCTATGCACTGACTATCCATGTGCATGTCCAGCAGTCGCTTAAATGTCCCCAATGACTCTGCTTCCACCTCAGCTGGCAATGCATTCCATGCATTCACAACTCTCTGCATAAAGAACCTACCTCTGATGTCTCCTTTATACCTTCCTCCTAATATCTTCAAACTATGACTCCTTGTACCAGTCAATCCTGTCCTGGGGAAAAGTCTCTGGCTATTGACTCTATCTATTCCACTCATTATCTTGCACACCTCCTTCTCTCCAGAGAGAAAAGTCCGAGCTTATTCAATCTCTATTCATAAAGCAAGCCCTCCAGTCCAGGCAGCATCCTGGTAAACCTTCTTTGCACCCTCTCCAAAGCCTCTGTATCTTTCCTATAGTAGGGCGACCAGAACTGGACACAATATTCCAAATGTGGTCTCATCAGGGACTTGTAGAGCTGTAGCAAAACCTCGCGGCTCTTAAACTTGATCACCCACTAATGAAAGCCAAAACACCATATGCTTTCTTAACAACCGTATCTACTTGGGTGGCAACTTTGAGGGATCTATGTACTTGCACACCCAGATCCCTCTGTTCCTCCACACTGCCAAGAATCCTATCTTTAATCCTATATTCAGCATCTGAGTTCGACTTTCCAAAATGCATCATTTCGCATCTATCCAGGTTGAACTCCATCTGCCATTTCTCAGCCCAGCTCTGCATCCTGTCTATGTCACATTGCAGCCTGCAGTAGCCCTCAATACTATTGACGACACCTTCAACCTTTGTGCCATCTGCAAATTTACTAACCCACTCCTCAACCTCCTCATCCAAGTCATTTATAAAAACTACAAAGAGCAGAGGCCCAAGAACAGAGCCCAGCGGGACCCCACTCAATACTGACCTCCAGGCAGAATACTTTCCATCTACAAGCCTTCTGTCAGCCAGCCAATTCTGGAATCCAGATAGCCAAATCTCCCTGTATCCCATACTTCCTGACTTTATGAATGAGCCGACCAGACCAGTATGAATGGCAGAATTCCTTCCCTAAGGATATTAATGAAGCATATGTATTTGTGATAGTCAAAGTTAGTTCCAAGATCACCATTATTTGGCTAGCTTTATGTTTCAGATTTTAAGGATTAAATTTGGTATCATAGTTGGATTTGAACCCATATTTTCAAAGTACTATCCTGAGCGTGACCTATGAGTTCTGTGACAGTACCAATACATGAGCACCTCCCTTAACATAACAAAATTATTCTTTTTAATCACCTAAACAGGTGGATTTTTCTGGTTCCTTTAAGTCACCTCACTATATTTTCTTTTCAATATAACGCTACTTTGAATTTTATTTCGGAACTCCAGTGATTCCGTGATTGTTGTGACAACAACGTTTGGTAAACAAAGCCCAGGCAATGCAATCACACTAGGCAAGAGCTGCTGAGCTCAGAGAATAAATAACCTTCAGAGAAAATCTTGTAAGAAGGAAACTGTAGATAATTAATTGGAACCGAGTGGGATCAGGAAAGGGGCACCTTATTTACTTGGGGATCATGGGTGCTATTCTCACCACAGTCGCATCCAAACAGCTCCATTTGGAAGCTCCAGCCTCTGGGAGATGCAACCTGCTCTGTGCTGTCCTCCCCACCCAACCCATCCCCCCAACTCCAGAGAAATCTCTTTAGCACTCTAACCAAAAGGCAGCCACAAATCTAAGGGTTCAGGTCACTCCATGGCTTTCTGGAAACCTGGATGACTCACATTAATCTATGTATCGACATGCACATGAACCATTGAATCCAATGTGATCCTGACAATCATGAACTCTGAGCACAAAGGATCCTTGGCTTGGCTTTAATTCTACCTCCCAAGTCTTGCAAGGGATGGGCTGAGGCTTTGATTTTTACAAGACCCAAACTGAAAGGCCTAGGTTAGGTCAGGACCTGATTATTCTCTGGACTGTTCATCCCACTACAATTTACCACGTTCAGGAAAGAAGTCCAAAAAAGTGGTTTTGTGAATCGGATCTCAGTGCCCTGCAAAGTAACCCAGTAAAGCCTGTCCTAAATACCAGGAAGTATCACAAGCGGTCAAGTGACTAACTTGTCAGTGAATGACCATCGCCACTTGAAGGGGTTGGGCAATAGATGCAAACTTGCCAGTGTCTCTAATACCCTGAGACCAAACTTTGAAAAGTTAAGGGACCATACCAGTTTATTTTAAGTTAAATAGATTGAGGAGGTGGCTGCGCAAAATATGCATGACATTAAGTGGAGAGGGCCTGTGTTTCACGCCTTTTGCTCTAATTACATCTGTACCATTAGTGACTCAGCGACAATGAAATAAATGGAACCTTTACTTGTTTGGTCACAGCAAGGGTAAAGATAGGTAAGTCAGTTAAGTGCAGCCCCTAGGGAGGACTGAGGAGCAGGGGACATTTTCTGTCTTAGACTTACAGACAGAAAGATTGTTCTGCACAGTTTGAGAGAACTCTGTCTATTCATATCTGTAAAAGTGGAAACAACTGTCAAACCTGCCGGGTAAAAGCTCTATTGCCTTGGATAAGAAAAGAAATGGAGAACTGGAAAGCTTTTAATGCAGGCTAAAAATAGGATGTCTATTACCATTGGAAAGGAAGGTGTTGCATTTAAGTTATTACTACTTTTAAGCAAAAAAAATTTACAAATCAGCTCAGTTTACTAGACATTAGAGGATTTTGTTCACTAAACTGTACCAATTAAGTATCTATTAGCTATTGCTTAATTATAATGGGTTAAAGTTATCTGGAAACTATTATTTCAGAAGAATTGGTCCATTGATGAAATTAATATCCAGCAAAAAGATTCTGTTCACATTTTTCAATTTGATTATCCTATGAGTCAACACAAAATGCTACTGAAGATGAAAAGGTTTTCATTTTTAAAATGCCTTCTGTTATTAAAGAAGTTTAATCAAAAATATTAATTTGAGTTATAGTTCATGATTGAACTTTTTGAAAAGAACATTTTGCAAAACAAAAAACCCTGGTTGCAGTATTTTGCCAGGAACGAGCTGCTTATAATGAGATGGCAAGCCTGCAAAACTTTCAGAGTGGCTCATTGTCGGGTGAAAGAAAGGTATTGGATTTGAACAGTCAGAGACATAACATGCACCAGTATTTTCTCACTCTCTTGCTCTCTCTGTTCTCTCTCCCGGCTCCAAGAGCTAACAGTGAACTCAACTAGAGACCAACATTTGGACAATCTGTAAATAATTTTTAAAAAATTTAATTACCACTTGCCCAAGGCTTTTAAGATCTGGCGTTTAACTCTGCAGTTTTAATGTCTTATTCCCTCAAGAATAGTGCGGTTGTGTATGTGTTTAAATATGTAATAAGAGTAATTGTACACATTTGCATAGTTTAAATGTTTTTTAATAATCTTTAGAACTTGGTTTGAGTAATTTTTGTTTGCAATATACTAGGTCATCTCTGTGGCTTAAGGGAGCTGGCTGACCCAGTTACTTATACTGAGCTGTATACAGTGTGAAATCTTCTTGCAAACAATGGGAACACGGGATTAAGAAAGGAATCAGTTCATCTTCCTAACTCAGGAGCCATAATCAATTCAGGACTGCAGGGCAAGCCTAAACCACTTTACAGCCAATTAAGTGCCTTTTGAAGTTTAATCATTGTTGTAATGGAGAACATACAGTGACCATTATATGCACAGAAAGCTCCCACAAACAGCAACCTGATAACAATAGATGCTCTGTTTTCGATTAAACAGTGGTGAAGTGACTGGGGATATCTTCACTGAGGTTCTTCAGTATTTTGTGTCCACCTGAGGGGTCAGAAAGAACCTCACTTAAACATCTGAAAGATGGCAGCTTTGGCAGTGCAGCACTCCCTCAGCACAACAGTGGAGTTTCAGCTTTTGATTTTTACACTCAGGTCTTAGGGTGGGATATAAATCCCCAACCTTCACGTTACCAAGTGAACCACCCTGAAGTAACCGAGGAAAAGGAAGAAGATATCAAGGCATTCTACACTGGTCCACGATTCACTTAGTTCATGGTTGATCCATACCGTACGTTTCTTTACCTATCCTGGTTCAGATAATGGAATTTGAATTCAATAAAATAAATCTGGAATTAACAGTCTAATGATGACCATGAATCCATTGTTGACGTTTGGAAAAACCCACCTGGTTCACTAATGTCATTCAGGGAAGGAAAATACTATCTTGCAGATCTTAAAGTGCAATGGGTAGCCGCCCTTTCTCTGAGTCAGAGGCCCCAGGTCTGAAGATGTCCCCTAGGCAGGGGATGGAACATCTGCAAATCAACTTGCCAGTTCAACGAACATACCCACAACCACAGATGAGGTCCCAGGTTCAGAAGGATTGAGGTTCAATATACATTCTAGCTGGCATGGTTATGGTCTTTTTCAAAACTCATTCACGTGATAATAGTGTTGCTGACTAAGCCAGAATTTATTGCTCATCCCTAACTTCCCTGAGGGCAGTTAAGAGTCAACCGCATTGCTATGGGTTTTGAATCATATGTAGGCCAGACCAGGTAAGGATGACAGATTTCCATCTCTAAACGCTATTAGTGGACCAGTTGGTTTTTTTCCTGACAATCAAGAATGGATTCATGGTCATCATTAGACAGTTAATTCCAGATTTTTGTTTTCTTTTGTTGAAATCAAATTCCATCATCTGCCATGGCAGGATTTGAACCCACACCCCCAGAACATCCTTCTTGTTGTGCCCATGGTAGAGAACCCAGTGCTGTGAGTTGGACCTACTTTCTGTCAGAGAAACAAATAAGTACTTCCATATTCCCTTTTACCTCCTTAAAGTGTAGCCGCTGAATACAGTAGCATTGTTATGATGAAGAGAATAGCTTTCAATAACAGAACTTACAGCAAGAGCACAGATATTACATGCATGAGTCCAGTTGATGGGAAAGGAAGGGTTATATTTAAAATATTGGGAACAAAAACAAAACAAAACTTCACAAACCCTCAGTCGGTTGGTCAGTGCTGGAAATTGAAAAGCCAGCTGAAGTTTGGGGCGGGACCCTTCACTTGAACTGGGATATTTAGGTTTCTGGAGTTTGCTACAACACTGACCAGTGCAAACAGGACAAAGCTGAGTAATGGACAGAGTTGCAAAGTGCTGCACACTGATCAGTATTTCCTGTAAAGTTTTGTTCAGTGCAGTCAGCTTATTCTGTGCACAGTATCTTTAATGTTTTGGGCAGCCTCACATGCGTTGTTTAAGACCTATGCAGCTTAGCAGCAATGCAGGGAATGACATTGACCCAATCTGAAAACATTTGAGGAAAAAGGTAAAGTGCTTGATGTCTGTGATAGACATAGAAAATGCTTGACAGGTAGGGGGATTAGTGAGCATAAATCTAAAATCATTATGAGCGTTATGATCCCAGCTAATGATATTATCAGACATGTCAGATCCAAAACGGAAACCTGACTTGGTAGATCATATTTTGAATTGGTTTGGCCTTACTGAAGTGGTCTCTCACACAATACTGCAGATTTTGCTTTAACAATTATACTCAAGTTTATTAACAAAAGAAATGAAGATAATATATAATAAACCAAACCAACTGCTTATAATACAAATGCAAATATTTTTAACAACTACAATCCCATTAATGCTAAAGTACTCCTTTTTAAATTGAAAAATAATAAAATACTTTTGTATAATATCTAAAACACACCGATGGTACAGTACCAAACTGCCACTTACACAGTACTCATGCCAGAGTCCCTTTATCAAAAACCTTATTAAGTTTAAGTCACTTGTGACTTCAGCCCTTGGATTGGAACTGCAAATAACTTCTTTCTGACGTTATTACATACCTACTTAAATGAACTTTGTTTCAAAAGACCTCTTCAGGGTTTTATCCTACCACTTTACATCCTACTGAACAATCCTGATCTAATCCCACCATTAGATCCATTTATTCCTTTCTCCCTCACATGTTTATCCATCTTCCCCTTAAACGTATCCTTGGATTTCTTTGTTATGAGAGACAATGCACATACCCACGATGAAATGTACTTTACATTGTTAACAATAATTATTTACCTCACAGGGTACATTGCATCAGTCCCATGATTTGTCAGGCAGTCTGATGAGTCAAAGTCAGATATAGCTTACCTATCCTCCTGGCTAATCTATCTGTAAATAGTCTTGTCCTCAAATAAATAACTCATATTGTTTATTCCTTTTTTTGCGTGTAATTGGTATGTTTATGTCTAAGAAAAGAATGTAATATTCCTTGTGTACACATTCCACATTACCATCATTCTTTGGTAATCTTTTTTTCTTGAATTATCTTTTGGATTTATTAGTGTGATGTAAACTATGGATTTTTGCACATATATTTTAATATTATGTAACAGTGAGTTTGTGTTTCTGATTTTTAAGCTAATGAATTGTATTATCTGTTTGTCTGAAGTTAACAATCAACACATAAGTATTTCCATAACCATGGTGAGTTTTTTTTAAAAAAACATTTTTGAAGCCTGTCTTTGTAGTAATGTGCACCATTAATGAACTTTTTATTATTTCAAAAAAACTTTGCAACCCAACAAGATAAATAATGGGGCATAAACACTTGTTAGAGGCCATCTTAGAGTGTATCACGACAGAGATGACTCTTAATCAGAAGTTGGAACCTACCCTGTATATCTCTCTTTCTCTTTCTCTAGCTCTACTTCGTAACCTTAAAGGCCAAATCAGAAAGGTTTTATGAGTCAACTTTGCTGCTGGGCACTTTCTATTGGTCATTTTTTATTAAACGCTCAAATTGTTAATTTTTGATTTGCAATTGTTTTATTTTTGTGAAATTCATCTTAACTGCTCCCCCCTCCCCACAATGAGTGAAATTGAAAGGTGGCCCTTCAGACAATTCGGGGCGAGATGTAGAGGGTTGAGAGGAGGCCTGTGTGAAGTGTAAACATAGGTTTGGGCTGTTTGAGCTGAATGGCCTCTTTCTGTGCTGTACATTCTAAGGATACAATAGTGAAATTATTCTTTGCCAAGTTTACAAAATGGCCTGAAAGACAGTCCTACAAACTTTCTTTCAGAATGGGCTGCCTGTTGATTATGAGATAATTTACCTCGCTGTTGGACAGTTACTTCAGCCCCAGAGTCTTTTACTGCCCAACCTACAATAATGCCCACAACCACGGAATTAACACATCATAAGAAAACCATCCTCCAATTCCTCCTGTCGAAAACTGTTCATGTTAGAATCATAGAATCCATACAGTGTGGAAGCAGGACATTCGGCCCATTGAGTCTGAACCAACCTTCCAAAGACCATCACACCCACAGCCTCTCCCCCCCACCCCCCAACCCCCTGTAACCCTGCATTTGCCATGGCTAATCTATCTAGCCCACACATCCCTGGATACCATGGGGCAATTAAACATTCCAATCCACCTAACTGACACACCTTTGGACTGTGGGAGAAAACCGGAGCACTCGGAGGAAACCCATGCAGACATGTAGAGAATGTGCAAACTCCACACAGACAGACCCAAGGTGACTGACTGTGTGGAAATGAACCTGGGTCCCTGGCACTGTGAGGCAGCCCTACAGTTGTTGTTGTACAGTTCTGAGAGTTTCAGTAAGATTTGATTCCTTATCTAGGAAGTCATATATAATACGTTGGGGGAGATGTTAATGGTCAGTACTGCAGCCTTAGAATCACTGGGAATAATCCCAAACAACACCTAACTTGTCTTTCCGGAAGCACACAATGTTTTGTTCTTACTTCTCCAGGAAGTCCTAACCCTAGTTGTATTCATCCATCACAGCTCTGACTGTGATAAACTAATTCGGCAGAAACCAGGAATGAATGTTAGGACCTTTCCTGGTTCTTTGACAGGTTCTTTGAATACCTACAGAGCAGAGGACAATATTGCTTAGTGAAAACCTTTCATTAGTGTTCATATTACATGTAATTGTACCTAAGCTGTATTTTTGAATGGTTTTCAATAATTTTAGCATCAGAGAGAATCATTCCAGTTAGGGGTTCTATACAGGAGCCCTGGCTTACAAAGCCTGAATGAGATTTTTACTATAAAGGCTTTACAGGAAATCATAATGACTTAATTGTGTAATTGCTAGTTATGGTCCACAGCAAGGCTCAATCCTTTCTGTATGTTCCACCTGCTAGGCTGCACTTTACAACAGAATACTACTGTCTGAAACTGTGGACTTTCCAGTCTGATGAATAATTATAATCAGATATCCTTATTTAGCAACTGCTACTGCAATATGCATAACTAGAAACTTGAAATTTGCTTCCATGTGATATTAGCGTAAAAGTATTGAAGCAATTTGTCCATGAGGTGGGAAAAGAATTTATCTTCCATCCCCCGGACATTAAGTGTCAACTTAGAGTGGGGTAACAACTCAGTAATGGCCTGGCTTGCAGCAGTTTTATCTTCATGTCCTCCTAGTGGCGATGTACCAAATGCAAATACAAAAGCACGACAGAATTTAAATTCACAACTTCTCAATGCTGGGGCTGTGAACACACAGGCTTTGAACTACCTGCCCAGCATCATAACTATTGGTTACCACTTGATGCAATACATTTGAACATCATCACTGAAACGGCAGGCAGGTGAATTTGCTGTGAATTAATTCAAATTCTCATTAACTATAATCACCGAGTATAATTTCAAAACTGAACTAACAATTAATATTTCCTCGAATACGGTTTAGAATTAAAACTCAAAAACCTGAAAGATAAAACACCTCAGCTTTTAGCAAGCTCCAGACACCATTTGGGGGAAACTACAGCAGTATCCTTTTTCAGTTGCTTACAAGAGTGGGTTCAGCAGAGAAAACAGACCCCTTCCTGAATCTGTACAGTCTGCCTCCTCCCTCAAAACATTTGTTTTGCAAGCATTTAGACTGCCTCAGGTTCTGAATAAAATTTTGCACTGACTTCTTCTGGATAAAAATAGCTCAGTGATGTTATAAATCTCTCTCAATAGATGGCATTTGCAAGAAATGAAAGGGAAAGGATCAGTGACATTCAGTTGGGCAACAGAATGAATTAATTCAGATTGATGGAGCTTCGCACAGGAGTGAAGTTAACAATGCTTACCATCTGGGTGCAATTAAGTGTTGCCCGTTGTGCAGCTTGTTTACTTCATTCCCATGCTATTGTGGAAAAAGCAGAAATAAATAGAGTGCCATTAGTCCCTCATTTTGAACCATTAGACGGGACACATGTACTTTTATTTGCATGTTATTGTATCTCATTTAAAAACTTTTAAAAAATAATTGTGGAGATATCTTTCTGTTTCTCGTCTTCAGTTTCTCCCTTCTGTCTCTGATAGTCATTGACCTTTTAATAGAGTATTGCGTTACTGGTCGAGAGTGTGGTGCTGGAAAAGCATAGCGGGTCAGGCAGCATCCGAGGAGCAGGAGAATCGACATTTCGGGCAAATATTTTACAGACATCATTTTGCATGAAATGTCGATTCACCTGCTCCTCAGATGCTGCCTGACTTGCTGTGCTTTTCCAGCACTACACTCTTGACCTTGATCTCCAACATCGGCAGTACTCACTTTCTCCTATTGCATTACTGGTACCAGATAATCCCAAGTACCCATTCTTCACCAATGAGTCTTTCCAATGATGGTTGACAGGAGATTTATTGAATCCAAGCACACCTTCCTTTGACACCCGCAAATATCAATCCCTGCAATCTCCCCTTCCAGTTCGACCTATCTGTGTGGCCCTTGGTTCACTGTCCCTGGGTTAACACAATGGAACTTCCTTCCTAAGCGCACTGTGGATGAACCTGTACCACACCTGTAGAGTCATAGAGTCATAGAGATGTACAGCATGGAAACAGACCCTTCAGTCCAACCCATCTATGCCAACCAGATATCCCAACACAATCTAGTTCCACCTACCAGCACCCGGCCCATATCCCTCCAAACCCTTCCTATTCATATACCCATCCAAATGCCTCTTAATTGTACCCATCCAAATGCCTCCACCACATCCTCTGGCAGCACATTCCATACACGTACCACCCTCTGCGTGAAAATGTTGCCCCTTATATCTGTTTTATATCTTTTCCCTCTCACCCTAAACCTATGCCCTCTAGTTCTGGACTCCCCGACCCCAGGGAAAAGACTTTGCCTATTTACCCTATCCATGCCCCTCATAATTTTGTAAGCCTCTATAAGGTCACCTCTCCGCCTCTGGCACTCCAGGGAAAACAGCCCCAGCCTGTTCGGCCTCTCCCTGTAGCTCAAATCCTCCAACCCTGGCAACATCCTTGTAAATCTTTTCTGAACCCTTTCAAGTTTCACAACATCTTTCTGATAGGAAGGAGACCAGAATTGCATGCAATATTCCAACAGTGGCCTAACCAATACAGCCTGTACAGCCGCAACATGACCTCCCCTCAGCAGCAGGGACCTGGGTTCAATTCTAGCCTCTGGTGATTGTCTGTGTAGGGTTTGCACGTTCTCCCTTACATAAGTTTCCTCCGGGTGCTCTGGCTTCCTCCCAGTCTAAAGAGGTGGGGTGGATAGGGTATGGGGGTGAGTCTTGGTGGAATGCTCTTTGGAGGGCCAGTATGAGCTGAATGGTCTGCTTCCACATTGTAGGGACACTATGAAAAAGTAGCTGGCTAACAAGCGTCATCTCCATTAGAGATGGGCAAAAATTCTTGCCTTGCCAGTGATGCCCACTTCGCCTGGCTGAATAAAAACAATGTTACTCCCATCTTTTTGTAGGGATGCTGACAGTAAAATAAGGTACACAACAAACACTTAGGAAATCAATGCTGCAGACAGCTGATGCTCAAGTTAAATTCATGAAATCATTACTGAAGATGGCATAATTGCTATCTATTTTATTGCAGACCTCAGAAAAATGAATCAATTCCATTCTAGGGTTTGCTTTTACATGGATGCCAATTTGGAAAAACACTTAGTATTTCTTTGCAGCACAACCACTTACTGAGCAGTGGGACAGGGCAAGAACAAAGCACCTCTAATTGGTCTGCATTATAAATACATTATAAATAGAACAAAGCCCTCTCTGTCAATAAAACTGTGCTGAGAATTTTTAGATACAGTATATTTCATACCAAAAACATTATTTTAAAATGCAGCAAGTGATAGACAGAGCTAAGTGATTCCACACCCAATGGATCAAATCCAAGCTTCACAGTCTTATCAGTTGTGGACCTGATTAAAACAATTCAAGAAAGAAGCCCAGACCCTAACTTTTCTAGTTGGTTTAAGATGTAAGGTGACTTCTCCAGGATGCAGCTTGCCCAACCACTCAGTTTTAAACAAAACAGAATTTATTTACAGACTACTGAATGTAACACGAACAAAAGAAAACAGAATATAAAATAGCAATCTATCTGAAAACCCAATCAGCTCTATCGCAACTTAATGATGCTGTTTCACCTATTTGCAACATCTCCATAAACACCTCCATGGCAAAACGAATGTAAAATTAAACACAGGTTCTTACAGGAGAGAAGTCAGAGAGAGGATCAGCATGGACCTGATTCTTTGGGTCCCCAGCTAAAGACTAACCCAAAACTGTAGTATTAAACCAGAACAGGGAGAACTAGCCACTCCCCTTTCATTGATTAGATTTTCTACAATGTGGAAACAGGCCTTTCGGCCCAACAAGTCCACACTGACCCTCCGAAGAGTAATCCACTCAGACCCATTTCCCTCTGACTAATGCACTTAGCGCTATGGGCAATTTAGAATGGCCAATTCACCTGATTTGCACATCTTTGGACTGTGGGAGGAAATCAGAGCACCCGGAAGAAACCCACGCAGACATAGGGAGAATGTGCAAACTCCACACAGACAGTCACCCAAGGCTGGAATTAAACCTGGGACCCTAGTGCTAACCACTGAGCCACTGTGCTGTCCCACAAGTGTTTTTAAAAAGACGTAAAAGCCTTTTCAAGTAGATTGGAACCTCTGTCTTTACGAACCCTCTTGATAAAAACCAAGGACAGAATAACCTTGTTAAAGGAGCAGCATCATCACATATCACATCTAGTCACAAATGGTGATGAACAACTAAACTACTCGCTGGAGAGATGGCTCCAATAACATCCCCATTTGGGGAGCACAGCACATCAGTACAAATTATAAGGCTGAATCTTTGCCAAAATCTTCAGCCAGATATGTCGAGTTGAACATTCATCTTTCGGGACAACTGATTTGAAAAAGCTCACTAATCAAGCTCTAATCTACCTTCAGGAAGGTGTGTTGCCCTACTTGGGAAACCAGATTCTTGTTCTGTTTGCTAGGATAATAGGTAATGAGGGTTGTAGTAAATCAAGTCCCTTAAGTGATTGTTAAGTGACTACTTAAATGGCCTCTCTTTCTATAATTCAAATCTTCCAGTCCCTGCAACATCCTTGTAAATCTTTTCTGCACCCTCTCAAGTACAACAACATCCTTCCTATAGCAGTATTCTAAAAGTGGCCTCACCAACATCCTGTACAGTCGCAACATGACATCCCAACTCCTATACTCAATGGCCTGACCAATGAAGGCAAGCGTGCCAAACGCCTTCTTCCCCAGGCAAAAGTGAGGACTGCAGATGCTGGAAACCAGAGTTTAGATCAGAGTGGTGCTGGAAAAGCACAGCAGGTCAGGCAGCATCTGAGGAGCAGGAAAATCGACATTTCGGGCAAAAGCCCTTCGTCAGGAATAGCTAATCCTGATGAAGGGCTTTTGCCCGAAATGTTGACTCTCCTGCTCCTCAGATGCTGCCTGACCTGCTGTGCTTTTCCAGCACCACTCTGATCTAAACACGGCCTTCTTCACCACCCTGCCTACCTGTGACTTTTAAGGAACTACGCACCAGCACCCCTAGGTCTCTTTGTTTGGCAACACTCTCCAGGGCCCTACCCTTAATTGTATAAGTCCTGCCCTGGTTTGCAATGAGGTGTGTGGGCCAAGTGCTGCCAAATGGGATTTGTTCACATTGGAATATCTAGCCAGTGTGGACGTGTTTGACCGAAGGGTCTGTTTCCATGCCGTATGATTGTAAGACTCCCAAACTCTAAGGTTCTCAAGGGACCAACTCTCCTCGCCCTTAGCTGTTGAGGTGGAGAGAAGCAGGCATCTATCTCACGGGGGCCAACTCACACAATTACTTCCCCATCTCACCTTCCTCACCATCTCCAGGGTGTGGATAATCACACCCCCTATCTGTAGTCCCAGGCCGCAGACTCTATTATTGCGCAGTGATCTTTTCTTCAGGAAATCCTCTGTCCCAAAAATAAAACAACATCCTGTGGAGGTTGGACATCTGAAACAAACAAAAACAGGAATTTCTGGAGAAACTCCACAGGTCTGGCAGCAGCTGCTGAGAGAAAACAGAGTTAATGTTTCAAGTCCAATGACCCTTCTTCAGGTTTACACATCAGGTTGCGTGGAAAGGCCAAACTTAAAACCTACACCTTGAATTCCAATCCTAGCTTTTGTTTAGCACAGTCTGAATAGATTGTGTAGAATCCCTATCTAAAACCAAGAATGGGAACCAATAATTTTTAATGATTATGGATGCTTCTACTA
The DNA here is from genome assembly GCF_047496795.1 of Chiloscyllium punctatum. Classification (NCBI taxonomy): domain Eukaryota; kingdom Metazoa; phylum Chordata; class Chondrichthyes; order Orectolobiformes; family Hemiscylliidae; genus Chiloscyllium; species Chiloscyllium punctatum. The sequence goes on along the minus strand of NC_092762.1, from coordinate 76,581,181 downwards.
GTCTGAAATCTGACTTGTCTAGTAATAACAACACTGAGATTGTAACAGTGACAAACTATCTGTTGGAATTGGTCTCAAATCATTTGCTCCAAATGAATTCTTCTATTTCAAGTTTAGATTGTAACTTGCTCTTTAAGGCAGTTTTATTTTGCTGTTCAGCTCCAGAAGTGTGGAATTATACTGATTACTGCCGGCTGAAATTATGATTTGTTTTTAATGTGATTCTTGGGGGGACTTGGATGTGCGCAGTAGAATTTCATTAATATAGAGCCTTTCATAACTTCAAATCATCACAGCTAAGGAAGAATGTATTTACACCAGACCTCCACACACTGCAATGTGACAGCAACTAGATAATCTGTTATAACTATTTATTTTGAGGAACAAATATTGAGGGCAACAAAATGTTCAATTCTGATACTTCAATTATTCAGCTTTTGATGATACTCTTGCAATTGTTGTCATGTTGTTGTGGGGCCCCCATTGGGACCAGAAAGGGAGCCAATGGCAGCTAGACTTAATGGCAACTGATACAGCCCACGGGAAGTATTGATGCCAACTTGAGAATAGGCGGTGTCATTCTACATACAATGTAGATTGAGCTCAAAAATGTTCCGGTAAGGATGTCCAGCTGAAAACAAACTGCAATTTTCCATCTAATTCTACCCAACCTCAGGCAGATCTGGGGTGGCCAGAGACAGGAAGTCACCAGGAATCACCAGTACTGTCCTGGATAGAAGGAAGATTTCCAGGTATAATTAAGCCCAAATCCTGATCAAAACGCTGGAACCTCCTTCTTAACACTCTCTAGGTATCCCTACACCCCAAAGACATTGCAGGCAGTTCAAGAAACATTGCCGACATACCATGAACAAGCACAAAAAAATGCAGTATGAAATGACATAATGTGTTAGATTGTTCATTGGAGTTTTGGTTAATATGTTTTTACTTTAACTATGTGATCGGCAATGAGAGTCGAATGCAGAAATAGATAGCAATCCATGTTAGGTGATTTGTTGTAAGTTTTAATCCTGTAATATTGAGTGCCTATAGATAGCTGGCCTCATCATTTTCTGCTCTGTGATTCCACACAAGGGTGTTTCCTCAGAATAAAACAACCGGATGTATAAGTTTGACTGGTCCAGAAAATCCACTGGGCTTTACAGTGACCAAATGGGAAGGTTGCAAGGTCTTGCCTGCAATCCACACACTGGTCATCTCCTTCTAAACTGGCCCAGAAAACTCATACCCGCCTCGACCACAGTGAACTTCTACAGGATCTCAACTGTTGGCTGGACTCCCATGTCACACCTTCTTGAGCTCAACTAAAGCTGCCTGTATCTCAATTCAGTCCACATCCCATGTTCATTCAATGCCTCAATTTTAATATTTTCACCCTTGTTTCCAAATTGTTTTATGCCTTTGGCTTCTCTTGATCTCAGTAACCATCCACACCCTCAGAAAACCTCAAATTCTGGCCAATTGTACGTCCCTGATTCTAATGGCTCCATCTCTGATGGTCATGAGTTCAGCTAACCATCCCCTAATCTCCAAACTTTCTTGCCTAAATCTCTTTGTCTCTTTTTCCTTAAAGATGAGCCATGATACTTCCAGCTATTGGGTCACCTGTGCTAATGATCTACATGGTTTTGGTGTTAAGCTTTGGTTGATAGTGCTCCTAGGGCCATTTCATTATTTCTTGCAGAATTTCTAAGACCAACTTCTTGGTCAAAAAGTAAGCAGTTGGCTTTTATACGAGTAACATTTTGAGAAAGTTTGAAATCCACACTCTCCCATTGTCTTGCTATCACAGCATTGTCAGGTCAGAGATTATATTTGCAAACCCCACCCCCACTAAAAGGTTACAAGTTTATGCTCGCAGACACAAGGAGCTGAACAGCTGCTTTTGACAGTGTGCCATTCTGGGATTCTACCCTGCAGGTTTACATGAGAGCCAGTTTGATTTCAGCAGGTAGTAAGAACAAAGATTCTTTTTGGCAAAAATCTTGAGGGTTGACTTCTACACGAGGTAAATGAACATGAATGATTTTTCAACCAAAATACGTTTGAGTGTATAAAATATATATATATATATATATTATCTCTCTATATATATATATAGATATATGTACATATCTATGTGTGTGTGTGCATATTTATACATATGTATTATACACACACACACTCAAGCGTATTTTGGATGAAAATTATTTGTATATATATTTGTTATTAAAGGTTCTACCTAACTGCATGTTATTGTTGTTGAATTCTTCTTTGAATTCTAGAAGAGAGGATCCATGATATTCAAGACCTTGTTCTCACCCTGTTGGACACACTTCAATTTGGCTATTTTCACAGAACAATCAAGAACAAACTGTTCCAACTACGCAGCTGAAACTGGCCTCTCTTTGGCTGCCAGATTAAAACTGCACCAGACTGAATCTACTGGCTACACAAATATATTTGATGCCTTTTTCTGTTTATTGTTTAGTTTAAGTTTGTCAATGCCAAACGATCTCACCATTAATAGTGTTATTGGTTTACACCTATGACTTAAATAAAGACTGCCAAGTGTACAGCCAGGCAGTGTAACAGGTAGCAATAGCCCTTAAGTCATGTTCGTGTTTCAATTAATTAAACCCACTATCCAATTTTCAGTTCTCTTCTCCTTAGGGAATGTACTGGAGATGTAGTAGGACTCATAGGGGCCATACAATACCTTATCCCAAGTGAATTACCTTTGTGTAAGCCTATAATATGGGTATAATGTTCATTGCTCAAAAGAAGTTGTCAAACCAATCTAATATCCTCTCCTACTCTGATGGCCACACTTTCCAATAAGACAGCACTGAGTAATGAGGAAGGGCAGGATGTCTTGCATGTTACCTCTGCCATTAGTCCACTGGGTTTACAATATCATGTTACCAAATGAACTAATATCCTAATTAATTATGCTTATACAGCCATTTATGTGAAGCCTTATTAGTACATGCATTATAATAGTGGATAGAGAGACATATATAAACGCTACGTCAACTTAATTTTATTTGTGTGTTCAAACAGAAAATGCTCTTAATAAATAGTAGAACTGTGGATTTAAATCCTGAGTCCTTACTCATCCTGATGCTATCCTCTTACAATTTTCAAAGGATTCATCAAGAGCTGCTGCTCGTACTGACCTTATGTCTAAATTATGCTGGACGTCTGATATTTGTTGCTCAGAGATCTGTGGAGGCTCAATCATTGAAAGTTCTTAAATGAAAGTGTTAAAAGAGGAGGCAGATCGGTTTTTGAAGTTTATGAATTGACAGCTGTGCTGAGCTGGCATGAAAGAGAAGTTATAGTCTGGAGCAGCTCTACAGAATGACAGGCCAGGCTTGAGGGGCCAAATGGCCTACTCCTGTACCTATTTCTTATGTTCTTTCTTCACCATATCAAAGGCAGTCTATAAAAGCAACATAATGTTGTTGCAAACATCACTCAAAGAGCCAGCTTAACAAAAACACAATGCTGTGCTTCCACTGATTACAATGTAGAACTCGTAGAATAATGCCAATGAATATGTTAATTAAGTTAACTCTAATATAACACAGAGCCAAGTTGTCAAGTCTCCAAGAAGAGAGGAATGGAAGAACTGTGCCAGAGAGAAGTACTAGATCGCTATTCTAAATATCAGTCAACAGTTTATTGGTCACTCTTTGACAAAGTAATAACAGAAATGGATCAGATTCAGAGTAGAGACAGTGTAGCTAAGGGGACCAGCCTCAAGAATTCACAATGGAAACCTAAAACCTACCAGTCATGGTTGGCTCAGTCAATAAGGATAGAACTACATTGGACTCAATCTATGATAGCATCAGTGACTGCTCAAACCAGAAGTTACTAGCATGCTTGCACGGTGTTTCTTTAGCCACTGTGTCGGAGGTGGTAATAATTCAGTTAAAGTGACTAATAGCTGAGGAAAGCCATATGAGTATATTAATTTTGTTTGTGAATATTATCACTCATTACTGAGATTATATATTTACTAATAACAGCACAAAAAGCAGTCAGAACTTATTCATTCTTGTACTTGAGGGAAAACAGGACAAGCTTATGAGAGAGAGATAATCACAATGCGGATTCAGATGAGAAAACTTGGGACAGCATGAGTGGAGTATACACACTGGCATGCAATGCTTGAAACAATTGGTTTAGTGCTGTGTATTCTACTTAATCCCATGTATGTGATTGTATGTAATTAGCTCGGTCCATGGATTGACTGTTTGTGAAGACTGGAGAGGCTGAAGTGCCAGGTGGTTGATGTCGTCATGGAATTATCACTGGAATTATGTGTCAAGTTGGATCGAGTTTTGTAAAATCCCATCTGGTTCACTAATGCCCTTTAGGGAAGGAAAGTGCCATCCTTTGCTGGTCTGGCCTACATGTGACCCCACAGCAATGTGGTTAACTCTCAATTTCTCTCACTAAATGCTGGTGGAGCCAATGACACCCACATCCAAGCACCATTGACAAAACTACTTATACTGGAGGAGTTTGCCACCAATAGTCCAAAATGGCAACAATCCGTCCACTCAGTTGCTTTGTGCTTTAAGTGCAGGAGCCTTAATGACAAGGCAGAGTGGTGGCAGAGAAGGAAAGGAAAGGAAACAAATCCTGCTTTCTGAATCCCAACACTGTCCACCTTGGCCCACATGTGCAAAGATTTACGAGTTGAGAATCGATCCATTCAGTCACATGAGGACCCAAGGCCTTGAGTCATCCTTAAATCACATGATGTGCATTTCCATAGCTGAAACGTCCCCACTGTATCACAATGAGAGTGGAAATGCCTGGGACCCAACTCAACTTAATTCAGTGAGTCCAATTGCCCCTCAACCTCACTTCTAGTCAGAATAAATCCTATTAGGCCTTTGCTACTGTGTCTTAACGATGCCCCACAATATTTCAGTGCATACTTCTAGGAACATTCTGTTTTATTCCCCTGCTGAAATGCGTGCATACAAATCAGGAATCAGTCGAGACAACATGTATTTTATTACCCGTACCTATATTATTTTAAAATTAGATGAAGTACATGATGGAGTTTGAATTTATTAAATCTCCCAGAGATTTTCAAGCAGCTGAGCAATCAGCAATAATGCGACTTGAATATTTTATAAGACTTCTACTGACAGCATCAGCCATTAGTGACAAGATACCCTGCTAAGTACCTTTCTGTTATATGTGTGATACTTAGTCTTATATTTCTCTTTCGTCCGTCAGCTCCCCTCCTGTCCCCCAGCTGACAACCCCCTCCCCACCCCCCCCCAGCAACATCTTGTTATGGTACTTAATTCATCTTTTACCCATCTTTCTTCTCCACACTTCATTCTCACCAATGGAAAGCAAAAACATGTACAATAAGTAAATACAAAGTCTGCTTTAGTGAAGAAACAACATCTTTACCGAAATCTGAGATTGCTTCCCCACAAACGAGCACTATCTCGTTAGAATCAAGAGAGTGATCTTTCCCTTTCCCAGGAAATCATTCTCACACCATCTATTATTATTAATGTAATTCTGTAAAATATAAGATGATATTATCATTGACACATCCCACTCACAAATCCAATTTAATACAAATTGAACCACAATACTGCACAGATCATTAAACTTTCATTAAATTCATCAATATTTCTTGAAAGTGAACTTCATTCGTTGTTTTAAAAAGAGATTAAATTTTGTGTCCTAGAGATTTTAGAGCACGGAAAAAGGCCCTTCAGCCCATCCTGACTGCTCCATTTGTTGAGCATCAATCTATTCTAACTCCATTTTCCAGCACTTGGCCTGTAGTTTTACATTTAATGGCAATTCAAGTGCTCATCAAAACATTTCTTCAATGTCTTAAAAATTCCTGTCTCCACCATCCCTTGATCAGTGAGTTCAGATCATTCCTCAAATCCCTTGTAACTTCTTGCTCCTTACTTTCAATTGTACCCTCTGGTTATTGATCCAATTACTAAAAGAAAACATTTCTCCCTACCTACCCCGTCTATGTTCTTCATGATGTTGTACACTTCAGTCAGGTTATCCCTCTGATTTCTCAGCTGTAAGGAAACCAGCAACTTCTGCTGACAGCATCAGCAATTATTGAAAAGGCATCCTTTTAAGTACCTTTCTGTCATTTGTGTGATACTTTTTCTCAATTCTCTCTTTCCCCCATCAGTTCCTCTCCTTCTCTACTCCCAACAACATCCTGTTATGGTATTTAATTCAACTTTTATCCATCTTTCCTCCCCACATTTCATTATCACCAATTCACAAACGTGTACAATATGTAACCTGGTCCCTCTTCATCACTGAATTGCTCCAGGTGACGTCCTAGAGAATCACCTCTGCACCCTCTCTAGTGCAATCACATCCTTCCTATAGTATGCAAACAGTACTCCAGATATGACCAAAAAAAGATTATATACAGCTATATTGTAAGCTCCTTTCTCTTGTATTCAATGTGTTGATTAATAAAGGTAATATCCAATAGGTTTTATTATCCATTTGCCCACCTGTCCTGTTACCTTCAAGGGTCAATGGACATTGAGGTCACTCTGATTACCTGTACTTCCTAGGGACCTACCATTCAACATACACTCCTTTGTCTTGTTAGTCCTTCTCATATTTTTCAAGAATAAATCCCATTTTCCACTTTTCAATCCATCTGATTAGTCTGTCTTTACCATCCTTTAGGGCTTTCCTCCTCACTGTTCATCACATCAGCGATTTTCTTGTCATCCATAAAATTACTGATCATATCTCCTACAACCATACCTAGATCATTAACGTACACAACAAACATCAAGGGACCCAGCACTGAATGTTGTGGTATAGCTCATGATCCAGATCTCCTATCACAAAAACATACTTTGACCATCACATTCTGCTTTCTGACACTGAGTCAATTTTGGATTAAATTTGCCAAGTTGCCCTGGAACCCCTGTGCTCCAACTTTTTAACCAGGCAAAACCTTGTTGAAAAACCTTAATGAAGTCAGTGTAGACTACATTAATTGCACTAGCCAACTCTCAGCTACAAACCTAGTTACCTCCTTGAAAAATTCAACCAAATGTTTTGGGCATGATCTCTCTCTGTCAAAGCCACGCTCACTGTCCTGATTAATATGCCTCCCTGAGTGGAGATTGATTCTGTCTTTCAGAACTTTTTCTAATAGCTTCCCTATCAGTTACTTAGATACTTTCATTGTAAGGATCCTGGGTAGTCTTATCTAACTTGTTAGGATGTTTTTAATCACTGGATTGAAACCCATTTAAAAAAACTGAATTTATTTTTGTCCTGCCCAATCTTCATGTTAATCCAATCGATGTAACACAAGATTTGAACACACAGACAGTGCAAAGGTCTTGAAACAGGGATTTTCATTCCACTGGCATCAGTTCGTTACAAGCATGAGCAGAAACTAAAATATTTAATGGAATAAAGCCTATGGTTTACAGTGAGTTGAAGAATCCTTTATATCTCTGCTCCTTTTTCCCATCATCCCTCCTTCCCCCTTTCATTTTCAAAAAAGGGGGCCATTCAACTTCTCCAGCTGCCCTTCCTTACTGTTGCCACCTACTGGTGGAGGTCCCAGTACAACTGCTCAATATCCCCAACTCTGCTCCCTCCCTTTCGATATCAGAGTCATTAGTTGCTCTTAGCTCTTGGTTACATTAATTAAACTTTGCCCATGTTATAATGGTGGTTCACCTTAAACTGAAGTAGGAATCTAAAGCTTGATTATGTTATTGTATGTTCCACTTTCTTCTGTTCTACCTTATTTGATGAAGATGGCTTGGACACTGCCACTGAACATGTACAACAATCTATTGACCTGTCTTCTGAAGGCTTCATTACATTGATTACAAAGAGGAAAATGTAGCTCGGGAAACCAACAACTGCATTCATAATTGCATTTGTGTTGTAAAGTTAATGTATAAACAAAATATTATATACACCTACAGATGTAAGATCACTTGACTACCAGAATTACTGGGATGTGGGTCCAAGTAGAAGCCTCATGTAAAGTCTAGTCCTGTGCACAGTTAGAAGGCAAAGTTGACAAAACCTCCTACAGTTTGTATCAACCCCAAAGTGTGGCTCATCCAAACCACACTTACAGAAGGAAACATCGCAATAACATAATATTCTGTGGATACTGGAAATTTGAAAGAAACACAGAAAATGCTGGAGACATTCAGCAGGTCTGGCAAGTCCTGTGGAGAGAAAAACAAAATTAACATTTCAAGTTTGAAATGATTCTTCTTCAGCTACCTCCAGCACTTGCTGGTTTTATTTCAGATCAGCAGCATCTGCCATATTTTATCTTTATGAGGAGGAGTAGGATAGGCTGTATCTGCACTATGCATATTTTATATTGCCTTGTACTCATTTTACTGAGTAGCAAATACCTTGTCATATATTAAGCGGGGCTTTGGGGGAGATGGTATCTGTCTACTACTAGACTACAGGATCAGGTTTTTAACAATTTAACTGATTTTTCCACACAGTATATAGGCTTTATATACTTTCAAATACTCAGCTTTGACACATATATTATCCCAATACCATTGCAACATATTCATTGTTAATTTTCCCTCTCTCTTGCAAGAAAAGATGGCACATAACAAGAAGGACTGTGGATTAAAGGGTTAATTATTTTAAAGTTTTGAATCCAATTTGTCAAACAGTGCTGGATCCCATGGGCTCTCACCTTCTTGACCAGTCTGTGATGTGAGACTTCATCAAAAGTCTGACTGAAGATCATGTAGACCATATCAACTATAATACTCTCATCCATATGTCTAGCCACCATCTCAAAAAATCTTAATCAAGCCTGTCAGACATGATCTCCCCCAATAGGGCCACGTTGGCTATTCAAAATTAATCCTTGGTTCTCCAAGTGAAGATTAATCCTGTTCCTCTATTTTTTTTTAATACTTATGAAATATTGTGGTTCAATTCTGGTCTCCCTGCTATTGGACAGATGTTGTTAAACTTAAAAGGGCACAGAAAAGATTTACAAGGATGTTACCAGGATTGGAGAGTTTGAGCTGTAGGGAGAGGTTGAATAGGCTGAGGCTATTTTCTCCAGAGTATCAGCGATTGAGGGGTGACCTTATAGACTTTTATAAAATCATGAGGGGCATGGATAGGATAAATAGCCAAGATCTTTTTGCTAGGGTAGGGGAGTCCAAAACTAGAAGGAATAGGTTTAAGGTGAGAGGAGAAAGATGTCAAAGAGACCTAAGGGCATTATTTTCACACAGGAGGTGTTGCGTGAATGGAATGAGCTGCCAGAGGAAGTGATGGAGGCTGGTACAATTACAACATTTAAAAGGCATTTGGATGGGTACATGAATAGGAAGGGTTTAGAAGGATTTAGGCCAAATGCCAGTAAATGGGACTAGATTAACTTAGGATAGCTGGTCGGCCTGGATGAATTGGACCAAAGGGTCTCTTTCTGTGCTATACATTTTTATGACTCTATGAGCTGCGGAACATGAGCAAAAGGTAAAGTATCATCATAAAAGTAGATCATGTGCAACTGGAATCGGAGTCTGTGGATACAGAAAATTGCTATTCCTTTTATATAGTTATGATTAATAAAGTCTGTTAATGTTCACTCACAAGTGTAAAGACCTGATCACTTCACAGTATCAGCAGTGACCATGCCTGTGGAACTGGAGGCAAATGACAAGGAGTGCCTGAACTGAAGCCCAGTGATAGTAAATGATATAGTAGAGCACAGGACCAGCCTAGCAACCCAACCCCTGTAGAAACTGCAACAGAAACTCAGCATTGATAGGAAGCCGTAGGAACAGGGATGATTTCAAGGCACACTTGGGCCCCCAGCTGTGCAGAGGGGAACCTACACAAAAGGTATGAGAGAAGCCCGCAGCAAAGAGCACAGGAAACAATGCAAAAAAAATCAATTAGCCATGATGTGGAATTAAATCCTGTACTTCAAAAAGCTTTACCGAAAGGGATAAGTGCCAAAGAAAGGACACCCATGTCATGGGCTGTGGGGGTCAAAAGGCCATGCAAACTGCAGGCAGGTGAAGATGCATTTTGGTTACTTTATTGATTTGGCAAATACTCTGAAAATGGAAAAAGCTGTGCTTAACCAGATCCTCTAGAGAAGCAGATTGTGTAATGGTATAATGGTGCCAATAATTTTCAGATTGTGCATTGCTTTAGGCCTCAGTGCAAGGATAGGTCAGTATATCATTGTACATGCTCAGTGGCAGTGTCTGTGTCATCTTCACCAAACAAGGCAGAGCGGGATAGAATGGAACATTCAACAATATAATTCAAGCCTTCGACTCCTACTTCAGTTCACGACAAAACACTAATGGAGACTAAGTTTAACTAATAAAACTAAGGGAAGCTATTGATTCTTTTATAAATTATTTGTATTTTCTTGGTGATAGTTGCAAAGTTGGTAACTGCAAAGAAGAATCTTATAAGGGACTACATTATGATTGGGGTGCAGGATAAAACCCGATCAGACAGGGTTGGTGGATGCGGACTTTCAAAAGGAATTTGATAAGTTCCACTACAGACTTGTCAGCAAAATTACGGATTGTGGAGAAAATGGGACCATAGTAATGCGGATACAAAACTAGCTAGGTGACAAGAAACAAAACGTTGTAAAGTTCTTTCTCAGATTGGAGGAAGGGTTGTGAAATAACTGCATAGAGGCTGGTATCCCATTACCAAGTCACCCCTTATTTACATGTGCATGGTATTTGACAATGATCCAGCTCCCTGAGAGCCAGCTGTCAGAGTGAACAGAATCTCAAATACTCCTGTTTATAACTATCATCAGGGCTCCCTGATTGGACCAGGTTAAAAGCCCCAATCAGGAAACTCATATTCTATGAGGTCACCCTGGCTGACCTTGTTACAATCACTACAGTTTGTATGAGGGTTCCCCAAGGATTGGTGTTAAGCCCTTTGCTATCACTCATATAATGGTCTTGGTTAGTGGTGTACATTGCACAATTCTAAAATTTGGGAGAGACACAGAGCTTCGAATTACCATGAGGAGGATAGTGTAGAATTTCAACAGGTTGTTTGAAAGGGTGGACAAGTGGCAGTTGAAATTCAATGTATGAAATGCTGTGATTCATTTTTATGTAGAACATAGAACAGTACAGCAAAGTATAAGCCCTTCGGCCCTTGATGTTGTGCCGACCATTTTTCCTACTCTTAGATCAGACTAATCTACATACTTTTTACCCTCCATTGTACTATCTTCCATGTACCTTTCCAAGCATTGCTTAAATGTCCCTAATGTATCTGACTCTACTACCACTGCTGGCAATGCATTCCAAGCATCCACCACTCTCTGTGTAAAGAACCTACCTCTGACATCTCCTCTAAACCTTCCTCCAATCACCTTAAAATTATGACCCCCCTCATGACAGCCATTTCCACCCTGGGAAAAAGTCTCTAGCTATCTACTTTATCGATGTCTGTCATCATCTTGTACACCTTTATCAAGTCACCTCTCATCCTTCTTCGCTCCAGTGTGAAAAACACTAGCTCCCTCAACCTTTCTTCATAAGACATGCCCTCCTGTCCAGGCAGCATCCTGGTAAATCTCCTCTGCACTCTCTCTACAGCTTTCACATCCATCCTATAATGATGCGACCAGAACTGAACACAATACTCAAAAGTGGAGTCTAGCTAGGGCTCTGTAGAGCTGCAGCAAAACTCTGCAGCTCTTAAACTCAATCCCCCTGCAAATGAAAGCCAACACACCATATGCTTTCTTAACAACCCGATCAACTTGGGTGACAACTTTGATGGATCTATGAACATGGACACCAAGATCCCTCTGTTCTGCCACACTGCCAAGAATCCTGCTTTTAACCCTGTATTCTGCATTCAAATTTGACCTTCCAAAATGAATCACTTCACGCTTGTCCAGGTTGATCTCCATCTGCCACTTATCAGCCCAATTGTGCATCCTGCTAATGTCCTGTTGCAACCTACAACAGCCCTCCACACTATCCACCACTCCACAAACCTTCATGTCATTGGCAAATGTAGTAATCCACCCTTCCACTTCCTCATCCACGTCCATCTATCATCACCCTCTGTCTTCTATGGGCCAGCCAATTCTGTACCCAGACATCCAGATTTCCCTGTATCCCAAGCTTCCTTACTTTCTGAATGAGCCTACTAGGGGGACCTTATCAAATGTCTTGCTAAAATCCATGCACACCACATCCACTGCTCTATGTGTTTTCTCATATCCTCAAAGAATTCAATAAGGTTTGTGAGGCATGACCTGCCCCTCACAAAGCCATGCTGACTATCTTTAATCAAACTATGGTTTTATAAGTAATCATAAATCCAGTCTCTCAGAATCTTCTCCAATATTTTGCCCGCCACAGACATAAGACTGACTGGTCTTTAATTCTTAGGATTTTCTCTATTCCCTTTCTTGAACAAGGGAATAACATTTGTCACGCTCCAAACATCTGGCACTACTCCTGTGGACATGAGGATGCAAAGGTCATTGCCAAAGGTGCAGCAATGTCTCCCCTTGCTTCCTGTAACAACCTTGGGTGTATCTCACTTGGCCCATGGGATTAATCTATCCTTACGTTTTTCAAAACATTCAGCATATCCTCCTTCTTCACATCAATTTGTTTTGTGTTGTCCTCAGAAATGTCAAGGTCCCTCTCAGTAGTGAATACTGAAGCAAAGTATTTTTCTAAGTATAGTGCTGAGAGTAAAGGGTGTGTCAGGGCAACACAGCTATAGTTTTGAAGATTTTTTAAAAAAGTTTCAACTGGTTAGAACAGCTGCAAGAACAGTTCAGACAAGGCAAAGTATTTAAAGCTGAAAAGGTACTTCAAGTTGGAGTTGAAGGAACAAAATAATTGTCCTCTTTGAGGGATGAAGCATGGATTGAGAGACTTGCTATAATTCAGATCAGCACCTATACCTATTACCGTCTCAAGATGACATTCACAAAAACAAAGTACTAGACATTGACACCAGGGTTGCCACAGACTGACTCGGTAAATAAGAACTTCTTGGAAATACACCCTAGAATCAATATTTCAAGGGAAATTCTGTGACCTTCTGGAGGTAACTAAAAGATAAGTTGTTGCCTTTACTTCTCTTTCTCTCGAAAGAAATTGATCTGATTTCCACAGAAATAACAAGGAAGAATAATCAGGAAGCTGACAACTTTGAAATAAGTGCAACATCTGCTTCTGTTGGCTGCCTAAACCTTATTATGTTATCTTTCTTCATACCAATACTAAGCCCTTTTAACGTTATACATGCCTGTGTGTGTATGTTTATGTGTGTTTGTGAGGGCTCAAGTGACTGCATTAAGGCATGTCCTCAATGTTGCATCTTTATAATTTTCCTCAAAGTTAGCAGGTAATAAAATTAATCTTTCTCTCATTCACATTGGCTCACTCACGTTGTAATTGGCTCCTTATTGCTTCCAGTAGAATATGTTGAAAAATGTGGTGCTGGAAAAACACAGCAGGCCAGGCAGCATCCGAGGAGCAGGAGAATCGACGTTTCGGGCATAAGCCCTTCTTCAGGAATGAGGCTGGTGTGCCAAGTGGGCTGAGATAAAAGGTAGGGGGGAGGGAATTTTGGGAGGGGTGCTGGGAATACGTTAGGTGGAAGGAGGTGAGGGTGAGGGTGATAGGCCGGAGAGGGGGTGGGGGCGGAGAGGTCGGGAAGAAGATTGCAGGTCAAGAGGGCAGTGCTGAATCCGGGGATTGGGACTGAGATAAGGTGGGGGGAGGGGAAATGAGGAAGCTGGAGAAATCTACATTCATCCCGTGTGGTTGGAGGGTTCCTAAGAGGAAGATGAGGCGCCACATCTCCTCTACATTGGGGAGACAGACCGCCTACTTGCGGAATGTTTCAGGGAACACCTCTGGGACACCCGCACCAACCAACCCAACCGCCCCGTGGCTGAACACTTTAACTCCCCCTCCCACTCCGCCAAGGACATGCAGGTCCTTGGCCTACTCCTTTGCCAGACCCTGACCACACGATGCCTGGAGGAAGAGCACCTCATCTTCCGCCTAGGAACCCTCCAACCATACGGGGTGAATGTAGATTTCTCCAGCTTCCTCATTTCCCCTTCCCCCACCTTATCTCAGTCCCAACCCCCGGATTCAGCACCACAATCTTCTTCCCGACCTCTCCGCCCCAACCCCTCCCCGGCCTATCACTCTCACCTTCACCTCCTTCCACTTATCGTATTCCCAGCACCCCTCCCCCAAATTCCCTCCCCTCTACCTTTTATCTCAGCCCACTTGGCACACCAGCCTCATTCCTGAAGAAGGGCTTATGCCTGAAACGTTGATTCTTCTGCTGCTCGGATGCTGTCTGGCCTGCTGTGTTTTTCCAGCACTACATTTTTCAACTCTGGTCACCAGCATCTGCAGTCCTCACTTTCTCCAGTAGAAGCTGGTTTATTACATTTTAGTTGTAGCGAAGTATAGCCTTGTGCTAAAAGGAACCATTGAGGAGACAGAAATGGGGGGAGCTGGTTCACTCCTTGTCACCTGGTGGTAACAAGGGTAAAATTCTAAAGGGTGCAGGGGCAGAGGGATTTGGATAGAGATGTGCTAAGTCACTAGGGTGAGAGGTCAGATTGAGAACCTAGTTAATAAAACTTTAACCATAAGTGAATACATTATAAAGCAAGGAAGTTATGTTAAATGGTGCCTCTGTCAATAGCAAATAATGCCTTGTTAAATCCCCACTTAATCTTTAATGTTCTGGTGAAAAAACTATAACGTGATTAGCCTTTCTTCCTGCCTGTAATTTCTAATTCCAGGCTGGAGATTTTTAATGCTTCACTCAGCATCCTTTTCTAACTTATACAGATTTTTGTTCTTACAAGGACGCAAGAGAGTGCAGCGTAGGTTCACGAGGTCAATTCCTGGAATGGCAGGATTGCCTTACACGGAAAGACTGAAGCGACTGGGCTTGTATACCCTTGAGTTTAGAAGACTGAGAGGGGATCTGATTGAAACGTATAGGATTATGAAAGGATTGGATACTCTGGCAGGAGGAAACATATTTCCGCTGATGGGGGAGTGCCGAACCAGAGGACACAACTTAAAAATATGGGGTAGACCATTTAGGATAGAGATGAGGAGAAACTACTTCACCCAGAGAGTGGTGGCTGTGTGGAATGCTCTGCCCCAGAGGGCAGTGGAGGCCCAGTCTCTGGATTCATTTAAGAAAGAATTGGATAGAGCTCTTAAAGATAGTGGAGTCAAGGGTTATGGAGATAAGGCTGGAACAGGATACTGATTGGGGATGATCAGCCATGATCATATTGAATGGCGGTGCAGGCTCGAAGGGCTGAATGGCCTACTCCTGCATCTATTGTCTATTGTCTATTGTCTAAAAGATTAAGAGGGAGGAATGATTGGGCAGAACAGGCTTAAGAGGCTGAATGGCCTACAACGACTCCCGTTTCTCATGACTTTGTGTTCTTAATGCCACACCCAGAACTACATGCAACACTCCAACTGAAAATTAATATTTTGCACAAATTTATCATTTTCTCATTTAATCCTATTGCTTTTTATAGACTTTTCTATCTGCATCTTTACAAATATATTAGCTGAACCACCCAGATCTTCTTCTCCTTATCAACATCTGTGCCTGCATTTACCAAGCTTCAAACCCAGAAGGCAAACTTATAAAATCCACCCAAAGAGGTTTACACTCAAACAAACTAAAAATCAATTGGTCTATAATTTCATGGTTTAGCATTTTCTTTTTTTGTCCAGGCATCTTCTAACCCTCAGTCCCATTTCCACTGAAGCTAATAATTAATGCTCCTGTCATCGTTTCAAACTTTCTTCAATACTCTTTAGAGATGGTGAATAAAAGCCACTTGATTGGAGTTCTCTGTCTGATGTCGAATGAATCATTAATTACTTTTCCAATCACACTTGACATTAATTAGCTTTCAATTCCATCAGAAACATTATTCAATTTTACTTGCCCTTCTTTCAATCTTGCAGATTTTTATAGTAATTTAACTTGTGCTGTCTTCCACACAGTTCTTAATTCTTTGTCCACTTCATATTTCTTGTTACTGCACGAAACTTGGCTCACTGATTTTGTGATTTAATTAGTTTAAGATTTTACAAGATATTCCTAATGTTGATAGTGATCAAATTTTATTAAACATAAAATATTCTAAACAGAACTACAATATTTCTTTTTTATCATTGCAGGTCTTTGTTCCAAAATAAACATTACAGTTAACACCTATGACTTCAGCTAGTAGCTCTGTCACCTCTGAGTCAGTAATTCATGGGTTCAAGCCCCACAACAGAAGTTTGAACGAATAATCCAAGCTAATTTAGGTACCAAGATTTATCATCACTTGACGGTGTAGCTTTCTCCATGCTGTGCTGTCACATTTTTGGATCTAGACCACTTGCCGCAGATGTGCAGTTGTTGTCTAGTATCTGACTTGTCATCTTCAGGGATTGATGACATGAAGTTTGGTTGCATCACTGCAATGTCAAATGACCTAGACTGGACACAAGGACATAGCATCTTTTCATAATGTACGAACGTATATGCTCTGCACAGGTTCCAGCTGCAATAGCTATCCATATGCTTTCTGATCACTTCCCATTTTCTCCCTTCTTTTCAATAACACTTCATGCACATGTGATTTGGTGTTGAGAGTGTGGGAGGGCAGAACTGTGTGGGTCTGTCTTCTAAACATGAGAGCTGTCAGTGAGGATGAACTATTGCCTAAATAATCATTAAAGTACCAATCCAAATACTTTGACAGGCTACATCATATTTAATGACCATAGAATTTACAGTAGAAGCAACAAGTTCTGCAAAGTCCCTTCAAACTCAGAGAAGGTTGAGGACTATTGAAGATCCCATTTCCTGCACATCTTTGAGGGATGCACCAGAATATTGCAGAGTATTTTCAGATATGTTTTGTTGACACCATACATACTGAATATTACAATCAATACGTCAACAACTGTTGCACTAATGGTATCTTTGATTTGACACATAAAAGGGAAGTTGATGGAATAGTCAGTCACTAGAAACTGGGAAACATCAGCTGTAATCTTACATCACAGCTCAGAATGAATCTCATGTGGAAGCAGAGGTTCCATTAACTGTTGGGGTGAATGCAATTGGCCTGTTTCATATGATGATTTGCTCATAATATTCCCTACTAATGCCAGGTCAATAGGTGGACTCACCTTGGTTTTCATGGCACCCATGTGACTTGCATGTATAGAGTCTATTTGGCTTTGATGTGGGCCTTGCAGAATTATAATTTGTTTGGCTTTGGAGATTACATTTTTGGAGAGTCCTACTTTACCTCTGAATGATTCAGAATGAGTTACACGAGCTTGGAGACCTTTTGGATGTGTTCAGGCCACTCATTAATGATGATTTTTTTGAACTGTTGCAATTGGTCATCATCTGGCATAATGTGCTGAATCTGCTCTGATTAGCTGTGACCAAAACAAACTAAATCAATATTAAGATAGTTTTCCAGTTCATATTCAATAATGCCCACCTGTGGATCCAACAGAATATCATTGTTATGAGCAAAGTTGGAAGTTGGCTTTGAACATCAGAGATGGTCTTTTGGGCTCCTGGTTTGCATTGTATTTCTGTATCATTACCTTTGATTTCAACAAGTACATGGAGTAATCATAGAGGGAAAATTGGGAGATGCTTTTGTCAGATCATTTCTCATGGTTTATAGTCAGTATGAACAATGAAATGCTTGCCAAATCATTACAAATGAATCTATTGTATCACAAAGATTAGTGCAAGAAACCATATTTAAATGTGGGAACAGTTAGCCCGAACTAATGAAAGGACCTTCGAACCAAAAACAATAGGCTTGTCATTCTGTACTAGATATACTCCAAGGCTTTTCTGGGGTCCGTCTATTTCCAACATAGTAAGCTTGGCAGGACGATAACACTAACTGGATGATAGAGCATTTTTGAGAGAGTAAAATAATATTCTGGCAATCTTCCTTTTATAAGCAAGATACTTTGGTTGTAAAGTTTCTAAGATGCAAGAAGGAAAATAATCGAAACACCCAAGAAGCCCTGATAAATCATAAAACATTCAGAACTGAGATGTTAGAGACCCGAAACAGAAACAGAAATTGCTGGAGAATCTTAGCAGGTCTGGCAGCACAACAGGTTCTGAATAAGGGTCATTGGAGCCAAAACATTGACTCTGCTTTCCCTGCAGAGATGCTGTCGGATCTGCTGAGTTCCTGCAGCAATTTCTGCCTCATAAGTCATCTTTGTATTGCAGTGTAGGCATCTTCTTCACATCATCTATCTTGTTCAGGTCAGGTCGAATACTGATTGATGAGTATCTAGAACTAAAGAAACTGATATAGTTCATGTTGATTTGACATTTTTGTTATTGAAAACAAGACTTTATTTCTCTGCTGAAGGGGTTTGTGTCATGCTGTTGTTTAGTTCATCCAAGGAATATGATTTCATCTATGATACAGAGACAACCTGTAGATTCTCAGTGATACCATCCATACATTGTCGGAAAATGTCGTGACTGATGGATAATCCAAATGGCAACACAACTGAGGAAACAGCATCGACTGAAAGGTTCTAAACGTTGTCAGTTTCTGTGACTCAGGGGAAAGATGTATGGACCAATATCCATTCTTGAGCTTGGAAAAATTCTTAGTGACTGAGAATTTGCAATTAAGCTTTCCAAGAGCACAAATCTGGTATAGACATTTTTTAGTGCATTATTTGGGTGCCTTGGATTTAAATATACAGGTAAGTGCCACTTGTTTTTAAAACAAATGTCATGGAGCTGTACCGATTAGTATGTTTTCTTCATGCACTTGTGTCATTGGCTGGGCCAGCATTTATGGGCCATCCCTCGTTGCCCTGGAGAAGGTGGTGGTGAGCTGCCTTCTTGAACTGCTGCAGTCCGTGTGCTGTGGGTAGACCCACAGTGCCCTTAGGGAAGGAATTCCAAGTTTTTCTGACCCAGGGATAATGAAGGAATTGGCAACATCTTTCCAAGTCAGGACGATGAGTGACTTGCAGGTGATGATGTTCTCAAAACCTTTCAGGTGATGTGATTCTGTACAATGGTATCTAATTTCTATTGGAGTTTTTCTTGAACACTTACCGGAAGGGTTGATGCTTGGTTGGATACCATCTTTGGGATCTAACACTGCAGCACTTTGAAGTTGCCGCTACCATTAAACTGGCGTGGGTAAAGACAGCTCCAGCAAGATCTATCACAAAGCAATCAGTTGTCACCAGTTAAATATAGGAAATGTACAGGAAGCCTTGTTTAAAAAAAAACTCCAATGTCCACAGTGAACATTCAATGATCTCTTCAAAAGAAACACACCAAGTATGTCCACAAAACTTGAAATAACTTCCCTTTTCTGCAATCTTTTTAAGTCCTCCAAGCCATATTAAATATAAAACATCTTCAAACAGGATAAAGGTTTCTCACATTGCTGTCACCTTTGTGCATTCACTTATTGCTACTGATGAGCAGAGATGACTAGCTTTAGTACACACTTACTGCCTCTGTGATGCACTTTATAGTTTTCTATATGTCTTTCCACCTTATATATGCAACAGAGTCTCAGGGTTCTTGTTGAGGCAGATGTCTTGATGTTTATTAACAACACTAACTAATTGCACACTCCAGTATCACACAGAGTTATGCATTCTGTGCTCACTGATGCTAATTTATATTATAGACATGCATCTGACTGACTCCATAGTCTCCATCTCATGGAGAGTGTGACTGAGGGGTTTCCGGTGCCTTAATAACAGAACAGCATATCGTGATGTCATGTAATGGTCTTAAAGGTACAGGCCTGTCTGTTGTAATGCAACAGATTGAACTCAATCCAATTCCTGCCTGTGGTCTCTCAATGCAAATCCTGCCATCATGCTGCCACCAGTTACCAGTCTCATTCACGAGTTACCCGAATTGTCTGATTAGCATTATTTGAATTGTGGTGAGTATCCAATAAATTAAAGAGGCCATAAAGGCTGCAGGAATACTGAGCTGAGTTTCCTGGCATTCGTGCCAACTGAGATACGATCATCGCTTTACTCCGCATTGACCCACAATATCCCAAAGAGAAAATTGTCTTCTGGCACCTCAACACACCCAAAGAACAACTAAAAGTTATACATTGTTGGAAAATCCAGAGATTTGTACTTCCATAAACCTGTTTAAACTTACCAAATGCTGGATGGGCTCATACTGCCATCTTTTGGTTACTCTTTAGTTTGTCACAGATAAAAATGAAAGTCAGTGTTTGGAACTACACGTAAGTAGTGTTGCCAAATCAAGTCAGTCCTGGGAGTTTGATCACATGACATTCTAACTCACTTCTGACCATGTGACATTTGATTCCCTGATGCCTGATCATGTGACTTCTGCAAATGCTTTTGTATCTCCTTTATTCAGCAAAGGAAACAATGTTTCATTATTTGTCCGCAGATATGTTTCCAATTATCACTCATCCCTTCATTGGCTATGCCTCTCTTAGCAGCTCTCCCATTCACCATGTTGCTGTTCCTGCTACTGACCCCTATGCATTCCCCATGCACATGTTCCTCTCTCTCCAACCCAATTGAGCCCAATTTCCAACATGAGAGAATTCTAGAATCTCCCCCATGAATACTGCTGAACCCTATAGCATGAACATCCTGGTGGTTACCATTGTCCAGAGACCGAACTGGGACTAGCAATAAATAGCTACTGTGTCTTAAGAGCAGGTCAGAGGCTGGGAATTCTGCAGCCCAGATCCTTTATCCTAACTCTCCTGTGCCTTTTCACCACCTACAAGGCACAAGTCAGGAGGAGAATGGAATCAACTCCACTTGCCTGGCCATGTGCAGATCCAACCACATTCAAGAAACTCAACACCATCCAGAATGCATCCAGGCCATCCACGTGATTGACACCCATCCACTCAAATGTTCGGTCCCTCCTCACCTGATACCCACAGGCAAGTAGACCTACAATGTACAGGATGCGCTGCAGCAACCCACTCAGGCTCCTTCAACAAATCTTCCAAACCCTTGATTTCTATCACAGACAGACAAAGATGAGAACATCCCCACCTGCAAGATCCCTTCCAAGTCACACACCTTCCTGACTTGGAACTATTTTGCCATTCCTTCTCTGTCGCTGGGTCAAAATCCTGGAACTCGCTCCCTAACAGCACTGTGGGTGAACTACTCCAACTGGATTATAGTGATTGAAGATGGTGCTCACCATCACTGGGAACTGGGAAGAATTGAGAATGAATAACAAGTGCTAGGCTTTCTCGTGGCAAGTATGGTGCAAAACTTTTTAGATGATATTGTTCTGTATCATGGAATCCAATTTTTATTTGAGCTTTTCTTGAAAACTTATTAGAAAGATTGATGTTTGATGACATCCCATAAAAGACTCAAAATAAAACATCTTTCTAACAATTAATCTCTCTCTTCCCACCAGTCACACATTCACCCAACATTCTGTCCCCAGATCATAAATGTCGCAATTACAAAAGTTGCATTTCTGTTTCCCTCCTTCCCTGAGCACATTCCTGTATACTTATCTACCTGAGACTTTCATTCCCCTTTCTCCCTGTTTCCATTGCTCCTTGACATCCATTCTCCAGTTTCTCTCTTTCCCTCTCTCAATTCCAGTCCCATTTCCCAGTCACTCACGACCTTCCTCCCTCAACCCCCTGCCTCTCTCTCCCTCTTGACTTTGTGCCCATCACTGAGTCCAATTCCCAAGCCCTTGGACACCAAACAGCAAGTTCACAACAACCATTCTCAGAGCACATCTAATTCATTTACCTATCCAGAGCACATCATTGCCAGTTCTCTGCAGCAGCAACTGGTGATGCTAGAGAGCAAGAGTTGGCAATGCTGGGTTGAGAAATTTAAAGGAGAAAGTGAGGACTGCAGATGCTGGAGATCAGAGCTGAAAATGTGTTGCTGGAAAAGTGCAGCAGGTCAGGCAGCATCCAAGGAGCAGAAGAATCGACGTTTTGGGCATGAGCCCTTCTTTCTGGGCTCATGCCCGAAACGTCGATTCTCCTGCTCCTTGGATGCTATCTGACCTGCTGCGCTTTTCCAGCAACACATTTTCAGCTGAGAAATTTAAAGCCCAATATTGTCCAGGACACTAACAATGGCAACACCCAAGAGATCCCTCCTGGGCAATCTGATAGGGCTGGTAACCCAACAGTGAAGTACCACAATTATTTGATCTCCATTCACTCCCCTTGTCTCCCAAAGGGAGCAATCAACATGGTCTGAGGTAACTGAGGTAATGGCCTCGGGGTATTATCACTCGACAGAAATTCTGGAATTAAGAACTTACTGATGACTGTGAAAACATTGTCAATTGTCAATAAAAACCCAGCTGGCTCACCAACGTTTTTCAGGGAAGAACCTCACCTGGCCTGGCCTACATGTGACTCCAGACCTACAGCAATGCGCTTGACTCTCAACTGCCTCCTGGACAATTAGTGATGGGCAGTGAATGCTGTCCTAGCCAGTAATGCCCACATCCTGTGAATGAATAAAAAAACTTGTGATAGGGTTACTGTTAGGGTTAGGGTTGTGAAATGCCATCCTGGCAATAAAATTATTACCAGCAACAGGTGCTGGAGGGAGTGGGGTAATAAAATGGCTATTGCAAACCTCAGGAGACCCGGAGATGTCACAGAGGTCATAGAGACCATTCAGTCCAACTCATCTTTGCCAACCAGATATTCTAAATTAATCTAATCCCATTTGCCAGCATTTGGAACATTTCCCTCTAAACCCTTCTAATTCATGTACCTATCCAATTGCCTTTTAAATGTTGTATTAGCCTGCACCACTTCCTCTGGCAGCTCATTCCACACATGCACCACTCTCTGCATGGGAACGCTGCCCCTTAGGTCCCTTTTAAATCTTTCCCATTAAACTATGCCCTCTGGTTTTGGACTCCGCTACCTTGGGGAAAAAACCTTGACCATTCACCCTATTCATGCCTCTCACGATTTTATAAATCTCTATGAGGTCCCCCTCAGTCTCTGAAACTACAGGGAAAACTGCCCCAGCCTATTCAGCCTCTCCCTGTAGCTTAAACTCTCCAACACCAGCAACATCCTTGTAAATATTTTCTGAACACTTACAAGTTCCACAACATCTTTCCTAATGTTGGGAAATCAGAATTGGAGGCAGTATTCCAAAAATGGCCAAACCAATGTCCTGCACAGTTGCAACATGACCTTGCAACACCTATACAATTATTCAAGACTCTGTCCATAACCCAAGTCACACTGCGGTTTTGTGCATCGACCACTGCTCTGCACAAAGATTTTCATTTGTTCACAATTAAGCAACACCTACTTTAAAATTTTCGTCTTTGCTTTCCAAGCCACGGCCTCCTGGACACCAACGTTCCACTGGACTCTTCTCCAATTTTGGTCTTGAACATCCTCCATTTTAATTGTGGCACCACTGGTGGCCATGCCTTCAGCTCTTAGGGCCCTAAAGCTCTAGAAATCCCTCCATAAACCTTTGCATTTCACTTTCATTGTTTAAATATTCAGCTTTAAACATAAGCCTTATATTCTAACATGGGTTGATTCGAGGTGCTATGATACAACATCTTATAGATTAGATTACTTACAGTGTGGAAACAGGCCCTTCGGCCCAACAAGTCCACACCGACCCTCCGAACAGCAACCCACCCAGACCCATTCCCCTACATTTACCCCTTCACCTAACACTACGGGCAATTTAGCATGGCCAATCCACCTGACCTGCACATCTTTGGATTGTGGGAGGAAACCGGAGCACCCGGTGGAAACCCGCGCAGACATGGGGAGAATGTGCAAACTCCACACAGACAGTTGCCCAAGGTGGGAATTGAACCTGGATCTCTGGCGCTGTGAGGCAGCAGTGCTTACCACTGTGCTGCCCTACCTTCTGATTCTCAATTATTGAGATATCGGTATTCCTGGGCCCCAGTGCATTCCTGATTTTAATCACTAGGAGACGAGGCTGTCTATGTCAGTGCTTCCCAGATTTCTTCCCACCGTGTCTGTGTTTCAAGTTTTAAAAATTTTCATGACCTCTATGAGACCAGGAGAGGGGTACGTGCATGAGTGGGGATAGGCCTGTGAGAATGGGCATTGGGGGAGATGGAGGGTGTGGGTAGAGATCGGTAAAATCTGAGGTGTTTGGAGTCCTATGACAGCAGAACTGTGACAGGCTAAAGCACTGCAGTTGTAGCTTGATCAGAGCTCTGTGGCAGCCATTGCTTCCTGGGTACTCATAAGCCTAACATTTCAACAGACAACCCCTCCTGGCACCTTGACCCCTATTTTGGGAAACCCTGGTCTAGGCCCCAAGCAATGAAATTCCTTCCTTTCTCTCTCCCATCTTAAGACATACAGGGAGGCGATGACCTAGTGGTATTATTGCTGGACTGTTAATCCAGCGACCAAGGTAATGTTCTGGGGACCTTGGCTCAAATCCTACCATGGCAGATAGTGGAATCTGAATTCAATAAAAATCTGGATATAAGAGTCTAAGGATGACCATGAATTGATTGTTGGAAAAACCCATCAGGTTCACTAATGTCCTTGGGAAGGTAAGTGCCATCCTTACTTGGTCTGGCCGACATGTGACTCCAAACACACAGCAATGAACTGTTCTCCAGGCAATTAGGAATCGGCAATAAATGCTGGTCTAGCCTGCAAAACCCATATCTCATGAATGAATTTTTAAAAACCTTATTTTTTTTGGCAGAGCTTTGGCCATCTGCCCTGCTACCTGCTTAGATGGTTCTTTGCCAATTTTTTCGTAAACACTTCAGTGAAGTGCCTTGGAAAAATAAATTACAGCTTGCCATTTTAGGAATACTAATAGTCTTGTTTGCAAAACTAAGATTCTCTCAGCATAGCAAGTACACATGCCAAGTATTAATTACTAAAATGTGTACTTTGATATTGAAAGCTACGTTATTCTGCAGCATCGCTATAATTGGGCTAATTAGCAGTTGGGTTAATCAAGGCAGAGAAGTTGCCACTTCTGTCACATTGATACTGAGAGTACTTTTGCGCAGTTTGGCCTCTGTCACTTAGCTCTTTTTAATTACTTCCACTAAGAGCTTGATTAAAGTCTAGACAAATCTTTTCCAATTTGTCAAAGTCTTCCTAACCTTACTGTTTTCACAGCTTTGTCGAAAACAAAAATATCTGAGAATTGATGTTTGTATTTCCATCATATGTATGCTTGCTTTCAAAGTCAAACTTTCTTTTCTCAGCTACTTTTGCTGAGAAATCCACCAATTAAACACAAATGGGCCAGCAATGCCTTTAATATCGCAAGGATTAATTCCCGCTCTGTGTTGTGCTGTTCTGGTGGAGATTCAGCTGTAACTGGAGTAAGCTTCAGTTTTAAGAATCAGGGAGGGTGATATTAGAAAGCATTTAATCACACCTAGTGTGGTGACAGTCTGGAACATTCTCCTCCGAAAAACGTTTGATACTGACAGTCAATGAAACAGTTCAATACCGAAATTAGTAAACTTTTGTTTGGCAAGAGCAAAGCCAAGTAGATGCAGTTTAGATACAGGTCAGCTACGATTGAAATGAACACCTTGAGAGGCTGAATGGTCTGGCCTTGGTCCTAGATTGCAAATTGAACAAATTGCAATGTTCAAACTGTTATTACCTACTTTGTAAAAGTGCACCCTCCCTCTAATGGTCACAGTCTACTGCTAATTTTATAAAATAGTTTACAGTGCTCCGCTTAGCAAAGGAAACACCAGTGGCAAAGACTTCTGGGAAATCCCTGACAATATAACCCCTGATGACCCCTGCCCCTAAACCCCAGGCCCAGCTACAAACGCCAATTTGTTCAGGTTCCTTGTCTGCAATTCCTAATTAATGGAAAACAGATGATGCTCAATGTAAAAACAAAAATTGAAACTCTGTAACATTCAGGGGCACTTTGGTTTTATTATTGACGTCCATGTATGTGTACAAATGAATAAATGCTAATCCTGTAGTTTATGTAAGAAAAACAAGCAAATTCTCAAGGTGTCCCTCTAATGGCAAGGGCCGTCACTGTTTAAATGAGGTGACTGTCCTGTGATCCACACGCTGCAAAGGCCAATGATGCAGTTGGGTACAATCCCGTTGTAGACGAATGACTGGTCTGGGTTCTTGTGGTACAGTGGTAGTGTCCCTACCTTTCAACCAAGAAGCCCAGGTTCTTCACTGGTGTGACTTGTACGGGTTGATTAGAAAATACCTGGGGTCACTGGTCAGGACTCTTCTCGAGCAGTGGTAGTGCCCATACTCTGGAACCAGGAGGCCTGGTTCAAATCTTACCTACTCCCAAGATATAGCATAATATCTAGAACATAGAACATAGAACATTACAGCTCAGTACAGGCCCTTCGGCCCTCGATGTTGCACCGCCCTGTGAAATCAATCTGAAGTCCATCTAAGCTACAGTATTCCATTCTCGTCCGTATGCCTATCCAATGACCATTTAAATGCCCCTATTGAACACAGAACAATACAGGGGAGAATATTTCTCCAACATTGAGATTTTATGATCATTGATAAGAAATTTGAATACTGAATCTGCACAAGGAGAAATGGATACTCTTTTCAAGGGAAAGGAATTGCAAGGCGATGATGAAGAAGCACAGGATATGCACCAACATCCATCCCCTGAAATAATCTAACCTCAATCTGTTGTCCTCCTTTTCTGACATTAATTATATTTTGTTTCCTTTTCTTAAATTCCCTATCCATGTTACGGTTGACTTGATATTATTTACCATCTATGTTAAAACGCTGGAACATAGTAGGCCAGTGACTTTTATTTCCCCCACAACCCGCTTTCTACAAAGCAAAGTCTTTTAGCTCTTGCAGCATTTGGGTACAGCTTCTCCACACCCCCTGTAAGATTTTGGCATTTTTCTTCAAGCACGGCACTTAGAATTAAATTGCAATATTATGGTTTTGTATTTTTGTATTGCTAACCGAACACTAGATGGCCACCTATCTGGAGTAATCACTTTGTAACAATTACACTTTCCTTGCATTGGGTTTTGTTAATCTTTGATGGGAACATTCTGAACGATCTAAACATAAATTAATCGCAGTAATGGACATTACAGTGGAGCTTGACGCAAGCACAGATCGTCAAATCATCACCTTCAGTCCCAAAGTTTCCCTCATTCTATAAGAATACGACAGTCCAAATTGAAATCAGCTAACTAATCATGTACTTGAGAACAAATCAAAGACATCCTCAGCCTACAATTCTCTAACACTCTTCACTCACATCCCCGCCCCCCCACTCTTGCAAAACCAGTGCGCACTGAATCGCAAAATGGGATCTTACTGGTCTCAATGACTTGGCTTGTCATTCGGAAATGGCTTATCAACTGAGCTGATATAACCAGAACATTTCCCGGGCAGTTAGCCACACAGTTATCAGGATTCAGGATAATATCAACAGATGGAAAATGTTTTTACACAATCACATCACCACCATGCGCAAGCAATTTCAGTTGTAAAAGCGTTGACATGGACATCCTTGCAAACCATCTTCCTTAACTGAATTAAACTCTAAGTTAATGCATTGAGTGTGCCCTCGAGACTGGCAGTCTATCACCATGGCCCTAGTTGACACAGTGAAGTGCCGTCATTTGGTTCAATGCAAGCTGGAACTTGGGGACATTATAACCTTCAGGACTTGGCATTGAGTTCAATAATTTTAGAGGATGAACACCTCCTTCCATGACTATTACCCAACTCCACATCCCAAGGTCTGTCTTGACATGGGCTGCTTTCAGCACAGCCAGCCCATTTTTAAAGACTTATAGTCTCCATTAGTAACTATCTAGCTTCTCTTCTTCCCTGGCTTACTATCATCAATCACTTCGTCTGTCCAACCTTTTCTCTCTCTCTCTCTCTGGGCCCTGTCTCCACCTATCCATACACTCCTTTGCCCCTAAATCCCCCTCATTAGCAAAAATACCACCTCATCCTGGCTACTTTCAGTTCTGAAGAAGAAAATGTTAACTCTGATTTCTCTCCACGGATGCTGCCAGACCTGCTGAGTTTCTCCAGCAATTTCTGTCTCTGTTTGTTTCAGATCTCCAGCATCTGCAGATCTCTATTTTGTCTCAAACAAAATGCCCCATCTACCCAGACACCAGGTGGCTCTCTGCGGTGCACTGCTCAACATCCATCCCTCACCCAAAATGATGACTATTAACTAGCCAATAATATCCATGTTACTATAGCAACGTTCCTGCATAAATTAGGTTTCATGTTTTTCACCGGAACAACATTATTTTTCTTTGTGGGATGTGATCATTTCTGACACAACCACCATTTACTGCTGTTGCCAACTCAAGGTGCGAGTGAACCACTTCCTTGAACAGTTGCAACCAAATTATTTATTAGATGCGAAGTAGTTTGGCAACTCCTGAGAATGTGAAAGTTTCATTACAAGTTGGTTATTCCTTACTTGGCAAACATGAACATAGAACTAAAATTCAGTTGAATTCGCATGACAGTGAAAATTAAAGTATCTTAATCTTCACAATGATGACTCAAGTGCTTGGTAAAGCTTCTACTTCCTTTTGTGCAATGTCTCTTTAAGATCAAAGGGCTGGGGAACATTCTGAAAGAGCATTAATTGGTTTCTGATTATGACATCATAAGACTCTGAGAAATATTCATATGACCTGATGTTACTATGGGGATAAACAGCTGATAAGCAAAGGGTAAAATTGAAGCGAATTGCATTGTGGTTGGATTGGGTTGCATTTTCTGTTTGTCTGTTCACAACACAGAATTCACATAAGCAAAAAACAAGGAAGGCTCTTTCTAAACAGGACAATTTTCTGTTTGGCAGTCTTTGAACAGATCCTGGTGTTGATGCAGGTCTCTTGAGAATGTGTGTTATATTGTTGGAAACAGCAAAGAGCTAAAGACAGGAAGAACAACAGATTGTGGGTTGGACAAGAGTCCCTGCTGCACTTTAGGTGTTGCCAGAAACCACAACCCTCTTTAAAGGGGTCAGGAAGAGAGTCTCTGGAGATTCTGTGCCATTAGGATTGTAATGACCCAAATGAGAGAGGGTTCATAGACCTGCACCTTGTAGGTGGTAAATATCTGAGGACTTCTGATGAAGTATGAATATAACTGAAGGGCTGAAATGATTGAGCGAGAAATTAGAGATCATATATCTCCATAGAAGTGGAAAGTTTGTAAGGTTACACCTGGTCCCACATTTAGGCAGAAAATAATGGGAGTGTTTGTAACTATGTGAGGTATACCTTTGGTGCATTGACTAGTTAGGTGAAATTTATTGCTTATTTGAAAAATCCTTTGTCTTTTAATTAATGTTTGGATTATATTGATTTTAGTTGGCTTGTTTCAGAAAAATTTTTAACAAGTGAAGTCTTGTCCAGTACGTTGGTGCGCGGGCACTCCTGTCTCATTGAAAAGTTATTGGTCTCTAAAAGGGATTGTAGCACGGTTCAACAAATTATATATTTCTGTTTGTTTCTGGATGTTTGTCATATTGTACAATGTGTGTTTTAGAGAGATAACAGGTGTCAAGGTCAAGGAGGAATGACCTAGTGATCCCAAAATTCCTAGGGAGCAGGGAACTGGAAGCTTAGCTCAACCAACCATAAAGTAATGCAAAGAGTTGAAAATAACTAATCTAGAGCAAAGAAAAACCTGAATTTGTGATTTATTGTTACATTGAAAAAGCTTATTTTTTCAACAAGCCAAGGCCCAATTGAGGATAAAGCTCAGCAGTTAGCCACTTTAAAGCTGCTTTTGAAGAGACATTATATCTGACTAGAAATTAATTTTTAAATAGCTGGTGATTTTGTTTTGAGTCATAAATTCAATAGTCAGCAGGTCACAAAGAATACAGGCCAAAGAGAAGAACAAAAATGCTATAACTCAGTTGTGGTTGGGAGGTCTACCTGACACAAGAGAGCTCCTCCTGTTTATCTGCAGATGTGTCTCTCTGCCTCAAAGGTTTCTTCTGTTGAGGAGATGATTCCCTGAGAAAAGTCATGTTTAATTGGTCCAGATCAAGCTAACATTTCTGGAACACTTCTCACATGCAGAATGATGCCTCTGAAATCATGCCAGCATATTAATAGCAAAATGTGGGCAATAGTCAACTGAGAGAAGGAGGAATAGGAGTTAAAGAATGCTTAAATAGAAATGTTTTAAAGCAGACTGTGCTGTGGAAAGGTGATATTTCTGGGGAGAAACATCCAAACTGGCACTGCAATATTGCTCATAATGAAACAGTTAATGAGATTGAGGCAGAGGTAATGAGGAATAGATTATCTTCAACAAACATTTTTTTGTGGAGAAGGATGTAGAGCTGGAGAACATTGTGGAGGTAGTTACAGTGAGACCAAGGGTGGGATTTCAAGGTGAGGAATCACTTATGGGACAGTGGATGCCAGTGGAGCTTGGTGAGGATGGGGCCAATGGATGTGCATCCTGGAAGCGGATCAGGACATGGCCTGTAATGGTTTCAATTAGCTGTCATTTAGGGTTAAGAAAGGCCAGCAAAGAGAGCATTGCAGAGGCCAATCTTCAAAATCATAATGATGTCGATGTGAGATACATCAGCAGACAGTGAAGAGAGAATCAGAGAAAAGCAGCCATACAGAGATGAAAGAACATGGAGGGTAGCCGATGGAACTGAGCTCGCACTGTACTAAGGCTCTCCATCTGAGGTGGTAGTCTCAGAGGCTGATGAAGTCGAGGGTTGTTTGGAAAGGATGGCTTTGGTTTTTGTGAGATTTTGTTGTAGGAAGTTTACGTTTTAATGTCAACCATCCCTGGCTTCAAACAGAATTCAACCTTGAAAATAACAATCCATTACACTAAAGTAGTGGACAGCAGTGCTGCGAATGGGGTAAGAAATTCTAGCTAAGATTAACAAGCCACTCCGTCAGAGATGCTGAGCCTAAGGAACAAAACAATACAGTGCATTAAAGTCTCCAGGATTGCAGTTCGGTCCTGCCAAAGTATAGCTCTTATTTGAACTTGCTGCAGGATTTACCATGACATGGGATTGAATGGAAAGAGCAGAATATGAAAATATCATTTCACAGAGATTGTGTAGCTGTCTAATGGTTATGTTAGTAATGATTGAAAGATCATCTCTGAAAACAATGCAAACTAGTACGAAACACAGATATTTACTAAAGTAATGAAATATATGCTTACATGATTTCATAGGAGGAGCTGGCGTTGGACTAAGGTGGACAAAGTTAAAAATCACAACACAATTCTGTGTCTTATGGTCCTGCTCCACAACCACCTGACGAAGAGGCAGCACTTTGAAAGTGCTTCCAAATAAACCTGTTGAACTATAACATGGTGGTGCTGTGTGATTTTTAATAATGTAGAGTGGAATACATAACTGTAGAAGGTGATTAAGTTTCTCATCGCAATCATGCAACACAAATTGGTGAGGTGTAAAATGCCAGAAAAAGTATATCTAAGAATGTCATCATAGCACAGACAGCTACCTAAATGATTTAGAACAACAAGCATTGGACAGCCAATTAATTCCAGTGCCACTGTCTCATAAAGAAAGCAGAACTCTGAATCTGCGTACAGGCAGAGCAGGCATTTGTGGAGTCGGGTTAACAGGGAGAATAGATCAGAGGGTCAGATGTCCAGAAGCCCTTCTTGATGTCCAGTCCATTGATCGACCACCGATTATCTTTGATCAAGGGAATCAAACCCCTGTCCCCCACCATTACCAAGCCAATCCCTGGAGGTGACAAGTGGACTTACTGAGCTGTCCTGTTGCAGATGGCTTAATCCCAGCAGTGATGCGATGTGGCTCTCAAGTGCTCATTAATTAGCCATTTAAAGTCTTTATTTCATAGCATCATAGAATCCCTACAGTAAAAATAAGCACAACTGCAGTTAGGTGGTAGTATGGGAGAAAAAAAAGAGAAAGATGAAGAACAGGAGTGTCAGACATCCTATATATAAAAAAAACAGGAATGACAGAGGTTCTGTAAACTCTGAGAGGTGACTCTGAGGAAGCCAGATTTGAATCAACAATGCACATTTAAATAAAGGGTGAGTTGGTGAAAGAGAAAAATAGAATCCCTACAGTGTGGAAGCAGGCTATTCAGGCCATCGGGTTGACACCAACCATCCAAAGAGCATCCCACACAGACCACTTGCTGCCCACCCTTAACCTTCTATTTCCCATGGTTAATTCACCTAGCCTACACACCCCTGGATACTATGGGCAATTAAGCATGGCCAATTCACCTAATCTGCACAACTTTAGACTGTGAGAGGAAAACAAGAGCACCCAGAGGAAACCAAGCAGAAATGGGGAGAACTTGCTAACTCCACACAGCCAGTCACCTGAGGCTGGAATCAAACCTGGGTCCCTCATGCTGCAAGGCAGCAATGCTAACCACTGCACTATGCCACCTACATAGGTGGAGGTTGACAATGGACCTTTCTGTTTCTAACTCGATTATAGAGTCATAGAAACATACAGCACAGAAATATACTCTTCGGTCCAACTCTTCTACGCTGATCAGATATCCTAACCTAATCTAGTCTGATTTGCCAGCCCTTGGCCCATATCCCTCTAACCCCTTCCTATTCATATACCCATCCAGATTCCTTTTACATGTTGTAATTGTACCAGCTGCCACCACTTCCTCTGGCAGCTTGTTTCACACACACACCACCCTCTGAAAAAATTGCCCTTTAGGTCACTTTTAAATCTTTCCCCTCTCACCTTAAACTTATGCCCTCCAGTAGTGGACACCCCCCCCTTGGGAAAATACCTTGGCTATTCACCCTATCCATGTCCCTAATGACTTTATAAACTTCTATAAAAGGTCACGCCTCAGCCTGCAACACTCCAGGGAAAACAGCTCCAGTCTATTCAGTCTCTCCCTATAGCTCAAGCCCTCCAATACTGACAACATCCTTGTAAAACTTTTCTGAACTTTTTTCAGTTTCACGACATCCTTCCGGTAGCAGGGAACCCAGAATTGCATGCAATATTCCAAAAGTGGCCTAATCAATTTCCTATACAGATGCAACATGACCTCTCAACTCAATGCACTGACCAATAAAGGCAAGCATACCAAAAGCCTTGCTCACTGTCTACCTGAAACTCCACTTTCAAGGAACCTGCACTCCAAGGTCCCTTTATTTAGCAACACTCCCCAGGACCTTACCATTAAGTGTATAAGCCATGCCCTCACTTGCCTTCTTCACTGTCCACTACACCTCTTGCACTAGAAGATGGCAGGGTTCAAATCCTGCAACAACCCACGAAATTTAATGCCCTTCCATCCTGTATGCTCACCACCAGCGAGGGCACAAGACCCCATCCACTACCACCACAGATAAAAAGCATGGGAAGTAAGTAAATCACGAAGCAGAGTTCGGGTCAGGCCAAACTTGGGTTTTGAAAGCCTGCAAATTGGTAGAGATACGGCTAAGGGAAGTAAGGGTTGCTTCAGTGCTGATGTCCTGGGAAAGAATGAGCTAAAAGGATTTAATTATTTGTGAACTATTTATTTATAAAAATGTCAATTCTCTAAAATATAATCATAACATTGTTCATTCTCTTTACATCAAGCAATTCTGGTCCCCATTTCAGTGGCTAGTCTGAAAATGTATGGTTCACAGGTAATAGAACTTTTCAGAGATACAGTTGTTTGGTCACTTTGTACAGAAATACATTTAATCATGAATACAGAGGGAAATGTATACAAAACCACATATTATAAAATGTTCTGTATATTTAACCATATTTATATAATACACAGGTTATTGCTTACATATTTATGACATGATTAAACTGAATTATAATTAATTGAATGATAATCCTTTCCTTGCAGTAATTATTTGTTATGCATTCCACAGGAAGACAGGCAGCTTAAAATTCTACTGTCAATGGTACCGATCTAATTAAGGGAGCACCACCTGGCTATTTCAAAATTTCAGCCTTCCCACACTGAGTCAGTGTCACTAAAAAGACTTTATCTGCTGGGCTGAAACTTTCACAATCTAATTTAGAAGTTTTACAATGTTGAACACAATCAGGTCCATTAATATATCAATATGGAGAAGAAGGTGGAGAAAGAAACAACAGCCTCAATACCTTACATTGTCATTTTAGTCGAGTGCATTTCACATTCTATTCCTTTATCTTATTCTACCATTTGCAAATAGCAACAAGGTGCATTTATATGGTGCCTTCAATAGTTAAATTAATCAATCCTTTTTTACCATCCGTTTGGAAAAGATTCTCAGCACACCATATTCAAATAGTATGGTCACAAACTGCTGGCAGCTGGTGTAATTCTCAGTTGATCTCCTACGCCTTTGCAGCTGGCATGCACAATGTAATAACCATTTAATGTTCAATGACTCTGTACTAAGAAGAAGAAAACTGGCACCGTTTCCCGCATGCTGTCTGCTAATTTCCCCACCGGAAGTGCAGCTGTATTCAACTAATTGAATAATAACAGGATCTGACTGGCATGTGAAGTTACTGCAGTCAAGTAAGAAATGAACAATCTGGACTAGGCAGCTCAATGGTAGTTAGTGCCCATTGAACAATAGCTGGTGACGGAGTTGACACTTACATGGACAGATGGCAGAGGTGAACAATTAATGATGAAATGGTGAAAATTAGACATAACAATCCCTAAGTAATAAAAATATTAAAGCCTAAAGCCTCCTTTAGGCAGTTTTGAGAAGCTGAAACTATGCTGCTCCTTTCTTTTGTCATACAATGCTCCAGGAACAACTTGGCAAAGACCTGAGGCCTTTTGCTCACAGACTTCATGTTGTATTAATTATCATCTTAAACCAAGATTGTGCAGATTTTGGCCTGTCACATCAATTGCTCACTCTAATCTATCAAAATTAATTCCTGTTTAATTTGACGATGTACAAAACAGGACTATCAAGAAGGTCTCAAACTTCAAAGACAATTGAATCAGATATCTGGAAGAAAGCATCTCTTAAAGCACACATTATTCCTCGTTAAATACTAAAATCCAGAGTTACCAGTTCTTTAGCGTTGTTTGCTTTGGTGAGCTAGTTTGAAAACAGTTCTCTTTACAGCATTTCTGTCCTGGAAGCTTAGGAAAGTTTATTTAAGATGCAGTAAGATAGATAGTTAAATACCTTCACTTAATGTTATATCGCTTTGTGTTGAAACAAACAAGCTTTGTGTTACCTTGTGCTATTGCACCACTGCTGTCAATGGAACTGTAAGAACACAATGATACTTATTTAGATGTAACTCTTAAATGTTTTTGCTGCAAAAAAAAACTTACTCTGATTTCTGATGTGAAAATGCAAACTAAAGTCACCATATAATCTGACCAGACCACAGGACCACGCTCTCATCAGAGAGAGGTAACTGGTGATGGTTTAATCTGAGGGGCACTACACCTCAGGCAAGGGAGAATCCTTCATGGTAATGCCAGCTGCATGGGAATTGAACTCACACTTTTGGCATTACTCAACATTGCAAACCCACTTTCCAGCCAAAAGAGCTAACCAATCCCACAGGGATCAAGCTACAGGCATCATCAAATCAAACAGTACAGAAGAGATGGTTTGGAGGAACCGGTGTTGGACTGGGGTGTACAAAGTTACAAACCACACATCACCGGGTTGGTGTGATTTGGTGTTGCGTGATTTTTAACTTTGTCCAGGGCAGAAGAGGCCCAATCAAGTCGGTACCTGCAAAGTGGTATGAAGGCTGATGCTATGGAGGCAAAAGCTAGTGACTGTAAATATCTGCCACCTGCTAATAATCCCAGCAGATAATTCAAGAGAAACATTTTCATCAGAAAACAGTTACAATGCGGAACTTGTTACCACAAAAGAGCATCTGAGGCAATTTAAAAAAATGTTCATGGGATGTCACTGACCAGGCTAATATTTATTATCTCTCTCTAAATACCCAGAGGGCAGTTAGTAGCTGACCACATTGCTGTAGGTCTGGGGTCACATATAGGCCAGACCAAGTAAGGACAACAGATTTCGTAATGGTTTTTAATGAACCAGATGGATTTTTATAATAATCAACACTGATTATATAATCACCATAGGGCCAGGCTTGTTTACACACCAGATTTTTGTTAAGTTCATTCAAATGTCACCATCTACCACGGTAGGATTCAAACACGTATCCCTAGGTCCAATGAGATTACCACAAGCCCAACGGTCTCCTCTATAGATGTGTTTACAGGGTGTGAGATAAAAAAAGTGATAAACTTACCCACGGCACAGTTACCTACTGTGTACAAGGGGTTACAATGCATTGATATCAGATGACATGAAACCGGAGTCTGGGTTGAGAGGATTCCATGCCTCTTTCACCATCCTCTGTTTAGAGTGTGTTCAATGTAATCTGTTGCTGTTCACACACAATAGTGTGACTTTACACCTTACCAGAAAAGGAAGGTGAATAAACAAATGAGGGTAAAGTCGGGGGAGGGAAAGAAGCATCGGGAGCACAAATGCTGGCCAAAATGTCTCTTTCTGCCTTGCACAGCATTTTGTGTGACACCTGTAGCCCAGGTCCATGTGATTCCACATGCTTCTGGAATGTCTACTGACAACGGCGGCAATTGAAGTAGAGAAAAGGAGGCCAGCTGAACTGTCTCAAGAGCTGTCCTCATTTTCATTAACTGGTCCAGAATCCAGAGTTGACATGCTGCCAAACACGGACTGTACAGCACTTTAGAATCTTCAGTTTGTATGAACTACAACTGAGTTGGCCACCACTTTAGCTCTTCCCAAAGGAAGTTGTCGACATTTGACAATTTATCCGCCAAAGTTGCCAAATTTCCAGATTTCCCCTGGAGTCTCCGAAAATTAAAGATTAATCTCCAGGTCACTGCTGCAAAGCAATATGAGAGGAAGACTGGGGGTCAATGGAAAAAAAGTTTTGTTTCATTTTCTTTCAAAACTTAGTTCTAAAGGTATTGGAGATGGGGAGAAAAGGCTGTTTGACCAACATTGAGGTATCTCCCAGGTAAAAGACTGTGTTGTACAATTTCTGTTAGATGCATCAAAGTGGGGCACTGTGAGAATGGCCACATTAGGTAGTCAATGGTGGGAGTGTGGAAGGTTGCCATCATAATACCAAAACAACCCTGTAGATCCATAAAACTGTGCACCAGAGCAGAAAGTAGAGCTTAGGCACAGCTATTCACCAAACTGGAGCTGCACGGTGTAGTAGCAATGCAATATTGGGTACTGACAACTTTCTAAAGACCTTGACTATTTACCCTATTCATATCCCTTATAGAAGTTCATAAAATCATGAGGGGCATGGATAGGCTGAATAGCCAAGGGTTTTTTCCCAGGGTAGGGAAGTCCAAAACTAAAGGGTATAGGTTTAAGGTGAGAGGGGAAAGATTTGAAAGGGACCTCAGGGGCAACTTTTTCACGGAGAGGGTGGTGTGTGTATGGAATGAGCTGCCAGAGGAAGTGGTGGAGGCTGGTACAATTACAACATTTAAAAGGTATCTAGATGGTACATGAATAGGAAGGGATATGAGCCAAAAGCTGACAAATTGGACTCTATTAATTTAAGATACCTTGTCAGTTGGGCTGAAGGATCTTCTTCCATGCTGTATAGCTCTGAGGCTCTATGAAGCTACATTGACATGGAGACACCATACAAAAATTGCATATTGTCTGCCTACAAACTGTGAGTGACATTCTTTCCCCCTGGCCTTCTCACATACTGGGAATATAGCCCTTTACTGCTGATTCTGCAATCAGTCAGTCACTGTTCAAACTCTCATTTCTGAATGTGAAAAGCAGTGGAACAACCCAGCCTTTAAAAACATATTTCAGAACATTGTGATGGTCAAACAATTGCCTTAGCAAATGCAGAATACAACATCATAATTTCTTTATCAGTTCGCCATTGCACCTTGGTTGACCTTCTGTCAGGCTTTTGTTGCTCTCTGGGGTGCACATTAATATATTCAAGAAAATATTTCCAGAAGTGTTTTGTTTTGGTATTAGGTACTCTTCAAACTGGTGCTCCAACAGGGTAAAGAGCCTCATACCATTGCTGGGAGCATAAGCCTGTATTTGTTTGAGGAATTTTGCTAATGTTCTCAGCTGTGCTGCATGGGAGTGGGGGTAAAAATTCCCATTTTTGCCTCTTTAAGGGGAATGGTCACTGGAATCTCCTCATGTCTGACTACAATAAGTCCAGTTCTTCCAAGCTCCGCAATAAGACTGTGTCCCTGACGTCCATAAAGACCTTACGGATATTCTCCGTGTCTGTGGCACAGGTGAAGTGCCAGTAGATTTTTCGCTTCTCTTCGTTTTGCCTCAGGTACATTTTTAAAATAAAGTTCATGGCGGCGGAAGCATTTCTTCTGGCACCTGAAGACAAAGAAAGGACACATTTATGTCAAACCAGAGTTCAGGTCAACTCAAGCATGGAAGAAGGTAAGAGTTGTTTAATGCTACTTCCTGAAGGAGGGTCACTGGACTTGAAACATCAACTCTGAATTATTTAAATATCAGGACCCAGTTATTTCACTTTGAAGGGAATTCATTTCCAGTGGAGGAGGCCACTTGGCCCATCCTGTCCATGCTGGATTTTTCCAAGATCTAACTAGTGCCACTTCCCTGCTCTTTCCCAAATTGCCCTTCTGATTTCCTCCCTCAATTATTTATTGAACTCCCTTTTGAAAGTTACTCTGCAACCAAAACAACTCGTGGCACAAAATTACTTCTTCTCATCTCCCCTCTGGTTAGCATCCTTAAGCCTGAGCCTTCCAATTACTGAATTCCCTGTCCATAGAAACAAATTCATCTATTAAATCATAGAATTATAGAGCTGTACAGCATGGAAACAAACCTTTTGGTCAAACTCATCCATGCTAACTAGATATCCTAAATAAATCTCATCCCATTTGCTAGTATTTGGCCCATATCCCTCTAAACCGTTCCTATTCATATACCCATCCAGGTGCCTTTTAAATGTTGTAATTGTACCAGCCTCCATCACTTCCTCTGGCAACTCATTCCACACACGCACTACCCTCTACATCAAAATGTTGTCTCTTAGGTCCCTTTTAAATCTTTCCTTTTGCACCTTAAAGCTATGCCCTCTAGTTTTGGACTCCACTACCTTGGGAAAAAAACCTTGGCTGTTCACTCTATCTATACCCCACATGATTAGCTTCTAATGATAACCACAAATTTAATGGGGGAAAACACATCTGGTTCACAAGTGCCCATTAAGTATGGAAATCTGCCACCCTTACCTGGTCTGGCCTACATGTGATTCAAGACCCACAGCGATGTGGTTGACTCTTAACTGCCCTCTATGCAATTAGGGATGTGCAATAAATACTGGTCTGGCCAGGAATGTCCCCATCCTGTGAATGAATTATAAAAAAAAACTACTGTTTGTGGAAGAGAGTTCCAAACACCTATCACTGTGTGGAAGTACTTCCAAACGTTTCTCCTGATTGGTCTGGCCCTAATTCTGAGACTATGCTCCCTAGTTGTTGAATCCCCAACCAGTGGAAATAGCTTATCTTTATCCACCCTGTTTTTTTTCCCCCTTATTATCATCTTGAAGATGTTGATCCCTTAACTTTCTACATTCTAGAGATTCAAGCCTAATTATATACACAACATTTTTTGCTATATTTTCACTGTAACAAAATACATGTGACAATAAATAAATCAAATCAAATTTGTATAAATTCCCCTCAGGTATGCATAAGTGAAGTCTGGTTGTTCAAGCTGGCAAAGAAATGACGTACTGGTATCCAGAATCAGGGATCACAATCTGAGCATATGGGATAGGATTGAGATGAAGCAAAGTTTTTTCACTCAGAGAAGTGAATCTGTGAATTCTCTACCAGAGGAAGTATTTGAGACCAAATCATTGCATGACCAGGTATGGACAGCAGATTTCCCTCCCCCAAGGACACTAGGGAGGCAGTTGGGTTTTCATAACAATGACTTTTTGATTAGCGTTCAACTTCTGATTCCAGAGTTTAATTGAATTCAAATTCTGCCACGATGGGAATCGAAGCCAGGTCCCCAGAACAATACCTGGCTCTCTGGATTACTACTTCAGCAATACCACTACACTCATGTCCCCACAGTCAATAGATGTGAAACTGGAAAAGCACATCAAGTCAGTCTATATCCAAAGGGCTGGAAAGTCAATGTTTTGGGCCGAAACCCTTTGTCAGGACGTGTGTCTCCATCTTTAGAGGATCCTAAGTGACAACTTTTGAATGGTTACACGGTTGCAGAAACAACCTATTCTGCAAAGAAATAGCAATGCTGTCCTCCCATGAATGTTGTTGCTGATTCAAGAACAATATACAGTACCTCTAATATTGTAAACTTTTCCAAGGCACTTCACAGGAATATAATGAAACATGTTACACCGAATCACATATAGAGGCAATAGGAGAGGTAACCAGAAACCTGAGGGGAGAATGAGAGAAAAGCATGGAGTTTTAGGAAGTGAACTCCACTGCTTAAGGCTCAGGGTACCACAGCTGCCAATTGTGCAGCAATAAAAATTAAGAAATCATAGGGGCGGCACGGTGGCTCAGTGGTTAGCACTGCTGCCTCACAGCACCAGGGACCCAGGTTCGATTCCAGCCTTGGGCAACTGTGTGGAGTTTGCAAATTCTCCCCGTATCTGTGTGGGTTTCCTCCGGGTGCACCGGTTTCCTCCCACAGTCACAAAGATGTGCAGGTTAGGTGAATTGGCCATGCTAAATTGCCTGTAGAGTTGGGTGCATTAGTCAGGGGTGAATGTAGAGGAATGGGTCTGGTAGGGGTTTCTCTTCGGAGGGTTGGTGTGGACTTGTTGGGTTGAAGGGCCTGTTTCCACACTGTAAAGTAATCTAATCTAATTTTTAATATTGTTAATACATTAGCCTTATTCCAGGTAGTCCTCACCTCTGCAATGTATAAAGTATGTGTTTAATATTATATATTTCATATACACACCTTGGCATCAGATTAAGTCATTCCTTCTGAAAAGAAAAGGATACTATGGAGTTCCTACAATTTAATTCTGCTCTCAGTGCTGTTAAGAGTGAATTTAGACTATAAAGATTAAATGGAGATTGCGATAGTGAAGGTAAAGAGCAGACATCAATTAATGAGCCTTGTACCAGAAGAACTTTATATATCCTAGAGGTTAGTGACAGCAGGAACTTTTAGGAACCTTGTACAAATAGGAGATATTGTTAACAAAAACATTCCTTGCCTTCCTGAAAGGGGAGATTTGGAGAGCTGGATGATTTGTTAAATCTCTCGTCTTTTAGAATAAACATGTTGATTCAGTTCTTTCATATGTAAATCGCAGAACATTTAAAAGTTACATTCTCAAGTGAATTTTAACAATTGGTGTCATGTTGGCCCAGATAATGCATTTAAGGTATGAGCTCAATATGTTCATTCTACAAGATGAGAGACTTACCAAACAATCCAGATCTTTTTCAATACATAATTTCAGTTACATCACACTGTAAGCGTTTGCTATAAATTCTGTGTCTAACGATCTTATACTCCACAACCATCCGATGAAGGAGCAGCACTCTAAAAGCTAGTGCTTCCAAATAAACCTATTGGACTATAACCTGGTATTGTATGATTTTTAACTTTGCACACCCCAGTCCAACACTGGCATCTCCAAATAGAGATGAGGGTGTGAGACTGCTAAGGACTGGGGAAAACAGCAATGGACCTAGAATAGACAACTTGTTTCTTACGTGTGTATGAAGCAAGACTGGAATTGGAGTAAGGAGATGCCTGTGGCGAAAGTTTCTCATTCTTTCTGTATCCTTCAGAGTCTTGTGCTGATCTAACTGTGTTGATACTTAGATTAGATTAGATTCGATTAGATTACTTACAGTGTGGAAACAGGCCCTTCGGCCCAACAAGTCCACACCGCCCCGCCGAAGTGCAACCCACCCATACCCCTACGTCTACCCCTTACCTACACTACGGACAATTTAGGATGGCCAATTCACCTGACCTGCACATTTTTGGACTGTGGGAGGAAACCGGAGCACCCGGAGGAAACCCACGCAGACACGGGGAGAACGGGAATTGAACCCGGGTCTCTGGCGCTGTGAGGCAGCAGTGCTAACCACTGTGCCACCGTGCCGCCCACTGCCACCGTGCCGCCCACGTACTCACCCTGCGCTGCTTGAATAAACCAAATCATAAACCTGTACTCAGTCTCCAGTGATTGATGACTAGAAGTTACCACAAAAGTGCCTTAATTGTATTTCAGTTCTCAGTTAGGAGTATTGTATAAAGGAGGTATAATGGGGAGACAATGATCAGGACATTTCTGAAATAGCCATCCCAAACACTGTAAAGCTGCTTGGGAAGTTTAAAGGCAGAATTTTCAATGCTGAGCAAATTCCTCAAGACCACAAACCCACTTCAATATAAAAGGCACTGTTGCTCACAATTTTTACTCTGGAGTTGGTAGGGAGATGATTGAATCATATCCTGCCAGCCCCAGAAGATGCCTAAAAGACTCATCTCAACTCTTTGGGACATTGTTCCAGTAGATTAAAAGCTATTAGACCTTCTAGTCCATTACCTATATCTCCTTCCTACCAACTTATGCCTTTGCCCACTCCCATGTCTCTTCATATGTGCCATGCTCTCTGCATTCAGTAGGACATCTTTCACTTTCACCTCAATGAGCATAAGTATCGACTTATTTTAATAAAAGCAAAGCAATTACACAGTGAGGACTCACACAAAGAAAGGAAGAAAAAGCCAAGTTATTTATTTACTTACCATCAAATTCATGAAAATAGTCTCCTAAATGTGATCTAAGAATCTTCTCTTCCAAAATATCCTTTTTATTCAAGAAAAGAATCATTGATGAATTCACAAAGCAGTCAGACTTCAAAATAAAATGGAAAAGAGCAAGACTCTCCTTCATTCGATTCTGCAACAAAGAAAACTCAGATCAAATAGAGAATATTTAAAGGGGAAACTTTAAATGACACAGGCTTTCAGGCTAGAAGAATGAGAATTTTAAAAATAAGTTTCAGCTCAGATTGGCTGTTTTGCCATAGTATGTGCAGAACACGATGCCTTCTATCTCTAAGTGGGTTTGTGGACATGAGGAATTTCTTCAACATTGATTACTCTGCCTTTAGACTTCCCATAGTGGCAGCACACAAGTACACAGACACAGATTGGCAGTGGAACAAAAATGGCACTACCCATATAATCACAGTGCAGGACAGAATCAAACATCTGAGAATTCATTCACTGAAATCAACACCTATGAAATTTAAAACCTCAAAAGATGTCCTCAGGTGTTTAGATTATGCAAAGAAGTATTGCTGTGATTTTATTGAAAGTTTCACAGCCATTTTTACATTCAGGCCATTTGCTCCATTTCGGAAGACTCCAGTACAGCTGGGAAAGGCAGGAAAACCTCCAGAAAAGCCACAAAAGGCAGATAAACATATATTATAACCGTGAAAGTCAGGAATCTTCCCGTACCGTGACAAAAGCGCAGAATCCTCCATTAAAAGGTGCAAAGAGCAGAAAAATCCTCCAGAACAGCCATGTTCAAGTAAACCTCAATTACTGCAATACAGAAATCTTTAAAGACATTAAAATATCTTATCGCATTAGAAGAGTGTAGCATCAGAAATGGTGCTGCCTGGAAGATTTAATTTCAAGATGGGCCAAACAGAACACAAAATTGGACAGCCCAGACAAAACAGGAGATATAGAATGGCTTCTAAACTGAATACTAAGTCAGAAGCTGAACAAGTAAATAC
Organism: Chiloscyllium punctatum; assembly: GCF_047496795.1. Classification (NCBI taxonomy): domain Eukaryota; kingdom Metazoa; phylum Chordata; class Chondrichthyes; order Orectolobiformes; family Hemiscylliidae; genus Chiloscyllium; species Chiloscyllium punctatum. The sequence goes on along the minus strand of NC_092762.1, from coordinate 76,537,168 downwards.
AATTCTGTGCACAATTGTGATTAGAGCAAATATTAGAGTGTCGAACAGCTGTTCCTTTTCTCAAGGATATTAAGTCCTTGGTTTTTTTCCCAAGAGGGGTCATAAACAGGCCAGGCTCTGAAACCGTTTGATACAGAGGTGTAAACAGACAAGTCTTTATGCCAAAGCTTTTATGTTTTTAGAAGTAACCTGTATAAGTCAAGGGGGCGTGGTCAGCTCTCTAGCTGGTCATTTCAGTCCAGAACTAGTTAGGGAGTTCTCCTGTGGGCTGTGTGGAAACAGGCTGACAGACTGTCTTACCTCCTGCCCTTCTAACTTTGACTTGTAAGCCTCTGTTTCATTTTTACTGTGTTTTAGGGGTTTGCTTATTGGGACTGTTGTGTATATTCACAACAGCTTAATTAAGTCTAGTTTCGATAGATTGAATTCTGTAGGGGTTCTTTGTTCTGTTCTTTCTGTTTCATTGGGTAATTTTGTGAATAGTTTTGTCTGTTTTAAAACCTGGCAGTCAACCTATTTAACTTACTTCAGGTAGTTTTCACTGCACACTTACAGAAATAAATTACAAATTTATGGTCTGGGCTACCTGCTTTAGAATGTTTTGAGTGGCCTGGCCTAGTCCATAACAGACTGGGGGCTCTTTTTGGGATTTTAAACAGCGAGTGGTAGATGCTAGTGTCTTTATTCTGGGTGTTTGTTTGGGTGGGTAGACAAAGCTTGGGATACTAATGGCTCTTTCAGTTGTCAAGAGTTTTCTGAAAGTGGATGCGGTGTCTTTGGAAGTTTTGCAAAAGGTGAATAAAACCAAGCTGCAGTTACTGGCTCTGCCCCCACTCCCAGTTCTACACCCACACCAGATCCCAGCTCCCGGCCCTGCCGAGTTTTCACCATCCCTCCAGACCTTCCCCTGAGGACGAACGATCAGTCCTCAGCAAAGGACTCACCTTCATCCCCCTCCGTCCACACATCAATGAACTTAATACACGCCGTGACGTTGAACACTTCTTCCGCCACCTCCGAGCTTAGTTTCACAATCAGGACTCCCGCCCACCTTCCGAGGACCTCTTCGCCCATCTCCAACACACTGCATCCACCTGGACACCCCGCGCTGGCCAATTACCTGCCCTCGACGTCTTCATTTCCAACTGCCGCCGGGACATTAACCGCCTCAACCTGTCTACCGCCCTCCCCCACTCCAACCTCTCACCCTCACAACGCGCAGCCCTCCAATCCCTCTGCTCCAATCCCAACCTCACCATCAAGCCAGCAGATAAAGGGGGGCGCAGTGGTAGTCTGGCGCACTGACCTCTACACCGCTGAACCCAAACGCCAACTCGAGGACACCTCTTCCTACTGCCCACTCGACCATGACCTCACCCCCCCCCCCCCCCCCCCCCCCCACATCACCAAACCATCATCTCCCTGACCATACAGAACCTTATCACCTCAGGAGATCTCTCACCCACAGCTTCCAATTTCATAGTCCGGGAACCCCGCACTGCCAGGTTCTACCTCCTTCCCAAGATCCACAAGCCCGATCACCCTGGCCGACCCATTGTCTCAGCATGCTCCTACCCGACTGAACTCATCTCTATCTACCTCAACACTGTCCTATCCCCCCTAGTCCAGGAACTCCCCACATACGTTCGAGACACCACCCATGCCCTCCACCTCCTCCAAGACTTCCAGTTCCCTGGCCCCCAACGCCTTATCTTCACCATGGATATCCAATCCCTCTACACCTCCATTCGCCATGACCAGGGCCTCCAAGCCCTCCGTTTTTTCCTCTCCAGACGTCCCCAACAGTACCCTTCCACTGACACTCTCATTCGTTTGGCCGAACTGGTCCTCACCCTTAACAATTTCTCCTTTGAATCCTCCCACTTCCTCCAAAGCAAAGGGGTAGCCATGGGCACACGTATGGGCCCCAGCTATGCCTGTCTCGTTGGCTATGTAGAACAGTCAATCTTCCATAATTACACTGGCACCACGCCCCACCTCTTCCTCCGCTACATTGATGACTGCATTGGTGCCACCTCGTGCTCCCGCGAGGAGGTTGAGCAATTCATCAACTTCACCAACACATTCTGCCCTGACCTTAAATTTACCTGGACCATATCTGACACATCCCTCCCCTTCCTGGACCTCTCCATCTCCATTAATGACGACCGACTTGACACTGACATTTTTTACAAACCCACTGACTCCCACAGCTACCTGGATTACACCTCTTCCCACCCTACCTCTTGCAAAAATGCCATTCCGTATTCCCAATTCCTCCGCCTCTGCGGTATCTGCTCCCAGGAGGACCAGTTCCACCACAGAACACACCAGATGGCCTCCTTCTTTAGAGACCGCAATTTCCATTCCCACGTGGTTAAAGGTGCCCTCCAACACATCTCGTCCACATCCCGCACCTCCACTCTCAGACCCCACCCCTCCAACCGTAACAAGGACAGAACGCCCCTGCTGCTCTTCTTCCACCTTACCAACCTTCGCATAAACCAAATTATCCACCGACATTTCCGCCACCTCCAAAAAGACCCCACCACCAGGGATATATTTCCCTCCCCACCCCTTTCTGCCTTCCGCAAAGACCTTTCCCTCCGTGACTACCTGGTCAGGTCCACGCCCCCCCAACAACCCACCCTCCCATCCTGGCACCTTCCCCTGCCACCGCAGGAACTGTAAAACCTGCGCCCACGCCTCCTCCCTCAACTCCACCCAACGCCCTAAAGGAGCTTTCCATATCCATCAAAGTTTTACTTGCACATCCACTAATATCATTTATTGTATCCGTTGCTCCCGATGCAGTCTCCTCTACATTGGGGAGACTGGGTGCCTCCTAGCAGAGCGCTTTAGGGAACATCTCCGGGACACCCGCACCAATCAACCACACCGCCCTGTGGCCCAACATTTCAACTCACCCTCCCACTCTGCCGAGGACATGGAGGTCCTGGGCCTCCTTCACCGCCGCTCCCTCACCACCAGACGCCTGGAGGAAGAACGCCTCATCTTCCACCTCGGAACACTTCAACCCCAGGGCATCAATGTGGACTTTAACAGTTTTCTCATTTCCCCTTCCCCCACCTCACCCTAGTTCCAAACTTCCAGCTCAGCACTGTCCCCATGACTTGTCCTACCTGACTATCTTCTTTTCCACCTCTTCACTCCACCCTCCTCCCTGACTTATCACCTTCATCCCCTCCCCCACTCACCTATTGTACTCTATGCTACTTTCTCCCCACCCCCACCCCCCTCTCACTTATCTCTCCACCCTTCAGGCTCTCTGCCTTTATTCCTGATGAAGGGCTTTTGCCCGAAACGTCAATTTTACTGCTCCTCGGATGCTGCCTGAACTGCTGTGCTCTTCCAGCACTCATAAAGGATAGTCAGCTTAAAAGGCTGAAAATAAAAGCTGAAGGTAACCTTAGCGAGGAAGTAATACAAACTCCTGTGAAAGAGGAGAGAGTTAAAACAGTGAGAGTAGCAGCTGAAGTGTCTGATGATTCTGAGCTGGTCCATAAACCATGGTTTGGCTTCCAGAATCAATTTCAGTCCATGAAGGATACAAGTTGGCACAAAGAGAAATCCTCATGTGGAAAGGGAAAGGTAGATCTCGGTGAAGATCATAAGAAGAACTTATGATAGGGTAAAAAGAAACCCTTGACGGGGGACAAAGAAGTTAAAAAGCTCCAGTGTTTTCATTGTAATAAAGTGGGCCACACAAAATCACCGTTGGTGGACTAGGAGAAAGCCAGATGTAGGAAAATCAGACAAGCCTGGGAGTTTTGTTGGACTGGTAACATAAAGCACAAGGTAAGTTAGACAACTGCTGCAGAGTGTACAAGATGATCAGAGGTTGGTTAAGGAGGAAGTACCAGATCTGCTTAAAAAATATACACATGATGGTAGAGCTTATTCACATAGGCCAGGAGTAGCAGGTAAAGAGGTTACAATATTAAAAGACACAGGATCCTCTCAGCCTCTGATGCTGATGGATGAGGAGATACGTACGCCTGAGGGACTATTGCCAGAAAAGGTGCTGTTAACAGGAATTCATGATGAGACAAAAAGTGCTCAATTATGTAAAGTGAGGCTAGAGTGTCCAGAGAAGAGTGGAGAATTTGTGGTAGGAGTAATGGACAAACTCAGCTCCAGGAATACAATTTGTCCTTGCAAATGACATAGCTGATTCACTGGTAGGCATGCTGCCTACTCTAGTTGAAAACTGTGGAGACTCAAACAACGGAACAAATGCAGGATGTTTATCCAGGGATCTTCCCAGATTGTGTGGTCACAAGAGCACAGAGTCACAAGCTGAAGCAGGAGAGACCAAATGGCACAGATAAGGAAGCTGACATAGCTTTATCAGGAACATTTTTGATCAGATAAGTGGGACAGAACAGGAGCAAATAGGTAAACATGCAAGTATCTTTAGCTCTGGCTAAGCTTATTGAGTTGCAGCAAAAAGATGAGGATTTAAAACAATTATATCAAAAGGCATATACAGAGGAGAGTGAATGCATCGCTGTGTGTTATTGCTTACCAAATTATGTCTTAGTGAGAAAATGGAGACCATCACACATTCAAGCAGATGAGAAATGGGCAGAAGTTCACCAAACTGTTTTGCCAGTAGGGTACAGAAAGGACATGCTGCAAGTGGTGCATGAGCTACTACTTGGAGGTCATTTAGAGGTGAGAAAAACACAGGCTAAATTACAAAGACATTTTTACTGGCCTAGACTACACAAAGATGCCATTGAATTTTGCCAGACGTGTCATAAATGTCAGCTAACCATAAAACCACAGGCAGTAATAAAACCTGCACCTTTAATACCTATTCCAGCATTTGAGGAACCTTTCACAAGAGTCTGGATTGGTGTAGGTCCCCTACCTCAAACAAAAAGTGGGAATAAGTATTTATTAACAATAATGGATGTGTCGACTAGATTTCCAGAAGCAATCACATTACGCAACATCACAACTAAAACGGTTGTAGAAAAATTAATCAAATTTTTTTTACTAGATACGGACTACCAATAGAGATCCAGTCAGATCAAGGATGAAACTTCACATCCAAACTATCAAGGAGGTTATGGATAGCTTGGGAACAAAGCAATTACTGCTTACCATCCAGAATTGCAGGGACCGTTAACGAGATGGCATCAAACATTAAAGACCATCTTATGGGCTTATGGTCAGGATTATCCAGATGATTGGGATAAGGGAGTTCCATTTGTATTTGCTGCGATCAGAGATGTACCAAATCAATCAACCAAATTCAGTCCATTTGAATTAAGTTTTTGGGCATGAAGTAAGAAGACCATTAAAATTGATTAAAGAGAAATTAATAAGTCAGAATTCAGAGACTACCCATTTCGATTATGTGTCAAATTTTAGAGAACAATTAAATAGACCTGGGAGTTGGCTAGACAGCATTTAAAAGTATCATAGAACACAATGAACAGGGAGCCGATAAGAAATCACAAATTTGCAATTTTGCAATTGGGGATAAGGTATTGGTCTTACTTCTGGTAATAGGTGAACCTTTGAAGCCAGGTTCAGTGGACCTTATCAAATTGAGAAGAAGTTGAGTGAGGTGATCTAGCTGATAAGGACTCCAGACAGTCCTTACGTGAATATTCTCAGAAGGTATTTTGTTAGGGAAGGAAAGCAAGAAGAGAAGGTTTTAATGATTACAGCACAGAAGGAAGAACCAAGTTCGGAGGATTCTGAATTGGACATTCCTCAAATCAAATTGGACAATGAGGAAGTTGTCAAAAATTGGGATAATTCATTAAGTTACCTTCCACAAGAAAATCAAAATGTCCTAAAAGAGTTATTACTATCACATGGGGAAGTACTGACCTAGTTGTGCATGATGTAGAGATAGGAGATGCTGTTCCGATTAAGCAACATCCTTGTAGGCATGATCCTCTAACGTTGGCACAGGTTCAGAAGGAGATAGAGCGCATGCTCCAAGATGGCATAATCGAAGTGAGTTACATTGAATGGAGCTTACCTACAGTCATGGTGCCAAAGCCAGATGGTACCCAATGGTTATGTATGGACTATCACAAAGTCAACTCCATTACAAAGACTGATGCATATCCAATTCTGCGGTTGGAGGACTGTGTCAAAAAAGTGGGACAAGCAACTTACATTTCTAAGTTGGAATTGCTCAGAGGTTACTGGCAAGTACCTCTGTCAGAGAAAGCAAAGGCAATTCCAGCTTTCGTAACACCAAATGGACTGTATCAATTTAAAAGGTAAAAACAATGACTGCAGATGCTGAAAACCAAATACAGGATTGGTGGTGCTGGAAGAGCACAGCAGTTCAGGCAGCATCCAACGAGCAGCGAAATCGACGTTTCGGACAAAAGCCCTTCATTCCTGATGAAGGGCTTTTGCCCGAAACGTCGATTTCGCTGCTCGTTGGATGCTGCCTGAACTGCTGTGCTCTTCCAGCACCACTAATCCTGTATCAGTTTAAAGTCATGTCATTTGATATGAAAAATGCTCCAGCCACATTTCAGAGACTGACTAACAAGGTCATTGCCGATTTACCCAACTGTTGTTTCCATTGATGACCTGGTGATTCATAGTCACTCATGGAAGGAACATTTACAGCATTTATCGGATTTTTTCGATCAACTTTGGAAGGCAGGCTTGGTGGTAAACCTAGATAAAAGTTAATTTGCCAAAGCTCAAGTTACCTTCCTGGGCCATGTTACTGGACATGGACAAGTGGTCCCACGGGATGCGAAAAAGAAAGAAATTGGGGAATTTCCCACACTGTCGATGAAAAGGGCAGTATTACAGATTCTGGGATTGAGTGGATTTTACCGAAAGTGTGTGCCGGACTTGAGCAGTGTGGCTGCTTAAGTCACCAAATTGTTAAAAAAGGGCAAGACATTTCAGTGGACAGCAGACTGTCAAAAGGCATTTGACAGCCTAAAAACTGTGTTAACCACTGCCCCAGTATTAGCCACACCGGATAACACAAAGCCTTGTGCATGTTTGAATGTTGATCGTATTGTGTATAGGTGTGTTTTAGACCAATAACCAGTTTGTTTTTGAATGGTTTTGAAAAATGAAGCCATCTTTTGATATTGATAGGTCATTCATTTTTAAAAGGGGGGAGGTTTCACAAAGCTGGTCCTTTTTTACTAAAAGCTGTTCCTTTTCTCAAGGCTACTGTGTCCTTGGTTTTCCAGGGGGGTCATAAACAGGCCGGGTTCTGAAACGGCTGGGTTTGATACAGAGGTGAAAGGCCATTTTGTTTTTACGTGAACAAATGAGTCTTTAGGGCAAAGCTTTTATGTTGTTAGAGGTAACCTGTATAAATCAAGGGGGCGTGGTCAGCTCTCTAGCTGGTCATTTCAGTCCAGAACTAGTTAGGGAGTTCTCCTATGGGCTGTGTGGAAACAGGCTGACAGACTCTCTTACCTCCTGCCCTTCTAACTTTGACTTGTAAGCCTCTATTTTATTTTTACTGTGTTTTAGGGCTTTGCTTATTGGGACTATTGTGTATATTCGCAACAGCATAATTAAGTCTAGTTTGGATAGACCGGGTGCTGTAGGGATTCTTTATTCTGTTCTTTCTTTTCTTTGTGTAATTTTGTGAATAAAGTTTTTGCCTGTTTTAAAACCTGATAGCTAATCTTATTCTGGGTAACTTTCACTGTACACTTACCAAAACAAACTGCAAAGTTATGGTCTGAGCTGCCTGCTTAAGAATGTTTTGAGTGGTCTGGCCTAGTCCATAACAATTGCTTGTAAAAGAAAGGATAGGTGCGTTCAAAGAGATACTGAAATCCTTTGACAATCAGTTCAACCTTAGAACTAATAAAATTCTTGAAAGAACAAGATTCCACAGAAAAAGACAATATCTAGGAAAATTTATAGATGACTTCATTAATGATCTTTGCTGATGAGAGGTGTGATGCAAGTATGGAGACTTAAAGTGATAATTCACAAGAAACTGAATTGTCATTCTTAATGTGGGCATTGATAGAGTATTTGTAAGATTTAATATAGCTCATAACACCTTCTTGACTACCCTGTCTATTTGCAACTTTCCCTGTAAGGAACGGTGCACCTGAAACTCTACATCTTTGTTTGGTAACCAGTGCCTGACCATTTACTGTATAAGTCCTGCCTAAAATGCAACACCACACACTTATCTAAATTAATCTCATCTGATTAATTGACCCATCTGATCAAGGTCCCATTGTACTCAGAGGTAAAGTTCTTCACTATCCATTTCCCTACCTATTTTGGTGCCTTCTGCAAACTTACTAACCATACCTCCTTTATTCACTGGTCAGAGGCCTCCAGTCTGAAAAGCAGCCCTCTACCTCCATCACCCTCTGACTCCTACCTTGAAGCCAATTTGGTAGGAAATTGGCAAGGTCCTCCTGGATCCCATGTGACCTAATCAGTCTACCTTGTCAAACGCTTTGCTGAAGTCCATATAGACAACATCTACCAATCTACATTCATCTGTCTTCATTGTCACCTCTTCAAAAAACTCAATCAATTTAGTGAGACACAATTTCCCACACAGAAAGCCATTCAGGTTGTCTTTAAGTCTGTCTCAAATGGCTTTGATTGTATCTTTATAAAATAAGACATGCAAATCAAAAATCCATTTGTCTCTACTTCAGGAACCAAGTTTGTAAATAATGATAATACATTACAAAGTGTAAAAAGTTCTGAAGAGCATAAGCAAGGTATATAGAGAGAAACTTTTCTCCTCAATACAGAGGTCAATTAGCAGGTGTCACAGTTTTAACTTAAATAGTAAGTAGGTTCAGAGGGGATTTGAGGGAAAATGTTTTCACCCTGGTTATAAGTATCTGGAACTCATTGTCTAAAGGGGCATCAAGGCAAGAACCCTCAAGACAATTAAGAATTATGTAGATAACCACTTGAAATTCCATAGCTTATAATGCTGAAAGATTGGATGAAAACAGATGGATGTTTGAGGACCTGCACAGACACAATGAACTGAAGGGTGCTGTAAGAACTCTAATCACAGCGGTGATCTGGGATGGGTAGGTAGTTAGCTCAGTGGTTGCATGGATGGGTAGTTGTTTGGATTGGTGAGGTGGTTAAGGAATTAGATGGAGGGCTATTTGATTTAGCCTTGAGCTCATCCCTGCCAGGAAACCTGTCACTGCAATGAAATGCATGTGAAACTGACAAGGGTGGATCTCCAGTAATTACATTGTCTCGTCAATTATAAAATTGAAAGGACAATAAAAATGTCAAGGAACCTCATTATAAAAAAAGTCACTGAAAACTATTTCAAATATTAAAGGGGAATGACAAGGAACTACATTCCATACTCCCATTTGCTTAAGTTATATTCATATCAATATGCCCTCAAAGACTGTATTTAAACCAAGTTCAAGTTGCACCATATGTAAGAGCTATTTGCAATAACCTGATTGCTGATGAAGGGTCTCCCCATTACCAGAGCACTGCAGGAATCCAAGAACATGTTGGCCATGAATTTCCATTAAAACCAAGTAGTCTGAAAAATCATATTTTGCATGCACTCGAATTTCAGATTCACAATGTCAGCTGCCAGGATACCTGCTGACAAGACAGACTTACAAAATGACCACATAGGAGTTAATTCCCAACAGTCCATAAAGAAAGCAGAGGTCTATGGCTAGGTAACTTCACACCATGTAGTCCCCAAGGATTGAAGGAATCTTACCTCATTCTCACTCTCTTCCAGGACTTGGTCATATTCACTGAGAGAGGCCAGGAATATAACCGATATGACATTCTCAAAGCAGTGAATCCATTTCCTCCTTTCAGACTTCTGTCCTCCAACATCCACAATTCTAAGAGTTAGAGAAGGACTTTGAATCAGTTGTCTTCAAAATTTCTATCAGGCATAACAATAGATTGTGGTGTTCCAGAGAAAAGATCCAAACACATGCAAGTTATTATTGCTTTTAAAAATAGTCACAAAAATAAAAGTTTTAAATATGAATCATAGGATACTTGGTTCAGCATCAAATGTTAATAGTTTTTGTTTTATTCCTTAAAAAAATAAGATAAATTTCTAGATTCCTTAGATCACACTCAGTGGTTCCAGTGAGATTTATTAGCACGTCATCCAATATCAATTAAATAAATCTAGTTCAGTTAATTTTATGGAAATTTAATTATGGGTTACCCATAGCCAAAGAACAGCATTGAAACCTGAATCTACAATGGGAAATTCCTGGTGGATTTGTATCGCACACATCAGAAAATTGTGAACCAGCTAAATGAACAGACAACAAACCATTGGCTTTCATGAGATTCTTGATTCTACTAACTTCTTCTGCTCCAGTAATGAACCTTGTGTAAAAAGTTATGCCTTGTTTCAATTTTTGCAATGCGTTCCCGAACAGAGTGTAACCAGGGCTAGAAAACATTGCACTTTTAAGGAGAGCAGAGGCCATCAATTTCCCTGTACATTTGAAACTATTTTCTAATTGTACTACTTAGTGTCTATATAGATCAGTGGAGACTGGACAACTGAAAGCACTCAAGCATGAGTTTGATAGGTTTTTGATTGAAAAGGCAGTTGATGTGGGATATTCAGAAATGTGGAGTCAAGATCACAATCAGATCCACCATGATCTTTTCAAATGGCAGAGCTGGGTCAATAGGCCGAATGGCCTACTCTTGTTCTTATTTCTTGTGATCTTACTAAAAATAATTACCAGGATTTGTCAATTTCTCCAAGTACCATGTCCTATTTGAATTCTTTGAATCTGGTTCAGTCATGCCTTCTGCTCCCCAAGCTAAATTAATGAATAAACAGCAGAGGAGATGAGAAAAGTAGGAAATGAGGGGGAGAGAAGGAGAGGACCAGAAAATGAGAGAGGGATGACAGAGAGAAAGGTTGAGTAGGAGAGGCAGTGAAAGAAACGTGAGGGATGCAACCAGTACCAGGACAGGAAGCTAGATTAGGGCCCAATAACTGGGCAGAAGAGAGGGCCTTTGTACTCAAGTTGGGTGCAGGGGTAGAAAGGGGTATCTCAGAGCTCTGGTCCAGGAGCACAGTGGGAGCCATGATTTCTGTCCACTATCCTGGATCGAATGAGGATTGTGAATGAGGTAGGTCTGTGGAAGAGACGGTAACAGTGAAAAGAAAGAAAGCAGATGAGATGAATCTTTTCAGTCCAGTTTTGGTTTTGCTACCATGAACAACTAAAGTCAAAATGACAGCAAAAATGAGAAAGGAATTGAATCATAGGATCCCTATAGTGTGGAATCAGGCTTCTTGGCCACACCAACCCTGTGAACAGTATCCCACCCAGACCCATCTTCCTATCTTATCCCTATTACCCTGCGTTGGAGCCACTGGTTACAAAAGCTCAACAACATCTCTTCTTCCTCAGGCAGCTGAGGAAATTTGGCACGACGGTGAATATCCTTGCCAACTTTTATAGATGTGCCATCAAGAGCATTCTGTCTGGACTTACCACTACCTGGTATGGCAACTGTACCATTCAAGATCGGAGATGGTTACAGAGAGTGGTGAACTCAGCCCAGACAATCACAAAGGCTAACCTCCCTTCGATGGAATCCATCTACCAGGCCCGCTGTCAAGGAAAGGGCACCAACATTTTCAAAAGTCCACCCACCTTGACAACCTCTACAACCTTTACCATCAGGGAGAACGTACAGAGGCCTGAGCACATACACCAGCCAGTTTCAAAACAGTTTCTATCCTACTGTTGTTAGAATACTGAATGGACTCAGACGCTTAACCTGTACCTGTGTTTTTGTTTTTGCCACTATTTACCTATTATTTCCTGTCTATGCTATTTAACTCTGTGATCTGCCTGTATTGCTCGCAAGACAAAGTTTTTCACTATGCCTCGGTACACGTGACAATAAATTCAGTTCAAGTCATTTTCCAAGGCCAATCCACCTAACCTGCACATCTTTGGATTGTGGGAGGAAACCAGAGCACACTCATACAGACACAGGGAGAGCATGCAAACTCCACACAGACAGTTGCCTCAAGGTGGAATTGAACCTGGTTCATTGGTACTGTGAGGCAGCAGTATTAACCGCTGAGCCACTGTGCTGTTCTGAGGCTAGATTAGGCTCCAATAACTGGGGCTCATTAGAAGAAAGGATAGAAAAAGAATGAGAGGAAAAAAGGAATGAAATGGAGAGAGGTGGAAATAAAACACATTAAAAATTACATTGCTGGGCTGAATTTCAAACTCCCTAGCAAAGCATACTTTAGTTATTGTGTGAGTTAGCAGCAGACACATGGAAAATTAGATATAAAACATAATCGCATCACTGAACAATATGTTTCTCTCATTTTAGAAATATTGATGACCTCCATTCTATTTTACTCTATTCATGACAATTAGCAAACAAATGAGAGCGATTAAAGAGGTTATTTTGCTAACGTCTTTTGCTAATATTATTGAGCAAGGATCTTGTAGCTTCAATAACTTGTAATTTTCTTCTCTTTCCCACAAAGTGATTTCAGCCTACCTTAACGAGACCTGATGCATGTTAAATGAATACTCATTGATGCCTGTTGTTGGTACTCGAACCCTCAAGACATCTTGGTCTGTTGGGATGTAAGCACTGGCTGCAATACGATCAATGTCTGTCAGGTAACTGCAAAAGAAATGAACAGACCCCTGTGAGTTAGAATGGAAAGGAAGAATGAGTAGACTTGTGTCCTCAAATTACAGCACTGAAGTACGTTAATATAGACTGTCTGTTCAAGGGAGGGAACTACAGGAAAGATATATCATTAAGATCTCCCAATTTGGGTCATTTGATCTCCAAAGTGCACAGTACCAGGCAATTTCCCATTTCTTCTTGATGTAAGCATCTGAGAAATGGCCTGAGTTGGTGATTCTATACAGAAACTGTTCATCAATAATTTTAAAAGAGAGATTGTTTAACAGGAGTAAATATGAACTTTCACTAAGAAGTTAAAACATTTCAAATCTGAGAACCAAATCCTCATATTGTTTTGGTTGGGGGCGGGATTATAGGTGGCGAAGTCTTGGGGATGAAACTGGGACTTAAAATTTCAAAAAAACCTGGAACCTGAAACCATCTAGTCACCAACAAGCCAGCTTCTGGTTTAATACTACCAAAGATCACGATATAATAGAGAGGCTTAGTGATCCAGCAACTGATGCATCAGATGTAAATTCTGCAGTTCTGCCATATCCAATGATGCATGCTGGTGGGTGATTTAAGCTCCCAATTAGAGGAAGAGACTCCACAAATGACCCATTCTCAATGACAGGGGTAACACTTTACCTGGGTGTAGAAATAAAAACCCCAAAGAACTGCAGATGCTGGTAATCAGAAATAAAGACAGAAATTGCTGGAGAATCTCAGCCCTGTAACCCTGCATTTCCCACGGCTAATCCACCTAGCCTGCACACCTTTGGACACTTTGAGCAATTTAGCATGGCCAATCCACCTAACCTGCACATCTTTGGCAACGTCTGTGGAGAGAAAGCAGAGTCCAGTGGCCCTTCTGCTGACCTTTCTTTTTTCCATTCTGAATAAGGGTCACTGGACCCAAAAGGTTAACTCTGTTCTTTCTCCACAGATTCTGCCAAATCAACTGAGTTTTCCCAGCAATTTCAGTTTTTACCTCTGTTTAAAAGATCAGGCAACCATCTTCAACCAAGAGTGCTGACTATTTGACCATTTCGGCCTCCCCCAGAAGTCCTAGCATCATAAATGCTGATAATCTCTCAATTTGATTCACTCCATGTGATGACTGAGGATACTGGATACTACAAAGGCTATGAGTCCTTACAACATTTCAATGAATAGCACCAAGGACTAGAGCTCCAGAATTTGCCATGCCCTTAGCCAAGCTACAATGCTGGCACCTACACAAAGTGGAAAATGTCCTGGACACACAAAAAAAGCAGGACAAATCTAATCCCACCAATTATTGATGCAACAGTCCACTTTCAACCATCAGAGTGATGGAAAGGGTCATTGACAGTGCTATCAAGCAGCACCCATTCAGCAATAACCTGCTCACTGTTACTCAGTTTGGGTTCGGACAGGACCACTCAGCTCATGATCTGATTACAGCCTTCGCCCAAATATGGATAAAGGATCTGTATTCCAGAAGTGAGATGAAAACATCTACCTTCAACATCAAGGCAACATTTGAGGGAGTCTGGAATTGAGGAGTTAAAAAAGAAAGAACTGCATTTGCTGGAAATCTGAAACAAACAGTTCTGAAGACAATGTTTACTCTGCATTTTCTCCACGGATGTTGCCAGATCTTCTGTGCTTTGCTTACAATTTCTGGTTTCATGACAATAAAGAGCCAGAACAAATCTGAAATTAAAGGGTATTAGGGGAATATTCACCGTTGGTTGAAGTTGTACCTAGCACAAAGGAAGATGGTTGTGGTTGTTGAAGGTCAAGCATCTCAGCTCCAGGACATCTCTGCAGGAGTTCCTCAGGGTAGTGTCCAAAGCCAACTGCTTCATCATTGACCTTCCCTCCACTATTAGGTCAGAAATAAGGGGGATATTTGCTGATAATTAATCGTATAATTTACAGAATCATGTCAGGCTCCTCAGGTACCAAAACAGCCCGTGTCCATATGTAGCAAAACTACATAATGTCCAGGTTTGGTCAAAATAAGTGGCAAGTAACAGCCATGTCACACAAGTGCCAAGCAATCTCCTTCTCAAATGAGAGAATCTAACTATCTCACCCTGACATTCAATATACACATTGTGGGACCATGAAAAACTGAAATGAATGAGCCATATGAACACAGGGGCTACAAGAGTTGGACAATCTGCAGTGATAACTCACCTCCTGTCTCCTCAAAGTCAATTTACCATCTACAAGCCACAAGTCAGGAATGCGATGGAATACTCCCCATTTGCCTAGATGGATTCAGCTCTAACTCAAGAAGCTTGACACTATCCAGAACAAAGCAAGCCACTTGAGTACAGCCCCTGTCCAATCCACCACCTTCAACATGGCAGCAATGTGTCCCATCTATAAAGGTGTACAGCACCTCACAAAGGATATGCAGGACTATCCAACCAGCTCTACAACCTAGCAGGACAAGGGAAATAGATTCATGGGAACACCACCACCTGAATATTTTCCCCCAAGCCATGTGCAGTCCTGATATCACCATTGCATCATTAGCGTCAGGTCAAAGTCCCGGTACTCCCTATCTAGCAGCACTGTACCTACACCCCAAGGATTACAGCTGTTCAGAATGTAGGCTCTGCATTGCCTTCTCATAAGAAATCAGGAATGGGCAATAAATGTTGTTCAAAGCAGCAATGTCTAGAACCTATAGGAATTAAAGAAATGATTGAGAAGTGTAGGAGTCAATAGACCTGCACTTCACAGGTGAGTCCAATATTTAACTAGGCCTCTTAATGTAATAGCCATTTGGATTTAACTGTTAAGATCTAGGTTTGCGAGTTAACGGGGTGAGGGCGTCACTGGCTGGGCCAGCATTTATTGCCCATCGTAGAAGGCAGTTAAGAGTCAACCCCACTGCTTTGGGTATGGAGTCCAGGTAGACAGGATAGCGATCAGAGCATTGAGTATAGGAGTTATGATGTCATACTGCGGCTGTACAGGACATTAATTAGGCCACTTTCAGTTCTGGTCTCCCTGCTATAAAAAAGATGTTGCTAAACTTGAAAGGTTCAGAAAAGATTTACAAGGATATTGCTGGGTTTAGAGAGTTTGAGCTATGGGGATAGGCTGAATAGCTTGGCACTATTTTCCCTGAAGCATCGGAGGCTGAGGGGTGACCTTATTGAGGTTTATAAAATCATGAGGGGCATGGATAGGGTGAATAGCCAAGGTCTTTCCCCCAGAGTAGGGGAGTCCAAAGCTTGTGCAATCATCAGCAAACATCCTCACTTCTGATTTTATGATGGAGGAAAGGTCATTTCAGAAGGCAATTGAGGGACAACCACATCGCTGTGGGTCTGGAGTCACATGGAGACCAGACCAGGTGAGGATGGCAGTTTCCTTCCTGAAGGACACTAGTGAATTACATGGGTTTTTCCAATAATGGTTTCACGGTTATCAATAAATTCCAGATTTATTTTAATAGAATTCAAACTCCACCATCTGTCATGGCAGGATTTGAACCCAGGTCCCCAGAACATTAGCTGAGATTGTGGATTAATAATCTAGCAATAATACTAAAAAAGAGAAAATGCTGGAAAATCTGAGCAAGTCTGGCAGCATCTGTAACTTTGGCAAAGGGTCAGTTAGACTTGAAACGTCAGCTCTTTTCTCTCCTTACAGATGCTGCCAGACTTGCTCAGATTTTCCAGCATTTTCTCTTTTTTGGTTTCAGATTCCAGCATCTGTAGTAATTTGTTTTTATCTAACAATAATAATACTTGGCCATCACCTCCCCTTATGCAATCATGCAAAACAGCAACAGGCAATTCACCTTGTGGTACTCTCTAAGGCTTAAAAATCCCTCAAGGAATAAACAAATGACCAATTCCACAGCTTGGTGTGACTGCAGTTTATAATCCCTTTCAGCTAGTACTCCCATTGGCTGCTTCCCAACCTGTCACACCCAAGGCTCATGACACAGAGGTAACAGCACTGACTGACAGGAAATTTCTACAGGACTCCTAACTGTGTCATTATGGAATATTAATAAGGTGTTCTTGAAGAGCTGCCAATTGTTTAAATGAAGTGTGGGACAAAGATTGGAACAGGCGGCAAGCCAATTTAAAATCAGCTGTAATTTAGGCTGTATCTATGAACAGGGAAGTCCTGAGATGAAAATCCCATCTCTCATTTCCACTAGAAAGGATTAGGGGAAATTATTTCATACTGGCATGGAACAAGTTAGCACAGAAGAGCATTAAATTTCATAATATAATTCACTTCAAAAGGCAACCAGGTGTAATTCTGAAGACTGCTGAGATAGAGAGAGAAAGTGGAGAAAGCGAGGACTGCAGATGCTGGCGATCAGTCGAAGAGTGTGGTGCTGGAAAAGCACAGCGGTCAGGCAGTATCCGAGAAGCAGGAGAATCGATGTTTTGGGCATAAGCTCTTCATCAGGATTTCGCTTTGGGCATAAGTCCTTCCTGACAAAGGGCTTATGCGCGAACATTGACTGTCCTGCTCCTCGGATGCTACCTGACCAGGTGTGTTTTTCCAGCACCACACTCTTCGACTGCTGGGATAGAGACCAACCAAGTGTCTGGGGTCTGAGACAAAGCAAAAATACAATGGAATTGTGAAAGCAAATTTCCCTGCTTTCCTCTACCATCCAAGTAAGCACAGACAAATGGAACTAATGTACAGTGATTGAGTTAACTCTCCTCTCTCCATCTCTACAGATTCTGCCCAATTTGCTGAGTTTCTCCAGTACTTTCTGTATGCATTGCAATGATTGGCACAATTGCGAACATTTAAGCGAATTCCTGAACAGGAGGGAACCTCTGAAAGGAAATTAAAATAACAAAGACTTACTAATTTGTAGAGTCAAGCAACTGGTACTCCCGACGTCGTTCATAACACATTCTCACTCCTGGATCATTCCATAAGCTTTTAATTGCATCTGCATGGTGCCTTTCAAGAGTAGTGATTTTATAGGCTTCTAAATCCTTTATTACCTGAGACTTTTCCTGTGAATTAAATAGGAATGCAAATTGTAGCACTAACACAGATTGGATTCCCTAAATTCAACAAGCTTTAAATGGCTACATAAATTGAAGTTAAACAGAAAGACCTGCTATAGCAACACGATTGATTATAGTGTGGCAAGTTTATATACGTAAAGCCACCTTAATTGTGGTGATGCGAATTTGTAATAGAGATATAAACATAACTGAATAGGTAACTTGAAAACTGGGATCAAATTAGGTCTGCCACTCTGGTCAATTATTCTTTGTCTCCTAATTATAATTACATTTGATTCAAAGATTAGTTATTTGTCATGAAAAATGTCACAGAATATTACTGAGCAATGAATATATAATCTTGCATCAGGAACACTGCTTTTCTTCCTTATATTCCTATTCCCATACACATGATGGAAACATCATGTGACAACATGGAGAATTACACTTGAGTTTGCAAAAATAACTGTTTCACAATGAAAAGTCTCACATACAGTGGGATGACTCCAAATGCCAATCTCACACAGAACCTGAACATTGCCCTTAACCTCTAATCTTGAAATCATTCTGATCCTCTTTTCACTTCTGCTGCTGAAATTCTGGTTCGTGGACCTTGTCAGGTTGAGATTCAATGGGGAGGCCTTTTCAACATTCACTTCCTTAGAAAGTAAAATCGAGTTTGGATGTATAACCAATGACCAATCCATTCCCACCACTCAAAGCCTTGTTAAACTTCAAGATGACCCTACACTACTCTAAACAGCTGCCTGAAGATCTGCCACTGTTCAACTGTCGGTTTGTCCAAAAATAAACCCTATTCACCCATCATTCTCATCCCAATTCACCACATTCCTCGTCTGTATTTACTTTATAAGCTCTTCAGTGTAATACACAGAGGCTCTGAAATTGGCTGTTGTATTAGCACAGTGCATAGCACTTGCAGCAATAGATTGAATTGTCATATGGTCGGGATCTATGGGGTACCTCACCTGGAAATGTTTTATTTCCTTACTAGAAGTTAATCCCTTACTGAAGGCTTGCTCAGTGGAATGCAGAGACACCACTTATTTCTCCACCCCTTTACCCAAAATCCATGCTTCATGGATGGGTCTAAGAACAAGAAGAGTTTCGAGGGATATGGGCCAAGTTCTAGGAAAGGGGACTACATTACTTTAGGACATCTGGTTGGCATGGATGATTTCTATGACTCTATGACTGCCATCACAGTAACAAGACTCTCAACACTAAGAAGATCATGAGTGAACCCAATCTTGTTGCTAATGAACATCTGCATGTGTAATTCCAATAAATGTTGCTGAAAAACAGACATTTTCTCTCTTATTAGCCAATATGGTGGTTAGTTGTTGTACCCATACCACTGCTCTAGTTGAATTTAGTTAACTCAGTGTTGACCGAGCCACAACCCTGCTTCAGCAACAGCGACTACATCACTCAACCTTTCAGGAGAATGTGTGAAATTAACTTTCAAGACCTAACAAAATGTGAGTGGGAATGACAAATACTTGACAAACAAGTCACATCTTTATTATGTTTAAGAAGTTCAATGCATGTGGTTAATATTATATGAGTTCTTTTTTCCATAAGAACTACAGTTATTCCCGTTCTGAATCTGCTGTTCTGTTTGCATTTTTACTTGTCAAGTCTATTCATGCATATTATTACACAATGTCAATGCAGTAAGGTTGAATATTTTTAGTCAACTGGTCAGACATGTTAGGACACATTTCTGGAGCAAGTCGGGCTTGAACCCAGATCTTCTGAAAGGATACTTCCACAAGGCCCTTTTTAGCAGTAAATTTGATTTTTAAAAATGTAACCTTATTTTCTAACCAACCTGCTCAGAGATGTTATTACACAGCTCCAGAGCGGGCTGGACTTGAACCCATGTTTCCTGGTTCAGGGATAGGGATACTATCACTATGCCATAAGAGGACCCCAAGCAATAAGTTTGCATAGATCTTGTTAATTGAAATCTGGTTCATTCCATTGTTTCTGAAATGCTTGACATTAAATATCTGACTAACACCCTCCACACAGCTGGAATATGAGGTAACGGTTATGCTCTACAGCTGGGCTATGAGATAGAATTTCCAGATCCTCTTCCATTACCATCAGTCTCCTCTCCATGGGAAGCTTACCATTCTGAACATGGGGAGCAGCACGCATATCAGAAGCTATCTGCGAGTGTAATCACTTTGTTTTAGCTAAAATTAAATCCATGGATACTGGGAATCTGAAGTAAATGAGCAGGTGAAAGTCGACAGAATTTGGAAAAAATAATGTTGGAATTCCCATTAAACTATCTCTCCTTCCCAAATGTTGGCTGATTTGGGGCATAAGCAATTCTTCCTTGTTAAAGAGAGGGTATAGGAAGTCCAAAGTAAAAAAGAACTCAATTTTAATTAAAAGGCTCTTTTTGCCTCAATCAAAATTTCTTGGTAATATTTTATGTTCAACAATGAATGTTGCTTCGTAAACAACCAGAAGCTTTTCAGAGTCCTTTTGTTTTTAGCTATTTAAATTCTTCAACAATTAACCAAAAATGTTTATCAAGATGTTAACAGAGAAATGTTTTTTGATCCAGTCTTCGGTATGATTAGATTACTTACAGTGTGGAAACAGGCCCTTCAGCCCAACAATTCCACACCAACCCTCCAAAGAGTAACTCACCAAGACCCATTCCCCTACATTTACCCCTTCACCTAACACTATGGGCAATTTAGCATGGCTAATTCACCTAACCTTCACATTTTTGGATTGTGGGAGAAAACTGGAGCACGCAGAGGAAACCCACGCAGACACGGGGAGAATGTGCAAACTCCACACAGACATTTGCTTGAGGCGGGAATTGAACCCAGGTCTCTGGCGTCGTGAGGCAGCAGGGCTAACCACTGTGCCACCGTGCCACCAAATGTATCTTAGGTATGGTATGTTATGTGGCCAAAAGAATTATTACTGTTTTTCAGAATCTAATACAAAAGCACAGATGAACAGAAAATTCCTTCACACACTGCCTTTTTCAGTCCAATTATCTACAGGAAGAATTTCACTTCCATTGTTCTATTACTAGTTTAGGAGATTTGCTTGGTCATCCTGTTTAATCACAAGCTGGTATCACCTTTGTTCCTGCCGTTAGTTTGTCACCAAAATTACATTCTATCACCACCAAAGCTGACCTTAGCTACACAGACTTGAAGGTGCCTTTGTGGATGCTCACTCACTATAGTGACTGTAACAATGTCAGTCAACTCGGCATCATGGAAGTTGTGTTCTCTCATTGGGGCAGTTAATCAGGTTCAATCAGGGAGCCCTGGCTGACATATAAAAAGGATGAGTGTCAGAGATACTGACACTCTGGTACCTGACTCTGAATGACGCAGTACAAAAGTCAAGGACTGTTCATGTGTAAATTAAGGATGACTTGGTGACAGGATACCAGCCTCTGTGGAGTTATTTCACTCGCCTCACACTGTATCTGCTCAAGACCAGACTCTTACTAAGGCTGAGTATATATTAGTTTTGAGGGAGAGTCCCAGGTCCAAGACACAACATAAATTTTGAAATGATCAAGTACAAATCAAATTTATCGGGGCTTAATGAATTACAGTACCACAATGCAAACAGAATATGTCATTAGAAAGAGGATAAGGATTTCGTTCCAGCCCGCGTTAAGAATTTTTATGGCACAAATTGAGGGGGACAAAAGATATGAAACTGACAATTGATTACAGGGTTATGAGGATGGAGAATGGAATGCAATGATAATGGGAGGCAGTGATCTAGTGGCAATGTCACTGCACTGATAATCTAGAGGCCTAGGTTATTGTTTAGGGGTTGTGGATTTGAATTTAAACATGGGAAATAATGAAATTTGAATTTCAAGAAAATCTGGAATTAAAAAGCTTGTCTCATGGTGACCATTGCTATAGTCATGGTGACCATGAAACTATGATCAATGGTTTTAAAAATCCATCTGGTTAACTCATGCACTTTAGGAAAGGAAATCTGCTAGCCAAAATGCAACTCTGGGTTCACAGAAATGTAGGTGACGCTTAAATGCCCGCTGGGATGTCTCTAACAAGAGTTTGAGGGTTAATTGGGTAAGGGTAATAGACACTAGCCAAGGTGGTGATGTCCACATCCCAGGAATAAGTATATACAGTAGAAACATACAGATTACATAGCCTGGTACACTGGAATATAGGCCAACGAGGATTAAACATAGCAAATGTGATCAGATAGAACCCCCTGTTGGTGAACAAGAATAGCATAGGAAATGTGGGCAATACAGGTACAGCAACTTCACACGAGGAGGGACTGCACCTTCTGTAGTTCGGATATCAACAAATAAATACTAAAGGAAAACAGGTAAAGATCACTTATTTTAAGTTAATTTATTGCTCTTTGAATGGAGATAACATATGTTTCATATCAGTGAGCATGGAAGGGAGACATCAACACTATCTGGTTCCAGAGCACTGATAACCTTTCAGGATGTTAAGTCTTTTAACTTTCCATAGTCTCCAACGTAATCGTTCTTACTGAATGGAATAATTCAGAAGTGAAGCAAGAATGGCTTTCCCTCCTAAAATGTGATTTCTGAAGCCTAACTGTTCCTGTATGGAACTTATAAGAGAAATACTTTATGAATAAGTCTCAAATGAAATATTTCCCTTTCTATCGCTCTTTCCACGCTGCTTGTTGTCACAGCTGATAAATGCTGGCTACCTGAACTAATACACTTTACTGGCAAAAGCAGATAGAGGATATATAGTGTGAAGTTACCTACTTGAGATTGTCTGGCAAGAAAATAATTTAGTCTGAGCAAATGCTTCATTCTGCCAAACAGATAATATTTCTGTCAGGATCCTGTTTCTTGTTGCACATACAATTTAATATTGAAACAAAATTGCCTGTTGTCACTGAGGTTCCCTGACCTCATCTTCCTCCTTTTTCTAACTACCTCTTGTTTATAGATACATTCTGCGGTGAAAAGCCATATCTTTAATGGTACATCATTCATTCCAAATGTTTAAGAAAACATTCTAATATTTTATCAAGGAACCTGTGCCATGAATCAAAATGCTGAACTTTCAAAACAAAATGTTTTTGAGGATGTGGGCCTTACTGTGAAGGCCTCGTTTATTGCTGACTCTAGTTGCCCTGACAGTGTGTTGATGGGCCTTCTCCATATGAACCACTGAACCACCCAGTGCTGATGGTCATGAGTCTCCAAAGGTGGTTCCAGACAAAGGATTCCAGGACAGTGACCAACACCAATAAAGGAACAGGAAGAATGCTGGGTGAGTGTAACCTGGGGATGATGGAGTTTCTGAGGTGCCCTTGTTCATCTTGGTGGAGACGTTATGTGGATGTGAGGGACTGTCGGAGCAACATTGGCAGGTACTCCTGTGCATTGTATAGAACACAGTGGCTCAGTGGTTAGCACTGCTGCCTCACAGAGCCAGGGTCCTAGGTTGGATTCCAGCCTCGGGCAACTGGTTGCGTGGCGTTTGCACATTCTCTTGGGGGAATGCATGGGTTTCCTCCAGGTGCTCCAGCTTCCTCTTACAGTCCAAAGATGTGCAAGTCAGGTAAATTGGCCATACTAAATTGCCCATAGTGTTAGTTGCATTAGTCAGAGAGAAATGGGTCTGTGTGGGTTACTCTTCGGAGGGTCGGTGTGGACTGGTTGAGCCAAATGGTCTGTTTCCACACTGTAGGTGCTGCTGTGCATCGTATAGATAAACATATCTATATAGCTATCTATACAGATAGATAAACTATATAAACATTGGCAATGGAACAGCTCGATGGATCCCATTGGCGGGGGCATCTGTAAATCAAACTGCTGAATATTGAGGCACTATAATGTTGGAGTGGCGGAGGCGGCAGGAGGGGGGAGGTAGGTCTGGCCCTTTAGCCAGCTCAGTGTGCCGAGCTGCTGTCTGCCTGTCTCAGGTAAACATTAAAAATCTCATGCAGCTATTTGAGAATCAGTCACCAGTTCTCTGAGTGTCTGGCCAACATTCCTCTTTCAAACAACACCAGAAACAAAAGATTAACTGTTCATTCATCATCTGTTGTTTGTGGGATGTTGATAGAAAGGAACAACTGCCAACTTTACCATTTGATCATACTTTTTCATTAATTTTGGCACCAATGCGATCTCTCAAAAGCTTTGGCTGGCAGAGAAGCCACTGGATTGACTTTAAGAATGAATCCTATTCCTGTTCTTATTTATTAGGTTACGATCCATAAGATGTAATGGAAACTGTTTAAGTGTAGACAGCAGAAACATCATTTCATAAAACAGGCAATCTAATCCCAATACATAACAATCAAAAATTAAAAGATTTACATTAGCCATTTTTAACATCATTCCTTTTATTCTCACCTTGTTCTCCTGCAGCTGATATTGTATATTCAATGTGTCCATAGCTCTGACAAGAGACTGTACTGCAGTGATAATGTTCTGAAAGACCAACTTTGCAAATGCTTTCCTGTCTTCCTCTGAGTATCCAGACCCATGGATGATTCTCATCTGTTTGATGAATGTGCTCTTGCCACTTTCTCCAGTGCCTGGTTTAAAAGAGACAGTGAGGTACAAATTAGAATCCTCAACTGTGACAGATCACAGAAACCAGCCAGAAGCGGCTGGGAGCAGCAGTGCATTGTTCTGTTATATCATCTTGCACACAAATTTGCTACATGGTGAGTCCCTGGTTTCAGAGACAAGCTGACGTTGGAAAGACATGGCCAGAAAGGAAGGTGTTTGTCAACGGAAAGCAAAGGGATTGGAAGTTCAAGAAGCCCAGACCTTGGTGCATGTCTCTAGCCTGCTGTGTCCACTTGGAAAGTGCAATGTTGTGTGAATAGACAGGGAAGCTATGGAGCTCTAAGATTATAATTAGTAAGTGGCTTTCGGTCAGGGTGAGGATTGAGATATATGGTCCTTTATTTCTGGAATCCTGGGCTGACCAGCCCAGAATCAAGAGCCTCATCACATCGATTAAAATGTATTTTATTGAAATGTTTATAGTGCTCGGTTCTCAATCCCCAAGTCTAATGTACCACACAAATTAAGGCTAGTTATGAAAGAGAACATAATTTGGTGTATTGGTTTCAGAACAAATAATCCTAATGTTACATTATCTCGAACACATAGTCCAAGGCAATTAACTCACTTGCCTCAAGTTCAAAATGAAGAACTTAAAAGAATGGCTCATCCCATTTTTATTTCAGGGTCAGTGTAAATAGGTAATATGTGCCAGGCTTGCCAGCCAAAGAGCTATCTGAGGCTTAACTGGTAGAACCCTTCCCTCTGAGTCACAGTTGCATATTCAAGTCCCATTCGAAGAGTCTGAGCACAAAATCTAGGTTGATGCTCCAGTACAGTATTGAGGTAGTGCTCATCTATTAAATAAGACTTAAATCAAGGCAGTACTGTCCCTCTCACGTGCATTTAAAAGATCCCATGGAACTATGTGAAGAAGAGTCAAGATGTTTTGCCTACTGTCCTGGCTAAAAATTAGCCCTCAAACAACACTGTAAACAAATGACCTCATCATTAGCACATCACAGGTTTTGAGGACTTAGAGTCATAGAGATGTACAGCACAGAAACAGACCCTTCAGTCCAACTCGTCCATGCCCACCAGACACCCCAACCCAGTCTAGTTCCACCTGACAGCACCCGGCACATATCCCCACAAACTCCTCCTATTCATATACCCATCCAAATGCCTTTTAAATGTCGCAATTGTACCAGCCTCCACCACTTCCTCTGACAGCTTATTCCACACACGTACCATCCTCTGAGTGAAAACGTTGCCCCTTAGATCTCTTTTATATCTTTTACCTCTCACCCCAAACCTGTGCCCTCTAGTTCTGGACTCCCCCAACCTAGGGAAAAGAGTTTATCCTATTTATGCAGCTCATGATTTTATAAACCTCTATAAGATCACCCCTCAGCCTCCAACACTCCAGGGAAAACAGCTCTAGCCTACAAAACCTCTCCCTATAGCTCAAATCCTCCAGGACTTGCTTCATACAAAATGTTTCCTGTATTAATCTGCACTATAACATGAAAAACAATTCACAAGTAATACACTGGCTTTCAAGAGCTTTGGTACATCCCGAGGTTGAGAAGGTACTGTAGGAATGCCTTTATTATTTAATGATTACTACTTCAGGATAATATATACAGAACACAATTTTGGATGGCTTTTATTTGGTTCTTAACAATTGTGCCAAACTGAGGAGGGTAAAGACTCTTAAAAGTGGGAACAATGCAAAAAGCATGCTGCAGCACACAGGGAGCTGCAGAACGAGTCAATGAGGATGTCGTCCTCTTGCTATCGCAGCCCCTCAAACACCCAGAGCATTGGATGTTTTGAACAGAGGATGGTTGCAGCAGATGGTTGGAGAAGCAGCATCAGCTACTGCCACACTTAGCTCCTCCAACTAAAATAAATGAGAAACATTTTGTGGTTAACTTTCCATGCTTAAGGCTACTTTAAATATTCCCTGGGTTACGTACAATTAAATAAATTAGTTAAAACATTCATCTGTTATACTAACGTTGACACCTGCAGGCAAGGAAGTAAGTGCACTCTCAGTACACTGGAGGTGGCATAACAGTTTGGAAACTAATCCTTGAAATTGAACACACTAGTTCTCCATTTATAGTGTACAAGACAAGGTGGACCAATGTTCACCAGTTTTACTGTTTTTTCCTTCTTTATGATAAAATATTGCCATTAGCAACATGTATCATTGACTTTGAAATACTGTATCTTAAGAATCTGCATGGAGTCACTTTAATATACAGCAAATACATATGAAATACTTGGGAGATATTATCAAGGTCCATTTCTGGGGTGCGTGTGATGCCAAATCATTTTCAATTCTGATATTGGCAAATAAATTGAAATTAAGACTGTAATCCAATTCAAAACTGTGCTCCACTGCACAAAACAAATACCAATTTATTAACACAGCTATAGACTCAGACCATAATAATTTAGAGATTGCCTAATTAATCTATTCAGGGACATTATTAGACACTGCTGGGGCAGGGAAACTGAACCTAGGCTTAGCGGCAGCGATGTTACCACATTGCCATAGGCACTCTCCCATAACAATATTGAAGTAAATGTAATTCAAGTACTTTCTCATGTACAAATCTACAATTGTGGTTAATTGTAGCTTCCCTACCACCAGGTCAACACAGACAATGCAAAAATAATGAAGAATGGGATAAGTGAAAACTTTTAAAAATGGGTACCTGTAATGAAATGAAAATTTTGTTTCTATATGTATATAAGGGAGAGGGAGAATTTTATCTGCAGAATCACTTCCCATTTTTATATATTCTGTTTTCCCCTTTTACACAATTCAATGTCACCGGCTGTCTAAGTGGTTTTGTGTTTGGTGCCATTTGTGGCTGTTCTACACAAACATGGTCAATTTTTGCTCACATGATATACTTCACTTCCACATGGAGGCTGTGTGTTTAAACGGTATGGCGTTGTGGTCAGATCAGCCTGTGAAGTGCCCCTGGATTTCTAGCATAACAGGAGTTTCAGTTGCTGGGAGAGAGCTCAGAGACTCAGGTTCTCTTCAGTATTTAAAGGAGATGACATAAAGGGGGCCTGATTGAGTAATATCAAAAGGATAAATGAAAGCTCTCGTAGGGATAGGTGGCAGGTTCAAATTTGAGAAAGGCACATTTCTTGCTCGTGAGATTTTTCTCAAGTCATGGACAAAATGTGTTGGGGAGCAGAAACAATGTAAACTTGAAGCACCTTCCTCACTTCAACATTGCCTGTAAAAGCAAAGTAATCCAGAACTGGGAAGCAGCAGGAATATATTTAATCAAGGTTCCTTGGGCAGAGAATTCCATAGATTCACTACTCTCTGGGAAAAGCAGTTCCTCCCCATCTCTGTCCTAAATCTATTCCCCCTAATCTTGAGGCCATGTCCCTGAGGAGACACGCCAGTGGAACTTTCAGGATGGCCCATCCATGAACTGTTGGATGCAGCCTGGTAGACTGAATGGACAATTCTCATTTCTGCTGTCCTCTGTGCATTAAGAACCCTGCCTGCCCATTACAATTGTGTTTGACGTCTTGTTTCCATTGAATGCTGAAGATGCAATGTGGTAAAATGCAACATGAAACTTGACGTGCACATCGGAACACAGTCAGATGATCCTTAAGTAAACAGAAGCAGGAATTTACAGATTTAATTTCATCTGCCAGAAAACCGGTGACATTAAGTAAAAATATGACAACAAGCAGTCGTCTTGTTTTCACACCAGTGAGAGAAAGTGTTTAACCACATTGTGTTCCCAGCAGACAAAGCAATCAGGAGTTCAGACATGGCCCTGAAGGAGTTAAAGGCATTCACTGATTGCAGAAACATTTGCTTTCAGCTTAAATCAAAGTGATGAGATGCTAGTGTTCCAGAAATCATGCTGTCCTTCACACTCTCGGATTGTAGTCCATTGTCAATGCAGCTTTGGGACAGCTAGGTTATTTAGCTTTAGGGAAAAGACGGGGTGAATCGCTGAGCAAGCAGCTTGCACAACAAGGTCACATGTGTCATATACAGTTGTCAACAGATCTCCCGAAAGGTTCAAGAAAGGATTCTGCAGTAATACAATTGGTACGTTGGCTGATTCATGGAAACCCTTTGGCAGTTTTTATCCATTTCCTGGCATTCAATAAATAAATTATAAATGTCTCTGAACTTGAACAAATTTATTACTTATACCCCCATACCTGAGAGGGCACTGTAGGCGGCGACATGTAAACTTTTCATTGTACTAGTTTGAGTGCACGTGACAATAAAGCTAATTCAACACTATCATATCTTTCCAGATGATTGGATCCTTCCAGCTGGTTCACAAAATATGAACTATGGCTTGGATATTCCTTCCAGGAGCGAGAAATATAAATTGAAACTCAGGGTACAACCTGAACCCTGTCTCTGAACAGGGGAGGGGTTTGTGCTCAGGGTACTAATTGATTCCTCAGAACAGCTCAGAGCCATGGTGTTGGTGAGGATCTGATAGCACTGACATATGCAGCTTCTAATAAATAGCAGAAGCTGGCACTGGCCAGAGATAACAGCATGCCTTAACTTGGCTCTCCATTGTCCTTGTGGACTGGATTCATCACATCCGTGAGAGCCCCAGATTTATTAGGGGGGTGTGGGTCCTACCTTCATGTGATCGCAACCATGGAACAGAGTGAGCTATGGACATCACCAGGGTCATGATCATGCAGAATGCAGGTGTGGCACGATGAAGATTGGTGGTGTTATTGGGCCAGTGTGTTCATTAAGTGTGTACCCTGTCTGATAGTATTCCAAAGACTGTGCTACAATGGGAAGGTTCCAATTATTTGGAGGAGCAGCTGTTGGACTAGGATGAACAAAGTTAAAAATCACACAACACCAAGATATAGTCCAACAGGTTTATTTGGAAGCACTAGCTTTCGAAGCGCTGCTCCTTCATCAGGTGGTTGTAAACCAGGACCATAAGACACAGAATTTATTGTAAAAGATTACATTCATGCAGCTGAAATGATATATTGAGCAAACCTAGATTTGTTGAACAAATGATTTATTGAACAAATCTAGGTTTGTTCAATATATCGTGTCAGCTGCATGACACTGTAATCTTTTGCAATAAATTCTGTGTCTTATGGTCCTGCTTCACAACTATCTGATGAAGAAGCAGCGTTCAGAAAGCTAGTGCTTCCAAATAAACCTGTTGGACTATAACCTAATTTTGTGTGATTTTTTTAACTTTGGGAGGTCTCAGCACTGCAGAGGCTTCTCCTGTCCAATGCGAGTTCTTGTAACCTCTTCCCGTTTTCTCCGCAGCTGGGAACATCCAAGCAATGGGACCAACTTGCTCATTGTCATTAGGTCAAGCTTCAGCTGCAAAACTTAGAAGGACCAACCTTACACCCCACCAAAGACACCTTCCATCATGCAGACACTGTCTCCTCAGTGGGTTCTCGTATAGGGTATGAAAGGGTGGCACTGGGGCAATGAGAACTGTGCCAGTGGATAAGAGGAGGTGACAAAGGCAACTTTTGAAAGTCTCACTCAGTGTGGCCCTGCTCAGCTGGGGTCAGCTGCAAGGACCTCATGACCACCAGAAAGATGACTCCAACAGCAACAAGTGTGCTCCCATGTGTTCCCTTGAGGCAGAATGGACTGAGCTATACCCTTTCAATTCACTGCAAGCTTCTCCTGAAGTTCATATTGAGAATTCATCTATTTTGCTTCTCATCGTCCTCCAGCTGATGTTTCCTTAGGGGCACATTTAAAAGGGGAGTCAGGGACCTAATGGATACTGATCTTGAGGCTCGGCTAATGTTCTGGGGCCTGGGTTTAAGTCCTGCTGCAGCAGAATTTGAATTCAATAAACAATATTCTGGATTTGGGAATCTATTGATGACCATGGCAGCATTGTGGATTGTCGGAGGAACATATCTGGTGCACTGGTGTCCTTTGGGGAAGGAAATCCTCCTGTTCTCCTTGGCTGTTCTGGCCTACATGTGACTTCAGAACCACACACTGTGGCTGGGGACAAGATTCCTTATGGGAGACTGGTTAGCAAGGTTAGATCTCATGGAACACAGGAAGAACTAGCCTTTTGGATACAGAACTGGTTCAAAGGTAGAAGACAGAGGGTGGTGGTGGAGGGCTGCTTTTCAGACTGGAGGCCTGTGACCAGTGGAGTGCCACAAGGATCGGTGCTGGGTCCATTGCTTTTCGTCATTTATATAAATGCTTTGGATGTGAACGTAGGAGGTATGGTTAGTAAGTTTGCAGATGACACCAAAATTAGAGGTGTAGTGGACAGCGAAGAAGGTTACTTCAGGGTACAATGGGATCTTGATCAGATGGGCCAATGGGCTGAGGAGTGGCAGATGGAGTTTAGTTTAGATAAATGTGAGGTGTTACATTTTGGAAAGCAAATCAGAGCTGGACTTATACACTTAATGGTAATGTCCTGGGGACTGCTGCTGAACAAAGAGAGCTTGGGGTGCAGGTTCATAGTTCTTTGAAAGTAGAGTCACAGGTAGCTAGGACAGTGAAGTTTGGTATGCTTCCCTTTATTGAATACAAAATTTGAGAGGTCATGCTGTGGCTGTACAGGGCATTGGTTAGGCCGCTTTTGGAATATTGCATGCAATTCTGGTTTCCTGAAACCTGAAAGGGTTCAGAAAAGATTTACAAGGATGTTGCAAGGATTGAGCTATAAGGTGAGGCTAAATAGGCTGGGGCTGTTTTCCCTAGAGTGTCAGATGCTGAGGGGTGATCTCATAGAGGTTTATAAAATCATGAAGGACATGGATAGGGTAAATAGACAAGGTATTTTCCCTGGGGTGGGGCAGTCTAGAACTGGAGGGAATGCGTTTAGGGTGAGAGGGGAGAGATATAAAAGGGACCTAAGGGGCAACGTTTTCACATAGAGAGTGGTGCCTGTATGGAATGAGCTGCCAAAGGAAGTGGTGGAAGCTGGTACAATTACAATATTTAAAAGGCATTTGGATGGGTATATGAATAGGAAGGATTTGGAGGGATATGGGCCAAGTGCTAGAAAATTGGACTAGATTTGGTGAGGATATCTGTTTGGCATGGACGAGTTGGACCAAAGGGTCTATTTCCATGCTGTACATCTCTATGACTCTATCGCTGGCACAAACTGATTTCACCCCCACTATGTTTCAGAAGATGAATGAGCGACCACTTGGTGTATGACCACAGCCTTGAGTAACATTTTGAGGATTAGTTAGGTACAATTGCCAGCCACAAAAAGCAAAGAAATTGAGTAACATCCCACGTTCTCTGAATATCGGGCCTGAGGAAGTTGCTCAGTGATATCTCCCCTGGTTAAATGAAGAGCATGACCCAAATATATAGCCAGGATGAATGCAAAGAACGAAATATCCTTCACTGTCAACCTATAGCAGAAGTTAAGGATTCAGGATAAGTTACCACCCACAGTAAGCCAACAACCTGGGATCTGAATAGCACTTCCTCCCTCGATAAAAGGTGTTTCTGTACTTGCATCATATCTACTCGTGACATTTTCAACTGAGTGTGACACACAATATAATAATTTTCTGCAGTTCAGTCAGATTGATGGAATGTAAGGTGAGAGCAGCCAAACTGGTTTCACTTGAGATCATTGTGTCAGACATTACTCAGATAATTTGTCTTTGGTGGAATTCACCTTCAATGCTGAAAGTAAAGGACAATGCACTAACCTGCACAGTATCCCTAAAAATGTGTTAATATCAAGCTATTAACATTAAAATGGAAAAGGGTAATGTGTGTTACTTGATTAATTAATCATGTGCTGATAAAGAGGCCACAGCTGGGTCAGAGCTGTAAGAAGTCGATCTGATCAATAGATTCTGTCCAAGAGAAGCTCCATGTCTATGTTTCTAATTTATCTACAAACTTGGATCCAGTTAACAAAGCTAATTGACACCAATAAGTAGCACAGCCGCAAACAGTAGTGTTTTGTTCTTGAGCTCAAATGTAGTTATGTACAGTGTATGGCGTGATGGTTCAGTGGGTAGCACTGCCGCCTCGCAGGGTCAGGGAGCTGGGTTCAACTCCAACTGGGGAACACCTGTCTGTGTGGACTTTGTACATTCTCCCTGGGTCTGGGTGGGTTTCTTCTGGGTGCTCTGGTTTCCTCCCACTGTCCAGAGATGTGCAGGTTATGTGGATTGGTCATTGTGCATGTTAAAAACAATGACTGCAGATGCTGGAAACCAGATTCTGGATTAGAGTGGTGCTGGAAAAGCACAGCAGTTCAGGCAGCATCCGAGGAGCAGGAAAATCGACGTTTCGGGCAAAAGCCCTTCATCAGGAATAGAGGCAGAGAGCCTGCAGAGTGGAGAGATAAATGAGAGGGGGGTGGGGGTGGGGAGAAAGTAGCATAGAGTACAATAAGTGAGTGGGGGAGGGGATGAAGGTGATAGGTCAGGGAGGAGGGTGGAGAGGATAGGTGGAAAGGAAGATAGGCAGGTAGGACAAGTCATGGGGACAGTGCTGAGCTGGAACTTTGGAACTGGGGTGAGGTGGGGGAAGGGGAAATGAGGAAACTGGTGAAGTCCACATTGATGCCCTGGGGTTGAAGTGTTCCGAGGCGGAAGATGAGGCGTTCTTCCTCCAGGCGTCGGGTGGTGAGGGAGCGGCGGTGAAGGAGGCCCAGGACCTCCATGTCCTCGGCAGAGTGGGAGGGGGAGTTAAAATGTTGGGCCACGGGACGGTGTGGTTGTGACCCCTGTCCTGTGTGTACATGGCTCGTTGTGTCCCCTGTCCTGTGCAGAAGATAGGGTAAGGGTAAGGAGTAAATGATAGGTGCAGAAAGAATCCAAGGAGAGTGTAAAACAGTTGAACAGACAACGGAGTGGATAATGGTCAGTCTGGGAGAATGAATTGCTGCTAATGGAGACTATTACTGGGTTGTGTTTAATAGTAGACATTGTGATGACAAGAGTCAAAAGGCGTGGCGCTGGAGAAGCACAGCAGGTCTGGCAGCGTCCGAGGAGCATTGACGTTTTGGGCACGTGTCCTTCATCAGAAATGATGACAAAGCCTGTGTGGGGAAAGTGTGACGAAGGTGCTCAAGGCTTAACTTTGTTGAACTCGATCTGGAGTCCAGCAGGATATAAAGTTCCCAAGCAGAAGTGAGGTCCTATTCTTCCAGCTTGTGCTGAGCTTTGCAAACAACCAAGTACCAGCTAACCCATCTTACACATGAGGTTTTGATGGAATGTAAATTGCCAAGGGAAACAAAAACTGGGAGAGGTCCTGGGAAAGAATCAGACAGTTACAATGTTCCTCATCACAATCCAGTAAGAATATTGATAGAAGGATTACTTGCAATAGAATATTTGAAGAATCCTTAAGAAGAATAACATAGAGACCTACAGACAGTAACGACTGTATTACCACAGACTCTCACAGCACAAAAGGAAGCACCTCAAGCCCTGGTGTCTGCACTAGCTGTTAGCCATCTAATTAGTCCCAATCCCTTGCTGTTTCCCTATAGCTCTCTGTTTGTTTTTCCTTGTTAAGTATTGACCTTTTGAAAAGTTCCTGTTGTATCTGCTTCTATCACCCTTTTCAGAAACATATTCCAGATTATCAATAAAACAGACGAACAAGGGGATTCTTTTGTTGAAGTGGTAATGTCCTCACGTCTGGACTAGGAGATCCAGGATGAACAGGTATGTAATAGCATCCCTTAACAGGTTGATTAAAAAATGTCTGAAACAGACAACCATGAAATTACAGTTGGAGGTTATTGAGTTTGAAGTGAGGGAATAAAAACCTTCCAGAATGTAACAAGGCTTTATGTGTATCAGATTAAGGAATCAGATATATGAAAGAAGAATATTTGTATTTTTTCAAAGGTAGATGTACATTTTGAACAATTTCCTTTGAACTAATCCTGAGGGGACATTACTCATTGTGGAATGTTACTGTCAGATTATCATCAATCCTGTGATATTTTAGATGAATATGTTCCAACTAAAATAAATGTTAGTGATTTAAAAAACATTAATAATAACATATTGACCATGTCTCTCTTCCCATGCTTAAACATGGGAATTTCATTGTATACTTAATTTCACACCATAGTAAACAATGTTTATTTTAGTAAGAAATGTTATTTGAAATAATCCTAAAAAGGCTGAATCTCAGTGATGAACCTGGCACAAAACATTTTGCTTTATCCAGCTGTCAAAAGCATATTTCCCACCTCCACATTATCCACCCATGCCCATTCCCCCACCCCACCCCAACCAGCTCAAATTCAATCCATGGGACGTATTTATAACTAAGCATAGTGACTTGCATCAACCTTCACTAGAGTTCTCAATGGTACATCTTAACATTTTAAGTTATACTCAGGTGAGTACAATAATCTGATGACTGTGCATTGATAAATTGCCCTTCCAGCTGCTTAAACCTTAAATCTTGGAATTTTATCTGCAACCAATGTCATCTGACTCAGTCTAACCTCGCAGTTAAATGGTGATGGGTTAAAGTCACACTGTAGAGGTTCCAGTGTAAAAGTCTAGGCTGATACTTCATGGTAGTATTGAGATAGTGTTCTGTCTTTGGAATAAAATCTAAAACCAAAGCCTATCTACTCTCACTGCTATTTTGAACAAAAGCATGCAGATACCGCCTGGTCTTGGGCAATATTTATCACTCGCTTAGTCAGAAGTCACACGATGTTATGACATGTTATAGTCCAACAGGTTTATTGAAATCTCAAGCTTTTGGAGTGCTACTCCTTCGTCAGGTAATTTTTCACCACTTGATGGAGGAGCAACGCTCTGAAAGCTTGTGATTTCAAGTAAACCTGTTGGACTATAACCTCATGGTGTGCGACTTCTGACTTTGTCCACCCAAGTCCAACAATGGTACCTCCACACAGTGTCATTTAGAACAGATTAACTGCCCATTACCACATATCTCAAAATTTGTAAAAGCGATGGCAATTCAAAATGTGCTATTGTCTGTAAAGCATTTTTCGCTGTATGTAAACACAAAGCCTTTTTTGAAACATTCTGTTTTTCGACCTCTTTCACTTTTTATAACCCTGTGCCTTATAATATTTTATCTTGTTTAAGATGCTATGCTGTTAGGGAGGGAATTCCAAGACTTTGACCCAGTAACACTGAAGGAATGGACATACTTCCAGGTCAGGATGGTGAGTGGCTTGGAGGGGAACTTGAAGGTGGTGGTTTTCCCATGTATCTAATGCCCTTGACCTTCCGGATGAACGTGATTGTGGGTTTGGAAGGAGTTGTCTCAGAAGCCTTGGTGAATTACTACAATACATCTCATGGATAGTATACACTGCTGTTCCTGTGTATCGGCAGTGGAGGGACTGAATGTTTGATGGATGTGGTGTGAACCAAGTGGGCTCTTTTGACCTGGAGGGTGTTCAGCGTCTTGAGTGATGTTGGCGCTGCATCCATCCAGGCAAGTGGGGAGTAGTCCATCGTACTCCTGACTTGTGCCTCCTCAATAGTGGACAAATTTTGGGGAGTTACTCACTGAAGTATTCCTAGCCTCTGACCTGCTCTTGTCGCTGTATTTATATGTCCAGTTCAGTTTCTGGTCAATGGTAATGCCCAGGATATTGTCAGTGGGAGTGATGGTAACGCCAGTGAATGTCAAGGCAAAATGGTTAGATTCTCTTTTGTTGAAAATGGTCATTGCCTGGCTCTTGTGTGGGGCAAATGTTAGCTCATATTTCAATGGAGTGAGAATCACAACAAAAAGAATTGTAGCTTTGCATACAGATGGATGTTCTCCTTTTCAGTGCAATGGGATTTACAGGTGATAGGATTGACAGTACACAGTAAGAGGTCTGTGTGGAGTTTGCACATTCTCCCCGTGTCTGCAGATTTACAGGTGATAGGATTGACGGTACACAGTAAGAGGTCTGTGTGGAGTTTGCACATTCTCCCCGTGTCTGTGGGGGTTTCCTCCGGGTGCTCTGGTTTCCTCCCACAGTCCAAAAAAATTGCGGGTTAGGTGAATTGGCCTTGCTAAATTGCCCATAGTATTGGGTGAAGGGGTAAATGTAGGGGAGCGGGTGTGGATGGGTTGCACTTCAGAGGGTTGGTGAGGACTTGTTGGGCCGAAGGGCCTGTTTCCACACTGTAAGTAATCTTATCTACAGTGCAAGAGGGCGGGTCACCATCTTCTCCAGGGTACTGAAGGAGGTGGCTCGGGAAATCGTGGATGCGCTGGTGATTATTTTCCAGAGTTCAATAGAATCGGGGTTGGTTCCTGAGGATTGGAGGGCGGCTAATGTTGTGCCACTTTTTAAGAAGGGTGGGCGGGAGAAAGCAGGAAATTATAGACCAGTTAGTCTGACCTCAGTGGTGGGAAAGATGCTGGAGTCTATTATAAAGGATGAAATTACGGCACATCTGGATAATAGTAACAGGATAGGACAGAGTCAGCATGGATTTATGAAGGGGAAATCATGCTTGACTAATCTTCTTGAATTTTTTGAGGATGTAACTCGGAAGATGGACGATGGAGATCCAGTGGATGTACTGTACCTGGACTTTCAGAAAGCTTTTGATAAAGTCCCACACAAGAGGTTAGTGAGTAAAATTAGGGCGCACGGGATTGGGGGCAAAGTGCTAGATTGGATAGAGAATTGGTTGGCTAATAGGAAACAAAGGGTAGTGATTAACGGCTCCATTTCGAAATGGCAGGCAGTGACCAGTGGGGTACCGCAGGGATCCGTGCTGGGACCGCAGCTTTTTACAATATATGTAAATGATATAGAAGATGGTATCAGCAATAACATTAGCAAATTTGCTGATGACACAAAGCTAGGTGGTAGGGTGAAATGTGATGAGGATGTTAGGGGATTACAGGGTGACCTGGACAAGTTAGGTGAGTGGGCAGATGCATGGCAGATGCAGTTTAATGTGGATAAATGTCTGGTTATCCACTTTGGTGGCAAGAACAGGAAGGCAGATTACTACCTCAATGGTATCAAATTAGGTAAAGGGGCTGTTCAGAGAGATCTGGGTGTTCTTGTCCACCAGTCAATGAAGGCAAGCATGCAGGTACAGCAGGTCGTGAAGAAGGCTAATAGCATGCTGGCCTTCATAACAAGAGGGATTGAGTATAGAAGCAAAGAGGTGCTTCTGCAGCTGTACAGGGCCCTGGTGAGACCACACCTGGAGTACTGTGTACAGTTCTGGTCTCCAAATTTGAGGAAAGACATTCTGGCTATTGAGGGAGTGCAGCGTAGGTTCACGAGGTCAATTCCTGGAATGGCAGGATTGCCTTACACGGAAAGACTGAAGCGACTGGGCTTGTATACCCTTGAGTTTAGAAGACTGAGAGGGGATCTGATTGAAACGTATAGGCTTATGAAAGGACTGGACACTCTGGCAGGAGGGAACATATTTCCGTTGATGGGGGAGTGCCGAACCAGAGGACACAACTTAAAAATACGGGGTAGACCATTTAGGACAGAGATGAGGAGAAACTACTTCACCCAGAGAGTGGTGGCTGTGTGGAATGCTCTGCCCCAGAGGGCAGTGGAGGCCCAGTCTCTGGATTCTTTTAAGAAAGAATTGGATAGAGCTCTTAAGGATAGTGGAGTCAAGGGGTATGGAGATAAGGCTGGAACAGGATACTGATTAGGAATGATCAGCCATGATCATATTGAATGGCGGTGCAGGCTCGAAGGGCAGAATGGCCTACTCCGGCATCTATTGTCTATTGTCTATTGTCTATTGTAATTAAGGATGGGCAATAAATGTTGGCACATCCCACAGACAATCCAAACTAATCCCAAGTCAGCCGGGTAAAGAACTCCAAGAAACGGCCTTAAAATGCATTTGGTGGTGGGGCAGGATCAATTGTAGCAAACTTAAGCTTTCACTGTGAGGTTGCTGCCTCCAAAATATTGTTGTTTCACTCTACTCGGTTCGATAATGCTTGCCAAGGAGTTGCCAGGGAAATTATGTTTCTGCATCTAGTCAGCTTCTGTTTCTTGGTTTCGTGTGGTATGTTAGACTGTGTGAATACTGCACTAGTCCCAGGGTGAGTAAATGCCTGAGCTGTAATCACTGCAATGATCTTGAGTGATAACCTCCAGCTGTTTTATGAAATCAACACAATTAGTATATATTAAGAAGCATCAACTACAGGAATTCACGCCTTAGTGCCATCAATTTATTGCAATTGTATATAAATCTTCAATATTACCTAAACAGCAAAAGAAATTGCCCTGGCAACCAAAGGTTATTTCATGCCAGTAGGTCTGGTTTTATGTAATTACCCTTTTAAGGTCACTGTTTGGTCATTTTGAATTTCACTTGCTTTCCCTGCTCACCTCTTGCTATATTTGATACCATCCACTGGCATCTCAGCTGCTGCCTAATATCTCTAAGCCTGTTGAAATCAGTTCACCTCCCTCAGCCCAGACTGAATCCTGCCATATGCCATATTCACCAGAATTGACTTTGATTAGATTGGATTACCCACAGTATGGAAACAGGCCCTTCGGCCCAACAAGTCCACACCGACCCTCCGAAGGATAACCCACCCAGACCCATTCCCCTACCCTGCATTCACTCCTGACACTATGGGCAATTTAGCACGGCCAATTCACCTGACCTGCACATCTTTGGACTGTGGGAGGAAACCGGAGCACCTGGAGAAAACCCACGCAGACACGGGGAGAATGTGCAAACTCCACACAGACAGTTGCCTGAGGCAGGAATTGAACCTGGGTCTCTGGCGCTGTGAGGCAGCAGTGCTAACCACTGTGCCACCATGCCGCCCATGAGTTCATGAGGGTTAGGTACACCACCAGTGCTTTTAGGAAGAGAGATCTACGATTTAGACCCAGCAACTGTGAAAGAAATGTCCACATCAGGATGGTGTGCAATACAGAGAGGAACTTGCAGATGGTCATGTTCTAGGTTATAGAGATCACAGGGTGGGAAGCTGCTATTTAAGGATTGTACCCACTGCTGCCAATGTGATTGTTAGTGAAAGGAGTGAATGGTGAAGATGGTGGATCAGGTGCCAATCATGCAGAATGCCTTATGCTGATACTCACTTCACCCAGTCAGGTGAGTGGAGGGGACTCCAAAACACTCCTGACTTGCTCCTTGTAGATAGTGGACAGATATTGGTGAGACAGGAGGTATGTAACTTGCCACAGAATTCCAAGTTCTAACCTTCCCTTATACCCATGCTATTCATATGGCTGGCTTAATTCAGATTTTGATAGTAACCTCCAAGATGTTGAAACTGAGGATATCGTGATAGACATGCCATGGAATGTCAAGAGGAGATGGTTAGACTCTCTCTTGTTGGAGATGATCATTATCTGGGACTCATGTGGTGCTAATGCTGCTTGCCACTTATCAGCTATGGCCTGGATGTTCTCCATGTCTTACTGCATTTGGACACGGTGAGTCTCACTGTATGAAGAGTTACAAATGGTGCTGAACATTGTACAATCATCGATGACCATCTCCACTTCTGACCTTATGATGTCAGAAAGTTCATTGATGAAGTAGCTGAACTGATTGGACCTTGAACAATACTTTGAGGGACTCCTGCAGTTTTATTCTGGAACTAAGGTGAATGACCTCCAACTCCACAACAATTTTCCTTGGTACCAGGGGTGGCTGCAATCAGTGGAGAGATTCCCCCTTGGTTCCCATTTACTCCAGGTTTGATACCACTCTAGGTCAAATGTGGACTTGATGTCACAGGCAGTCACTCTCACCGTACCTCTGGAGTTCAGATTGTTTGTCCACATTTGAACAAAGGCATTAAAAAGGTCAGGACAGAACCCAAATTGAGTGTGAGTTAGCTATTACTGAGCAAGCCCCACTTGGTAGTGCAGTCAATAGAATTTTCTATCACTTTGCTGTTAATGACAGCAGACTAATGGAGCGAGTTAGAGTTCTTCGGGGCATGGAAATGTCAAAACTCTGTAATTTCCATGAATGGATGGCCATGTTGTGGTGTCTGGAACATCTTGGCCAGGGGCATAGCCGGTACTGGAAACCAAATCTCCAGTTCAATTGCCCGTATATGGTCACAGAATCATAAAATCCCGACGGTCTCCAAAGAGCATCCCATCAAGACTCAATACCCCACCCTATCACCATGACTCTGCATTTAGCATGGCCAATCCACCTAACCTGCACATCTTTGGACTGTAGGAGGAAACCAGAGCACCCAGAGGAAACTGACACAGAGAGAATGTGCAAACTCCATACAGACAGTACTCTGGGTTGGAACTGAACCTGGGTCCTTGGCTCTGTGGGAAAGTAGTGCTACCCATTGGGCCAATGTACCATCAGGACACTTAGATTTTGCTGCATCCAGTGCCTTCAGTGATTCTTGATGTAATGTGGAGTGAGGAGAAGGTGAGGACTGCAGATGCTGGAGATCGGAGCTGATAATGTGTTGCTGGAAAAGCGCAGCAGGTCAGGAAGCATCCAAAGAGCAGGGGAATCGACGTTTCGGGCATGAGCCCTTCTTCAGGAATCTGAATATACACATAGTTAGAAGAAAGTGAGGACTGCAGATGCTGGAGATCCGAGCTGAAAATGTGTTGCTGGAAAAGCGCAGCAGGTCAGGAAGCATCCAAAGAACAGGAGAATCCTTGGATGCTGCCTGACCTGTTGGGCTTTTCCAGCAACACATTATCAGTAATGTGGAGTGAATCAATTTGGTGAGAGACTGGTCCCTATGATGGTCAGGTGTTATGGTGAAACTTGAACTCCCTACATCATTAAGTTGGGTCCCTGGTCAACTAGTCCAATAACTGTATTGCTAAGTTACTGTCCACCTTGAGTAGGTTATAGTCGACAATGTTTCTAGCTCCAAAGACCGAACACCTGAATTATTTAATATTGAGAAACACTTGGTAAGTTTCCAAGTTAGTTAAAACTTCTATCTACATCTCCTTGTCTGATATACAGCAGATGACATCATATCAATGGCATTGCCATGGTAACTAACTGGATTATTCAAGTCTGTTTTCAAGGCTATTCCAGACACAAAAATAGTGACTGGCAGAACAACACAGAGCTGAATCACAATCAGCATTCCCATCAGCTACATACTACCCACACAAAAACCAGTAACATCTGGTCACCATTCTGTTCTAAAATTCAACCTGACAAATCAATTAATCACTAGTGATCAGCGCAAATTTGGGTCAGAAATGAAACTCAAAACAGGGTCATTTTGGTTAGTTTTAGCCAGAACTTAGTGAGCTTTATGTCTCATGTTCAGTTTGGACTATCTGAAAGTAAAGTATTTATTCCTGAGCCATATAAATGAAATCAGCCGAGTCCCAACAGAACTTTTTCCCTTGTTTGAAACAAAACAGTTACAGTCAATTGTTGGAATTACACCTCAAGTCCAATCTCTGATAAAAACAATACAATTTTCATCCACTGACGAATTTGTAACACTGAAGTCTGGCACTGTGTATATAATCAACTAGGCGAAAGTGATTACTGCAGGTGCTGGAGATTAGAGTCAAGAGTATGGTGCTGGAAAAGGGTGGATGGAGATGGGGGTAAAGGTGATAGGTCAGAGGGGAGGATGGAGCGGATAGGTGGGAAGGAAGATAGACAGATGGGACGGGTCATGAGGACAGTGCTGAACTGGAAGGTTGGAACTGGGGTAAGGTGGGGTAGGGGAAATGAGGAAACTGGTGAAGTCCACATTGATGCCATGGGATCGGAGGGTCCCGAGGTGGAAGATGAGGCGTTCTTCCTCCAGGCATTGGGTGGTGAGGGAGTGACGATGGAGGAGGCCCAGGACCTGCATGTCCTTTGCGGAGTGGAAGGGGTGTGGAAGGTTCCTTTGGGGCCTTGGATGGAGGTGAAGGGCGAGGTGTGGGTGCAGGTTTTGCAATTCCTGCAGTGGCAGAGGAAGGTGCCGGGAGAGGTGGGTGGGTTGGTGGGGGTCAAGGAGAAGGAGCTGGATGAGAGAAAGGTCCCAGCACCTTTCCCTGCCACTGCAGGAATTGCACTCCTGATGAAGGGCTTTTGCCCAAAACATTGATTTTCCTGCACCTCAGATGCTGCCTGACCTGCTGTGCTTTTCCAGCACCACTCTAATCAATGTAAATTTCACCAATTTCCCATTTCCCCACCCCCTCACCTTACCCCAGTTACGATATTCCAGCTCAGCACCATCCTCAAGACCTATCCCAGCCGACTATCTTCCTTGCACCTATCAGCTCCGCCCTCCCCTTTGACCTTTCACCTTCACCTCCACCTCCATTCACCTATTGCACTCTCAGCTATACATCCTCCCATTTATCTCTCACCTCCGAGGTTCCCAGCCTCATTCCTGATGAAGGG
Source organism: Chiloscyllium punctatum (assembly GCF_047496795.1). Taxonomy (NCBI): domain Eukaryota; kingdom Metazoa; phylum Chordata; class Chondrichthyes; order Orectolobiformes; family Hemiscylliidae; genus Chiloscyllium; species Chiloscyllium punctatum. The sequence goes on along the minus strand of NC_092762.1, from coordinate 76,494,514 downwards.
CTTTTGTCCAAAACGTCGATTTTCCTGCTCCTCGGAAGCTGCCTAACCTGCTGTGCTTTTCCAGCACCATACTCTTGACTGTGTATACTATATATATTTATATTTATATTTAAGACCATAAGACCATAAGACATAGGAGTGGAAGTAAGGCCATTCGGCCCATCGAGTCCACTCCGCCATTCAATCATGGCTGATGCGCATTTCAGCTCCACTTGCCAGCGTTCTCCCCGTAGCCCTTAATTCCTCTAGACAACAAGAACCTATCAATCTCGGCCTTGAAGACATTTAGCGTCCCGGCTTCCACTGCACTCCGTGGCAATGAATTCCACAGGCCCACCACTCTCTGGCTGAAGAAATGTCTCCGCATTTCCGTTCTGAAATGACCCCCTCTAATTCTAAGGCTGTGTCCACGGGTCCTAGTCTCCTCGCCTAACAGAAACAATTTTCTAGCATCCACCTTTTCAAAGCCATGTATTATTTTGTACGTCTCTATTAGATCTCCCCTTAATCTTCTAAACTCCAACGAATACAACCCCAGTATCCTCAGCCGTTCCTCATATGCTAGACCTGTCATTCCAGGGATCATCCGTGTGAATCTCCGCTGGACACGTTCCAGTGCCAGTATGTCCTTCCTGAGGTGTGGGGACCAAAACTGGACACAGTACTCCAAATGGGGCCTAACCAGAGCTTTATAAAGTCTTAGTAGTACATCTCTGCTTTTATATTCCAACCCTCTTGAGATAAGAGACAACATTGCATTCGCTTTCTTAATCACAGACTCAACCTGCATGTTTACCTTTAGAGAATCCTCGACTAGCACTCCCAGATCCCTTTGTGCTTTGGCTTTATTAAGTTTCTCACCATTTAGAAAGTAGTCCATTCCTATATTCTTTTTGACAAAGTGCAAGACCTCGCACTTGCTCACGTTAAATTCCATCAGCCATTTCCTGGACCACTCTCCCAACCTGTCTAGATCCTTCTGTAGCCTCCCCACTTCCTCAGTACTACCTGCCTGTCTACCTAACTTTGTATCATCGGCAAACTTCGCTAGAATGCCCCCGGTTCCCTCATCCAAATCATTAATATATAATGCGAACAGCTGTGGCCCCAGCACCAAACCCTGCGGGACACCGCTCGTCACCGGCTGCCATTCTGAAAAAGAACCTTTTATCCCAACTCTCTGCCTTCTGTTAGATAGCCAATCCTCAATCCATCCCAGCAGCTCACCTCGAACACCATGGGCCCTCACCTTGCTCAGCAGTCTCCCGTGTGGCACCTTATCAAAGGACTTTTGAAAGTCCAGATAGACCACATCCACTGGGTTCCCCTGGTCAGTTTTAACATTTTTTCAATAAAAACCAAAAGAACTGCAGATGCTATAAATCAGAATCAGAAACTGCTGGATAAGCTCAGCAGGTCTGGCAGCATCTGTGGAGAGAAATCAGAGTTAACATTTTGGGTCAGGTGACCCTTCCTCAGAAATGTTCTGTTAACAGAAATGTTAACTCTGATTTCTCTCCACATTTGCTGCCAGACCTGTTGAGCATTTCCAGCAATATCTGTTTCCTTTTTACATTTTTCTCCAAATTTTCATGAATGGCTATGAACAAGGATAGGTTCATAACACAACAAATGCTTAGACTCCCCCCCCAGAGAAGCATTTTATTGTTTCAGAGGGGGAATACACTGCTTTATATTAATGCTGTCAACTTATGAGACTAGACAAAGTCAATAATGTAATGACCTACATTGTTTAATTCATTTTCACAGATTTACAACCTTGGTAAGGTGCCTCAGAAGATACAGGTTAACACATGACCTGGTCATTTTAGGGTAGGAACCTACTATCCTTAACTGGACTGGCTTACATATGACTCCAGACCCACAGCAATGTGGTTGACTCTTAACTGCCCTCCAGGTAATTAAGGATGGGAAATAAATGCTGTTCTAGCCAGAGATGCCCACATCCTGTGAGTGAATGAAAAAAAAACGCACAACGTTACCAGGATGTGAATCCTTTGAGAAGAAATTTTGACCTAGACGTCCTGCTGGAGAATAAAAAGGAAAGAAACTAAGAAGTAGACCAGTTGAGTACACCAGTGCATTTGGACTTTGTTGCATGGACAGTGAATCAAAGGTCTTTAACAGATTCTGTCAAGTGACATGGAGACAGTTATTTACTCGCTTGGTAATACAGAACTTGAATATTGCCAAACAGAGAGACATGTTGCCAAATTTTTCATCTTGGGCTTATCACCACTAACACAAGAATGTCAAATTTCTAATGACCAAACAATTTATGCTAAAAGAGAAAAAGAGACTGATTTGCCATGGCATTGCTGTGGAGATAGTAACGGAACTATAACACGCCCAAATTCCCAGGTAATTTAAGAAAGGCTCAAGGCTTAACCATGTCCCTTTTGTTTACAGAGGACCTGAGTTGTGTATGAATGTATGTTGCTTCTAGTAATGATTCCTGGTAGCCCATTTACACTTTCTGGAAGTGTCACGTATTCATATGCAGGGAACTGTGAACTAAAAAATGGATCATGTTCAGCCTTTTGTGAATTATCTGAGAACTTCGGGAGTATAGCTTTCTCTATGGTAACGGGATGGCCAATCATTGTTGACTTCCAACCATTGGTAGCGTCTTCTCTAATTGTTGGGAGCTTTTGAAATTTAGTATTCTTGTTTTTATTGTGATGAGCACAAGATAAAATAAAACATGTCTCTCTTTTCAACAATATTCAATTATTCATGTACAATAGTGAGCCAGATTTCTGCTTTAATCTAGGCCAGCATTAAGACTCGCAACAAAGCCTTCAAACTTCTAAAAGATTTTGTTGCCAATGACACTGCATGTTTTGCAGTATGCATTCATTGTTCCTGGTTCTGATTACAAGTTTAATGAATTAGAGGGGGTTTTATTTCAATTTACCCAACCTTCTAAAATCTTAACTGGTTCACTTGTTTGCATTAACTTTATGTTCACAATAGCTAATTCTTTGACTCAAGTTTTAATGTTGAACTGCAAACGTGTTTTGTTATTCCTACATAGTCTGTTCAATTTCCGGTTAAGATAGCACCCAGGTAACACTGTACTTGGGATCCAAAATGTGGTGCACAGGGTATTGTGTTGCCAGCTTGCGCCAACAATTCCCCATGTGGTCAGCTCTTGAACATAGCCAAGTGCATGAATGTGGAAACTTTCTTAGTCAGAGGACGGGAAGTTCAACAGCAGGTAGTGGGCAACACGGTGACACAGCAGTTAGCACTGCTGCCTCACAGCGCCAGAGACCCGGGTTCAATTCCCACCTCAGGCGACTGACTATGTGGAGTTTGCACATTCTCCCCGTGTCTGCGTTGGTTTCCTCTGGGGGCTCCGGTTTCCTCCCACAGTCCAAAAATGTGCAGGTTAGGTGAATTGGCCAGGCTAAATTGCCCATAGTGTTAGGTGAAGGGGTAAATGTAGGGAAATGGGTCTGGGTGGGTTGTGCGTCGGTGTGGACTTGTTGGGCCAAAGGGCCTGTTTCCACACTGTAATTAATCTAAGGCTGGCCTGCCTGTTATTGCTAATCTGTCAGCAGTCAAAAAGTGCGGCACTAGAAAAGCATAGCCGGTTAGGCAGCATCAGAGGAGCAGGAGAGTTGACGTTTCAAGCATAAGCTCTTCAGCATTCCTGACGCTCGAAATGACTCTCCTGCTCATCAGATGCTGCCTGACCGGCTGTGCTTCTCCAGTGCTGCACTTTTTGACTCTGATCTCCAGCATCAGTAGTCCTCACTTTCTCCTAATCTGTCAGCAACCCAGTTGAAGCATCATGTAGATAAATCAGGACCATCTATAAATCTTCGCAGACAAGGAATCACATTAGGTCATATATGATCGCTGAAGGATATCACCGTCCTCAGGCTCGGGGACAGGCTGCCATCTACAAAAGAATGTTGTCAGGAATCAAAAACAAGGAAATTCATTCTGTGTAATTTTGGAAAGAGAGGGCTTTGAGCTGATCCAACTGACATTTTCAAGATTAGAACTGGGATTGTGAAAAGCAGCTCAAGCAGGTTGGAAGGGATGGTAGTGCGGTGGTAATCTCATTAACCTGGTCATTTAAAGACACGGTTTGATACTTTACAGCTAGGTTATATAATTCACCATGGTCACTGGTGGAATCTAATGTTTAGAATTGAAAATTCACAACTACAATTAATTGTTAAAAATTGCTTTTTGTAAAACATATCTCTTTCACTAATGTTCTTTAAGGAGGGAAATCCTCCATCCTTATCTGGTTTGGCCTAATTATGACTCATTGTCTGCAGTAATGTGATTGTTCTTAACTGCCCTCCAAAATGGCCATCAAATCGTTTTGACATGGATAGGGTGACTGGTGAAAGTCTTTTCCCCAGGGTAGGGGAATCCAACACTAGAGGGCATAGGTCTAAGGTGAGAGGGGAAAGATTTAAAAGGGACCTGCGGGGCAACGTTTTGACACAGACAATGGTGCATGTATGGAATTAGGTTCAAAGGCAATTAGGGATGTTAGATTTGCCAGTCATTGGACATCTAATGAGAAAATAAGCAAAGTCAATTGTTCAATGGGGACAAAACTCAAAAATTAGAAAAATGTAGAATGAAACTTACAAGATAATACATGGCTTGGAAAGGGTGGATGCTAGGAAATTGTTTCCATTAGGCGAGGAGACTAGCACCCGTGGACACAGTCTTAGAATTAGAGGGGGTAAATTCAGAACAGAAATGCGGAGACATTTCTTCAGCCAGAGAGTGGTGGGCCTGTGGAATTCATTACCGCGGAGTACAGTGGGCTGGGACGCTAAATGTCTTCAAGGCAGAGATTGATAAATTCTTGATGTCATAAGGAATTAAGGGTTATGGGGAGAATGCGGGTAAGTGGAGTTTAAATGCCCATCAGCCATGATTGAATGGCGGAGTGGACTCGATGGGCCGAATGGCCTTACTTCCACTCCTATGTCTTATGGCCTTTCTTATGGAAATCAGATCATGATTCTTTAAGGGGCAGCGTGGTGGCTCAGTGGTTAGCACTGCTGCCTCAGAGTGCCAGGGACCTAGGCTTGAATCCACCCTTTTGCAACTGTCTGTGATGAGTTTGCACATTCTCCCTGTGTCTACATGGGTTCCCTCCGGATGGTCTGGTTTCCTCCCACAGTTCAAAGATGTGCAGGTCAGGAGGACTGGCCATGCTAAATTACCCATAGTATCCAGGGATGGGCAGGCTAGGTGGATTAACCATGGGAAATGCAGGGTTAGAGGGATAGGGTAGTGGGGTAGGTCTGTGTGGGACGGTCGTTGGAGAGTTGGTGCAGACTTGATCGGTGAAATGGCCTGCTTCCACACTGTAGAGATTCTATGAAGGTGAAGGCTGATCATTGAAGAAATTGTGAAATGGACTCAAGAATTGGTGAGACAGCTTTCTGAAGAGACTGAATTTGATAGATAAGATAGGGAAGTGTAGCTTGTGTTGATAAAATAACAGGATTTGTTGAACTAAGTGACCTTTGAACCTGTTCCTAAAATTTTCTACATTCTAATTTTCTAGTGTGAGAGAAATTAAAAGAAGCTGGTGATAATATTATGCACAGTAATCAAAAGAGAGGAAACATTTTGGAAAGATAGAGATCAATGAAATGGCAGCGATCAGATGCAACTCTGTAAGAAAATGAGAAACAGATGCAATATACAGAAATGAGAAAGAGGAAACTGTGTGTACTGAAAAGCACAGCCTTGGAGAGTGGGAGAAGCAAACTTGGAAGGGTGGAATGGTGAATGAGAGAGGTGGCAGTGTGCCAATAAATTTTTGTGGGGTGAGACAACAGCATAAAATCATTCTGAATCCATATGGTACATTGGTTATGAAGTAATGTGCAGCAGCCATAGAGTCATACAGCACAGAAACAGATCCTTCAGACCAACTCGTCCATGAACCTAAACCAACCCAATCCCATTTGCCCGAATTTGGCCCATATCCCTCAAACCTTTCCTATTCATGTACCCATCCAGATGCCTTTTAAATGTTGTAATTGTATCCATGTCTACCACTTCCTCTGGCAGCTCATTCCATACACGCACCATTCTCTGTCTGAAAAAGTTGCCCCGCAGATCCCTTTTGAATCTTTCCCTCTCACCTTAAACCTATGCCCTCTAGTTTGGGATGCCCCTACCTTGGGGAAAAGACCTTGACTAGTCACCCTATCCATGCTCCTCATGATTTTATAAACCTTTATAAAGTCACCCTCAGCCTCCAACGCTGCAGGGGAAAACAGCCCCAGTCTATTCAGTCTCTCTCTAAACCTCAAATCCTCCAACTCCACCAATATTCTTGTAAATCTTTTCTGAACCCTTTTAAGTTTCACAACATCCTTCCTATAGCAGGGAGACCAGAACTGAACGCCTCTAAGGATCAGTAGTTAAGTATGCTCTAATGGGCGGCACGGTGTCTCAGTGGTTAGCACTGCTGCCTCATAGCACCAAGGACCCAACTTCGATTCCAGCCTTGGGTGACTGTCTGTAAGGAGTTTGCACATTCTCCCCTTGTCAGCGTGGGTTTCCTTCGGGTGCTCTGGTTTCCTCCCACAATCCAAAGATGTGGAGGCCAGGTGAATTGGCCATGCTAAATTGCCCATAGTATTAGGTGCATTACTCAGGGGTAAATATAGGGTAGGGGAATGGGTCTGGGTGGGTTACTCTTCGTAGGATCAGTGTGGATTTGTTGGGCCAAATGGCCTGCTTCCATACTGTAGATAATCTAATCTACATCTGAATGGCAGTGTACATGAGGGGCCAGCAAGCATTGTGGCTAATTGACTGGACTGTTAATCTGTGGTAACATGAACTCTAAATCCCGCACAGGGAGCTAGGGATATTAAATTCAATTAATAACATAAAAGTTACAATAACAGTAACTATTGCCATTTAAAATCCATCTGGTTCACTAAAGAATCAGCTGCCCTCACCTGGTCTGCCTATATGTGACTCCAGACCCACAGAAGTGTGGTAGACACTTGCCTGCCTCCAATATGGCTTTGTACATTGTTCAGTTAGCAGCAATTAGGAATGAACAATAATTGCTGGCATGAATGAATTAAACCAAATACCCCTTTCACTGGTATTGCATTGGAGTCCCATATTTTGAATAGTTAGTCAGTCAACTCATTTTCAGGCCTGTTGAATGTGTTTCTGGCAGCAGAAATGGTGCAATAATTTTTAGAGTGTTGCTGCCCAAAGGAAGCAATGAAAAACACTTCCTATTGGTCCAATTTCCTTTAAGGTTCTGTCAACTTCTTTTCTGCTGTGGTGCCTGATTTTACAAAAAGAAAACCCACTGGGCTACAATTTGCTGCAAACTGATGGAGAGTCAAAAGGCAGTTGCTATTATTAACGTCCAAATCAGCTATCAGCTTGCAATGAGCAGATATAGCGTGAATTACAAATCTGTACAAATTCATTGAATCAGAATAATGCAGCACAGAATGCCATGTGAGCCACACTGTTTGTACCAGCTCTTCTGTTGAACCATCAAAGCAATTCCACTTCCCTGCTGTATTCTGAAATCCTTGCAATTTCTTTTCTTTCCCTTTTTAATATAACAACTGAATCTACCTCTGATTCAAGCAGTACATATCAGATTATAACTCTCCATGTAAAAATAAATGTTTCTTATGCTACTTCTAGTTCTCTTTCCTAATGAATTTTACTCATAAGGCTAATTAACATTTTTTTTCTGTTACTGGAAACGACTTCTCCTTACTTATTTTAGCAAAATAGTTGTGGTTTGAACAACTTTTTCAAATATCCTCTTAAGCTACAATAAGATCAGTCATAACTTCTCTAGTCTCATTACCCATCTGAAGATATGTGAAGATCACATCTAATATCCCTTCCAGTAAGCCTCTTATGCATCCTTAAAGCCTTATCCATTCTCCGTGGAGTGTGGTGACCAAGGTTAGATACAATTCATCAGCTGAGACCTAACCAGTGTTTTATAGCATGATGTCTTTGCTTTCATACTGTTTGCCTCTATTTGTAAAACCAAGCGTTATAAAGGCTTTTTTAACAATCTTCTCAATTTGTCCTATCACAATCAAAAATCTGTGTGTATACTCTCTTAGGTCTTCCTGTTCTTCTGCTCAGTCTAATTACAAATCACACAACATCGGGTTATAGTCCAACAGGTTTAATTGGAAGCACTAGCTTTCGGAGCGCCGCTCCTTCATTAGGTGGTTGTGGAGGACACCATTGCAAAACACAAAATTTATAGCAAAAGTTTACAATGTGATGTAACTGAAATTATACATTGAAAAATACCTTGATCGTTTGTTGAGTCTTTCATCTGTTAGAATGACCACGATAGTTTCATTTCTTTCATATGTAAATCACAAAACTTTGTTTTAAAAGTTACATTCTCAGGTTAACCCAGGTTAACTCAGGTTCTTTAATTTCTACTGGGAACAAAGCAAATGTGCCAAATCTCTTAGGAATTCATTTTGACCTTTTGCTATTATCTGAGGGTGAGATTTCTTGGATTCCTTCCATTAACAGGTGACACTTTGATCCTTTTTGGTCTTTATCATCCTCACCTTCTGACTGACTATCCTTTTACAGTTTGTAAATGTTATACTGGTTGTTAATTTGTTAACTCCCTTTGTCTTTATTTGTTCTCTTTTGTTAAGAAATCCTACTATAGGATGTTATGAACCTTCCATTGTCATAAGCTCCCCCCTTTTCAGTCTTATTTTAGTGTCAATGCCATTATTCTTCGTGGAAATCCTGGTTAGAATGCCTTTCCTTTCCACTCAATGGGAACTTGTCTATTACAAATCCAAGATATTACATCTTGGAAAGTCTCCCATTTGTCAATTACATTTCTTTACCAACCAATTTTTAAATTTAATTTATCTGGGCCAGATCTGTTTTCAACTTGCTGAATTCAGTCATTCACCAGTTAAGTAGTTTTACACCTCATTGTTCCTTGTCCTTTTCAATAAATATTATTAACCGGAAGATGTTATGATCACTGTTCCCAAAATGCTCTCCCACTGAAACATGCTTCCCTTGTCACACTTTATTCTTCAGATCTAGATACAGTGCTGCATCTTCCTCTGAACATGAAATACATTGATCAAGAAAGTTATCTTGTGCACAATTCAGAAATTTCTTCTTCTTTTTACTCTTGACACAATTATTATCCTAACCAAATCAGGACAATTGATGACCCTTTATCACTACTCCATAGTTACTGTGTCTTTCATAATTTACTTTCGTATTTTCTCTTCAATCTCCAATGCACAATTTACTGGCCTGTGTTATATATCATGTGTCATAATGGAAATCTCCTGTTCATTAATTTTAACCATAGAATCACAGAGATGTACAGCACAGAAATGGACCCTTCGGTCCAACTCATCCATGCCGACCAGATCCTAACCTAATCTAGTCCCATTTGCCAGCATTTGGCTCATATCCCTCTCAACCCTTCCTATTCATATACCCATCCAAATGCCCTTTAAATGTTGCAATTGTACCAGCCTCCACCACTTCCTCTGGCAGCTCATTCCATACATGTACCACCCTCTGCATGAAAATGTTTCCTTTTAAATTTTGTCCCTCTCACCCTAAATCCATGCCCTCCAGTTCTGGACTCTACTTATCCTATCCAGGTCCTTCATGATTTTATAAAGCTCTGTAAGGTAATCCCTCAGCCTCCGACGCTCCAGGGAATCCAGCCCTAGCCTCTTCAACCTCTCCCTATAGCTCAAATCCTCAACCCTGGCAACATCCTTGTAAATCTTTTCTGAACTCTTTCAAGTTTCACAATGTCTTTCAGATAGGAAGGAGACCAGATCTGCACGCAATATTCCAACAGAGGCCTAACCAATGCCCTGTACAGCCACAACATGACCTCCTAACGCCTATACTCAATGCTCTGACCAATGAAGGAAAGCATACCAAACGCCTTCTTCACTACCCAATCGACCTGCGACTCCACTTCCAAGGAACTATGAACCTGCACTCCAAGGTCTCTTTGTTCAGCAACACTCTCCAGGACCTTACCATTAAGTGTCTAAGTCCTGCCCTGATTTGCTTTTCTAAAATGCAGCACTTTGCATTCATCTAAATTAAACTCCATCTGACACTCCTCAGCCCATTGGCCCATCTGATCAAGATCCTGTTGTACTCTGAGAAAATCTTCTTCGACACCTCCAATTTTGGTGTCATCTGCAAACTTACTATCTATAGCAGATCAAACTTACTATCTATACCAAATCAATTCTGCCTATGAATCCTCACCTACACCACACTCTCTTCAGGGTGATATATATTGCTGTATAATTGACAGTATTCTGCCTTTAGCTTCCTGTAAATGACAACTCTCCCATAAACATCCTGTGAGCTTCAATGTTTGCTGCTAAGTAAACTCACCCCACTAAGTTTGGGCTGGTACTTAATCATATATTAAGTATTTGTTTTGATAAGCAGATCATATTTCTGCAATGTAGGTCTGCAGTTCAGAAAGGGAACAATTTAATCTGTTACGCATCACTTGTTCATATACTGAATTGTTGTTAAAGATTTCAAAGTTATTTTTCTTACTTTTCCTTTTTGTCTCTTTTTCCTTTCTCAATCTGATCTCTTTGCATTGTCTTGTCTAGCATTCCCCTTTTCCTAACTCAGTCCTCATATTCCACTTGTTGTAAAGATATACCGTTTGTCCCATTATTCATTAAAGTCTAATTGAAAGAGCACACTGCAAAGACATGACATTTCAGCAAAATCGTAGCCATTATTATAAAATGTCACTATAGTTACAATACATAATGCTGACAACTCAGAACGGATATATTGTTGCTTGAAGAAAAACAACTATTTTGTTAATGAAAGAGTTTGGTATCCTGAAAGAGATTCATTAACATTTTGCCTTTTCACCTTTTTCATTGTTTTTATCTATTTGCTAAACGCCAGAACTAGGTCAGCATTTATTGTTCACTCCTATTTTGGTTGTTGGGTTGCTGTAGTCTGTCTGGTGTAGGCACATCAACAATGCTGTTAGGGAGAGAGTTTCAAGATATTTACTCAATGATAGTGAAGGAACGGCATTGGATTTCCAATCAGGATATGGTAGGGCTTAGAGAGGAATTTGCAGATGATGATGTGCCCATGAATCTGCTGCCCTTGTCCTTCAGATGGTAGAGTTCACAGGTTTGGAACGCATTATCATAGGACCCTTGGTGAGTTGTTGTAGAGGGTCTTATAGATTGTATATACTGATGCTATTGAGTGTTGGTAGTGGAGGTACTGAATGTTTAAGGTCATGAATGAGCTACCAATCAAGCACTCTGCTCTATTCCACACAGTACTGGGTTTCTTGAGTGCTGTTACAGCTGTACTCATCCAGGTAAGCGGAGAGTACTCTAATGCACCTTGTACATGGTGGACAGGCTTTGGAGAATGAGGAGGTAAGTTACTGCTGCAGAATCACCAATCTCTGACCTGCCACAGAACACAGTATTTCTATGCTTGATAAAGACATCAAACACAAACATAATATACAAAGCACTTAACTTTTGCAAATAAAATTTCAAAAATTGTAAGATTTCTCTCTCAGTCAGTCAGGAATAACACCTACCTCTTTGAAATTAATAGCCAAGGATAAAAACATGCAAATATTCTGCCTTCAAATATGCAATTTGAGAAGTATTTAGATGTGTGCTTGCAATCCTTAAGGTGAGTGGAGAAAGGTATAGGGGAGATGTCAGAGGTAGGTTCTTTACGCAGAGAGTGGTGGGTGTGTGGAATACACTGTCGGTGATAGTAGTTAAGTCAGAGACATTATGGACATTTAAGCAACTGCTAAACAAGCACATGGATGGCAGTAAATTAAGGGGTGTGTAGGTTAGGTTGATCTTAGGTTAAGATAAATGCTCAGCACAACATCGTGGGCTGGGGGGCCTGTACTGTGCTGTACTGCTCTATGTTCTAAAGCATACAAGGCTATGGTACAATTGTTGGAAAAATGAGAATATTTAGGTGGTTGTTTTTGACTGGTGCAAACTCATCAATATGAGGACCTTTCTCTGCGCTTTAGACCTCAATGACCCGAATAATTGTGAAGAACAGTCTATTTCCCCTGTTCACTAAACATCATAATGTAATTCTATCATCTCAGCTTTAAGCCCAGGGAATTGGTAATATAACACCAAGTTAAACTGATATAGGGTATTTCATGCAAAAAAAAAGTATGAAGGCACCTCTTAGGAGAGATATTAATGCTTGAATAGGAAAAAAATTGCAGGGCAATGAGAATAGAAAAGGAGAGTGGAATGAATTGAATAACTCTTTCAAAGAGTCAGCACATGTATGATGGACTGCAAGGCCTCAATTCTCTGCCATCTGATTCCATGAACTTTCAAATACATTCCATTATATTTCCAGAGAACTGAGGGTATATTCAATGCTGAGGTAGACAGGTTTTTAATCAGTAAAGGAATCAAGGGTTTTGATGCAAAGTCAGGGAAGTGGAGTTGAGAATGATCAGATCAGACATGATCACTTTCAATGATGCAGCAGAATCAATGGACTGAATGGCTTTCCTCAGCAACTACATCTTATAATAGTCATTGGGTCCTAGAGTTGTACAGCTAGGAAACAGACCCTTTGGTCCAAACAGTCCATTAGTAATTTGCATCAAGGCTATAGTGATGGTGAGCAACTATGTAGGATTGTTGTCCTCACTATTGCGTTACTACACAGCGATGTGCATTTGTACAACACTTATCACATTCCAAAACACTTGACAATGTATGAGAATATAGCGGACATTGTAAAAACACTGTGCTACCACACAAATAGCATTGATTAGTTAATTGACATTGTGACCAAGACATCTTCAAGAAGTGTAATGGAATCAGATTACCAACAAGAGAAGGGAGAGTACTCCTTGATTTGTCATCTGTCCCATGCAAAAGGTTTTCATATTGAAGTTTGAACCTAGACGTTCTGAAGAGGGACATAAACCTTTAGCCTTCTGAGTATGAAGAAAGAGAACAACAAACTCAGCCAAGTTCATTTCACTAACACAATGCAGCTTTATCTAGGCCATAAATTGGGCTGAATGAAAAATATATTTTATGAACTTTGACAGGCCTTACAGGTGCCAATATTGCACTTGCACATTCAGAGGCAGCAATCCAAGAGAAGCAGAACTGTTAAAACATTTTAGTTTGTGCTATAAGATAGTGCAGTGCTGTTACAACTTGTTTCAATTCCAGCACATATAAGGATAGGAAAACGGCAGGCAGTCAGACTTGAGCTATCAATTGTGTTTATTTTGGCTGCTGGTGCCCTCACTTTGATAGTCAGGATTTTCAGTGATGGGAAATCAAAGTCTGAGTTGGATCGTCTACTGTGGAATTTCAGAACCCCAATAGTGAAGTATATTTCTATTCAAATCCATTTTGTGAGATAATGGACTTGCTGACTGATTTTATTGTTGTTGTGTTAAGTTTGGTGGAATGGTGTTACCATGAGGCCAAGTGTGTTTTCTTGCTGTATCTCCACAAACCCACCACATTACTTGGCGTTTGAACCTTTGTGGCATGAGTTGCCCATCCTAGAACATGCCATTCCAGTAGGACCTCGCCACTCAGCAGGGTCCTCCATAAGACCACCATCATCATTTGAAGCCTTGTTGTCCTTCAAAGCCTGCTGCACAGCTGCGGAGGGCAGCCATCTTAAAACTGTGCTGCTCAGCCACGTTAGGCATCAGGAGAAAGGGGACGGTTGACATCACACTTCTTGGAAAGGGACGTGGAGGTCCTTCTGCATGGGGTCAGAGGCCCAACAAAGGAGGCCATGCCAACATTCTCTGATCGGGAGTTACCAACTGGGGGACAGGGCCACTTCTAGGGAGAGGAGCACCGGGCAGTGCTGCAAGAAAAGGTCAATGATCTTCTCCACTCTACAATGGCAAAATTCTGCTCTCTGCTGCCTCACGCTTTCTGTGCTACTGCACCCGCTTCCCACCAATGCTAATGCTCTAACACCCTCACTATTGGTATGCAGCAGCTTCCCTCACTTGATCCCATCACTCCTTATAAGCCCATATCACTAAATCCCCACATGCCCTCTGTTCTGCCTCTTCACTCCCTCAGAGAACCCTCAACACCTCTCTCACACATGCACCAGCCCTAACAGACATGTGACCTGCTGGCATCTAAAGATTCACCCCCTTCAAATTATTACAGGAGAAACCTCAGGCGACTGACTGTGTGGAGTTTGCACGTTCTCCCCGTGTCTGCGTGGGTTTCCTCCGGGTGCTCCGGTTTCCTCCCACAGTCCAAAGATGTGCAGGTCAGGTGAATTGGCCATGCTAAATTGCCCGTAGTGTTAGGTAAGGGGTAGATGTAGATGTAGGGATATGGGTGGGTTACGCTTCGGCGGGGCGGTGTGGACTAGTTGGGCCGAAGGGCCTGTTTCCACACTGTAAGTAATCTAATCTAATCTAATCCATCCCATAACAGGCCTGAGCAATACCATACAGGTTTGAGAGGAGAGGAAGAAAGTCAGATATCTGTGTCCTCACTCCCCTCTGAGGAAGGGATTTTTGCGCTTGTGGGAGAAGTCAGGGATTGCTCCATCAGGGAATTATTGTACTGACACCTGAATAAGTAACACCAGTCATCCACTGCAATGGTCACATGAACCAGACCTCAAATATCACAACCAATCAGTAACCACAACACCGACTGCCAGTTATGTTTCACAGGTGAACCCACCCTCCCAGAGACCAGCTCATCTACTGCACAGAAGAGTTCCTCAACATTCTGAGGTCATCAGGCAGATGTTTGGAGAGGCCATTATCTCTACTGACTCCTGAGCCCCTCCCTCCAGCAACACAGGACATCACAGTGGACTTTATAAGGGGCACACAGTGAATCCCACATACCTGCATCTCTGTACATGAGTGAAGCAGAAAAGCCCAAAGCAACTGCCACTTGAGTTTATTACATGCAAATGATTTTAAAAATTCAAATAATTTACATTATGTAAGAATTTGTTGGAATAGTATGAGTGCAAGCATCAGCAATAAAAATACTGAAGTGTCAGTGAAGGGTCACCTTTAGAGTTCCTTGTTTGGTCGACTGTATTTGGGTTTCTTTGAGGCATTACTCTACATTCAATCAATGTTAGCTTCTTTCATTAATATCTCTGTGACAACTTTAAAGAAAGTGCTAACACATTTATTTCTCAACATTGAGTCATTAAACTCCTCTTCCACTGTCTTCTGTTTACAGATTGCCTCAAGGCTTCTTTCTCATGCCCTGCCTACACTGGAGACTGCTAAGTTGCAAGGCTACAAGGACAGACTTTTTCTCTCTGAAAGAAATCTACACACTCACGGAACACCTGGACGGTTCTCTGTCTTTAAAAGGAACCTGTTTCTATCTGTCTGTCCTATGTTTAGAACACCTTGTCACTAGACCAACTTTATTCCTTCTCCTAATGTTAGCTTCAGTAGCAATGCACTATTCACCTCGAGGGCTCCTTAAAGCTTAATCTAAATGCAGGTAAACAAACTTCAAACAATCCAGCACCGCTCTCAGAACTCAAAATGAAATGACAGCGTATGTGCATTGGATGTGAGAATAAGAGATATAGTTAGTAAGCTTGCAGATGACACCAAAATTGGAGGTGCAGTGAACAGCAAAGAAGGTTACCTCAGATTACAACGGATCTTGATTTGATGGGCCAATGGGCTGAGGAGTGGCAAATGGAGTTTATTTTGATAAATGCGAGGTGTTGCATTTTGGGAAAGCAAATCAGAGTAGATTAGATTCCCTACAGTGTGGAAACAGGCCCTTCAGCCCAACAAGTCCACATCAACCCTCCCAGACCCATTTCCCTCTGACTAATGCACCAAACCTATGGGCAATTTAGCATGGCCAATTCACCTGATCTGCACATCTTTGGATTGTGGGAGGAAACCGGAGCACCCTGAAGAAACCCACACAGACACGGGGAGAACGTGCAAATTCCACCAATGTCCTGTACAACCGCAACATGATCTCCCAACTCCTGTACTCAATACTCTGACCAATAAAGGAAAACATACCAAACGCCTTCTTCAGTGTCCTATCTACCTGCAACTACTTTCAAGGGATTATGAAGCTGTACTCCAAGGTCCATTTGTTAGCAAAATTAAACTTTAAGAATCAACAGGAAATGGTCAAACAAAATTCAGAGTTTCTTGGTTACTAGCACTCTATAGAAAACAAGTCTGGCAAAATTAAGTTACAGCAGCAAGATTGTAAGGTAAAAGCTATTTCATAGAGTCATAGAGATGTACAGCACAAACCCTTAGGTCCAATTCATCCATGCCGACCAGATATCCTAAATTAATCAAGTCCCATTTGTCAGCACTTGACTCATATCTGTCTAAATCCTTCCTATCATTTATCTAATCAGATGACTTTTAAATGTTGTAATTGTGCCAGCCTCTCCCACCTTCTCTGGCAGTTTATTCCATACACTCACCATCTTCTTCATGAAAACGTTGTCCCTCAGGTCCCTTTTTAAATCTTTCTCCTCTCAACTTAATCCTCTGCCCCCTAGTTTTGGACTTCATGACCCTGGGAAAAAGAATTTTGCTATTCACCTTATTCATGCCCTCTTGATTCTACAAACCTCTATAAGGTCACCCCTTAACCACCAACACTCCAGGGAAAACAGCACTGCTCTATTCAGCCTCTCCCCAGAGCTCAAACCTTCCAGCCCTGACAACATCCTTGTAAATCTTTTCTGAACCCTTTCAAGTTTCACAACATCGTTCCTGCAACAGGGAGACCAGAATTTCACATGATAAAAATGCTTCTGATGCATTTACATCCTTTTTTAAAATAAGGAGACCAAAAATGTACACAGATGTGGCTCGCCAATGTTCTACACCATTGAAGCAAAACATCCCTACATTTATGTTCCATTCCCCTTGAAGTAAATGAAAATGTTCATTTGCCTTCCATGTCACTTACTGAAACTGCATACTAAGAATTTGTGACTCAAATGACAAGACACCCAGATCCCCCAATGCTTCAGAGTTCTGCGCTCTATCATTACTTAAATAATCTCTGTTCTTCCTCCCAAAGTGGACAGGTTCACATTTTCCCACATTGTACTCCATTTGTTAATTATACATTTTTTCCCACTCATTTAAACCACCCATAACCCTTTGAGGACATGTTTACGTTTTCTTCACAGTTCACTTCCCGATCTTTCTTTGTATCATCAATAAAAGTAACAACCATATTTTAGGTCACTTCATCCGAATCATTCATCTAATTTGTAAGTAAGTAAGACCCCCAAACCAATCCCTTTGGCACACCACTTGTTGCAAACTGCCAGTCTGAAAATGACCTTTATATGCCCAGCCTCTGCTCCTTATAAGGAGAAATTGAGAACTGCAGATGCTAGAGAGTCAGAGTTTTCAAGTGTGGCGCTGGAAAAGCACAGCAGTCAGGCAGCATCCTAGGAGCAGGACAGCCCTTCATCAGGAATGTGGTGCGGGGAGAGGGCTGAGAGATAAATAGGAAGGTGAGGGTGGGGCTGGGGGTGGGTGGGGGGGGGGGGGGGGGGGGAGGATGTGAAGACAATAGGTGGATGCAGGTGGGGGGTAACTTTCTGTGATAATTGTGGTAATTCTGGGTGGTAATTGTGATAGGTTGGTGAGGAGAATGGAGCAGATAGGTGGGAAGGACGATGGACAGGTAACACAGGTCAAGAGGGCAGTGCCGAGTAGGAACAATAGATCTGGAATGAGGTGGGGGGAAGGGGAGTTTTGTAAACTGGCAAAATCGATGTAGATGCCATGTAGTTGAAGGGTCCCAAGGAGGAAGATGAGGTGTTCTTCCTCCAGGCATCGAATGGTTTAGATTTGGCCCCCATAAGCCAACTAATCCTCTATCCTTGCTAATACATCACCCCTTCACCTTGTACTCTTAATTTGAATAGTAACCTTCAGTGTGGGACTTCTGTCAAATGACTTCTGGAAATTTAAGTACAGTGTATCCATCAGTTCCACTTTACCTACTTTACTAGTAACTTCCTCAATGAGCTCGAATAAATTAGTCAAACATAATTTTCCCATTTTCAGAGCCATGCTGATTCTGCCTCATAGCTTTAAGATTTTCTACGTGCCCTGTTGTAACCTCCTTCAAAAAAGACTTCTGCATTTTATTTACAAAAGATATTATCCTGACTGGCTGATGGTTGCCTGATTTCCAGGCTCCAATATTTGTTGAATACAGGAAGTGCTATCGCTATCTCACAATTTGTTGAGACCTTTTCAGAATGCCGAGATTTCAGAAAACTGAAAGAAACAATCCATTATCTCAGAAGCCACCATTTCTAATCACCCAAGAATGAAGTCCATCAAGGCAAGAGGAATTATCAGATTTTAGCACTAATAATTTTCTCAGTAGCTGTTTCCTACTGATTGTAATCAGTTTAATATTCTCACTTCCTTTTATCTACTTATTCACAATTATTTGTGGGATGTTATTTGTATCCTTTACAGTGAAGACAGATGCAAATATCTACTGAAAACAGAAAACGCTGGAAATCACAGAGGATCAGGCAGCATCCGTGGAGAAAGAGCAAGCTAATGTTTCGAGTCTGGAAGACTCTTCATCAGAGCTGGCGTGAAGTGTGCAGGGACTTAGTATTTATTCTATAGTTTGGGCGGGGTGGAGATTGGGGTATTGGGTGTAGCTGCTGATGGAGAAATGATGTTCACAGTTCAGTGTGGAGGGGGCAGCATTTATGCAAAAGTAGGGGATGGGGTGTAGAGTTGAGAGTGTGGTGCTGGAAAAGCACAGCAGGTCAGGCAGCATCCGAGCAGCAGGAGAACAGATGTTTCAGGCATAAGCCCTTCATCAGGAATGAGGCTTGTGGGCCGGGGAGGCCAAGAGATAAATGGGAGGGGGATTGGGGTTGGGGGAAAGGTAGCTAAAAATTCCACAGGTAGATGAAGATGAGGGAGAAGGTGATAGGTCGGAGAGGAAGGTGGAGTGGATAGGTGGGAAAGACAACGGACAGGTCAGGAGGGTGGTGCTGAGTTGGAAGCTTGGGGCAGGGATAATGTGGAGGAGGGAAAATGAGGAAACTGGTAAATCCACATTGATCCCGTGTGGTTGCAGGGTCCAAAGGCAGAACACAGAACATAGAACATAGAAAAATACAGCGCAGTACAGGCCCTTCAGCCCTTGATGTTGCGCTGACCGAAGCCTACCTAACCTACACTAGCCCAATAACCTCCATATGCCTATCCAATGCCCGCTTGAATGACCATAAAGAAGGAGAGTCCACCACTGATACTGGCAGGGCATTCCATGAACTCACAACCTGCTGAGTAAAGAATCTACCCCTAACATCTGTCCTATACCAACCTCTCCTTAATTTAAAGCTGTGTCCCCTCGTAACAGCTGACCCCATACGCAGAAAAAGGTTCTCACTGTCAACCCTATCTAAACCCCTAATCATCTTGTACACCTCTATCAAATCTCCCCGAAACCTTCTTTTCTCCAATGAGAACAGCCCCAAGTGCCTCAGCCTTTCCTCATACGATCTTCCTGGTAACATGCCAGGCAACATCCTGGTAAACCTCCTCTGCACCCGTTCCAGTGCCTCCACATCCTTCCTATAATATGGCGACCAAAACTGTACACAATACTCCAGATAAGGCCGCACCAGAGTCTTATACAACTGCAACATGACCTCAGGACTCTGGAACTCAATTCCTCGACCAATAAAGCCCAGTAAACCATATGCCTTCTTCACAGCACTATTTACCTGGGTGGCAACTTTCAGAGATCTGTGTACATGGACACCAAGATCCCTCTGCTCATCCACACTACCAAGTAGCCTACCATTAGCCCAGTAATCCATCTTCTTGTTACTCCTACCAAAGTGAATGACTTCACACTTAGTTACATTGAACCCCATTTGCCACCTTTCTGCCCAGCTCTGCAACTTATCTATATCCCGCTGTAACCTGCCACATCCTTCTTCGCTGTCCACCACTCCACCGACTTTCGTACCATCCGCAAACTTGCTCACCCAGTCTTCAAGCCCCTCCTCCAGGTCATTTATAAAAATGACAAACAGCAATGGTCCCAAAACAGATCCTTGTGGAACACCGCTAGTAACTGCACTCCAAGATGAACCTTTACCATCAACTACTCCCCTCTGTCTCCTTCCAGCCGGCCAATTCCTAATCCAAACCTCTAATGCATCCTCAATGCCATACCTCCGTAATTTTTGCAGTAGCCTACCATGGGGTACCTTATCGAACGCCTTGCTAAAATCCATATACACCACATCTACTGCTTTACCCTCGTCCACTTCCTTAGTCACCTTCTCAAAGAACTCAATAAGGTTTGTGAGGCATGATCTGCCCTTCACAAAACCATGCTGACTATCCTTGATCACATTATTCCTATCCAGATGTTCATAAATCCTATCCCTTACAATTCTCTCTAAGACTTTGCCCACAACAGAAGTGAGACTCACTGGCCTATAGTTACTCGGGCTGTCCCTACTCCCCTTCTTGAACAAGGAGACCACATTTGCTATCCTCCAGTCTTCTGGCACTATTCCTGCAGACAATGACGACATAAAAATCAAGGCCAATGGCTCCGCTATCTCCTCCCTAGCTTCCCAGAGGATCCTAGAATAAATGCCATCAGGCCCAGGGGACTTATCTATTTTCACCCTTTCCAGTATTCCCCAGACCTCTTCCCTACATATCTCAAAGCCAACCATTCTAATCACTTGTGACTCAATATTCACATCAGCAACAACGTCCTGTTCCTGAGTGCATACTGACGAAAAGTATTGATTTAGTGTCTCTCCAATCTCCTCTGCCTCCACGCACAACTTCCCACTACTATCCTTGACTGGACCGATACCTACCCTAGTCATCCTTTTATTCCTGACATACCTATAGAAAGCCTTTGGGTTTTCCCTAATCCTACCAACCAAGGACTTTTCATGTCCTCTTCTCGCTGCTCTTAGCTCTCTCTTTAGATCCTTCCTGGCTACCTTATAACTCTCAATCGCCCCAACTGAACCTTCACGCCTCATCTTTACATAGGCCGCCCTCTTCCCTTTTACAAGGGATTCCAATTCCTTATTAAACCACGGCTCCCTCACAAGACCCTTTCCTCACTGCCTGACTGGTACATACTTATCAAGGACACCCAACAGCTGCTCCTTGAACAAGCTCCACATATCATTTGTGTCCTTCCCTTGAAGCCTATTTTTCCAATCCACACATCCTAAGTTATGCCTCACCGCATCATAATTTCCCTGCCCCCAGCTATAACTCCTGCCCTGCAGTGCACACTTATCCCTCTCCATCACTAGAGTAAAAGTCACCGAGTTGTGGTCACTGTCCCCGAAGTGCTCACCTACCTCCAATTCTAACACCTGGCCTGGTTCGTTACCCAGAACCAAATCCAGTATGGCCTCACCTCTTGTTGGCCTGTCTACATATTGTGTCAGGAAACCCTCCTGCACACATTCGACAGACACTGACCCATCTAACAAACTCAAACTATAGCTTTCCCAGTCAATATCTGGGAAGTTAAAGTCCCCCATAACAACCACCCTATTACTTTCACTCTTCTCCTGAATCATCCTTGCAATACTTTCCTCTACATCTCTCGGACTATTAGGAGGCCTGTAGAAAACTCCTAACAGGGTGACCTCACCTTTCCTATTTCTAACCTCAGCCCAAACTACCTCAGATGGCAAGTCTTCCTCCATCGTCCTTTCCACTGCTGTAATACTATCTTTGACAAGCAATGCCACACCTCCCCCTCTTTTACCCCCACCTCTGACCCTACTAAAACATTTAAACCCTGGAACCAGCAACAGCCATTCCTGTCCCTGTTCTACCCACGTCTCTGTAATGGCCACAACATCGAGGTCCCAGGTACCAACCCACGCTGCAAGTTCACCTACCTTATTTCTTATACTTCTGGCATTGAAGTATACACACTTCAAGCCACCTTCCTGTTTACCGGCACCCTCCTTCGAGATCGATGCCATGTTCCTAACCTCCCTACACTCAAGGCCCTGTACCCTAGAGCTACAGTCCAATTTCCCATGCCCCTGCAGAGTTAGTTTAAATCCTCCCAAAGAACACTAGCAAACCTCCCCCCAAGGATGCTGGTGCCCCTCAGGTTCAGGTGGAGACCATCCTGTTTATAGAGGTCCCACCTTCCCCAGAAAGAACCCCAGTTGTCCAGAAACTGGAATCCCTCCCTCCTGCACCATCCCTGTAGCCACGCATTTAACTGTTCTCTCTCCCTATTCCTCGACTCTCTATCACGTGGCACGGGTAACAGACCAGAGACAACAACTCTGTTCGTTCTAGCTCTGAGCTTCCAACCTAGCTCCCTGAAAGCCTGCCTAACATCCTCACCCCTCTTCCTACCTATGTCGTTGGTGCCAACGTGGACCACGACCTGGGGCTGCTCCCCCTCCCCCTTAAGGACCCGGAAAACACGATCAGAGACATCACGTACCCTTGCACCTGGGAGGCAACATACCAAACGTGAGTCTCTGTCGCCCCCACAAAACCACCTATCTGTGCCCCTCACTATTGAATCCCCAATAACTATCGCTCTACCTTTCTCCGCCCTTCCCTTCTGAGCAACGGGGACAGGCTCCGTGCCAGAGGCCTGAACCTCGTTGCTTACCCCTGGTAAGTCATCCCCCCCACAAGTATCCAAAACGGTATACTTGTTCTTGAGGGGAATGACCGCAGGGAGTCCCTGCACTGGCTGCTTCCTCCCACTCCCCCTCACTGTCACCCATCTCTCTATAACTTTTGGAGTAACTACTTCCCTAAAGCTCTGATCTATGACCACCTCTGCCTCCCGAATGATCCGTAGTTCATCCATCTCCAGCTCCAGTTCCCTAACACGGTCTTGGAGGAGCTGGAGATGGGTGCACTTCCCGCAAGTGTAATCAGCAGGGATGCTAATGGCTTCCCTCACCTCAAACATCTTGCAAGAGGAACATTGCACTGCCTTCGCTGCCATCCCTCTAAAAGGTAAACTTTAAAAAGAAAACTGGATCTAAAGAAACAAACAAGCAAAATGTAGCACTTACCTGCTTACCACAACGGGTCATATTATTAGGTTAGAGGAGGAGGGTGGGTGGGAGGCTCTACCCCTGTAGTGCCTCGGGTTCCTCGCCTGCGCACTTTTATAGAGATAAAAACCTTCCCAGGTAAGCTAGCGCGACACCAGCTTCCGGGTCCGCTAGGCGTTTAAAAAAACTTTAAATCTTAACCGTTTAAAAAAAAACTGGACTATACTGCGTCTTAAACTAAACACCATCACACAGCCGTTACCTGCTCCGCCGAGAGAGTGAGGCCGAAGGCTTGGAGCTGCGCGCTTTTATAGAGGAAAAAGTACCTTCCCAGGTAAGCTAGCGCAACACCAGAAGATGACACGTTCTTCCTCCAGGCATCGGATGGTAAGGGTTTGGCAACAGGGCAGGCCCAGGAGCTGCATGTCTTTGGCAGATTGCAAGGGGGAGTTGAAGTGTTCAGAAGTGGTGGGGTTGGTTGCTGTGGGTGTCCCAGAGATGTTCTCTGAAATGATCAACAAGTTGGAGTCCTGTCTTCCTGATGTAAAGGTGAACACATTGGGTGCAACAGATACAGCAAGTTATATTGGTAGAGGTGCAGGAAAATTTCAGGTTGGATGTGGAAGGATCCTTTGGGGCCTTGGAAGGAGGTGAGGAGAAGGCCTAGGCGCAGGCTTTGCACTTCCTGCAGTGGCAGAGGAAGGTGCTGGGAGTGGGGTGTAGGCTGGTGGAGGGGCGTGGACATGACGAGGGAGTCGTGGATGGAATGATCTCTCAGGAATGCTGATGGGGTAGGGAGGGAAATATATCTCTGGTGGTGGGGCCATTTGTAGGTGGCAGAGATCATGTGATGTATAGGGAGGTTGATGGGGTGGAAGGTGAAGACCAGGGGGTTCTGTTCTTGTTGCGTTGGGAGGGGTGGGATTCAAGGGTGGAGGTGTGGGAAGTGGAGCAGATGCACTGGAGGGCATTGTTGACCATGTGAGAGCGGAAATTACAATCTTGGAAAAAGGAGTTTTCAAAGGTGGAATTGGTCATCCTGGAAACAGATGCAGTGGAGGCAGAGGAATTGGGAATAACGGATGGCGTTTTATAAAGGTAGGGTGGGTGCAGGTATAGTCCAGGTAGCTGTGGGTGTTGGTGGGCTTGTAGTAGATGTTCGTGGTTAGTCAGTCACTGGAGATGGAGATGCAGAAGTCCAGGAAGGGGAGGGAAGTGTCTGAGATGGTCCAGGTGAATTTAAGGTTGGGGTGGAGTGTGTTGGTGAAGTTGATAAACTGTTCAACATCCTTGTGGGAGCACGTGGTTGCGGTAATACAGTCATCGATGTAGCAGTGGAACAGGTGGGAGATGGTGCCGCCGTAGTTGTGGAAGATAGATTTTCCACGTACCCGACAAAGAAGTAGGCATAGCTGGGTCCCACGCAGGTGCCCATGGCTACCTCTTTGGTTTGGAGGAAGTGGAAGGATTGGAAGGAGAAGTTGTTAAGGGTGAGGACCAGTTCAGCCAGGTGGATGAGGATGTCAGTGGAAGGGTACTGGTTGGGACGGCGTGAGAAGAGGAAACAGAGGGCTTGGAGGCCTTTATCATGCTGGATGGATGTGTACAGGGATTGGACATCCATAGTGAAGATGAGGCATTGGGGGCCAGGAAAACGTAAGTTTTGGAGAAGGTGAAGAGTGTTGGTGGTGTCCCGAACAGAGGTGGGGAATTCCTGGACTAAGGGGACATCTCTGGGACCCCTGCACCAACCAACCCCACCACCCCTTGGCTGACCACTTCAACTCCCCCTCTCAATCTGCCAAGGACATGGAGCTCCTGGGCCTCCTCCATTGCCAAACCCTTACCACCCAACACCTGGTTCTGCCTTGGAACCCTCCGACCACACGGGATCAATGTGGATTTCACCAGTTTCCTCATTTCCCCTCCCCCCACCTTATCCCAGCCCAAGCATCCAACTCAGCACTGCCCTCCTGACCTCTCCATCGTCTTTCCCATCTATCCGCTCCACACTCCTCTCCGACCTATCACCTGACCTCCCAACTTCATCTATCTATTGCATTCTCAGCTATCTTCCCCCCCTCCCCCCAACCCCTACCCCCTCCCATTCTCTCAGCCACCCTGGCCCACATGCCTCATTCCTGATGAAGGGCTTATGCCCGAAACATCCATTCTCCGGCTCCTCAGATGCTGCCTGACCTGCTGTGCTTTTCCAGTACCATACTCTTGTCTCTGAACTCCAGCCTCAGCAATCCTCACTTTCTCCCAGCAGGGTGTAGACTGCTGGGGGAGATAGGATCATGGTTGTTCAGATTAAGTGAATGGAATGTGAGAATGGCAGGACAATGGTATGTCTAAATGCCAGACTGGAAAGAACAGAGAGTCCCACAAAAGTGAGGAAAGGATGTGAATATTTATTTGCCATTCCCTCATTTTCCATTATTAATTCCCCAACCTCACTCTAAAAGACCAAAGCTCACTTTGGTTATGCTTTTTCTTTTTGGAATACCATGGAAACTATCTTCTTTTTATATTTCTAGGTGGTTTTCTGTTGTACTCTAATTTCCCCTTTCTTATTAATCTTTTAGTTACTCTCTGCTATTGTGTGTATCAAGTCCAGTTTTGACTTACCACTCATCTTTGTAAAAGGATGCATTTTTGTTTTCTGCTCCTTTAACCTCCTTAAAAAGTCAGGGAAGTATTTTTTTCTGTGTATTCTGAAATATCTCCTCAAAATAAGTGCTATTGTATTATTGCCAACCCTTAATCTAATTTGCCAGTTCATGTTAGCTGCTCAGCCTTGTGACAAAGCTGCTCCTCTAACAAGGTTATGCTGTCCTAGGCATTATTTTAGAGAGGTCAGAAATGGCACAGACTCTGAAAAGTCTGGGGTGTAGTGTTTTAGGGCAAATTTGATAATAGCTAACAGATACTGCCTCAGGAAGAGGCTTTGAAGTTAAAAATAAAACACTTGTACAATGAAAGGTGTGTGGCCAGTTCTCCCAGCTCAACTTTTCTCTGGTTTGTTTTTTTTTAGCAGTGGTGTGAAGAATAGCTATTGGACCCAAAGAAACAGATCCAAGCTGGTAATCTCTTGCTCTCTGACTTCTCTCCTGTAAGACCCTGTGTTTGATTTTACCTTTTGTGTCAAAGGCGAGTTTATGGGGATTGTTGCAAGTATTCGGAACAGCATCATTAGTTGGGCTCGTTTGTTGGATTATTGGTTAGGATACGTTATTCGGTATTCTGTTTTCTGTTCTTTGTGTTTCATTCAGTAATCTTGTAAATAAGTTCTGTTTTGTTTAAAACTAAGTGGTTTGACCAACTGATTCTCTCCTGGAATACCCACGTTACACCGACCTAAAACACCTCGCAAAGTTAGGATCTGGGCTACCTTCTTGAAATGATTTGAGGCGGTCTGGCCTGGTCCATAACAAATTGGGAGCTTGTCTGGGATTTTTTTTTAAGTTCCAAATTGGGATTAGAGTTGTTGGACTCGAAGGTATGTGTTAGTGTCAGTGTCTTTTGTTAGTGTTAGTGTGTTAGTGTCTTTTGTTACAGGTATTGATTTGGTTGGTTTAAACAGTGCTCGGGATAGCAATGGCTCTTTCAATCACCAAGAGTTTTCTAGGGGTGGAAGAAGTGACCTTGAGAGTTTTATAAAAAGGTGATTAAGGGTCGAGATTAGAGTGGTGCTGGAAAAGCACAGCAGTTCAGGCAGCATCCAAGGAGCAGTAAAATCGATGTTTCGGGCAAAAGTCCTTCATCAGGAATACCGGAGGTGATCAAGGCCAAGCTGCTGGAATTAGCAGACAAGCTGGGGGTGGAGCTGCCTCCTTCCATGAGGAAAGGAGAGATAATTACGGCAGTCGCTCAGCATTTAAAGTCGCTGGAAACGCCATCAGAACCTTTAGAGATGGCTATAGTTCAACTGAAAATGAAGCAGCTTGAGTTAGAGGCGAGAGACAAGGAATTACGATTCAAAGTAGAGAAAAGAGAAAAAGAACGAATTGTTTCAGCAGAAAAGAGATAATGAAAGAGCTTGAACTTCACAAATTGGCACTTTGACAGGAGTTCAAAAATTCACTTTGTGAAGTAGGGAGAACTCATGGGGAAGAGCAGAGAGTTAAAATGGCAAGATTAGCAGCTGAAATGGCTGATGGTTATGAGTTGGCCAATCATGCTAAGCTTGGCTTCCAGAATCAATTTCAATCCATAAGGCATAGAGATTGGGGAAAAGAGAAATCATCACTTGGAAAGGGAAAGGTAGAAGCTGGTGAAGATCATAAGGATACCTTACCACAGGGTAAAGATGAAACCCTTGAAGGGGACAGAGAAGTTAAAAAAACTCTGGTGTTTTTACTGCAATAAAGTAGGTTACATGAAATCACAGTATTGGTGGGCTAGGAGAAGCACTGGGAAGCCAGATGTCTGAAAATAGGATAAACCAGCGAATTTTGTTGGAATGGTAATGGAAAGCACATGGAGGCTAGAAAGCTGCACCAGAATGTACAAGCTGGTCGGAGGTTGGTTAAGAAGGAAGGGCCAGATCTTCTTAAACCATATTCCTGCTAGGTAGAGTTTATTAGCAAAGGCCAGGAGTAGCAGAAAAAGAGGTTACAATATTAAGTGGTACAGGGTCCTCTTAATCTGTGACATTGAAAGATGAGGAGATATGTACTTCTGAAGGACTATTGCCAGAAAAGGTACTAGTAACAGGAATTCATGGTGAGACAAGAAGCACTCAATTATGCAAAGTGAGGTTAGAGTGTCCAGGGAAGAGTAGAGAATTTGTGGTAGGAGTACTGGACAAACTGTCAGCTCCAGGAATACAATTCTTCCTTGTTAATGACATAGCTGATTCACTGGTAGGAGTGCTGCCTACTGTGGTTGAAAAGCCAGTGGAAATTCAGGCAACTGAACTTTGCAGGACACATATCCTGGAATTTTTCCCAACTGTGTGATAATTGTACTTATTTAAGTTTAAAAGTCTAGTTTTCGATCTGCTCTTCTTTCTCTTACAGTCAATACGAAAGTCAATCATATTATGATCACTGTCATTTAGTGGGTGATGGTGGAGTATTTCATTTTGAGGTAATTAAATAATCCTGTCTCATTCCACGATACCAGATCTAGCACCAAAAAAAACCCAAAAGATGCTGTAAATGAGAAACTAAAACACCACGTATGGAGTCAGCTATTACGAGGGGGCATAGCTTTAAATTAAGGGGTGGTAGGTATAGGACAGATGTTAGGGGTAGATTCTTTACTCAGTGAGTTGTGAGTTCATGGAATGCCCTGCCAGTAGCAGTGGTGGACTCTCCCTCTTTACGGACATTTAAACAGGCATTGGATAGGCATATGGAGGATAGTGGGCTAGTGTAGGTTAGGTGGGCTTGGATCGGTGCAACATCGAGGGCCAAAGGGCCTGTACTGCGCTGTATTTTTCTATGTTCTATGTAAAACTGAAATTGCTGGAAAATATCAGCAAGTCTGGCAGCAACTGTGGAGAGAAATCAGAGTTAACATTTCAGGCCCAATGACCCTTCTTCAGAACTGATGGTAGCTAGGAAAAAGTTGTTTTTTATGCAGAAGATGAGGTGGATGGAGGGGGTAAGGAGTAAACATTACATAAATAAAGGAGCAAATAACAGTCCTCCTAGGAGAATGAATAACTGGTAATAGAGATGATTTGTAGCCAATAATGGATTGTGTGTAATAGCAAACCACGTGATAACAAAGCTTGGTGTGTGGAGGTTGGGGAGAAGGTGCATCAAGCCCTAAGATTGCTGAACTCAATATTGAGTCCAGAAGGCTGTAGAGATCCCAAGAGGAAAAAGAGTTCTTGTTTTTTCCAGCTTGCACTTAGCTTCACTGGAGCACCACTGAAAACTTGTGACAGAAATGTTGGCCAGAGAACAAGGTGATCTCTTAAAGTGGCAGGCAACTGGAAGCTCAGGGTCTTTTTTGTGAATATAATGTAGGTGTTCTGGAAGGCAGCCACCCAGTCTATGTTTGTTTCCCCAGTTTCAAGGTCTCCTCTCTCTATTATACCAAACCCTTCACCTTTTCCTAGTTTGGGGCAGTATCTTAATCTTCACTTTGTGTGGGCTTTCAAATTGAAATAAAAATACATTAACATGAAAGTTTACACATAAATTATGTCACATAGAATTCTGGCAAAATAGCATCAAAATCTGGATGAACATTACTGTAAAATCAATATAGCAAAGGTACCAAGAGACTCCTAGCAAATCCTTGGCTGGATCATTTTCCAAATGTGGTCACATTATCTCAACTGCAGTGTCAGGTAAAGAGGACAGTGCCTTATATCCAGAAGTAACCCTCATCCTTACCTTGAGCACCATGTCAGCGATAGAGTCTTTTCCTCTGTACTCAGAAAAGATTGTGTACAAACTGTGCAAGATTTTTCTCTTCGAATTTCTCCAAACTGCTGCCCATATGATCGCCATACATATTTCAATTATGTCCACGATACCAAGTTGCTTTGATATTCATTTCTAGCAATGATAAACTTATTTTATTACCCACATCCTAGTTCCTTGTAATTACAGTCTTCATTTTATTATCTATATCCTGGTTTCCTTCACTTGCAAACCTTTGGACATTAACTGTCCATTTGTGCAACTCCCAAAGAAGCTTTAAATTCCAATTGTATGATATACAACACTGAGCTGTTTCTGTTACGTATTGTTCTTCTCTTCTCACCCAGTGATGACTTGTGAGTTTCAGTTTTGTCCTAAAAATCAGTCTTGACCAGAGTTTTGGAGTTTTGTAGACACTGTTACTATTAGAATGCAATAAAGACCCTGACCCATACCTGATCTTATAATTACATGCTCAAAATCATTTTTCTTTGCATCCAGTCTGTTGGACTGCAGCACACAGTTACTTCAGACTGCTTTCCTGTTAAGTATTTGCTTACACAGGGAAGTAGGTCTATACTTTCCACTTTTTTCACATGTTCTCACAGAGTCAAGCTAGCAAGTTCAGTAAAGGTCACTTTCTTAATGCTACTGTGTCTTATACATGTTCACATAGCACAGCAGGGATAGTTGCAGTCATAATATGCAAGTGAAAATGTATTAGATACACTGTCATTTCAATTACTTTCATCAATATTACACTGTGAAAGTTGGCTGTGTGCATTTTGACTGCTGTGATTCCTGTATCACAGTGACAACACTGCATTGAGATGCCCTGTTAATCCGAAGGGTACTATGTAAATGCAATTGTTCTGTGATAACTCATGACTCCCTAGCTCAGAGGTAAGATTACCATCTCTTAGCTGAGACGCAGTTTACTATGAAACACAGCTACAAGTCCACCATCATTATAAAAACATTTCAAGAAGAAATTCAATTTACCCATTGTTTTATCATAGAGATCGGAGAAACAAATGGGGTGTCTGATGCAAAACTGTGCTGTAGATGTTACGTACGTTTGCTTGTTAGCACCGAGTGTTTTGGACATGTTAGTTCGCATATGCCAGAGATGTTTAAAAGGAGCATCATTATTGTATTGGAAAGTGTGAAGCAACTCCAGCTGAGGAGCAGCCTTCTCTGAAGACACACTGCTAAACAAAGCCAAGTTGGCTGCTGGAGCAAGTTCAGACTGCTACAAATTCCAAATGTACAGAAGCATAGTCAGATTTCTTGACTTCGTTCCTTTGCCTTTTCAATTATAAATGAACATAGACAGTCTTTGGAGGCAGCTGCATTCTGCAACATCAAATTAATTTCTTCCTGGCCATGTTGTAACACGCACCACTGATACAAAACTGAGATGTTGTCTGAAATTATCACAGATGAACAAACAGTGCTAGTTCCTTGTTAGACTTGTACTTAGACATTTTCTGTGGAGATTTGGATGGCAGCTTACTGTCATCCCAACATTAAACACGGGCCTGTGGGACTTCTGTGAAATCTTCTACATCTCCATACATAATCAGACTAAAGAGCTAAGAAACAGCATGAGAAACAGTTGGTGCCAGATAAATTAGTGCATTCAATATCAAATCAGAGATGGAACGTGGAATAAAGAAATGCATAGAAAATTATATTAAAGTTGAAAGAGATAAAAGAGACAGAAAGCAGAAGTTTCAAAAACAAGTATTATTTGCAATTATTTGAATCTCCAACCATAATTTGATGTTGCAGGTTTGAAACTCCACGTTTGTAGAAGGTAATTTTCAGTGCCAGGAAGAATATTTGGCAGCAATTAAGATTTACCGTGCTATTAAAAGGGTGATTATACTGAAATAACAAGCCCTAACTTGTATTTTCATGAGTTTCATCATTATCTACAGTACCAGAACAGCAACCTCTCATTGCTGAATATAATTAGATGATAAGCTTGATGCTGAGATGTTGTTTAGAGGAAGTACATTCAAGAACATCACATTATAAAAACAGAAAGTGCTGGAGAAACTCAGCAAGCCTGTGGAGAGAAAAGCAAGAAAGAGAGAGAGGGAGTTAATGTTTCCAGTCCGACATGAGTTCAAATACGAGTTCCAAAAAAGAGTCATATCGGACCAACATTACATTTACCGCAGCTGTTCAAAAAGGCAGCTCATCAAAGATCAAGAGCAATCAGGGACGGGCTTTAAATGCTGGCCTTGCCTGTGACACTTCTATCCCAAGATTAAAATGGAACAAAAAGACGCAGACTCTGTCACATGTCAAAAACCACTCTATCAAGGCTGTAGTTAAGTTATGGTCAAGAGTGTGTGCTGGAAAGGCACAGCAGGTCAGCCAGCATCCAAGGAGGAGGAGATTCGATGTTTCGGGCATAAGCCCTTCAGGAGCCACTCATTCCTCGTGAAGGACTTATGCCTGAAACGTCGATTCTCCTGCTCCTCGGCTGCTGGCTGACCTGCTGTGCTTTTCCAGCACCACACTCTCGACTCTGACCTCCAGCATCTATAGTCCTCCCTATCTCCCCATAGTTAAACTATGTCTGTTCCAGCTCAGCAGTGCATCCTGGGTGCAATGCGGCCCTATGCTTTGTTCAATTTTGGTGCACAGGAAGGAGCCTTGAAGCCATGTAAACCATATTGTTGTAACTGTATTGATATGAACACCCCAATCATCCGCACTCAAATCAGAAAGTGAGGCACAATATTCTCACCTCAATTAATTCACTCCTATGTCTGGGCAATTAACCTGTAGGGGTTCATAACCCTTATTAGGTTAAAAATGCCAGGAAGATGCCAGGTTTTCACCCAAGTCTGGAGTCCAGTT
The DNA here is from genome assembly GCF_047496795.1 of Chiloscyllium punctatum. Lineage (NCBI taxonomy): Eukaryota > Metazoa > Chordata > Chondrichthyes > Orectolobiformes > Hemiscylliidae > Chiloscyllium > Chiloscyllium punctatum. The sequence continues at coordinate 76,462,064 of NC_092762.1, read as the reverse complement.
AGCTAATCCTAATTAAAGCAGCAGCTAGACTGTCTCAAATTGCCTCAGCCGCTGATGCTAGGGCAAGCAGGAGGGGTCCAAGTGTCTGTTTCCCATTGTTATCTCTGACCCACTTCACTCCCCTGCTGGGAAATGTGTATGTGAGTATTGGGTGAGAGCAGGATTTAGCTTAATTCTGTGACTCCCTGAAGCTGAATTCCTGCCAAGGTTCACTGACCAGAAAGAGGTCTCATTGAAAACCACACCCTATAATGAGTCAAAAGCTGTGCAAAGGGGTGGAAAGAAGCCAAGCACGCTGTCTTTTTTAAAAGTAAACCTTTACGTTCATTACAGCAGTTACAGGTACTTTCCAGCAAGTTTTAAAGGTGAACAAAATGTTGTGGCAAAATGGCAGGGCTTTAATGTATGAATGTGAAATAAGGTTTATTCAAAATCTGAATAGATTAAAAGAAGTAATTATTATTGCTGGATTGAGGACTTGAGTCCTTTGCTCAGCCTATTAAATAAGTGATAACTGAAAATGTCCCCGTCTGCACATCCCTAGTTATCCAGCTGTGTGGCACTTTACCCTGGCACTGGGTGAGGCTCTGGCCTCTGCAGCTGGTAGTGCTGTAGGAGCTGCTTCCTTTCTGAGTTTGTGATGTTCCAATCTGGGTCCTTCCACAGGGTAAAGAGAAGAGAAACTCTGGTTGCAATTATGTTCCAGCTATTGGTTTGTGAATTGTGTGGGGTAGCCTTCTATAGAAGGTAAACAGGCCTGAACCTGACTAGCAATGTCTGTTTTGGTTCATTTTGCCAGTGATCTAATTTTTGACATAAGGTGAGGGTGGGCATATCCCACATGATCCAAACATTGAAAGATATTCCCAGGCAATGCTTCAACCATACACAGATATCCAAAGTAACTTTGTATTGTGGCTTCACACATGGCCAGAGACATGTTATAGACAACAGAACCTCTGCCGAGATCTGGTGCTATTTGACTGCAGTTTGGGGCACTTTGGATTGACAAAAATGTTTTTCACATCAACATGCGTGTGATGACATGTCATCAGTGGCTCAGAAGGAGCCCTGATTTCCTCTGAGTCAGAGATTGTGGATTCAAGACCTACTCATGGGCCATCAGTCTGGAATCCAGGCTGATACTGCTTGTACAGTACTGATGGAGTGGCGTGCCTTCTTTTGGATGAGATATTAAACCAAGCTCCTTTTCCCTGCCTAGATACATGAAAGGTCTGTTCCTAAGGAAGTCTCCCTGGTGTCCAAGACCAATATTCATCCCTTGGTTTGGAGACGCCGGTGTTGGACTGGGGAATAGAAACTTAAAAATCACACAACACCAGGTTATAGTCCAATTGGTTTATTTGGAAGCATTAGCTTTCGGAGTAGATTACTTACAGTGTGGAAACAGGCTCTTCGGCCCAACAAGTCCACACCAACCTGCCGAAGCACAATCCACCCAGACCCATTCCCCTTTACTTAACACTACAGGCAATTTAGCATGGCCAATTCACCTAACCTGCACATTTTTGGATTGTGGGAGGAAACTGGAGCACCCGGAGGAAACCCACGCAGACACGGGGAGAACGTGCAAACTCCACACAGAGAGTCGCCTGAGGCGGGAATTGAACCCAGGTTTCTGGCACTGTGAGGCAGCAGTGATTACCACTGTGCCACCGTGCTGCCCACTAAGTACTGCTCACCTGATGAAGGAGCAGCGCTCCAAAAGCTAGTGCTTCTAAATAAACCTGTTTGACTATAACCTGGTGTTGTGTGATTTTTAATAATATTCATCCCACAGCTGACAACTAAAAGTTGCTTCTCTCACCATCAGGGAAGCTGGTTGGAGCTTCCTCTGGGCGAGTTGGTTCCTGCGGTAACTACACATCAAGGAGCATTTCAGTGCCTTTAAAGCAGTTCACAGAAATGCAATTCTTATCTCTCTCTCCAACATGTGTGGCATCTTTATTCAGAGCTGATTCAAGACCAATGTTCCAGTTTACTTTACGCAGCACAGAGAGAGAAAAATCAGCAAAACACGTGCTAACTCTCACACCACACAAAAAAAATGCTGGAAATCACAGCGGGCCAGTCAGCCTGTGATCTCCAGCGTTTGCTGTTTTTCTGTACAGATTCCAGCATCTGCAGTCATTTGCTCCCATGTTTCGTACATGTGCTACATTTCAAAACATAACTGTGTTTTATGTTGTCGTTTCTGTTCCCTTTGGGGTTGTATGTTGGACATGGGTACACAGGGATCACCCAGGAACAGCAAACCTTTCAGCCTTTTCGCGCCAGAGCTCCCCCCCCTCACTCCATGTGCAAAGTTCTGGCGATGAGGAACTCAAATTCGTAAACCCTAAACTGCAAGGTGGAGATTCTGTCTTGCTTTCGACTTTTTCAGCGAAATCCTCGGCAAACTCCTCCCTTTGCCCCGAAAAGGGATAGTTCAGTGGACGTTTCAGACCTCAGTGTACAACATGAAGTAACGTTATTAATGAATAAGTTAAAGGAAGCGCTTGGGGTCTGGGCAGAGGGTAAATTTCACGAAGTCTCTCTCTGCACTTACCCAGCAGCAGGAGCTTGAGTTCTCGCTTCCGTCTCTGTTTCTGTTGTTTTAGCGCCTTGTTGATTTTTTTGTTGATGTCAAACGCCACTTTCTCGTCCTCGGAGAGACAGCAGAAACAGCGGCGACAGGATAGACAGCGCCAACACGAAGCCATGCCGAAGTCCCTGGTGTGTTCACATGCAGCTGAAACTCAGCAAACACCTCCTGGAGAAACTTCCCTGAACTCAGGCAGCAGAGCTGTCAGCCAGAGAGAGAGAGAGAGAGCGCAATGCTTCACATCTCCCAGACTGGCTCAAACTTCACTCCTTTCACAAGAAGCGAAGCATCGAGAGAGAGAGAGAGAGAGAGACAGACCGAATCTAACTCCTTTAAAACTCGCGGATTGGAAGCAAACCTCAAACATTTCACACGCTCTAGAGGGGGGCAGGAGTCAGGGTCACGCCCACGGTGAAATCATATTTAGCTTGTGTTGAATGATGTGATTTTATTCAGCCCTGTGGTGCCTGACAGTACATTGTTTGGAAATCAAAGAACACTATTGCAATACAGTGGAAATCAATACCCAGAGAGGGTTGTGAGAAATGAATGCCATAAAATTCCACTTTTCCCAAATATTAAAGACTTTGCCAACTGTATTAAAACGGGATTGAGAAACTGTGAGGACTTTTGTTTCGAGAGGGGTGGTGGTTGGTTAAAGATCCAAATGAAATGTTGCCAGAATTTGGTAAGTATCTCCAGCCCGTTGTGCAATGTTTTCCTGTAACTCAGTGACTGTGACACTTGGTAAGGCAATGAGAAGGACATCAAGTGCTCCTCTCCTCGATAATGGTTAGAAATAAATGTGTGTGTGTGAGAGAGAGAGAGAGGAAGGAAAGAGGGAAGGATGGGGGGGGGGGGGGGGGGGGGCGGGCGCGAGGAAGAGGTGGTAGGGAAGAGTAAACGCAAACGTATGAAATAGTCGCAAGAGTAGGCCATTCGGCCCCTCTCGGCTGCTTTACCATTCACTGAGATCATGGCTGATCTTATTCTGCCCTCAAAGTCACGTTTGCACCTCCTCCCAGTAATTATTGGCGAATTTTATTGGTCAAGCATCTGTCTACCAGTGCCTTGAAAATATTCAATGACCCATCTCCTCTCCAGTGCACTTGAGCGGAGAGATTTCTAAAGTCTCTCAATATTCATTGAGAATCAATTTGATATGATCTGCATCTTAAATGGAAGATGCTCTTATATTAAAGCAGTGTTGCCTAGTCCAAAATTTATAAGTTGATTAGATATCGGAGCAGAATTAGGCTATTCGGCCCATCGAGTTGGCTCCACCATTCAATCATGGCTGATATGCTCCTCACTCCCATGTTCCTGCCTTCTCTCCATATCCCTTTAGTCCAACACCAATTAAAAATTTGTCTAACTCCTCCTTAAATTTACTCACTGTCCGAGCATCCACCACACCTTGGGGGAGTGAATCCCACGGATTCACAACCCTTTGGGAGAAGTAGTTACTCTCAACTCTGTATTAAATTTGCTGCCCCTTATCCTAAGACAGTGCCCTCTCTTCCTATAATGCCCCACAAGAGGAAGCATCCACTCCATGTCTATTTTATCTACACCTTTTATCAGCTTGAACACATCAATTTGATCTTCCCTCAGTCTTCTAAAGCTCCCCACAGGAAAGGAGCAAAGTGAGAGAAGGCAGAATAATGAGCAGAAGAGGGAAAGAGAGACAGGAGGAGGAACGTGGGGATATCAATCAAGTGGGCCCTTTGAGAGCAATTGAGAGATCCTAGAAAACTGCCAAAATGAAGGGTATGTAGGTTAGATTGATCTTAGAGTAGGATAAAAGGTTGGCAGAACATCAAGGGCTGAAGGGCCTGTGTGCTGTACTGTCCTATGCTCTATGTGCTGTTAAAATTTGCCAAGTGCCATGACACACATTAATTAGTACCACCTAAAACAAAATCAGATAAGTTGGTCCCTTCCATCAATGCTGTTTACAGAAGATCTCACAGCATAGCCCTCGATAAACAGTGGCTAAATTCTAAACCTGTTGTGTGACAGGGCTGGAGACATTTTGATGTGATTATTATAGGCTGGCCTTTCTCCCTAAAATATTTCTTATATCCAAACAGTAGCTACAAGTCCCAAATGCAAACCAAGATTTTTGAGAACCAAAACCTGTGTCTGACTTGTATGAGTTGGTTACAACCAGGATCTAAAAAGATTCACAGTGAAACAGCAGAGGATCCATCTTAGGTCCACTGCGCACAAGCCAAAACCTTCCATTGCACCAGAACACCACAGCCACGCTGAAAACACTTATCTAAGACTTATAATTAAATCAGATTACGTATGATTTAGTCAGTCTGTTTGCTATCTTGGTACCACATTTAATCCTAGGATGAGCTGATGGCCTCCTATTTGTGTCATTACTAAGACAGCCTCTTTCCATTTCAGTAACAGCATCCAAGTTCTTCCTGTTCACAGCTCGCCTACTACTGAAACCTATATTCATGCATTTGTTACATTGAGACTTGACTACTCTAATATTCTGTCAGTATTCTCTTAAATTCGAGCTTATTCCAAAACTCCACTGCCCATATCTTAATTCGCACCAAGACGTCTTCCCTAACAGCCTTGTGCTTGCCTACGTTGGCTCTCAGCCAAATAATGTCTTGATTCTACAGTTCTCATCTTTGACTTCAAATCCTTCCATGAGTTCACCTTTCTCACTATCTCTGCAATCCCCTGCAATCCCATAATTCTTTGAGGTATCTGTGCTCCTCTGATTCTGGCCTCTAGGCCATTGGTTGACATGTCTTCAGAAGCCTAGGCCCCAAGGTCCAGTATTCTGACAGTAGGTCTCTCCACCGTTTTTGCCTCACTTCCTCCCTTTAAGACACTCCTTAAAATCCATCTTAGACCAAGCTATGGGTCATCTGACCTTTATATCTCCTTGGTATTAAACATTGTTTACTTTTTATTGATAAAAATGGGCAGGCAGTGTTTGAGCAGTTGCATTTATTATTCAATGTGATGACAATGTTGACTTCTTTATTGTCGTATATGAACTACCTTGTTTCCTGTATGTAGCTATTAGTAGATTACATTGAGGGGGAGTGCTGCATAAATAAAAAATAATTGTTACAAGGAAAATCTTTGTTTTGATTTCTTTTGAATGTAACAGGACTAGCAATGTGGGAACAGACTTGTTTCTGCTTCTTGCTTATGCTTGAAGTGAAGATATATTACAGGTCAACTGAATGCAGTGCAGAGCATTCTAGAAACACACACCAGACCAGAAAGCATCCATGGAGAGCAAAACGGGGGATATTATTTCAGGGTGCCAACCTCTTATCAGGACAGAGAGAGGTAAGAGATGAACAGCTCTTAAGATCAGAGAATGGATGGCAGGACTCATTGAATAATAAAGGTGATGATGGAACAAGGAGGTGGTTATGAGACAAGTACTTGTGTCTGGAGGAAGTGTTCCCCCTGCAGCAGAATAGCAGAGGAGGAAGGAAGCAGGGAAAATGTGGAAAAGAAGACGAGATTCCCAAAAATATTCCTTTGTTGGAACTTCCCTGATGAATCTGAAGCTATTCCCACCCAACATTTATGTAAGTGTATTGTGTTGGCATCATCATCATCATTGACAATAAAGGGTTTCTCACAAATTGAAGGTTTGTGATGACATGTCTATTCATCAGTGATTCATTAACATTGCATATACTCATGACGGAATATGAAGCATTTCTCTTCCAGCCATCTACTAACTGAACAAGTCAAGAGGGATTTTCCAAAATATAATTCTATCCCTTTTGTTTGTAATTGGTAGACAAAGTGCCCCCTGGATTTTTATTTGTTTTAAACATCCAATGATAAGAGTGCACAATCCCACTCCTTACAGTGTCAAGGGAATCACTCAATAAGAGAATAATGGGGTTGGTTATTTCCAAATATCCATTATTAATTAATGCGTATTTTATAGCATGCCTTTATTGGTTTTAATTTGACTTTGTAACAGTCCAATCTGAACTGACCTCCACATTGTTGGTACACAATATTCACATGCACATTCTGTTACTTTAGTATGATTTATAATCATGTTGTTGACAATTGAGAAGTTCTGTGTCCAGACAATATTTGTGTGGAGTAACAACAGCAAATATATTAATCCAACAGGCGTATCTGAGATCAACTTCGAGGGGACTTGTTCCTTTTTTTGTTTTATGATAGATCTGGTCAGCCTGACATCTAGAGATATTTATTATGATACACGGCACGACTTCTATCTTTTTTTACATGCAAGTACTGATGCTCTGGAGATGGATAAATAGCTTAGTTGAGAATGGACCGCTGTTGTAAAGATGGGAAGGCAGGGGATGGCTACTGATTTATAGAATACAAGTTAAAACTTCATAGATCCTGTTCTACTTCAGAATGCATTGTGAAATGTATTTATGTAGAGTGTTCAAACTTCTTGGATTGTTATCCTGAGAGCAAAGATGGCTAAAGAAAGGATTGATAGAGGTATTCAAAATCATGCAGACTTTTGATATCATCAGGTAAGGATAACATTTCCAAAGCTAGAAAGTTCTGTAATTTAAAAAAAAAAATCTCAGATACTTGATAAAAGATACAGAGGAGCATTTCTGATCAAAGGTCATCAATATGAAACTTTGGCCCACATTTTGAGATTTCCAGACATTTTTCATTCCATTGGGATTCCTATCATGGCACACTTCGAACAACTTGCCATGGAATATTGTTTTGAATATCTTTACGCCTAGAACAATCCAAAAGTATCCATTTAAATCAGAAACTTTGGAATGGTCCAATGAAATTAAGTAGAATAGTTACTCAAGTTAGTTCACTAAATACATAGTCTAATTTGGATGGGCAATAAATGCTAGTAACACCCACATCCCATGAATGAATAAACAAAAATCTTTATTTAACTGATCTCATATTTACCTCACACTTAGACAAGTACATTTCCTCCAGCTTCATCACCTCCCCCAGTCCTGAACCAACCCACTGGGGTCCAACAACTCCCCAACCTCCCACCTCCCCAACCCAGGAACTGACACCCACATCATCCTATATGTGTGTGCTATATGCTCTATTCTTATTCTGTTGACTATAGCACTGTAAGTGAGTAAATCAGCTGCAGGGTATTTACATTTAATTTAGGAATAAGCAATAAATGAATTCAAAGAAAGATATAACATACACAGGAAAATTTTAGAAATGCATATCTTGAACTGTCCAGTGCAGCTCATAATGTTCCCTCACATGCATTGCATTGTACCTGTATTTGCTTAATCTGCGCACAGGCCTAGAATTCACTCAGTCTTCTCTTTTGTATAGTATAATGGGTACATTCATGAGAAGCCTACCAATGATTTATTCATATGCCATCCCAGCAGAATTTTCATGGTTTCACGTTCCTAACCAAAGATATCAAAGGAAGGGAAAAACAAATTGTAAACCTTAATTTTCAAGCTTTGCTCCATAACTGGTTGAGCAAGACATGTGAGGACTTAAATCTGAGGTTTAACCTTGTGCAGAATCTCCACGAGTTGGTCTTGCCCTATCTCATAAAGGATTCACCAGGTGTGTCACTGCACTTATTTGTATTAAATGTTATGCATTCAGTGGTGCTGAGGTTGGCTCAATTTATTTTCATTCAGTAAACCTTTCAGATATTTGCAACAATTTTATGTTGGCAAAACAGAAGCAGGAAAAGAGTGGGAAGGAAGATGAGGTCAATTAAGAGATTTCAGGTAAAACCTAATTTCAGATTTTAAGAGAAAGAGGACTAAAAGAAAAGTTGCATTTGTATAGTGCCTTTCATATCTTCACCATGTTCGTAAACACATTACAGCAGATGAAGTACTGTAGTCATATAATCACTGTTGTAAAATGGGGAAACATGGCAGCCAATGTGCTAACAGCAAGATCCCACAAATAGCAATGACACCAACACGACTGATGTTGATGCCTTGTTGGTTATTGGCCAGAACAGCAGAGCACCTTCCTGTTTTACTTCCTGTTGTGGTAGGAGCTCTGCTACAATGAACTGTGGATCATTGGTTTTAACGTCTCACCTGGAGAATTCCCTCAGTACAGCATCATCTCAGGATTGCTGCTTGGTCCAATGATCACATTTGATCATACAGGCAAAGTCAACAAAGAAAAGTGAGTTTGTGAAGGCATGTATTGTAGTCAGCACCAATGCAATTTCAACACAGGCAAACCTACAAATACAATAAATGTATTCAACATAATCACAGTTTTCCTTGGTTGCCATTAATCTGTTGTTCATCAAGGGAAAGGTAATGACTCTTACTTGTTAAGGGTAATTCATTACGTTAATTATCTTCCATCCAAATTTGTTCTGGATCCTGAATGGCTAATTTTATCTGCCAGTATTCAGTGTGCATAATAGATTAGTGTAATACTCAATGATTTTTTTTTGCCATTGCCCGACAAGAATGTACCTTACCAGTGAATGCCAAAATAGTAACACAATTGACTATTACTCCCATTTTACCTTGGCAATTTCACATCAAAGAAGGGATTAGAACCCACTTAACCAGATATCAATCATCAGGAAAATGCTGGAATTTGTTATTAAGGAAGTCCTAACAATGCACTTAGAGTATCAATGTGATCAAACAAGGTCAACATGGTTTTACTAAAGGGAAATGGTGTTTGACAAATTTATTGAGTTTTTTGAGTATGTAACTGCTAAGGTAGATAAAGGGGAACCTGTAGATGTATAGCACTTTTCTTTCCAAAAAAGCATTTGATAAGGAGCTGTACAAAAAGTGCATCATGACATCAAAGACTGATGTGTTGACACGAATATGGAAAAGCATTCTTTTTTAAGTCCCATCACCTTAGTGCTAAGATCGCACCATGTCAACATTCCCACATTATGGTGTGGTGATGTTCAAACCAAAAGATTCATGTTTTGAAAGAAATTACTTATTCTTGATTATTGTACTGCTGTGTCATGTTTTTATTGGAAGTTTTATCAAAATGATGATGAGAGCTAAGGTTACAATTATATTAGTGGACCCAGTAATCTAGAGGTTAGAATACTCCAGACATTGGCTTGTTCAGTCACAGGGGGAACAATGACAGGAACAGTGACACTGAGTTGAAGTTATTGTGCCATCAAAAGAGCACAGTAAATCCAAAAGACAAGACTAATGGTCCCGAGACTTGAAACCTAGTCCCCACTGCTGTGGCTGTGGAACTTAGATTCCATTAAGAAACCTGAAATGATAAATTAGCATCAGTAATGGTGTCCATGTATCAACCAGGTTATCATAAAAACGTATTTAGTTTGGTAGTGTGTGCTTTAAGGAAGGAAGCTTTTTAGCCTTAACCAGTCTGGTCAATCTGTAACTTCCAGATCAACAGCAACATGGTTGATTCCTAACCACTCTCTGAAATTCCCCAGCAAGTCAGTTAGAAAGTAGCTGACCACCATTTTCTCAAAGGAAATTAGGGATGGCCTAAACATCGATACCCACATCCTGTGTGTGAATGATGAAGTAGAAAAATATTATTAAAGGTGTAGAAAAGCAAAATAAAAGTCAATTTCAGACATTTAGAAGTCCATAGGAATGCACTTCCACGTTAAGTGCAATGTAGTTAATTGCTGGGATCACTCTATTTTGCCAGAGCGAGAAGATTGCCCTCATTTGAGCCAGGGCATTAGGACCCAGGAGCAACTTTCTACTGACATTACAGAGCTGCTGCCTACTGACATAAATAGCACAGTGTGAGCAGAGTTAATCAGAAGATTAGTGTGAGTGAAGACTGAAGAACTTGTGGAGAATTGTCATAATAATGCAACGTAAAGATTGGAGACTGGTATACAGGACCTCAGATTACCGAATATAGTTGTGCCAAGTTTTAATGTGCAACACAGAGATGTTCTAAAGCAGCTTAAGGCTGAGGACATTCTTGACTTTACCTTCTCTGCAACTAGCTTGTTTTAAGCCCAAGCTCTCAGATGTGGGCATGAAACTACAAGACAAAGAATCCTCTATGTAGCAAGGTGACATTTTTCCACTTCATTAATTTCTCAACTTGAGCTCCCAGTTGCTACTCAGTCCAGACTAGCATCAGAGATCGCTTGTTCATCCGCTATAATTTTAGTAATGTTGTGGAGGAGTCGCTGTTGGACTGGGTGGGCAAAGTTAGGTATGATGAAGAACATCCAGTTAGGTATGATGAAGGAGCAGTGCTCCAAAAACTAATGCTTCCAAATATACCTGTTGGATTATAACCTGGTGTTGTGTGATTTATAATTTAGTGAGCATTCCAACTCGTTGTCATTATCTGACTCACTGCTACACCAACCTCTTGGCTAACACCTATTTTAATGCAGTAATGTCTCAGTATAGTATGTTCTATTATAAACCCTATTGGTAATAGCCCCTTGATTCAGACAGTGATTCTCTCAGGAATATATTATTATGCAGGGATGATTTTAAGTCAACCAACTCAAGCAGGAAACAGAAGAGTTGGGAAGATTTTTAAAATTCACTCATGGGACATGGGCATCAGTGGCTGGCCAGCATTTATTGCCCATCCCTGGATGTCCTTGAACTGAATGGCTTGCTAGTTCATTTCAAAGGGCAGTTGAGAGTCACCCACATTGCTGCAGGTCTGGAGTCACATGTAGGCCAGACCAGGTGAGAATGCCAGATTTCCTTACGGGACATCAGTGAGCCAGATTTCTTTCCCCCCCTGACCATCAGCAATGGTTTCATGATCATCAGTGGGTTCTTAATTTCAATTTTTAAAAAGAAATGGAATTCAAATTTCACCATTCTCCATGGTGGGATGAGAACCCCAGGTACCCAGAACATGAGTTGAATTTCTGGATGAAGAGTTTAATGATATTTCCACCAGGCCATCACCTCCCTGTACATGGGGATGAGTGTGTGATGAGTGGGAGAAATGGATTTGGGTAGCTGCTCCTATTGTACAGTGCACAGCTTCACTTTTCATTGACTTTCTTATAGAGTAAGATCAGAAAGGGTGCTTGATCTGAACCTGTCATTGAGTTGTTGAGTTTTCTGAGCTGGAGTTTTGCTCATTTTCTTTTACATTTACACTAATAGGCAGGGGAACTGTAGCATGCCAGTGAATTTCCTATATGCATAGTCAGCTGGTGAAGAAAAGTGGAGCCATTGAGAAGGTTTCCATTCCAACCATGGAGGTGTTCGTTCTAAATCATCTGTTCTTCACTTTTTGTGGAGTGGCACCAGTGTTTATGACATAAGCAATTACAGGGGACCACAGCACATCATTGGTGGAACTGTTCAGAATTATGAAGTGAGATAAGTTAGAATATATTATCTCTATCCAAATAAACATTAAACAATCACCAGCCACGAGTAAAGACAGCCATCTGGGTCTCAGTGTAGTTCACTGTGTTTCTGACACTGCCAACAAAATACAGAAAAAAATTAAAGTTGTTTTAAGAAGAAAGGTAGTTACTAAGTTGGCTGAAATGTGTCTTTGTGTTGGTAACGAACAGTTAACACAAACAGTTTACTTTTCAATATATTTACTGTGTGTGTTTATGATCCTTCATAATTTTTGTCTTTAACTCCTTTTGTTTGGAACCATATGTTTGACACGAAAATAATGACTTAGCTTTGACTCCGTCATTGTGCCGTTTCCTCTGAAAATTGCAGCTTTAAATGCCAAAAGAGTAACTACAATTCAATGAAGTACTGAGGAGTGCTGTACTGTTGGAAGTGCCATGTTTCAGATCCGATCCTGCCTGGTGTATTAACGAGATGTAAATGGTGATTGGAGCAGGAAGTTCTCTAGGGGTACTAGCTGATGAATATTCGTCAGCCCACACAGTTTGTTATGTCATTAGGACCTCATCTTGTAAACATTTGTTGCTTATACAATATGTAACAACTACATTGTGAAAGTACTTGATTTATTTGGTTAATTTGAAGACGTGAATGTTTTGTATAAATGCAAATTCTTTATTGGTACAAATGGTGTACAAAAAATGACTTAGAATACATTATGTGTAAAATTACACCAGCACTATACAATTTAACCTACCAAAACTTAGAAAATCCAAAAAGGGAACTGTAATGATATTGTCAGACAAAGGCGTTGTTACCAAATTGATACTGTGAAACTTGTAGTCATATAATTACATGGATTTAATTTGCTGCTCTACACTAACTGAATATTAAAAGAACATTATATTTCCCTACTGATTTTGTATACTCTCAGGAACACACAGATATATACCTTTAAGCAGGCTTTCGTTTTAGAAGCTTGGCTGTGTTGCATAAGATTCTTTTGGACATACAGCATAGAAACAGGCTATTCGGCTCAACCGGATTATGCTGGCATTTATAGTCCACTTGAGTCTCCTTCCATCTTTTCTCACATAAGTAAACCACCATCTATTCCTTTCTTCCCAATACACCTGTCTAGTTGCCTTTTAATGTATCTATACTTCCAACCACTCCCTCTTGTACTTAGTTCCACAGTCTTCCCACTTTTTAGATGGAAGAAGTCTCCTTCAAATTCCCTTTTTGAACTTTTGGCCATTATCTTATGCTGATGGACTCTTCCCAAAAGAGAAAATGTTCTCTGTTTGCAGCTGAATAGTCCATCAGAATTTATTTGCAAAGTTGCTGCTAAATCATCTACCAATAGCCTTGATAGAATGTAAATGTTGCCGATAAGCTTCAGTGTATCAGTTTAGACGTGAACGAGAATTAATGGTGGGGCCAAGAAGATCCCAAAGAGATGATGATCTAGGCATTACTGCATAATACATTGACAGAAAGTCAGTTGAGTGGGAAACCAAAACTTGGCATGATGGGATTCAAATCCATGAACTTTATCTGGGCCTCTAGAAAAGGATTCCAATGATATTACCTTGACACCAGCATCTCCCCCCATACAGTGAGGGTTCGCTGCAATCTATCTGGAATAAAAACAGAAAACGCTGGAAGTATTCAGCAGATCAGGCAGTGCCTGTGGAAAGAGAAGCAATTGTAGAGTCACAGAGATGTACAGTTATGGAAACAGACCCTTTGGTCCAACTCATCCATGCCGACCCAGACGTTCTAAATTACTTTAGTCCCATTGGCCAGCACTTGGCTCATATCCCTCTAAGGAGAAAGTAGGGATTGCAGATGCTGGAGATCAGAGTCGAGAGTGTGGTCCTAATGACATAACAAACTGTGTGGGCTGACGAATATTCATCAGCCAGTACCCCTGGAGAACTTCTGTCAATAAGAAATGTTTGTGAGCAATTATTCTCAACTGTTCATTTGTAGTCTCTTGTCACACCTCTGAAATGAAACACCTCATTATCTCAATATTGTGCACCACTTCGAACAGTTTATTGGACAAACTGGTGATCATTACATATTTCTGTAAAATTCATCAGATAATTGCAGACAATATGTTCAATGTAAACTAAGTTACAGCCGTATACAGGTATAAAAATGTACGGTGATTAATAGTCCCTTTTTAAGGAACTTTAATGATAATTCTGGTCTCCCTGCTGTAGGGTGGATGTTGTGAAACTTGAAAGAGTTCAGACAAGGTTTACAAGGATGTTGCCAGGGTTGGAGGGTTTGAGCTACAGGGAGAGGCTTATTTTCCCTGGAGCATCAGAGGCTGAGGGGTGACCTGATAGATGTCTATAAAATTATGAGGGGCATGGACAGGATAAATAGTCAAGGTCTTTTCCCTGGTGTAGGGGAATCCAGAATTAGACGACATAGGTTTAAGGTGAGAGAGGAAAGATTTAAACGGGACCTAACGGACAATCTTTTCATAGGGGGGTAATGTGTGTATGGAACAAACTGCCAGAGAAGTGGAGAAGGCTGATACAATTACAGCATTTAAAAGACATCTAGATGGGTAAATCAATAGGAAGGTTTAGAGGGATATGAGTTGAGAGTCCTACCACATATCCTGAGACTGTGCCCCGTGGTCTAGACTCCCCCAACCGGGGGAAACATCTTCCCTGGATTTAGTCTGTCCAGCCCTGATAGAACATAATACATTTCAATCAGATACCTTCTCATTGTTATAAACTCTAGTGGATACAGGAGGATATTGTCATTGGAGAATCCTGCCAAACCTAATATCAGCTGAATGAACCTCTGCTGTAGTTCCTCTATCGTAAGTATATCCTTTCTTACACAGGGAGTCCAAAATTGCCTTTGATACTCCAACTGTGGTCTCACCAAGACTCTGTAAAATTGCAATAAGGCGCCCCTACATCTGAGGTTAATGCTTCAGTGTGGAGGAAATTAGGTGCCCTTGTTCATAAATCTCAAAAAATGAATATGCAGGAATAGTGTCATAAAGGAGAAAGAAAAGTGAATTCTTGCATTTATTGCTAAAACAATGGAGTATAAAAGTTGGGACGTGTTGCTGCAACCATTAGGAAGACTGTGTGAAATTTTGGTCCCCTTACTGAAGGAGGAATGTATTGGAGTCAGTGTGTTTAGACGAATGGGAGGAGATCTAATTGGGGTATAGAAGATGCTAAAACGAATTGACAAAGTAGACATAGAAAGGATTTTTTTTAATATAAGGCAACCTAGAATGAGAATTTTGGGATAAGGGGATTTTGGGCTAATCAGAGATGAGGAGAAATTACTTCTCTCAAAGATTCATGAACTCATGGAATTCCCTACCCCAGAGTGTGGTGGATGCTGGGATTGAGTAAATTTGAGGAGGACATAGGCAGATTAGTAATGGGTTAAAGGGTCATGGACAATGGGTAGGAAAGTAGAGTTCAGGCTGAGATAAGATCGGCCATTATTATATCAAATGATGGAATAGGCTTGAGGGGTTAAACTGCCCACCCATGCTTCTAGTTCATATGTTTTTACACAATAATGGCCAATATTCCATTTGTCTCCTTTGTTACTTGCTGCATCTGCCTGTCTCTTTTCATTGCCTGGTGTACAAGGATACCCAGATCTTTTTGTACATTCACACTTTCCTAATATATGTGGATCTGGATTGGCTCAGGTTTGGAGGGCTGAAGGGCCTGTTCCTGGGCTGTAAATTTTCTTTGTTCTTTGTTCTCTTTGTTCTTTGTATATCACCATTTAAATATTACTCTTTCTTTCAGTTTCTCACATTGAATGTATGACTTCATCTTTCACCACATTGTAGTGCAACTGCCATGTGTTTGCCAACTCACTCAACTTGTCTAAATCACCTTGAAGACTCTTTGTATCCTCTTCACAACTCACAATCCCATCTAGCTTTGTGACATCAGCAAATGTGCAATGTTGCTGTTAGTTCCTTCATCCAGGACGTATATCTCTATTGTCAATACCCTAGGGCCTAAACACCTATCCTTGCAGTACCTCACTAGTCATTGCCTGCCACTCAGAAAAAGACCCATTTAATCCCGCTCTTTGTTTCCTGTCTGTTAACCAATACTTGACCCATGCTAATATATTACCCCCCCCCATACCATGTCCTTTAACTTTACCAACGAACTTCTTAGGAAAGATCTTCTCAAAAGCCTTTCTGAGAATCTAAATGCACCACATTCTCCCTCTTCTACTTCATCTTTGAGCAACTCCATGATTTGCATCTCAGAAACCCATGTTGGCTCTGTCCAAATCAACTACTGCTTTCAAAATGTTCCATTATCACATCTTTTATAAAGCTCTAGCATCTTCCC
Organism: Chiloscyllium punctatum; assembly: GCF_047496795.1. Classification (NCBI taxonomy): domain Eukaryota; kingdom Metazoa; phylum Chordata; class Chondrichthyes; order Orectolobiformes; family Hemiscylliidae; genus Chiloscyllium; species Chiloscyllium punctatum. The sequence continues at coordinate 76,445,757 of NC_092762.1, read as the reverse complement.
CACCACTGATGTTAGAGTAACGGGTCTGTCATTTCCTGTTTTCATTCTCTCTCTTTTTAATTAGTGTGTTACATTTGTCACCCTCTGATCTGTAGGAACTGCTCCAGAGTCTATATAGTTTTGTAAAATGACCACTATTGCATCCAGTATTTCCAGGGACATTTCCTTTGCACTCTAGGATGTAGATTTCTTTCATCTATTAACCCCATTAATTTCCCCAGCATCATTTTCTTACTAATGCTGATTGACTTCAATTCTGCTCTCTTTCTGGACAATGTTGAAAATGTAGAAACAAAGAAACAGCCACAGGAGTAGGCCATTCGGCCCTTTGAGCTCTTTGACCCTGCTCCACCATTCAATATGATCATGGCTGATCATCCAACTCTGTTGCCACTTTCTCCCTATTCCCTTTGATCTCTTTAGCCCAAAGAACTTTAGTTAACACCTTCTCGAAAGCACTCAATATTTTGGTCTCAACCGCTTTCTTTTCAGTGAAGTCCACAGGCTCACCACTCTATGGGCAAAAACATTTCTCCTCATCTCACTCCAAAGTGGCCTACCCTGGACCTTAGTCTGTGACCCTGGTTCTGGAATCTCTAGTCATTGAGTCACAATCACCTCCAATACCCTGGTAGTCCTGTTAGCATTTTATAAGTTTCTGTGAGTTTCCCACTCATTCTCCTAAACTCCAGTGAACATAGTCCTCACTGGTCCAGTCTCTCTTCATATGTCAGTCCTGCCATCCCAGGAATCTGACTGATAAACTTTCACTTCACTCCCTCCATTGTCAGAACATCCTTCCTCAAAGGCGACCAAACCCACACAAAATACTTGAGGTGTGGTCTCTCCGAGGCCCTGTACAATTGCATCTAGGCATTCCTGCTGCTCTACTTGAATCCTCTCATTCTGAAGGCCAATAGACCATTGACTTCTTCTCCACCTGCTTCCCCCTGCATGCTTTCTTTCAGCGACTGGTGTACAATAATATCCAGGTCTTGTTGCACCTCAACTTTTCCAAACCTGTCACCATTCAGGTAATAATCTGCCTTCCTGTTTCTGTTGTCAATGTGTATAACCTCATTTTTATCATGATTTGGAGGTGCCGGTGTTGGACTGGGGTGGACAAAGTTAAAAATCACACAACACCAGGTTATAGTCCAACAGGTTTAATTGGAAGCACTAGCTTTCAGAGCGCTGGTCTCAGGAAGGACATACTGGCACTGGAGTGTGTCCAGCAGAGTTCACATGGATGATCCCTGGAATGGTAGGCCTAACATATGATGATTGGCTGAGGATCCTGGGATTGTATTCATTAGAGTTTAGAAGGTTGACAGGAGATCTAATAGAAACTTACAAGATGATGCATGGTTTAGAAAGGATGGACGCTGGGAAGTTGTTTCTGTTAGGTGTGGAGACTAGGACTCATGGGCATAGCCATAAAATTAGAGGGGGTCCACTTAGAACAGAAATGAGGAGACATTTCTTCAGCCAGAAAGTGGTGGGCCTGTGGAATTCATTGCCACGGTGTGCAGTGGAGGCCAGGATATTGGGTGTCTTCAGGGCAGAGATTGATAAGTTCTTGATTTCTCAAGGAATTAAGGGCTACAGGGAGAGTGGAGTTGAAACAACCATCAGCCATGATTAAATGGCGGAGTGGACTCAATGGGCCAAATGGCCTTGCTTCCAATGTCTTTTGGTCTTATGATCCTTCATCAGGTGGTTGTGGATGTTAAGATCATGTTCATGGAATGTATAGCCAAAGGAGTCCAGCGTCATGGAGATGTGATAAAGCAAACAATCTTAGATTAAAACTTTCATCTTTTAGAATGGGATATACTGGTTTCTGTTCTTTGACAGGTAAATCTCAGAACTTCTTTTAAATTACATTCTCATGATAGCTCAGCTTTTTACACAATAGGTATGAAGTCTGTCTGTGTCCCAATGCTATGTCAAACTGACAAAACCTTCTGTGTAGTTTTACAGAGTTTTACATGGATTCATGCAGCTTGTGAGCGAAATAAATGTAATTCTGCAAACACAAATTCAACCCACAAGCTTATATGTATGTGCATGTAGGAGCAACAGATTGAGTTTGCATGTGAGTGTCAGTGTGTGGGTGTGAGTGCACGTGATAGAGTGTGTGTGTATATATGTGTGTGTGTAAGCTTGGTCATATGTGTGTGTCAGTGTGATGGGGTGTGTACGAGAAGGTGAGTGTGTTGGTCTGAGTGCAGAGGGTGTCTGTGTGTGCATATGAGAGAGAGCTTGTGTGTGAGGGAAGGTCTGAGTATGTAGGAGAGTGTGTGTGTGTGTGTTTTGTGCAGTGGAGTCACCTTTAGTATGACATGAACCCAAGATCCCGGTTGAGACCATTCCCATGCTTACCAAACTTTGCTATCAGCTTCTGCTTAAACATTCTGCGTTGTCACTTGTCCTGAAGTCCACTTTGGAGGATGGTCACCCAAAGGTCCGAGGCCGAATGTCCCTGACCCCTGAGGTTTTCCCCCACTGGGAGAGAACACCCCTGTCTGGCGATTGTTGTACGGTGTCCATTCATTCATGTCAGAGCATCTGCTTGGTCTCGCCAATGTACCATGCCTCAGGGCATCCTCACCTGCAGCGTATAAGATAGACCACATTGGCCGAGTCACATGAGCATACATGGTGGGAGATGTCTCCACGTATAATGGTGTTACGCGTGTCGATACTCTGACATGTCTTGTAGCAGCTGCTATGGCCGGGTTGTATGGTGTTGTTGTCCTGAAGGCTGGGCAGTTTGCTATGAATCATGATCTGTTTAAGGTTTGGTGGTTGTTTAAAGGCGAGAAGTGGAGCCGCAGGGAAGATCTTGGCAAGATGCTCATCCTCATCGATAATGTGTTGCAGTCTGCGAAGAACATGGTGTAGTCATTCAGTGCCTGGGAAGTACTGGACAACGAAGGGTACCCTGTCTGCTGCAGCCTGTGTCTGTCTCCTGAGGAGGTCATTATGGTTTCTTGCTGTGGCACATCAGAACTGGCAGTTATTGAGTTGAGCATCATACCCTGTTCTTTTGAGGGCATCCTCATAATTTATCATTTTTATCTCTTGTTTATCTACATTATATGAAAAGGGCACATAGTTGGCACTTAAAGTTAGTAAGGCACCAGGAGAAGATGAGATGCATCCAAGGATTTTGCAGGAAGTGAGAATGGAACTTGTGGAGGTAACATTGCAATATTTCAATCTTCTGTAAACTCTGGTGAGGTGCCAGAAGACTGGAGAATTGTGAACATTACAGCCGTGTTCATAAAAGGCTGTAAGGATAATCCCAGCAATTACAGACCAGTTAGTTTAACTTCAGGAGTGGGGAAACATTTGGAAGCAATTATTCAGGATAGAAAATGGTTAATTAGGACGATTTAACATAGCTTTCTAAGGGGGGAAATCATTCTTAACTAACTTGCTGGAGCTTATTTGAAGAGGTAATGGGAAGGATTGATTAGATTAGATTCCCTACAGTGTGGAAACAGGTCCTTCGGTCCAACCAGTCCACACCAACCCTCGGAACAGTAACCCACCCAGGCCCATTTCCCTCTGACTGATGCACCAAACATTATGTGCAATTTAGTATGGCCAATTCACCTAACCTGCATATCTTTGGATTGTGGGAGGAAACCCTTGCAGACAACAGGGAGAATGTGCAAACTCCACACAGACAGTTGCCTGAGGCTGGAATTGAACCTAGGACCCTTGTGCTGTGAGGCAGTAGTGCTAACCACTGAACCATCGTGCCACCCGTTGATAAGGGCAATGCTTACAGTGTAGTCTGTGTGGATTTCCAGAAGGAATTTGATACAGTGTCTCACAATGGACTTGTGAGCAAAGTTATAGGCCATGGTATGTCATGAAATTTAACTCCAATTAGCAAATCTATAATAGAGGGCCAATCATTACTGATGTTTTACCCATTTGGGAAGGAAATCTGCCAATCTAGGCTGACATGACCCACATCAATGTAGCAACTCTTAACTGCCTTCTGAAATGACTTAACAAGTCAGTCAGTGGGAGGGCAACTAGGGATGGGCAATAAATGCTGGCTTAGCCTGCAAACCCATAACCAATGAAACAGTGAAAGTGCAGAGAGTATGCTTTCAACTCTCTCCCTTTCCTCTTTGCCCTCAAGCATCGTGAATCTCCACCTGCTATTTTTAATTGGACTGCAAGCACACCCTCTGACCATAAACTGGCCACTCTGACAAAAACTTTATTGGATGATTATTGTCTGCACAGTGAAGGGGGTGGGGGGAGAGGGGGGTGCGGATATGCTATGGACCAGGTCAGATATCCCAAAATGTAGTAGGGAGATAGCCTAGACCCTAACTTTTATATATATTTGAAGCAAATGTAAGGTGCTATGTTCCAGATGGAATTCAATTGGTCCACAACTAGGCTTTAAAGAAAACACAGTTTACTGACAACACAGTTAAAATGCAAAATAAAAATTGACATAACTTTAACTCTGTTGAAATACTTAACAATATAATGTATTATTTAACCTTGAGCCATCAACTATTCCAATACAGGCAGCATCCCATGAACACATACTTTGGCAAAAATGGAATTCAGCAAAACATTTCTGGTTCACACATGCTGTGTCTCTCCAGTCAGGAAGAAAGCAACAGTCTGTGTCTTTGGATTTTTGAAGAGAAAGCCTCACTATCTAAGACTCCAGCAGAAGAATGCTCATACTTTTAGCTTCAGTAGCCCACAGACTTTCAACTAACTGAAAGCAAAACTAAAATTCTTCCTAGGTCTGTGTGGGCCCTGATCCTACTTACTCAAGATTCTTTTGTCTAATTTAAAAAGAACATCCAAGTGGAACTGCAAAGCTGTTTACCAACTGCCTGGCCGAAGGAGACATTTTGACACTGCTGTGGCAAAAAGACAGAACAGATCTCTCTTAAAGGCACTGTACCATCACAGTTGAGACTCATATTTGATCTCAATGTCAACATCTCAAACCCAAATCCACTGGGATTTCAGGAAGCGTAAATAATTCAACCACCAAGTTTCTCAAAGATCCAAAGCTTCCACCAGAGGGAGCGCAGAGAAGACACTTAATTACACCACATTAAGAATTTATGCCAGAGATGGACAATGGCTCAGATTTGAACTCTGACTAAATGTAGCCTCCCTTGGTGCACCAATCCTTACCACAATGGGCAGGAGTCTCACTGCAGATTGCATTGTGAGGAATTAGCGCGCGTTCTGGTTTAGTGCGTGTTCTGTCAACACAAATTGCCTATAACGCGACTGATAAATTGTGGACACTGTTTAGACAATGTGAACTTACTACTGAATAGAGATAGTGATTGTCTATTAGTGATCTTGTATAGCGCGATTTTCTGTAGGGGTTTCCCATAATGAAATTTTATATAGCATGATGTTGCAGAGGAATGCAACAATTGCGTTATAGCAAAATGACCTGTATAACAGCAGACAGATTACTTGGTATGGAACATTGAAGCCTCATTTAAATGTAAGACTCGCCCAGTAAAATCAGACACCTTTACTACATTCTGAAGTTGTAGATTTATTACAAAGTCTGTTCCAGCTCCTGCTTATCTCTGTTAAAATTGGGACCCTGGACATCATTGTCTAGTGTTTAATACAACTTTGCATGTCTTAACACGTCAAAGTTATGAGATAATTTCTGATGTAATTCTTCTTTTGCCTGTAAATCTCATAGTCCGATGGTGTAATTCATTTGATTAAAACAGGGAACAGTTACAGCAGAAATGTCCATTTCTAGACAGCTTTGTATCTTATTTTCCTCTCTGACATCAAGGTAAGTTCACTGATTGTGGAATGTCAGTGGGGACCATATCTGAATAAAGCTGAATTTGGACATTGGGTTACAATAAACTCACAAATGAGAGTGCGAAACAAAGGCAAAGCTGACCCTTATGACTCAGTTATGTTAACTGTCATAAATTTCAAAACAGACTGCTTTATCTGAAAGCACATAAAATGATATAACGCAACTCAACAGATTCAATTACTCCAGGTTTTTTAAAATATTGATTCATTCTAATTCTCTGTTAATAAAAAACCTGAGGCTGCAGCACTTAAAAATGATTCGACTGGGCTTTCACATGGTGCTCTAATGTTTGTAATTGGAAGAGAGCAAGGAAACCTGAGAAGATTTAGCAATGGTACCTCAATGTCTTCCTACTTGGTGATAACTCAATTTCAACTTCAGTCTCTGGAATGTTTCCAACTTGTTTCGGAACCCAGAGCATCGTGTATTCTACACAGCATCAGGCTGGCAGTACTGCAAGGGATTTATCAACTGTACAAGTGACACCGTCAGATGAGTCATACCTGCACAGCTGCTGAGTGACTGTCACCAACTGAGCAACAAGCTTTGATCAGCAACTTTAAAATACAATGCCCTTAAAGAGCTTTTAATATCCATGTAACCTCCATATGATGGTGCCTTATTAATGTCCCTGCTTCTGTCCAAGTCCTGCTTCATTATTGATGGCCAAGGAAGGTGTCTCACATTAATTGAGTGTCAACGTATAAATCAGCACAGTTACCTTTAGAGTGGAATGGATTCCTGCTAAGGCATATGATGGAGCATCTACCAACACTACCCACAGCTTTGGAATACAACGTGCATGAAAGATTAATGTTGCTAACAGCAACTTGCAGGGTCAGTCAGCTCAGTAAACCACTGGGTAAATCTCATCAGCACTGGGAAGCAAAGTCCTCAGTGGGCAGTAATTGGCCACTTCGGGGTCTCAGTTAGCATGTGGGCAAGATGTCTGACAGACTCTCCCCCCCACCAACACCACCACTGTTCCAATTCTGTGGGTGGGTGTGTCTGCAGCATGTGTGGTACTCACTGGGTTTTATGTCCTCCACCCACCTACCCTTACAAATACTGACACACTATATTTCCTCACTCTGTACACACACAAACACACACACAAACACACACACACAAAAACATACACACACACACACAAACACACACGCACAAACACACACAAACATACACATAAGCCCCCAGCATTAACCTTGTCAAAACAATGGGTATGATTCTGGCAGAAACATATTGATTGGATTTTATCCAACAGCAACCAGTCTCTTTTTTTCATTTGAAGGAGGTTGCACCTTGATATTTTTGTAATGATTCTCTGCCAACAGCAGGAGGTGGGCGACATGAGCCACAGGGAAGATTGTTGGGTGCGTGAATACTTGGGTTTTATTATAAAAGTCATGATTACTTTGTTAGGCTGTAAGGGCCTTAAAGAAACATGCTTCTAATTTAAATTTAAGAAGTACATAAAGTTCTCTATTTTATGAAAAGATGGGTGATGACCTAATACTGGATGCTGCCTGGGACATTAAAGGAATTCACTCTGTAAACCTCAGCCTTCTTGTACTTCCTTAAGAGGCCGCTTAAAACCTATCATTTTATTTTCTGTCCAGATATTTCTTTCTTTGACTGCATATTAAATTTGTCTGAGTGAGCTCCTGTGAAGCGCCTTGAAATATGTTTTCGTACTGAAGATGCTAGATATCAGAAAGTTGTTAATAGTTAGTTGTTAGTGCAATCACCATTGAACAATGATACATAAACTCCAACTTTCTATCCCTTCTTCCAGGTGGAGGCTACATGCCCTGCACCATAATGTATGACACTGATGCAGATTGCAGAGAAAGGTTTGTTCAGAAATGATCTAATTGAGGAAGAGGATGTGCAATCGATGTGAAAAGCAAGGAGGAGAAAACCTGAGCAATCTGCGATTGTCATTCTCGATATTAGACTGCTTCCTTGAAATTAGCCCAGGATATTGGTCAATTTACCTACTTTTTTTTAACTGCCTAGTTAATATCCAGTTCATGCAAACATTGACGTTTTGTGCTGGCAGCTGGTCTCTGTACAAACGTAGACTGCAGTAACATATTGTGACATTTGCAGTGAAAGGTTTACGATTGTGATGTCACCCTCTGCTGGTTTACGGTAACTAGTTTGCAGCCGAAGCTTCAGAAACTCTACAGTGAGCAGACACTGTAACTGATTTTGGCGCAGCTATAGATACCATAATAAGTCCATAAAACTTAATGTTTGACTCTTCTCTGAAATATGATCTGGGCAACTTTCTTGCAACCTGTTGCCAAGTCTCTTTCATGTAGGTTAAGTTGACCAGACATCCCTGTGAAGCAGTGAACTTGCCGACTCCTTGATGTCCCAGTTTTAATCCCTTCTTCTAAAGTTGTTGGATTCTAACTGTTGCCATTCTATAGGGAATCTAACAAAGTGTCAATACCAATGCATTATTTAGGATCATGATCTTCAACCTGAAGTTATTGACTCAAATTCAGGCTGCTGCCCCCTTAATTGCTGCCTCTATGTTGCTGTTAATTTGAAGCAGTTGTTTCCACCTGGATTTCCTCTTTGTCTCTCCTGCTTGCTGAAGTACATTTCTCCCTGGAGCTGGTACAAGTAGACGTGAGTGTCCATGGTGAATAGCAAAGGGATTGTGGATTGCTTTATAGCCAAACCAAATCCTGTCTTCAAGGATGACTCCCATATGGTACTGTCTCCCTAATCCATGCCCACCTTTCCCAGATTCCACATTGGAATCCCTTTGATTATATTGCTGCCCCTGCATGGCACCCAAATGGCTCAGATGAATATCACAAGTGACATCCTATGTGACTGTGAGGAAAATAAATAATCTTCACAGCTTGGCTACAGCCTTTGACATGGTTGACCATCCCATCCTCCTGAAATGTCTCTCCAATGTCCTTCAGCTGGGTGGAGTGCACTCCATTGGTTTCATTCTTATGAATCAAAGCAAATCTGAGAGCATTAGTTAAAATCCCACCATGACAGATGACAAAATTTGAATTCAACAAAAATCTTGAGGAGAAAGCAAGCCTAATGGTGACCATGTAACTACTGTCAACTGTTGTAAAAACCCATCTGGTTCACTAATGTCCATTAGGGAAAGAAACTGTCATCCTTATTTGGTCTAGCCTACATGTGACTCCAGACCCACAGCAATGTTGTTTACTGTTAACTGCCCTCTGGGCAATTAGGGATGGGCAATAAATACTGGCTTAACTAGCATTGCCCACATCCCAACAATGAAAAAAAAGCCAGCAAATCACTTGCAATGATTACCAACATCCCTCTGCTTACTGACCAACATCTGCTACTTGATCAATGACTCGATTTGAAAATTATCATTCTTGATTTCAAATCCTTGTTTTGGTTTACCACCTCCCCCCACCCCCCCGCCCCCCCATCTCTGTAAACCCCTCTAGCCCTTCAAACCTTTGGGATATCTATGCTATTGTATGTCTCGCATCTTGCACATCCCCAAGATTAATTGCTCTATCTTTTTATATATGAATCTTTCTATCTCTGCCTTTTCTCCATGAACATGTTCTTTAAAACCTGTCACTTTGACCAAGCCTTTGGTCATCTGCCGTAATATGTTCTTCATGCCAAGTTTTAATTTTATGATATTGCTGTGAAACATTTTATTATGCTGAGGGCACTTTCGAAATACAAGTCACAAATATTGTATTAGCTATCTCTCTTGCAGAATGAAAGACATGTTGTTGATTTCGTTTTGTCTGAAATTATCAGGACAAATGCAAGAATGCCAAATGTCAAATAATAACAATAATTTGTCCCATGGGAGAAAAGGATGCTAATTGATTGGCAAGTTAATGCAGATTGGCTGAGATTTTGCCAAGCAGATGCCAAGTAATTTATAAAAAGAACAAGACAAATAGCTATGTTAGCATCCTTGTAAACATAGTGACAATAATTGGCTGCTATATAAGAATTTTGGTTTTGTTTAGAATGGTTTTGTGACGTTATTGTCCAGCAAAAACTGTCTTCACCTTTGTCTTAATGGCATTAACACATAGCAAACTGGGGTAATCAGGCCATCCTGCCCATCTGTAATAATCCCCTATTCCCCCACACTCACCAATCCCATTTATACACATTTATAACAATTACAGCAACAAAAAAAATGGTTCACTAATCCCATCTTCAGCTCAGGAAGCTGTGCTTGAAATGAGTATGGGTCAGAGAATTAGGATTGTTGAGTACCAGGGCTATCTTGATCAATACAACTTGAAGTTCAGCTTTTCCAAATTAGTTCGCAGTATGAGGCTCCTAACCCTTCACTTACATATGTGTTTCAGGTTATAGGCCTCACTGATGAGGTTACATTTATTGTCCTGGTTGCCCCAGTGGTTTTAGCTCAAGAAAGAAGGTAAGGAGGGAAAAGGGAGGAAGAACAAGGGAGAAAAGGTAAAAGGGGAAAAGGATGAAGAGGGGATGGGGAGAGAGGGGGAAGAGGAGCAATGAAGGGAAAAAGGAAGAGAGAAGAGGAAGGAGTGATCAGAAAGAGAACAGAAGGGATCAGTGACGGAAGAGGTAAGCTGCTAGGATGGGGAAGAGAAAGGTCTTTTGAAAAAAAAAACATGAGGCTGGCTATTGCAGCAGTTTCACCTTTTTAGGGGTCACAGATTAGTTTGTTTATTGTTGTAGTTGGACATACTATAGTGTGACTTTTTTTAACATTAAATTGTTTTATAACTAAGCATTTTGAGTCCATGGTCATGATTAAAGCTCAATCTCTGTGATGTAAGAGGTTAATATCAATAAGTCAATCATGGAACTGATGGTGTCACATGCAGGACACTCAAAGAGAAGAGTCTGAGATGGAAACTGTGAGAAAAGCAACACTTTGTACTTGTCTGCAGTGCATATATATAAATATATATGTCGTATAATGTGTTCGGTTCTGAAAGGGCTAATGTTGAGGAGTGCATTGAGAACGATCCAATATGATGAGGACATACAGACTTGAGTAAGAGAATGGCTGTGGGTCTCAATGAAACAGACCAACCCCTTGAGGTCTCCCTCATGGTCTTTGGAACAATGTCTATCAGTCGAATATTTTGCATAGCCAATTGCTGGATTGCAGTGGCCACATTTTGTTTAGGACAAGAGTTTGATCTTGGTAGACTACCAAGTGTTTTTTTTTTCTATGACATCAGACAATTGAGTGGCACAGTGGCTCAGTGGTTAGCACTGCTTCCTCACAGTGCCAGGGACCTGGGTTCAATTCCAGCCCTGAGTCTGTATGGATTTGTTCGGGGTGCTCCAGTTTCCTCCCACAGTCCAAAGATGTGCAGGTTAGGTGAATTGGCCATGCCAAACTGCCCATTGAGTTCAGGGATGTGTAGGTTAGGTGCATTAGTCAGGGGTAAATATAAAGTAATAGGGTAGGGGAATGGGTCTGGGTGGAGTTGCTCTTCGATGGGTCAGTGAGAACATGTTGGGCTGAAGCGCCTGGTTCCACATTGCAGGGATCCTGTGAAAATCCCAACCTAAAAGTAGAAAGGTGCCAGTAAATCTACCTGATAGGTGACCAAGAGACCAGCTAATGCATACAATATGGTGAGTAGTGGTGAGGATTCATCATGCAATAGTGCATGATGTGATTGAGAGGGCACTTTGTAGCTCAATGGTTGTGTACCTACCCCTGGGTTAGAAGGTTCTCGAGGTGTGTCACAACATATCCAAACAGGTTGATTAAAAATAAGGATAGTGTGAGTAAGGAGTTGGAATTAATTTAGTATGCCTATGTCCACATTACTGGTCAAGCAGAACAGATCAGGGCAACTGGCTCAGCACTAAGGGATCAATACAAACCAAGCCTTTGATTAAAAACAGACTTCCATTCTATGGTCACCCATACTGCAGCAGGCAACAATTAGAAGCAACCAATGGCAAGGATTGAAAAAAGAACAGAGTAGAATAAGAGAGAAAAAAAAAGTAGTATAACCTCGAAGAGAAATAGGGATAAATAAATAAGACTTCCTGGGTGCAGTGAAACGTTTGGGAACAGAAAAGACTTTAAGAGGAGATGACCTCTGTGATGATCACAAGATGCAAACACCCGCGGAGCAACCATAACATAATGTCAGCAGCTCATTGAGGAACACTCTACAAGACCAGAGACAGGACCTTTGGAGACACCAGTTGAGAGGCACAAAACAACCTCAGTATTGCTGTCAAGGCTCATCAGTATCAGGTTGGTATATTATTACCTCTAGGACCAAAGGCTGACAATGTTCTAGCAAGGCAAAGAATCGATGAGATATCAAAAGCATTTGATAGTTACTTTAATCCAAAGAAATGTTTTAATTACAGAATGATTGAGGATCAACCAGTGAAGTCAGAAACTGGGTAAATCTACCAATGTGTTTCTAAAAGGGTTTGACAATTTAGCTAATCATTTTCACAAAGGAGTTTGGGGAGATGATTTAGTCTACAACTGGATGTTGGTGCAATTAATATATCTTTATTTGAACATTTACAGTAAAAGGAAGATCCGATTTGAAACAATGAAAAAATTATTAACACTTGTGGAATCAAAAAAGTAGAAAAAAATCAACCAGTAATGATACTGTTTGCATTTGATAATGATTTTAAGGATTGCTTTTGGGAGGGGTCCTTGCAGACACTAAGCACACTTTCAGCTGTGTCAGGTTAAGAAAAGGCATGAGTTGGAACTGGAACTTGAAAATGCCAACACTGGCAACAAATCAGCATTAGACACTGATTGCTGTTCATATCCTCAAACTCTGCATTCTTTAGGTGAATGTTCATCACGCACACACTCGTACTGTCACCAATATTTGCCTTACAAGCAAGTTATGGATGCCTTTTTGGAAGTCTAAAGGAACTAGTTATATTCAAAACGTGAGAACAAACTGTTATGGATGAGGCCAGACCATTCAAAACATTCTTAATCAGGCAGCCCAGACCATAATATTGCAATTTGTTTTGGTAAGTGTACAGTGAAAATTACCCTGAATAAGTTAACTATGAGGTTTTCATAGAGTCATAAAGATGTACAGCACGGAAACAGACCCTTCGGTCCAATTACACAATGAAACACAAAGAACAGAACTAAGTCTATCCAAACTAGTCTTAATTACACTGTTCCAAATATATACAAGTCCCAATAAGCAAACCCCCTTAAAAACAGTAAAAAATGGAACAAATGCTGAGAGGTTGAAATTAAAGAGTCAGAAGGAAAGAGAGAGTTTCACAACCTGGTTCCACACAGCTGAACTCCCAACTAGTTCTGGACTGCACTGCCCAGCTAGAGAGCTGACCACTCTGCTTTCATTATACAGGTCACTTCTAGTACATGACCACTTTGGCCTGAAGTCTCATCTGTTGACATATAAACAAAAATGCCCCTAAATACCCTTTAATCTCTGTACCAACCCAATCTAATCAAAACCGGGAGTGGTTTTCAACCCCTCTGAAAAACACCAAAGACACAATAGCCTTGAGAAAAGGAACAGCTTTTAGTAAAAAAGGAACCAGCTTTGTGACACCTTCCCCTTAAAAGAACGAACCATCAATATCAAAAGATGACTTCATTTTTAACCCTTCCAAAACAAACTGGTTAGTAGTCTTATACATACATACACTATACCATCGACAAACATGCAAACATTCACAACCACATGCCAATTCAGGTCATGGTATACCCGCCACGGAACGCCTCCGTATCTCATTCGAGTCTAGATAACACATCGGCAATCACGTTTTCGCGACCTGCCACATGCACAATTGTCAAATTTGAATGGCTGCAACAACAAACTCCATCTAAACAGTCTGCCATTTTGGTCCTTACATTTTTCCACAAATGTCAATGGGTTATGATCATTGTATACGATTGTTTCAGATGTATTGCTGGTAATATAGACACTGAAATGTTGTAATGCCAACACCAAGCTCAAAATCTCTTTCCCCACCATTGAATATTTCTGTTGATGAACATTCAAGTTCCTGGAAAAATACCCGCTGGGTCTTTCTATCCCTTTTGTCAGCCTCCTGCAGGAGCACTGCACCAACAGCCACATCACTGGCATCGATAGCCATCTTGAGAGGCTTTGTGTAGTCCAGTGTGGTTATAACTGGGGCAGTGGTTAACACTGTTTTTAGGCTGTCAAATGCCTTTTGACAGTCTGATGTCCACCGCAACCTCTTGTCATTTTTTAACAACCCGATGAGTGGAGCATCCACACTGCTAAAGTTCAGCACACACTTTTGGTAAAATCCACTCAATCCCAGGAAATGTAATACTGCACTTTTCATCGATGGTGTGGGAAATACCCCAATTACTTTCATTTTTGCATCCTGTATGGCCATTTTTCCATGTCCAATAACATGGCCCAGGAAGGTGACTTGGGCTGTGGCAAATTCACTTTTAGCTAGGTTGAGGACCAAGCCTGCCTTCCGAAGTTGATTGAACAAGTCTGATAAATGCTGTAAATGTTCCTTCCATAAGTGACTAAAAATCACCAGGTCATCAATATACACCATACAGTTGGGTAACCCGGCAATGACCTTATTAGTCAGTCTGTGAAATGTGGCTGGAGCATTTTTCATACCAAATGGCATGACTTTGAACTGATATAGTCCATCTGGCATTACGAAAGCCAAAATTGCCTTTTCTCTCACTGACATAAGTACTTGCCAGTAGCATCTGAGCAAGAACAACTTAGAAATGTAAGTTGCCTGTCCCACTTTATTGACACAGTCCTCCAACTGTGGAATTGGATATCCATCAGTCTTTGTAACAGCGTTGACTTTGCAATAGTCCAAACATAACCATTGGGTACCATCCGGCTATGGCACCATGACTATGGGTGAACTCCATTCAATGTAACTCACTTTGATTATGCCACCTTGGAGCATGCGCTCTATCTCCTTCTGAACCTGTGCCAACTTTAGAGGGTTACGCCTATAAGGATGTTGCTTAATCAGAACAGCATCTCCTATCTCTACTTCATGAACAATTAGGTTAGTACTTCCCAGTTTATTCCGCCATATCTCCCCATGTGATAGTAATAACTCTTTCAGGTCAGTTCGATTTCCTTATGAAAGTTAACTCAATAATTTATTCCAACTTTCGACAACTCCCTCATTGTCCAATTTGATTTGAGGAATGTCCAATTCAGAATCCTCTGAACTTGGTTCTTCCTTCTGTGCTGTAATCATGAACACCTTCTCCTCTTGCTTTCCTTCCCTAACAAAATACCTTTTGAGCATATTCACATGACACACTCTGTGAGATTTGTTCCTGTCTGGAGTCTTTATCAAGTAGTTCACCTCACTCAATTTCTTCTCAATTTGATAAGGTCCACTAAACCTTGCTTTTAAAGGCTCACCTGTCACTGGAAGTAACACCAATAGCTTATCCCCGATTGCAAAATTGCAAATTTGTGATTCTTATCCACTTTCTGTTTCAGTGTACGCTGTGATACTTTTAAATACTGTCTAGCCAACTCCCCAGCTCTATTTAAAACATTCTTTAAAACTTGACACATAGTCCAAATGGATGGCCTCTGAATTCTGACTTATGAATTTCTCCTTAATCAATTTTAATGGTCTTCTTACTTCATGACCAAAACTTAATTCAAATGGACTGAATTTGGTCGATTCATTTGGTGCATCTCTGATCGCAACAAATACAGATGGAACTCCCTTATCCCAATCATCTGGATAATCCTGACCATAAGCCTTCAACATGGTCTTTAATGTTTGATGTCACCTCTCTAGCGGTCCCTGCAATTCTGGATGGTACGCGGTAGATTTGAATTTCTTTATTTCCAATCTATCCATAACCTCTTTGAATAGTTTGAATGTGAAGTTTGTTCCTTGATCTGACTGGATCTCTATTGATAGTCCGTATCTAGTAAAAAAAATGTAAGTAATTCTTTTACAACCCTTTTAGCTGTGATGTTGCATAATGGGATTGCCTCTGGAAATGTAGTCGACACATCCATTAAAGAATACTTATTCCTACCTTTTGTTTGAGAAAGGGGACATATGCAATCAATCAAAACTGTTGTGATAGGTTCCTCAAATCCTGGAATACATAGTAAAAGTGCAAGTCTTTCTCCTGCCTATGGCTTTCCGATTAGCTGACATGTATGACACATCTGGCAATATTCAACGACATCCTTGTGTAGCCCAGGCTAGTGAAAATGTCTTTGTATTTTAGCCTGTGTTTTCCTCAGCCCTAAATGACCTCCAAGTGGTAGCTCATGCATCACTCGCAGCACCTTCTTTTTGTACCCTACTGGCAAAACAACTTGATGAATCTCTGCCCATTTCACATCTGCTTCAATATGTGATGGTCCCCATTTCCTCATTAAGACATCAGTTGTTAAGTCATAAGACACAAGGATGCATTCACTTTCCTTCTCTGTATATGCCTTTTGACATAACTGTTTTAAATCCTCATCTTTCTGCTGTAACTCAATCAATTTAGCAGAGCTAAAGATACCTGCATGTTTACCTCTGTGCTCCTGCTCTGTCCCACTTACCTGATCAAAAAAGTCTTGGGTAAAGCTACGTCAGCTTCTTTATCTGTGCCTCTTGATCTCTCCTGCTTCAACTTGTGCTCTGTGATCTTGTCTTCACACAATCTAGGAAGATTCCTGGATAAGCATATTTCATTTCTCCAGTTACCTGCATCTCCTCTGGCTTTTCAACTAGAGTAGACAGCATGCCTACCGATGAATCAGCTATATCATTTGCAAGGACAAATTGTAGTCCTAGAGCTGAGGGTTTATCCATTACTCCTACCACAAATTCTCCACTTTTCTCTGGACACTCTAGCCTCACTTTACATAATTGAATGTTTTTTGTCTCACCATGAATTCCTGTTAACAGCACCTTTTCTGGCAATAGTCCCTCAGGAGTACATATCTCCTCATCCTTCAGCATCGGAGACTGAGAGGATCCTGTGACATTTAATATTGTAACCTCTTTACCTGCTACTCCTGGCCTACGTGAATAAACTTTACCCTTGCATGTATATTTTTTAAGCAGATCTGGCACTTCCTTCTTAACCAACCTCTGATCATCGTGTACACTGCGATAGTTGTCTAACGTCCCTTGTGCTTTTTGTTACTAGTCCAACAAAACTCCCAGGCTTGTCTGATTTTCCTACATCAGGCTTTCTGCTAGCCCACCAACACTGTGATTTCATGTGGCCCACTTTATTACAATGAAAACACCAGAGCTTTTTAACATCTTTGCCCCCCTCAAGAGGTTTCCTTTTTTACCCTGTGGTCGTTTATCCTTATAATCTTCACTGAGATTTACCTTTATTCTTCCACATGAGGATTTCTCGTTGCCCCAGTTTCTATCACTCATGGACTGAAAGTGATTCTGGAAGCAAAACCATGTTTTATGGACCAGCTCATAAACATTAGCCACTTCAGCTGCTAACCTCACTGTTTTAACTCTCTGCTCTTCCACATCTGATCACACTTCTTCCTCACTGAGCCTACCCTCAGCCTTCTTAGCCGACTTTCTTTTCAAATATCGATTTCTGAAGTTCAAAAGCTCTCTCTCTTTCTCTCTGTTCTGCTGCTCTCTCTTTTTCCCTCTCTTCTGCCTTTAGTCGTAACTCAAGCTGCTTCATTTCTGCTGCCCTTTCCTTATCTCTCGCCTCTAACTCAAGCTGCTTCTTTTGCAATTGAATTCTTGCCATCTCTATAGATTCTGAGGGTTTCTCCATCAGGTTTAAATGCTGAGCTACTGCTGTACTCTCATTTGCTCACAGAAGCAGGCAGTTCCAATTCCAGCCTCTCTATAATTTCTGCAGTCTTATTAACCTTTTGCAAAACTTCCAAAGTCACCGCATCCACTTCCAGAAAATGTTTGGCGACGGTAAGAGTCATTAGTATCCCAAGCTTTGTCTACCCAATCAAACCAACACACAAAATAAAGACACTAGCACCTACCACTCGCAATCCTGCAAAGAGCCCCCAGTCTGTTATGGACTAGGCCAGACCACTCAAAACATTCTTAAGCAGGCAGCCCAGACCATAACTTTATAATTTGTTTTAGTAAGTATACAGTGAAAATTACCCGGAGTAAGTTAGCTAGGTTGACTACGAGGTTTTAAAACAGACAAAAATTTATCCATAAAGAACAGAATAAAGAATCTCTACAGAACTCAGTCTATCCAAACTAGGCTTAATTATTGTATTCCGAATATACACAACAGCCCCAACAAGCAAACCCCCTTAAAAAACAGTAAAAAGTGGAACACATGCTTACAGGTTGAAGTTAGAAGGGCAGAAGGAGAGAGAGAGTTTCGCAACCTGTTTCCACACAGCTGAACCCCTAACTAGTTCTAGACTGCACTGCTCAGCTAGAGAGCTGACCACTCCCCTTTCATGATGCCCGTCACTTCTAAAACACTTTGACCTGAAGTTTCATCTGTTTACATATAAACAAAAAGGCCACTCAAAACCTTTAATCTCTGTACCAAACCAGTCTAATCAGAACTGGGAGCGGTTTATGACCCCCCTGAAAAAATCCCAATGTCAAAGCCTCCTTGAGAAAAGGACCAGCTTTCCGAAAAAAGGGACCAGCTTTGTGACAAAATATTCCCCGTTTCTCACCCTTTCTGTTAATCGGAAAGGTGACGAACGCTGTTATAACTGTGCCTTGAAAGACAAATCACGTAAATCAGTGAACCAAGCTTCATATAATAACACCTCTATTGCAATTACCATCTGCGTGGGAAACAACCTAGATTGTGTTCAAAAGCTGTGTGATTGAAATTAGGTCAACTAGCTTTAAATAATACGTCTGGAGAGTTGAAAGCTAATTAATACGGAATGTGATTGGAAGATTAATTACCTATTCATTACAGAGCAGACAGTCAGCTCCATATGAACTGATTTTACTTGCAAAGTAGAAATGCTGAAGATGGTTTGAAAGAATGTCAGGGACATTAATCATTATTTTCATTGGAACTAGAACTGGAGGTTGGGAGATACCTGTTCAAAAAGAAAATGATAAGACAGTTAATTTTTAGTTTGTTTGAGTGGAAATTACTAAGAGTATTTAGTATGGACATAACATTTGGGTGTGAAACCTTGTGTACCAGAAGCTTATAGAAGCAATTCCAACACAGATCATAGAATCCCTACAGTGTGGAAGCATGCCATTCAGCCCTTCGAGTCCAAACCAACCTTCTGAAGAACACCCCACCCAGATTCATGCCTCCTACTCTATCTCTGTAACCATGTCTTTCCCATGGCTAATCCAGCTAGCCTGCTCATACCTGGGCAATATAGCATGACAAATCCACCTAAACTACATACCTTTATATTGTGGGAGGAAACCAGTGCGCCCAACAGAAATGGGGAGAACGTGCGGACTGGGAGAACGTGCAAACTCCACACAGACAGTCACCTGAGAATGGAATTGAACCCTGGTCCCTGGAGCTGTGAGGCAGCAGTGCTGACCACTGTGCTACCATGTCACGTGCTGATAGGTCCCACAGAAAAGGTACACCTTGGGTTAGAGAGTGCAGAGGCAGAGGAGTTGTATGAGCAGCTAATATATTTCCTAAAGGTGGAAGGGCATATAGAAACAACTATTAAATGGTAAAACCCTGTCATACAGTCATAGAGTCATAGAGGTGTACAGCATGGAAACTGACCATTCAGTCTAAATCGTCCACGCCGACCAGATATCTCAACCCAATCTGGTCCCACCTGCCAGCACCCTGCCCATATCCCTCCAAACCCATCCTATTCATATACCCATCCAGATGCCTTTTAAATGCTGCAATTGTACCAGCCTCCACCAGTTCTTCTGGCAGCTCATTCCATACAGGCATCACCCTCTGTGTGAAAAAGTTGCCCTTTAGGTCTCTTTTATATCTTTCTCCTCTCACTCTAAACCTATGCCCTCTAGTTCTGAACTCTCCCACACCAGGTAAAAGACCTTGGCTATTTATCCTATCCATGCCCCTCATGATTTTATAAACATCTATAAGGTGACCCCTCAGCCTCCAACACTCCAGGGAAAACAGCCCTAGCCTATTTAACCTCTCCCTGTAGCTCAAATCCTCCAACCCTGACAACATCCTTGCAAATCTTTTCTGAATCCTTTCAAGTTTTACACATCATTCCAATAGAAAGGAGACCAGAATTGCACATAATATTCCAAAAGTGGCCTAACCAATATCCTGTACAGCCGCAACATGACCTCCCAACTCCTGTACTGAATATCCTGACCAATAAAGGAAAGTATACCAAATGCCTTCTTCACTATCCTATCTACCTGCGACTCCACTTTCAAGGAGCTATGAACCTGCACTCCAAGGTCTCTTTGTTCAGCAACACTCCCCAGGACTTTACCATTAAGTGTATAAGTCTTGCTAAGATTTGCTTTCCCAAAATGCAGCACCTCGCATCAAATCAGAATTGTCTTTTAGTTCTGCAATAATTCGCATGGATATCTATCAGGCCATGGAATATGAAACATACGATCTTGTTACATTTTTGCAAGATATTGCAAGAAAAGCTCAAAAATTAGTAAAAAGGTTAAGTGGTATATTTAACAGAGCATCGCCACATTATGTTAAATTATGAATGATTTTCAGAGAGGTTCCTATTGGTCGGTGACATGGTAACAAGAAAGCGTCCCAGTTTGCCAAATTTGCAAGTTTATCCAAACCCCTGGAGCCTCTCATTTTCAGTCTCAACTTGTTCGTACCCTGCTTTTTATGTGCATGGTCTGCTGAGCAGGACTGAGGAAGCCAGCATAGATTTTCCCGTTGGTCTCATTTTCTCGATGAGTGAAGGCACATTAAGCACCTGGAGGAGGACAAGAAGTATGAGGCTGTGGTGCCAGTGCATCCTGCTGGCCTACTGCTCCGTCCTGTCGGCCTGGGTACAGGTACCAAAAATACCCACATGGAAGGATTCATCTCCCAGTGTTGTCTGTCAGATGAGTATGGTAAAAACAATGACTGCAGATGCTGGAAAGCAAATACTGGATTAGTGGTGCTGGAAGAGCACAGCAGTTCAGGCAGCATCCAACGAGCAGCGAAATCGTCGTTTCGGGCAAAAGCCCTTCATCAGGAAGGGCTTTTGCTCGAAATGTCGATTTCGCTGCTCGTTGGATGCTGCCTGAACTGCTGTGCTCTTCCAGCACCACTGATCCAGTATATCAGATGAGTATGCCAGCTCACAACACTGTATAGGCTGCTGTTCATAATGAAAGCTGCTGCAGCTCTTTATAGTGTAGGAAACTACAGGGTTTCTTTGGTCAAGAAAAGCCACTTCTTTGTCTAACTTATGTAATTAATAAGATATATATGTTCATCATGTAAAGCCAAAATACTGTGGATGCTGTAAATCCGAAACAAACACAGAGAATGCTGGAAAAACTCAGCGTGTCTGGCAGTATCTGTAGAGGCAGAAACAGAGTTATTGTTTCAAGACTGATATGAACTGCTGTGAAATAGATTTAAAAATTCAATCTTCATGGAAAGGTTATTTGTGAACATATGCACACTGCCCTTTGAAGATGCTTGCATTGCAAGAATATTGAGAGAGCATGGGTGTGATTGGGAGTTTGCTGTTGATTCACCCTGTGCTGGACACAGTCTTAGTCTGTCCTGCAAAGATATAAGTCGAGGGTTTGGAGCCAAAGTAGGCCATTCAGTCCATTGAGTCTGCTCCACTGTCCAATGAGATCATGAATGCTCTGATAATCCTTAACTCCACTTTCCGAACTCTTCTCCTTAACCTTTACTGATTAAAAATCTGTCTACCTCAGCCTTGAATATATGACCCAGCCCATTTGACGTGAAGAAATTTGCAGATTCACTCCCCTCTCTCAGTAGGAAACCATAAGACCATAAGACATAGGAGTGGAAGTAAGGCAATTCGGCCCATCGGGTCCACTCCACCATTTAATCATGGTTGAAGGGTATTTCAACTCCACTTACCCACATTCTCCCCGTAGCCCTTAATTCCTTGTGACATCAAGAATTTATCAATCTCTGCCTTGAAGACATTTAGCGTCCCGGCCTCCACTGCACTCTGCGGCAATGAATTCCACAGGCCCACCACTCTCCGGCTGAAGAAATGTCTCCGCATTTCTGTTCTGAATTTACCCCCTCTAATTTTAAGTCTGTGCCCTCGGGTCCTAGTCTTCCCGCCTAACGGAAACAATTTCTTAGCATCCACCCTTTCCAAGCTGTGTATTATCTTGTAAGTTTCTATTAGATCTCCCCTTAACCTTCTAAACTCTAATGAGTACAATCCCAGGATCCTCAGCCGTTCCTCGTATGTTCAGCCTACGATTCCAGGGATCATCCGTATGAATCTCCGCTGGACACGGTCCAGTGCCAGTATGTCCTTCCTGAGGTGTGGGGACCAAAACTGGACACAGTACTCCAAATGGGGCCTAACCAGAGCTTTATAAAGTCTCAGTAGCACATCGCTGTTTTTATATTCCAACCCTCTTGAGATAATTGACAACATTGCATTCGCTTTCTTGATCACGGATTCAACCTGCATGTTTACCTTTAGAGAATCCACGACTAGCGCTCCCAGATCCCTTTGTACTTTGGCTTTATGAATTTTCTCACCGTTTAGAAAGTAGTCCACGCTTGTATTCTTTTTTCCAAAGTGCAAGACCTCGCATTTGCTCGCATTGAACTTCATCAGCCATTTCCTGGACCACTCTCCCAAACTGTCCAGATCGCTCTGCAGCCTCCCCACTTCCTCAGTACTACCTGCCTGTCCACCTATCTTCGTATCATCGGCAAACTTCGCTAGAATGCCCCCAGTCCCTTCATCCAGATCATTAATATATAACATGAACTGCTGCAGCCCCAACACTGAACCCTGTGGGATCCAGCTTGTCACCAGAAACATCTAAAATACACAGTGCCTCAGATGTTCACTTCACTGTCAGTGGGGTGTTCATCGTCTAATTAGATAAGGAGCTGAAATGTTAACTTTGCTTTCTCTGCACAGTTGCTGCCAGACCTGCTGAGTTTTTCCAGCAATTTCTGATTTTGTTTCTGATTTCCAGCATCTGCAGTTCTTTGAAATATTTCGTTTAATGCATTCAAAATAGTAAATAGCTGTCATTCTTACTTCAGAAATCTAAATAGTTCTCCCTACTTATGCCAGATACTGTCTCACTCGTACCACTCCACAATAAATAGAGTTACTTCAAGAACAGTCATCAAGAACACATTCAACAGCACAGTGGCTCAGTGGCTAGCACTGCAGCCTCACAGCAGTAGGGACCCAGGTTCAATACCCATCTTGGGTGACTGTGTGGAGTTTGCACATTCTCACTGTATCTATGTGGGTCTTGTCCGGGGGCTCTGGTTTCCTCCCACATTTCAAAGATGTGCACGTTAGGTGGATTGGCCATGCTAAATTGCCCATAGTGTCCAGGGATGTGTGTGTGAGGTGGGTTAGCCATGGGATTAACAGGGTTACTGGGTTGGGGTGGGCCTGGCTGGGATGCTCCTCAGAGGGTTGGTGTGTACTAGATGGACCAAATGGTCTGCTTCCACACTGAAAGGATTCTGTGATTCTAATAAACACCTCCATAGTGGAATGAGACCCTTTTCAACAAAGGTAACTCAATTATGTTTATTTCTCTGCTAGTGGGTATGATCCACAGTTGACCATGTCTACCTGAAATTCACAGTCATACAGCCATTCTCCTCACAGTAATAATCTCCAAAAATCCAGCTCAGGTACCAAAGACACCCAAGGGGAATGGGATGAGTTCAGATCAGGCACCTGCTATACACCCTGAATGAACATTGTAACAATGTCAATGGAAAAATGACATAACGCAAAGAACAGTGGATGCCGGGAAACTGAAACAAAAACAGAAAGTGCTGGAGAGACTCAGTAGGTATGGCAACATCTGCCAGAACATTCTGTTATGGGTCACTGGATTCGAAACATAATGTATTTCTGGTCTTCTCTTTCCAGAGGCTACCAGACCTACTGAGTCTCTCCAGCATTTTTGTGTTTTTGTATCAGTGGAAGGTGAAGATGGACAGAGTGTAAGGCAGCTGTTGAAAACCCACTCCCCTCTGTCTCAACCTCGCTGGGTTCAGTTAAAATCACATCTGAATCGTGTAAATAGTGTCGAAAGGATTTCTCTGTGTATCAAGGAGCCATTGCCAATACGCTTTACATTAGAATGTGTTACATTGGGACCCTAAATGTGTTACCAAGCAGCTTAGTCGTGTGACAATTTAGACTTTGGCAAAGAGTTAGACTTTCACTGAACTTATAGCAGAGGAACAAGAATATCCTTGCAAAATAACGTCCCCCTCCTTCCCCAAGAAACTTTGGGTTGGATTACTAAAACAAAGCTCAAGATGATTTGGAAAACTGTCACAATGCTACAATAGAGGGCAATCATCTGAAGTTGAAGCTATTGTTGCACAGATATTGACTCTTGTAACTAACCTGGAAGTGCTTCATTCCAATACCTGGTATCTGAAATAGTTTTGATCTTCCATTGAATAATCCTGATTGAAATTTACAGAAACAAAAGATTAAAATCTACAGTAACAAGTGAAACTTCTTGGAAGCAAGTAAAAGTAATTTATTTCAAAATGATAACTCTTTTCAGTACGAATTCATCACACAATGAATGGTGTACAATGAAGGTTCACATAGATTGAAATCAGCATGGAGGTGACACAAGGAGTACAAGAATTTTTCTTCCTGCTCTCATCTCCTTCCTTGTGTTGCTGACTGAAGCACATTTCTTTGCAAAGTCTCAAAGATCTGCAACTCGCTTCTGTCAAGCCTGTATAACACTGCAGGTTTTTCACATGGAATCACTGAGCCAGGAAGCGATCCTGAGGGAATGCTGGACTGAAGGAAGTACCATTCTTCCAATGAAATATTAAACGTGGCTCCCTAGTTCAACCTAGAGTCTGATTGCATCAAATCCCTTGTCATGACTGAAGGGAGAGCAATGATGTTCTCTACCAATTACCAACGTCACATCAACATCACTCATTGTGGAATCTTGCTGAGTGCAGGTTGTTGGCTGTGTTTTCCCATATTGCAACACTGATCACATTTCTCAAGTACATCATTGACTGTAACGTGTTGAGCAACATAGTGAAAGGCGCTATACAAGTGCAAGTTCTTTACTTTTTAAAAAATCCAAATGCAACTGTTCCCTTTTATTTATTTCATCTTCCATCTTATTCCTTTCAACGTTGGCTTTCCTGTTTTACAAAACATTAAAAAAATTATTACAAATGTTTGAAAAATGTATTAAATGAAAACAAATGGAGCATACCTCAGCACAACTGAATACAGAACATGGATTGTAGTGACACACCTGGTGAATGACACACCTTATGTAGGTCACTGTGAAGAAATAAGGAAACTATGCCAACACGTACAGATTCCAACAAGAGGTTCAAGAATGAAGCTCAGGTTCAAGTCCTCACACATCCTGCTCAACCAGTTTATGGAGCAAACCTAGAAAATCAACTTCTCAGTGACATTTTTCCCTTCCTTTGATGTCATTGATTAGACATGTGGGAGCGTGATTTGTGAGACTTTTGTAGTGGTTTGTTTAAACTGTTGAGGATCCCCTGACTGCATACACAAAGATGTCGTAGGTGTGAGGTAAAAGACTGTACACCCATAACATACAGAAAAACAGAATGGTTTCTGAGGCTTTGCTTTTTGTGCAGATCAGGCAAATACAGATAAAGTGCAATGTACATGAGGGAACATTGTAGGCTGCAATCTGACACTTTGCCGATAAACATGA
The DNA here is from genome assembly GCF_047496795.1 of Chiloscyllium punctatum. Taxonomy (NCBI): domain Eukaryota; kingdom Metazoa; phylum Chordata; class Chondrichthyes; order Orectolobiformes; family Hemiscylliidae; genus Chiloscyllium; species Chiloscyllium punctatum. The sequence goes on along the minus strand of NC_092762.1, from coordinate 76,420,028 downwards.
AAGACACACATTCACAAAATTCTCCACTGACCACTAAAATTGCAAACATTTAAAAAATTCCTGTAGCTGATTTACTTGTGCAATGATACAACGCGAATTTTAAGAGCTGTAAGTGAGATGATGTGAAACTTTTGTCCTGGGAGTATCAAGCCATTAACTAACATTGAACACATGTAATTATTTTTTCACAACAGCAGAAGAGACTTGCCTGGAAGAAGAAGAAATGTTTTGCTCAAATGAGCTTACAATGTCAGGATGGAACTACTCAAATTTCTGATATTCAATGTTACTGTATTAAAATAACAGTGTTAATGGTGGAGTAAAAGACTTTGCCCATGTTTTTATTTATATTGGAATGAGAGGTTAGACAGGTTGGGACTTCTTTCCTTGGAGTATAGGAGCCTCAGGGATGATCTTATAGAAGTCTATAAGATCATGAGAGACATAGATAAGGCAGATAGCCAAAAGCCTTTTCCTACAGTAGGGGAGTTTTAAAACTAGGTTTATGGTGAGAGGGGAGAGATACAAAATGGTCCAGAGGGGCAATTTTTTTCACACAGAGGCTGGTGACTGTCTGGAACGGGCTGCCAGAGATAGTTGTGAAAGCGAGTGCAATTTTGTCATTTAAGAAATATTTTGACAGGTACATGGATGGGATAGGTCTGTAAGGATACAGACCAAATGCAGGCAAATGGGACTAATTGTGAAAATTGTGTGGCGTGGGCAAGTTGGCCGAAGGGCCTGTTTCCATACTGTAAATGTCTATGGCTCTTGTGACTCCCAGTGGCATTCCACATATTCCATAGTCTGGGCAATCAGAATGGTCTGACAAACTTCGCTGTTACCTTTTGTTAATTCCAAGGCTTGCAACAGAAGCATCTTCTAACTTGCACTAAATCTCATTTGTCCATCTTCCCTGAGCCCCCTGACTGACAATGACATCTGGTGAAGCAAAATCATGATTTAAAATTCTTATCCCGATGTTCAAATCCTTCTGTAGCCTCCCCTCCAAATCCTCAAAACTTTCTTCAGCCTTACTGTACCATCTCTGCGTTTCTGCAATTTTGGCCTCTTGCTCATCCCTCACTTTAATTGCTCCACTATTAGCGGCTATGTCTTTGTCTGGCAAGGTCTTAAATTCTGGGATTCTGACCCTAAACTTCTCCATCTCTCTATCACTCTGTTATTTTTTAAGATGCATCTTGACCAAGCTTTTGGTCATCTGCTCCAGTTTCCCTTTACATTGCTCAGCATGAAATTTTGTTTGATAACCCTCCTGTGAAGTGCATTTGGATGAGACACAACAGTAAAGGGGTAATATAAATTCAAGTTACAGTTCCTGTGGTCACCTTTGCTGTTGATTCGGAGCGAGGTGTTGTTTTCTGTGTGGTGCAGATGCAACAGGAGTTGAACATTCAAAGGGTTTGTGATTTCGGATATAAACTCATAATGTAATTACGTACACGCGATTGTGGCCAAAGACCTCTCATTGCATAACTAACCTGCCTTCTATGTTTCTTTGTATCAGAAATTGTCGTAACCTATTAGATAGGATGCAAGTGCAACTAGAGTGAAACCTTAAGTGAGTGCATCACCCCTTTGGAGGTTACCTTGCTCTGAAGTTTGTAAATGGATCATAGGTGATATTTTAAATAGATGTGGAACTGATAGAAATGCATCTAACAAATCTGGGATTAATTGCAGTATCATGAAATGGTTTCATCTCTTCTTCACTGGACCACTGCTCCCAGAATTTTTTTTGTGGCTGTTGATAACCTGTTCCTTATTAAATATTGATTGCACAGTATCAAAGAGAACAAAGAACAAAGAAAATTTATAGCCCAGGAACAGGCCCTTCGTCCCTCCAAGCCTGAGCCGATCCAAATCTACTCTCCAAACCTGTCGCCCAATCCCTAAGCATCTGTATCCCTTTGCTCCTCACCTACTCATGCATCTGTCCAGGTGCATCTTAAATGAATCTACCATGTCTGCCTCTACTACCTCTGCCAGGCATCTACCACCCTCTGTATCAAGGTATTCCTGATGAAGGGCTCCTGCCCGAAACGTCAATTTCCCTCCTCCTCGGATGCTGCCTGACCTACTGTGCTTTTTTTTCCTAGATTAGATTTCCTACAGTGTGGAAACAGGCCCTTCGGCCCAACAAGTCCACACTGAACCTCTGAAGAGTAACCCACCCAGACCCATTTCCCTCTGACTAATGCAGCCAACACTATTGGCAATTTAGAATGGCCAATTTACCTGACCTGCACATCTTTGGTCTGTGAGAGGAAACCAGAGCACCCAGAGGAAACCCACACAGACAGTCACCTGAAGCTAGTATCAAACCTGGATCCCTGAAGCTGTGAGGCTGTAGTGCTAACCACTGCACCACCATGCTGCCACTCTAACCTTGACTCTCCGTATCAAGTCAGGGTGATTTAAAAAGTCACCAATTATGTTTGCACATGATGAGTAGCTTTTATGAAGTTCATTTACAGGTTATTTATTCCACTGTGAGGATCACAGGACAGTAACAGACAGCTGCAGATTTGGCTGTTTCAAAAAGAATAGTCCTATTGTGTTACACACACTGTCCAGGATCCTGGAGGGAGGCAGTAGGTGGAAAGGCGCTTTTGCTGCTTTCTCCATCCAGAATCAGCATCAAGCTCTTACCGAACAAGAAAGAGACAGCGTGTGAGGGGCTTTGGAAGCAAAACATGAAAATGCTGGAGAATCTCAGCAGGTCTGGCCATATCACCTTCGAATAAAGAAAGACCTATTGAACGTGAAACATCAATTCTGTCTGTCTCTCTACAGGAGTTACCAGGTATACTGAGTTTCTCCAGCCTCGCACAACGGCCTCGCTTGCGATCTCGCGGTATAGTGACCTCCTCACCTGGCTCAGAGGCCTCCCCACCTGGTGTAGTGACCACCCCACCTAGCACAGGGACCACCCCACCTGGTGTAGTGACCACCCCACCTAGCACAGGGACCACCCCACCTGGTGTAGTGACCACCCCACCTAGCACAGGGACCACCCCACCTGGTGTAGTGACCACCCCACCTAGCACAGGGACCACCCCACCTGGTGTAGCGACCTCCCCATCTGGCACAGGGACCACCCCACCTGGTGTGGCAGCCTCTCCACTTGGCACAAAGGCCTCCTCACCTGGCACAGAGGCCTCTCCATCTGTTGTAGTGACCTCCCAACCTGGCACAGGGGCCTCCCCACCTCATGTAATGGACTCCTCACCTGGCACACGGGCCTCCCCACCTGGCACAGGGTCCTCCCAACCTGGCACTGGGGCCTTCCCACCTCGTGTAATGGCCTCCTCACCTGGTGCAGCAGTCTCTCCACCTGGTGCAGCGACCTCCCAGCGTGGTGTCCTCTTGGCCCAGCGTGGCCTCCTCGCCCTAGCCTGGCGGTCTGAAGTGATCTCCCTACCTCATGATCCTCAAGCTGGAGCCTGGCACAGTCTGGAGGCTAGGCACCAGCGTGGTCTGGGTTGGAACACCCTGGTTCTGAACTTATATTTCTGCACAGCTGGATATTTTACTTCTCTAATTTCTAAGGTGCTGTAAGTGGTGACGTATAAACTTTTCACTGTTCTCATTGAGTATATGTGACAATAAAGACAAATTCTAAATTCTAATCCACCTTGCCAGCGTCTGGATATTTTGCTTTTATTTCAGCACTTTTGAAACTTAGTCAATGCAATAATGTTTGAAATGTGACATCCTATTTGAACAGTCAATATGGTAAATTGGAGCCTAGATCTTGGACAGGAAGCAATTTGGAAGCTTATCTCCCCTGTACCAATGGCCCAATTACATGTTCCTGTCTCCTGCTCTAGCCCCATCCATGTCTAAATCTCTTCCTATGGTGCCTGTTATTTCACTCATTCAGAGAGAAGCCTAAAATGCTTCCATTAAAGGGCATTGAAACAAACTCAGCTCCTTCACTTTGATATAAAGTAAGTACGTCTCACTTCTGAAACTGAAAGGTATCACCCCACAGATATCTACACTTTTTGCATTCCCACGGATTGTTTAATTCTCTCTGTGCTGTGGCAAAGCAAGACTGAGGTGATATGAGTTTCGTTTCTCTGGCTGAAGGGGGCAAGGCAAGGTGAGGACTAGCAAGGCTGGGATGCTGGAAGCATCCAGGTAGGCTCCGAGTGAGTGAGCACTATAACAGTGAGTGAAGATGCAGCCATGAACTGGGTGCAAGACACTGAGCAGCAGAGTCCTTGTGGCAGCATTGCAATAATAGCTGCCAGTGCAGTCCCGGGGTTCAGTCCTGAAATATAGAAGTGTATTGTCAGTAGATTGGAGATTGAGTTTTTCAAGGCTGGCACATCTTTGTTGAAGTATGCTGATGACAGTGCAATATGCCTTAGGTATTGGTGCTCAGCGTCCAATTTGGAGATCCTTCAGCACAAGTGGTGAACTAGACTTGCCCCATAGCCACTCTGGTTTCCTTGTCTAGTTTTCTCACTGTCTAGTTTGCTGTCATTTGGCAAGATAAAAAGCTGAATATATTTGGAGTGAATTAGACCCTTAACAAGATGTTTAACAACTTTAATCTCCCTTCAGGTAGTGTATTAAAGAACAAAGAACAAAGAAAATTTACAGCCAGGAAGAAGCCCTTCAGCCCTCCAAGCCTGAGCTGATCCAAATGTATTGTCTAAACCTGTCGGTCAATTCCTAAGCATCTGTATCCTTCTGCTCCCCACCTACTCATGCATCTGTCCAGACGCATCTTAAATGAATCTACCGTGCCTGCCTCTACCACCTCTGCTGGCAACGCGTTCCAAACGCCCACCACCCTGTGTGTGAAGTACTTGCCGTGTGTATCCCCCTTAAACTGTCCACCTCTCACCTTGAAAGCGTGACCTCTCGGTATTGAATCCTTCACCCTGGGAAAAAGCTTATCTCTATCCACCCTATCTATACCCTTCTACTCATTGGCTTGGAGGAATGACAGGTGGAAAGATTGTGAAGGATGGGAATGTAGACAGGATACTGCTTATTGCTTGGGTTATTGTGTTTCTGACAATTTTGAATAAACACACATTGGTACGATTGTGCCATGTTTAATGGTGATGATGGAGATCTCATCCATAGGTTGGAGAGCCGAACACCCATCAAGAGCTGCCACCCAATTGGGGGTTCGCAACCAGTCTGAGTACCGATTCCTCATTTGGTGTGATTACTAAGGATACAGGATGGCTCGTTCTTTGATTGGTTGGCAGTACTTCTAATCTGCCTTCTATCCCAAAAGATCACTACATGGTCTCACTCATAGTATGCTGGGGCTCAAGCCCTGTATGATCATGGGTCAGATCCTTAAGGTCCAAAGCTGCTCATTGTGTTTGTTTCAGTGTTCAGTGATATTGTCTGAGCTGCTGAGTGTTTCTAACTTGCTCCATGGTCTATGCAGTTTAGAGGTGCTGTATCTTCTTTGAAATCTTGAGTGCTGGATGCAACTAATTTTTCACTGTCAGTTTCGTCAGCCTGAAAAAGAAAGCCATAAATATTTGTTCATAATTATCTTTAATAAATAGCACCTCCCTCTGTGTCATCACTTAATGTATTGCTATGAGAAAACAATGTAAACATTTCCTGTTAGATGCTTAGGAAGTTTACAGAAACCGACTGGAATATTGTAAGTCACGGAAAATACCTGTTCTTATAAACCATTTTATTATTGACGGAACCACCTGCCCACAATAAACTGGAAGTGCTTTAAGCCTGAATGGGTATTATGGAGCTTTGGAAGTTTTTTTTACCAAGTGTGTGATGGACATCAAATGGTTTCTCTGATGATTAATTGTGATTCAAATAATTGTTATGAATATGTAACATACAAATTAAAAACATAAACCATTCTTGAACCTGTTCCACCTGTCGATAAGATTGTGTCTTATCTATCCAATCAGACAATTCTTTTCTAAATATCCAGGAAACACATTCTTTATACCAGACATGAGAATTCTTCCTTCTCCAGGCCAACAGTTATATGGTAGCTTGATTTCCCACTCCCGCCTTTCCTAAACAGTGAGGTTACATTTGCAAACTTCCAATTTGTAGGTCCATATTTGTCTTTGCTAACCTTTTCCTTTTTATATACCCACAGAAGCTTTTACAACCACTGTTTAAGATTTTTTTGCCACTTTGCATTCATATTCTATTTTCTCTTTCTTTATTAACAAATTGGTTCTCCTTTAATGAATTTTAGAATTCTCCCCATCCTCAGACTTGCACCTTTTTTGGCAAATTTATTCATGCTAGTATATTAACCCTCTTCACCATATGCTTCCAATTTTTACAATTAAGTTTCACGTGGCAACTTTTCAAATGCTTTTTGGAAATCATCTAGACTCTTCATTACTACACCACATACTATTCCTTCAAAGGACTCCAATACATTGGTTGACCTTGATTTTCCTTTCAAACATCCATGCTGATGCATCACAATTACCTTACACTTGTTTCTAAGTGTCCAGCTATAACCTTCTTAGTCATTCATTCTTCGACCTTGCCCATGACCGATGTCAATCAAATCAGTATCTAGCTCCCTGTTTGAATAGACAAGTTACAGTTTCCACTTTCCGGTCTGATTGCAAAATTCTCTAGATTCTGGTAAAATTCAATCTCCTAACTTAGCCATCTCTTTTAAGAGGAGAATGTGAGGACTGCAGATGCTGAAGATCAGAGTCAAGAGTGTGGTGCTGGAAAAGCACAGCAGTTCAGGCGGTAGAATCAGTGTTTCGGGCATAAGTCCTTTATTGTTCCTGATGAAGGCGGCAAATGTCCAAAACGTTGATTCTCCTGCTCCTCAGATGCTACCTGACCTGCTGTGTTTTTCCAGCACCGCACCACACTCGTCTTTTTTAAGATCTAAGGATGATGTCCATCAGGATCCAATGACCTAGTGCACCTACCTTCAGTCTCCCCTTCTTCCTCCTTCCCATTGTCCTGCCTTCCCTCTCCTTTCTCCTTCTTCTTTCCTTCTCTTCATCACCTCATTTCCCCTGCCCACCCCCTTGCCTCACCTTCCTACTACTTCCTCCTCCTCACAAACATACTTTTTCCCCACCTACACTTGCATTGTTGATAGTGTAAAATCAGGAGGAACCTGAATTCAATGACGTACTGGGATGATTTTACATACTTTGATTGTGATACCCTGACAGAAAAATACAATTAGTGAGATACAGTCAAAGCAGAACATAATATTGAGACAGACAGCAAATTCTGATAACATTTAAATCAAATTTTTGACCAGCACTGAATTTCCTCACCCATACTTTCAAATACATAGTTTAGTTTCTCTCCCAATTCAGCTATCAAGTTACCATGTCTAAAATACTTGAGAGAAGTAAAATTGACTCATTTTATTGTGTTCATTTGTCACAAAGTTAATTTTACAGTAAATTCTACTCTACCCTAACGTTCATATGGGTATCTATAAATTTCTCAACATTGCACTGTAAGCCAGTGCTAGTTTAAATAAGCTGATAGCACTCATTCATGTAACCACAAATTAAATATGACCCAGAGTAGGCGTGGCCCAGATTCTTGGCACTTAAATTCTATCGCACTTTTGCGGTTTGCTTCTGCACATTAAATTTTAAAGGAGGTTGTCCAATTCGCTGGCTCTTGTCATTTGAATGTTGAATTTACTTCAGGAACAAATGTGCTGTGATTGATGTTAGATTAAAGAACACCAAGTCAGACCAAATCTGACCCCGTTCTAACTGGTGGATCAGTTGTTTGAGTTAGCTTTAAGTGGGTTTCAGTGAGGTTTCTTGGCCTTTGGCTGGTTTCAATGTGAGAGTGAGGATCTCCACCAGAGTATGGCTCCGTGTCTGTATTATCTGTTTTGTGGTCGTTGTTACTGTTGTCTGTCGGAGAATGAGAAAATTGCATTGACTATCAGCAATCAAATTGACAAGGAGACAAAGCAGCTGAAACAGAAGCAAATGAGAGAACTCAAACTCCTAGTTTTAGGTAAGTGGAGAATCAGGCACTTTGGTGCAATATCTCTTTTTCACCATGAATTTAAAACAGTTTCATTTATTCCCTTATTCATGAATAACACTGCTTCATATTTTATCAGAGTTAAGCAATGTCCATTGAACTTTTTTTTCTTTCAGAAGGGAGGGAGGAGTTTGTCAAAGTTTTACTGCATTTTAAAATGGAACATAAGGCATAATCTTCAGATTTTAGATTTTCACCTTGCAGTTGAGATAACTTTGCATTTCTTTTGCAAAAAAACTCTATGTGGGGGGGGATGTTCGAGCACAATTAGCCTCCAAGGCTAGGGCCTTCCATTTCTGTCCATTGGTGATCCCTTCATATCCTATCACGCCGGCACAGTGGTTAGAACTGCTGCCTCACAGCGCCAGAGACCCAGGTTCAATTCCTGTCTCGGGCAACTGTCTGTGTGGAGTTTGCACATTCGCCCCGTGTCTGCGTGGGCTTCCTCTGGGTGCTACGGTTTCCTCCCACAGTTCAAAGATGTGCAGGTTAGGTGAATTGGCCATAGTGTTAGGTGAAGGGGTAAATGTAGGGGAATGGATCTGGGTGAGTTGCTCTTCAGAGGGTTGGTGTGGAAGGGTCGAAGGGTCTGTTTGCGCACTGTAAGTAATCTAATCATATCCAAGATGCAATCCCGATATGGCAAACAGGAGTAATTGTAACATCATCCTTAAATCAGCTGTGAATAAAGGTGTCACACAGAGGGAGGAAGACATACAAATTTGCATTTATTTTGCGGATTTCAGTCTCTTCAAAAGTGCTTTACAGTCAATGAAGTACTAGAGTCATAGAGTTGTTCAGCACGGAAACAGACCCTTTGGTCCAATTCATTCATGCAGATAGATATCCTAAATTAATCTAGTCCCATTTGCCCGCCTTGGGAAAAAGACCTTGGCTATTCACCCTGTCCATGCCCCTCATGATTTTATAAACCTCTACAGGGTCACCCCTCAACCTCTGACCCCCCAGGGAAAGTAGGCCCAATCTAATCAGCCTCTCCCTACAGCTCAAACCCTCCAACTCTGGCCACATCCATTTAAATCTTTCTGCACAATTTCAAGTGTAATATCTTATAGCAGGAAGACCAGATTCGAACACTATATTTCAAAATTGGCCAAACTAGTGTCCTGTACAGCTGCAACATGACATCCCAACTCTTATACAATCAGTTCTGCTATAACACGGTAGATCCTTTTTAGTGTCATAAGAAAATTATGTAATAGCAGCACTATTTAAACTGATAGGGCCAGAATCACATTATAACCAACACACGCTTGAAAATTTCATGCTTTAAAAACAGTGTCTCTAGTTTGCCAATCGTGTCATAGTGAAATGCACCTTATAGCAGAACAACCTATACTCAGTGCACCGACCAATAAATGTAAGTGAACCAAATGCTTTCTTATGCTGTCTACCTGCAACTCCACTTTCAAGGAACTATGAACCTTCATTCCAAAGTCTCTTTGTTCAGCCAGGCTCCCTAGGGTCCTACTATTAAGTATATAATTCCCACTCCATTTTGCCAAAATGCAGCCCCTCACATTTATCTAAATTAAACTCCATCTGCCACTTTTCGGCCCATCAGTCCATCCGATCAAGGTCCATTTGGAGTCTGAGATAACCTTTTCACTGACTACTACACCAGCAATTTCGGTATCATCTGCAAACTTACTAACCATTCTTCTTATATTCACATCCAAATCATTTATAATCAATGACAAAAAGCAGTGAATCCAACAACGGTCCCCTTATAGCACATTGCTGATCACAGGCCTCCAGTCCAAAAAACAACCCTCCACCACCACCGTCTGTCTCCTACCTTCAAGTCAATTTTGTATCCAAATGGCTAGGTCAACTTAGATTCCATATGATTGGCTAACCAGTCTAACATGTGGAACCTTGTCATAACGACTTGCTAAAATCCGTTTGGAACGTGTCTATCGCTGTACATTAATCCATCTTCTTTGTCACTTCTTCAAAGAAACTTAACTTAGTGAGACACGATTTCCCATGCACAAAGCCATATTGACAATCCCTAATCACTCCTTGTCTCTCCAAATGCATGTAAATCCTGTCCTTCAGAATCGCCTCCAACAACTTACCCACTACTGATGTCAGGCTCACCGATCTGCAGTTCCCTGTCTTTTTATTAACCACCCTTCTTAAATAATGACACCACGCTAGCCACCCCCCAGTCTTCCGGCACCTCACCTGTGGCTATCAATGATAAAAGTATCTCAGCAAGAGGCCCAGCAAACACTTCCATAGCTTCGCACGAAGTTCTGGGTTACATTTGATCAGATCCTGAGGATTTACCCACCTTTATTTTTCTTGAGACATCCAGCTCCTACTCTTTAGTAATATGGACATGTTTCAAGATATCACTCTTTATTTCTCCAAGTTCTATAGCTTCCATATCCTTCTCCACAGTAAATACTGAGTCAAAAATACTCATTTAGTATCTCATCCATCTCCTGGGGTACCACACATTGACAACCTTTGTGACCTTTCAGGGGCCCTATTTTCTCCTGAGTTACTCTTTTGCCTGTAATGTATTTGTAGAATCTCATTGGGCATGGGGCGGTTAGGTTCTGCCTGAGAAAGGAGTCATGAGATATTTACTCCGACTTTCCTCCCATTTCCGATGTATTGTCTGAAAGACTGGCACCTGCTCCACCAATACTGTACAATCCAGCAGTAGATGGATTGTTAGGTGGATTGGTAGTACTTTAAAAAACTGCCTTGTAGTATCCAGGGATATGAACATTTTGTGGATTAGCCATGGTAAATGGTGAAGGGGGTGGGGGTGAACATGGTGGAGGTCTGGGTGGGATACTCTTCAGAGGGCTGGTGCAGACCCAATGGGCCAACTTTCCACAACTGTAGAGATTCTGTGATTCTAACTTACCACCAGGGGCAGTGCAACAATGATCCAAATAGGGAAGAATAGGAAGAGAGGGACGGTATTCCATTAGAATAGAGTTAGGAGGAGAAATAATGCAGACCAACCTCACAACACCCAACTTTTTCTGAATGCTTCAAAGGTGTTGGTGGACACTGACTGCTGTCTCTCTAAGGACACGCAGGCACGAATGTAGCAACGGAGGAAGGGCAAGCATTTGAGACTCAGCTGTTCTTGATAACTGCTGATCATTGCCATTAATTGGCCTTTTAATTATCTTAATTGGTTTGGGTAGAATTCATCAAAACCCTACCATGTGGAAACAGGCCAATCGGCCCTACAAGTCCACACCAATGCTCCAAACAGTATCCCATCCAAATCCATTTCCCTACCCAATTACTCTACATTTAACCCTACCTAATGCACCTAACCTACACAATCCCTGAACACTATGGGCAATTTTAGCCTGGCCAATTCACCTAACCTACACGTTTGAATTGTGGGAGGAAACCGGAGCACCTGGAGGAAACCCTGGCAGACATGGGGGCAGTTACCCGAGGCTGGAATTGAACCTGGGTCCCGGCACTATGAGGCAGCAGTGGTAACCACTGAGCAACTGTGCTGCCAGAAGTCATTCCTCTCCAAATTTGGCTGGCAGAGGAAAGGTCCAGGGGCAGAGATGCTGCTGGCAAACCAGTACACTGATCAGTGGTGTAAAATTATACACTCACCAACAGGATATCAAACCTACAGCTCAGCGAGCAAACCTACACCCTAAATACAGGAAGTAGTGTTCAACAAGGATCAAGTGAGGTTGGAATCTGCTCATTGTGTTTACCCCGATATTAATCTTGGCATAATTACAGCAATGGAACTATGGAGTGTTAGGAAAGAAACATAGGTTAACTACATAGACAGCAAAGGAGTGTTTGGTAAGAGAGAATACAGAGAGATTAGAATAAAAGCAAAGGAAAACAATTAAGGCAAAGAGAGACTAGGAGAAAAACCTTTATATTCATATACCCATCCAAATGCCTCTTAAATGTTGCAATTGTACCAGCTTCCACCACATGTTTTAAAATAATCTAACAAAGCAGTAACAGTGACATTACAACATACAGTTAATAATTCATCAGAAAATGATGTAGCACCAGATCACTAATACATGACAGGTGTCATTCCTATAATAAAAATATTGAAGGATTTATAGATATTTTATAATCCACCTGTTTACAGATGGCATGACACACCTCTGGAGCAAGTGGGACTTGAACCTTAACCTCTCTGGTTCAAAGGTAGCTACACTATCACTGTACCAGACCAACATCAGTGGTAGGAAGAACTGTAGAATCCATTCTAAAGAAAAAGGATAAAAGAACATCCAGAAATAAGAAATACAATAATGAATAGGCAGAATGAATTTCAAAACAAAAAAACTCACTAGATTATGTTTATTTGTTTATTGAATATTATTTTTAATAATGAATTAACTTTAATATTAACTATTCAGTTCATTAGTTTTTGAGGTAAGAATAGAGAACCAAGCTAACGGTAATGGTACATTTCGGTTATCTGGATTTTCAAAAGACCTTTGATAAAGTCCCCACTACAAACTAATGAATAAGGTGAAAGAAGATGCACAGAGTGGATTGTTAGCTGGCTTCAATCAGAGAGACGGAATAAACGGAGTTATTCATAGTGGCGGAAGGTGGGAACTGCTGCTCCAAGGAGAATCAGACCTGGGATTACTGTTACTTCTGTTATGTTGTTATATTAATCATTTGGACTTTGGAATCAAAAACGCAAATGCTATATTCATGGATAACACCACATTTGGTCAGAGTCTAAATTGTGGATAGATGCAACAAAGTGCTGGAGAACATTAACAATGGGCAATTAATTGCCACATGAGGTTCAGCAAAGTTAAATATGAGGTGATATATTTCATAGGAAGACTAGAGAGCTCATGTATCATTTGGAACGTTCAGATCTCAGTGAGGTAGAGGAACAGAAGAACCTTGGAGTGCAAATACATCAATCCTGAAGGTAGCATTACATGTTAGCAAGACCATGATGAAAGTCAAACCAAGAACAAGCCTACATTTCGAGAGGAATAAAATTGAAAAGCATGGTAGCTATGCTAAATCCATATTGAACATTTGCTAGATGAAGTTTAGAGTAGTGCATGTAGTTCTGGACAGCATATTATAAAATATTAGAGGCACTGAAAATTGTCCAAGGGAGAGTCAGAAAGATGACCCCAAAAATATACAGGTATGTGCATCAGGAAAGGATTGACAGGCTGGGTCACTTTACTCTTGAGGAAAGAATACTGAGGAATGATCTAAGAGATATCTTTTACATTATGAAAATATTTTGACAAGAGTGCACACTGAGGGAATGTTTCCACATGTGGTTATGACAGTGTCAGGAGGCCATCCACATTAAACAGTCACCAAGAAATCCAAGGGGATGTTTAAAAAAAACATTGTCCAGAAGGTTATGGGAAGGTCAGGCTCAGTGCCAGAGGAAGTGTTAATGTGGTGAATGTAGTTATATTTAAGAGGAAATTAACCAAATTCCTCCACTGTTGCTGGGTCAGAGTCTTGAAATTCCTTCCCTACTGCCATTGTGAGTCTACCCATAGCACATGGACTGCAGCAGTTCAAGAAGGCGCTCACCACCATCTTCTTAAGGGTAACTCGGCATGGGCTACAAATGCTGGCCCAGCTAGTGATACCCACATCCCACAGAGGAATAAAAAACAAAGTACACAGTAAGAAGGAAACAGAGGCCCACAGTTCTAGCTTTAGATAAGAAAGATGGCTGGAGGCCTGAATGTATCATAAACAACAGATGGACTGGTTCTCTACCAATGTAATCCCATATACAAGAAAAGCATAGAATGGTTGCAAAGTAATAAGAAGCCTAATTATTAAAAAGATAATTTTTTTTGGCTCTCTCCATCACCTCTGAATAATTTTGACTCAATCAGAGGTGTGTTTCTGTAAGAGGTCTCTGATACTTCACATTTCATACCTGAGCATGGGCAGTGAAACTAGAAATAGGTAGCAATTTGATCCGAGGACGTTATACAGTGAAGCAGGAACCTACCCTTACCCAAGACTCATATGCACTTCCCAGCAGGGAAGTGGCAAGGGTCAGAGACAATGATGAGGAACACGTGCCTGGGCCAGTAAGTAATTGCTTCATGTAAATGTCTTTAACTCCATTAGTATCACACTCAGCTACCTGCTTCCTTCTAATGACTTGAGGGAACACAATGCAGTTTAACAGGTTCTCTTGTTGTCATGCACTTGTTTGAAAACACAAAGTGTACTGGCTGCCTTCCATCAGCCTTGAGCACTGGTGGAACTTCCTGGCAGCTGAAATAAATGCTGTAAATTCCTGCTTCCATTTCCTTGAGACATTATTTGACTCTTTTGTCGTGCAAGTGTAAATTGGTACAATACATTTTGCTAACGTAACATAATAAGCATCCAGTTTGAAAACCTACATCTTCGACAATCAACAAAAATTGAAAGTACAGTGAAATCGCAATGAGTCTAAATTAAATAACCTCAAACTCCAGCTGCAGCATCTTGTTAACCATTATTGCAGACGAAAGGGGAATAAATGATAAACCAAAGTTCTGGATAACTAGTAACTCTACATTAACAGAACTGGTGTCAGCTTTTCATATGACTACAGCAACCGCTTGGAATGGAGTTATGTCACGCTGAAGTGCAAACTCCGTGAGAAAATTAAAAGCGTTGCTGGTTGGTGACAAAGTGAATTAGTTATAACAAATGGAAAAGTGGCGCTGTAAAGAGCAAAGTTGACATTGCTGAAGAGTGGGAGAATCCACCATTGGGTTTGAAGGCCATTCTGAAGACTAGAACAGTTTGACAAGGCAGCATTAGACTCAAACAGTTATACAACACAGAACCCACGTCTGTGTCGAGCTACAAACACCAACTACACCAGTACCATTTGCCTGCACTTGGTCCAGAGCTCACTTTGCCATATTTTAAATGCTCATTCAGGTGCTTCTTAACAGTTGTGAGAGTACCTGCCTCTACTACTCTCTGAGTGAACAGCATTTTTCTCAGATCTTCTCAAAACTACTTATTCGTCCCTTTGAATTTATGCCCTCTGGTCTTAGACATGTCTATCATGGGTAATAGATTGAGATCTATCCTGTCTAAGTCTCTTAGAATTTTCTATACCTCAATCAATTCCCACTAACCCCCTCAAATCCCCATGCCACACCCTACCCTCAGCATCCTCTGCTCCAAGGAAAACAAACCCAGCCAATATGGTCTCTCCTCCTAACTGAGATTTTATATCCCAGGAAACATCTTGGTGAATCTCCTGTGCTTCCTCTCCAATCCCATGTGGCACCTTATAAATTCCTACTTTGGAAATAGAACCTGTCTGACTCAAGATTTGAATACATACAGACTCTAACCTCACACCTTTAATGCATTGTCTGAGTTGAGATGTCACTTTTTTTTATAAAACCTTGCTATCTTGGGAATGTGACCTGAAAAAGTTCTGGGATTTACATATTAATGATTCAAAACCTGCAACCCATTCTAAAAGATGAATGACTTAACAGCAATCTAGGTTTGTTCAATATATCATATCAGTTGCACGACATTATGATCTTGTGCTAGAAATTCTATGCCTTATGATCCTGCCCCACTAGTTATCTAATAAGGGAGCAGTGCTCTGAAAGCTCATACTTCCAAATAAACCTGTTGGATTGTAACCTGGTGGTGTGTGATTTTTAACTTTGCCCACTCCAGTCCAACACTGGCACCTCCACATCATATAAATTCAAAAACAAAGAAAATACCACATGAGCAAAGATTGAAAATAATGCATAACAACCACTGGTGGCTTTAAATTCTAAGCCACTTAGGCAGAAGGTGACTTAGAATTGTGTAAAAGAGAAAGCAGAACTTGAGAAATTACAGATACTGACATAGAATGCTGGAGAAACTCAGCAGGTCTGGCAGCATCTTTGGAGAGAGAAACAGAATTAATATTTCGTGTCTAGTAAGACTCCTTTTCCGCAGAACAGTTCTGAAGATGCAGCCGTGCCTACACCCACCAGTCTTCAGCTGCTCCCATTTATTATGTGTCATCTTGTCCAGTAAGAGAGGGAAGAGTGTCAGTGAGTGACTCACAATGTGTTTTGCTGATGCTCTTGGCTGACTTAGATTTAAATGGAAGCTGTGAGATGTGAGGGTGAGGCTTACAGAGAGTGAAGAGAATAGGCAAGCTAGTCATGAGTCTGAATAGCCAGATGTTGTGCAAATGGAGATGTGGTGCATCACTTAGTGGGTGAGGTTGGTGTTGTGGCGAGTTGGACAGTGAGTTTGAAAATGCATTCAGTTGACTTTAATTACTTGTGTGAGGTCACTGAATTTTTCTGGCATTATGGACATGTCCTTGACGTCAGACTCCTCACATTGAACTTTGTGGGTATCTGCTCCCATTCCTGCCTACAGGCTCCCGACGATCACGATCTTTATTCTCTTCCACTAAGGCCTCCACAACTGGATTACAGAAACCTGGGAGCACTCTGTGACCTGCCTCATTGAGCCTCTTCCCTTTAAGGAGCATTTTCAGGGAACATCCCAACTCCTGCCACTGCTGGAGTACAATCCCACTTGAAAAGGTGGGCCTTGTCACAATCACGGGCACAGCTCTATGTTTGAATGCTGCCTGCATTGCTTCGATTGGATGCAGGGTAAGAAAGCATTGCAACCAGTTTTCACAAATGGGTCATATCCAATTTTTAGCCCTTAGAGTATAATGCAAATCTTATGTGCAGTTCAATTGTAATTACTTTAGCTAGTGATGTATCTCATTAGTCTGTATATTTATGCAATGCACGATGTCTATTGGATGCAGTAGGTAAGTTGAATTTCAAATAAATTAACCTCATTTGTTAACTTTAGAATGTTGATCAGAAATGATTATTTGGCATTTTGTGTACCTAGAACTTGGAGGAGGAAAAGAACCAAAGAAGCAGATATTTTCCAATCTACTTGTTCAGAGAGGTTATTACTCAGATGGCTGGATAGCTGGTTGTGACGAAGAGTGATGTTAACAGTGTGGTCCAATTCCCACACCACTGAAGTTACCATGAAAGACTGACCTTCTCAACCTCTCCCCTCGCTTGAAGAGTAGTGACCCTCAGATTAAACCATCACCAGTCATCTCCCTCTGATGAGAAAACAGCCCAAAGGTTTGGTTTGACAATGGCAATGTTATCCTTATTAGACACCTCTGGAGCAGGTGGGACTTGAATTTGGGACTCCTAGGTCAGATATATGGACACCATGACTACACCACAAGAACCCTCACAGTGACCAAAGCAGCATCAAAAATCTCTTTGAAACGTTTCACATGTATTTGCTGTGAAGGAAGGTGATATGTTCTGCTGCCTCAACATGAGACAGTCATTAGTATATTTTGCTGCTCTACAATTGTGCACTATATTACCCACAAAACACAAAGTTGCACTAATTTCCTTTTCCAATTCACTTCTAGTTTTGATATTTGGAGCATCAGCTTGGATTTTATGCTCTGGACTCAGGGGCAAAAGTGTATCCAAATGGGTCACAGTTGGCTAGTCTGGGGTTTATTATCCACTTGTAGTTGACCTGCCAATGAGCTATTTTTTTAAAATGGAATCACATTGGTTTGTCACTTTGCATCATGTATTTTAGATAATCCTGCAGTTTTTATTGTGGTTTTTTTTTTATGCCTACACACAATTAATGATTCCATTTCATAGTTTGCCATAATTTGTGTTGTACACTTGACCTTAAGAATGCTAATCTAACACAACAAACCCTTTGCTAAGGTTTTGATTCTGGGCTGGTCACCCGGGATCGCAGAAATAAAGGGCCATATATCTCAATCCTCACCCTGACAGAAAGCCTCTTAATAATTATACCCTTATAGCTCTATAGCTTTGGCCTCCTCACACAATATTGTACCTTTCCAAGTGGACACAGCAGGCTAGAGACATGCACCAAGGTCTGGACTTCCAAGAACTTCCATTCCCTTTGCTTTCCATTGACAAACACCTCCTTTTCTGGCCATATCTTTCCAACATCAGCTTGTCTCTGAAACCAGGGGGTCACCATGTCGCAAATTTGCATGCAGGATGATACAACAAAACAATGTACTGCTTGTCGCAGCCGCTTCTGGCTGGTTTCTGTGATCTGTCACAGTTGAGGATTCTAATTTGTACCTCACTGTCTCTTTTAAACCAGGCACTGGAGAAAGTGGCAAGAGCACATTCATCAAACAGATGAGAATCATCCATGGGTGTGGATACTCAGAGGAAGACAGGAAAGCATTTGCAAAGTTGGTCTTTCAGAACATTATCACTGCAGTACAGTCCCTTGTCAGAGCTATGGACACATTGAATATACAATATCAGCTGCAGGAGAACAAGGTGAGAATAAAAGGATTGATGTTAAAAAATTGGCAAATGTAAGTTTTAAATTTTTGATTGTTCTGTTTTGGGATTGGATTGCCTGTTTTATGTATTGTGTAAAGATTATTCTGTCCTTGCCTAAACAATACTATTACTAATACTAGCCCAAAACTAATAGTGGAGGTGAATTTCTAGGTTTTAAAGCAACTGCCTGGAAACTTTAAAATTAAAATACTGCAGATTATGGAAAACTGAAATAAAAACAGAAAACGCTGGGAAACCTCAGAGATCTAGCGGGATCTTTGGGGAGAGAAAGAGAGAGAGGGAGAGAGAGGGAGAGAGAGAGGAAAACATGTTGAGGACGATGTCAATCTTCTATAGCACTTTCTGTTTTACTCCTGAGAAATTCGTCAACTTCACCGATCGGGAAAGCACAAGCAAAAGAATATTGGCACAATGCCACAATCCACACCTTATTGAAATAACGCTGTGAAAAGGTCTGTACTTTCTCTCCATATTTGCCTGGCAAGCTGGTAAGGTTCTATGAGCTTTGAAAATCAGCAGGAACCTTTTGTATGCTTTCGGAATTAGAAGAGTGTTTCAAACAAAAGGAAAGTGAATGGCATAAAGGCAAAAGAAGCTCATTTTAGTACCTTATCTGTCAGAAGCACCAGAAGTAGCAGTTTGACCTATCACTGAAACATCTCAGACTGTCCTATATAATGAGTATTTTCAGTGTAGGTAATAAGGCAGCCACTGTCAGTATTCACCAGACAGCAAATGATGAATTAATTTTTTTTTGGTTTCATTTGAAAGCGGAATGTTGGCCAGACACCAGGAGAACTGGTTGCTGATTTTAAAAAATCTCATGGAGCTATTTGAATGTTCACCTGAGAAAGGCAGATAGCAGCTCGGCATACTGAGCTGGCTAAAGGACCAGACCTTCCCCTCCTCCTCCCTCCTTCCCCCCCCCCCCCCCCCCCCCCACTCCTCAACTCCAACATTATAGTGTCTCAATATTCAGCAGTTTGATTTACAGATGTCCTCACTAATGGTATCCATCAAGCTGTTCATTGCCAATGTTTATATAATGTATGATCTATACGATGCACAACAGCACCTGCCAATCTTGCTTCGACAGTCCCTCACACCCCAATAACATCTCCATCAAGAGGGACAAGAGCACTTCAGAAACTCCATCATCCCCAGGTTACACTCACCCAGTATTCTTCCTGTTCCTTTATTGGTGTTGGTCACTGTCCTGGAATCCTTTGTCTGGAACCATCGTGGGAGAGTGATTACAATCAGCACTGGGTGGTTCAGTGGTTCATATGGAGAAGGCCCAACAACACACTGTCAGGGCAACTAGATTCAGCAATAAACGAGGTCTTCACAGTAAGGCCCACATCCTCAAAATCATTTCGTGTTGAAATTTCAGCATTTTGATTCATGGCACAGGTTCCTTGTTAAAATATTAGAATGTTTTCTTAAGCATTTGGAATGAATGATGTACCATTAAAGATATGGCTTTTCACCGCAGAATGTATCTATAAACAAGAGGTAGTTAGAAAAAGGAGGAAGATGAGGTCAGGGAACCTCAGTGACAACAGGCAATTTTGTTTCAATATTAAATTGTATGTGCAACAAGGAACAGGATCCTGACAGAAATATTATCTGTTTGGCAGAATGAAGCATTTGCTCAGACTAAATTATTTTCTTGCCAGACAATCTCAAGTAGGTAACCTCACACCATATATCCTCTATCTGCTTTTGCCAGTAAAGTGTATTAGTTCAGGTAGCCAGCATTTATCAGCTGTGACAACAAGCAGCGTGGAAAGAGCGATAGAAAGGGAAATATTTCATTTGAGACTTATTCATAAAGTATTTCTCTTATAAGTTCTGTACAGGAACAGTTAGGCTTCAGAAATCACATTATAGGAGGGAAAGCCATTCTTGCTTCACTTCTGAATTATTCCATTCAGTAAGAACGATTATGTTGGAGACTATGGAAAGATAAAAGACTTAACATCCTGAAAGGTTATCAGTGCTCTGGAACCAGACAGTGTTGATGTCTCCCTTCTATGCTCACTGATACTAAATGTAAAATATCTTCATTCAAAGAGCAAGACATTACTTTATGTTATGGTCCAATGAACCTTTCTGGTATTTTTTACACTTGTGAATGTCTATACAGGGAATGGAACACTTTCCAAAGTTAGCATTAAGCACTCCCCAGCTGAAACGGGTATAGTACAGTTTGAGGCTTGCTCTGTACAATATACCTTTGAAACAGAATGTGTTCTAAATTCTCAATAAATCTGTTAGCATACGTGGAGAGTGACAGTTAACATTTCAGGGAAAACCTGTTGATGGTTTGGAAGATGGGAGTGATCAAACAACAAGATGCACTGCAGGATTCACTGAGGCTCTGCCAACTGCACCTCTCAAACCCACAACCATTTCTTTCAACAAGGACAAGGACAAGAACAGCAGATACAGGGGAACACCACCACTTGCAAGATCCACCCAGGCTCCTCGCCATCTTGACTTGGAAATACATCACTGTGCCTTCACCAATTCCATTAATGCTTTCCAAATACTCTGTTTTCTGTCTTTCATAATGCTGTAGAATTTAGCCCACTATTGTTGGGCTAACTGATCTATAATCCTCTGCTTTTTCTCTTCCTCCTTGTTTTGATTACTTGGGCTACATTTGGCCATCCTCCAGTCACAGGAACTGCTCCAGATTCTATCGAGTTTTGGAAGGTGACAGCCAACATGTTCAATATTTCCAGGGCCACTTCATTTATCAGTTGCCCTCATGATTAACCCCATTAATTTCCCTAGCACAATTTTAGTACTAATTCTGATTGCCTTCAATTTGCCATCTCACTAGACCTTGGGTTTGCTCATTTCTGGAAGGTTATTTGTGCCTTCTTTTCTGAACACAGAAAATGTGTTCAATTCTTCTACCATTTCTTTGTTCACCATTACAATTTACCCAGCTTCCAATTGTAAGGACCTTATGTTTGTCTTTGCTAACTTTTTTTCTTTTCACATATTTATAGAAGCTCTTACAGTTTATATGTTCCCTGCAATTTTATTAGATTAGATTAGATTACTTACAGTATGGAAACAGGCCCTTCGGCCCAACAAGTCCACACTGACCCGCCAAAGCGCAACCCACCCATTCCCCTACATTTACCCCTTTACCTAACACTACGGGCAATTTAGCATGGCCAATTCACCTGACCTGCACATCTTTGGACTGTGGGAGGAAACCGGAGCACCCGGAGCAAACCCACGCAGACACGGGGAGAACGTACAAACTCCACACAGTCAGTCGCCTGAGGCGGGAATTGAACCCAGGTCTCTGGCGCTGTGAGGCAGCAGTGCTAACCACTGTGCCACCGTGCCGCCCTAC
This sequence comes from Chiloscyllium punctatum, assembly GCF_047496795.1. Classification (NCBI taxonomy): domain Eukaryota; kingdom Metazoa; phylum Chordata; class Chondrichthyes; order Orectolobiformes; family Hemiscylliidae; genus Chiloscyllium; species Chiloscyllium punctatum. The sequence continues at coordinate 76,398,191 of NC_092762.1, read as the reverse complement.
TCCCACACTTTTATCCCCTCTTGATCAAATTGTTCTTCTCCTTTGCTGAGTTATAAATTGCTCCCAATCCTCAGGTTTGCTGATTTTTCTAACAATTTTATTTTTCTCCTCCTTGGATCTAATCTATCCATAATTCACATTGAAAGCCATTGTTGGCCACTATTCATGCTTATTTAGAGTCATAGGGATGTACAGAATGGAAACAGACCCTTCGGTCCAACCTATCCATAGTGTTTGTCTTAGGAAACCTTTGACAACAGAAAGAGAGGTAGGATTTTGGAAAAGAACTATGGAGGTCAAGAGTGTAGTATATGTTTAATCCTACTGTATTGAAGCAAGGGGATCAGGAATCAAACTAAACTTGAGAGTGTTGTTGAGTAAAGTGAGCACAACTGGAGAAGTTCAGAGTGGCCAAAATATGTTGTGGTATTTGAAACTGAGGATCTTGAAATGTATTTAGACAATCACAGAGTTTGATACAAACAAAAACAGAAACTATTCGAGAATCTCAGGAGGTCTGGCAACATCTGTGGAAACAAGCAGAATTAATATTTTGTATCCTGTGATCCTGCTTCAGAACTAGGAGTGGAGTTTGGTCATGATTAATGTGAGAGGAATATTAGATGTCATAAGGAACAGGAGAGAGAGCAGGGAGTTTGCTAAAGGGATGTTAGTGAAGGAACCAAATGCTAAGGTATGGTTTAGAACTCAGCAGCAGTGCTGGAATCTCAGGGCATGTGTAGACGTATCTCTGATGTTGGAAGAATGTGATTTTGATGAGAGATTGCCAATGGGTTGAAATATTAAAGTAGCCTATGGTTAACCAGATAGCCAAGCATTGGTTATTGTTCAAAAATTTTGAAATTCCTCCCACTAATAACTGTCGAGGATAAAGCAGGAATTTGGTGGGCATACCAACCTTTACAGGAAATCATTCCTGATAATCCAGTAATGATAATTCTATTGACTATATAGAGAAGGTACATTGTACTAAGAAACATTTCTCTCAAGATATTTGTGAACATGTTGGTTAATTGTTGAAGAATGTAATTATTTAACTACAAATATGTTTTGAATATTTTCTGGTAGTTTAGTAAATAAAAAAACTATTTATGAAGATAATAAAATATTAATTTCATTCAAATATTAATGAGGATAGCAAATGTGGTTCCCTTGTTCAAGAAGGGGAATAGGGATAACCCTAGTAACTATAAGTCGGTTAGCCTCACTTCTGTTGTGGGCAAAGTCTTAGAGAGAATTGTAAGGGATAGGTTTTATGAACATCTGGATAGGAATAATGTGATCAAGGATAGTCAGCATAGTTTTGTGAAGAGAAGATCGTGCCTCACAAACCTTATTGAATTCTTTGAGAAGCTGACTAAGGAGGTGGATGAGGGTAAAGCGGTAGATGTGGTGTATATGGATTTTAGTAAGGTGTTTGATAAGGTTCCCCGTGGTAGGCTACTGCAAAAAATATGGAGGTATGGCATTGAGGGTGAGTTGGAGGTTTGGATTAGGAATTGGCTGGCTGGAAGACGACAGAGGGTAGTAGTTGATGGTAAAGATTCATCTTGGAGTGCAGTTACTAGCGGTGTTCCGCAAGGATCTGTTTTGGGACCATTGCTGTTTGTCATTTTTATAAATGACCTGGAGGAGGAGCTAGTAGGTTGGGTGAGCAAGTTTGCGGATGATACGAAAGTCGGTGGAGTTGTTCACAGTGAGCAAGGATGTGTCAGGTTACAGCAGGATATAGATAAGCTGCAGAGCTGGGCAGAAAGGTGGCAAATGGAGTTCAATGTGGGTAAGTGTGAGGTGATTCACTTTGGTATGAGTAACAAAAAGATGGGGTACTGGGCTAATGGTCGGATACTTGGTAGTGTGGGTGAGCAGAGGGATCTTGGTGTCCATGTACACAGATCTCTGAAAGTTGCCACCCAGGTGAATAGTGCGGTGAAGAAGGCATATGGCATACTGGCTTTTATTGGTAGAGGAATTGAGTTCTGGAGTCCTGAGGTCATGTTGCAGTTGTATAAGACTCTGGTGCGGCCGCATCTGGAGTATTGTGTGCAGTTTTGGTCGCCATACTATAGGAAGGACGTGGAGGCTCTGGAACGGGTGCAGAGGAGGTTTACCAGGATGTTGCCTGGTATGGTAGGCAGATCGTATGAGGAAAGGCTGAGGCACTTGGGGCTGTTTTCATTGGAGAAAAGAAGGTTTAGGGGTGACTTGATAGAGGTGTACAAGTTGTTTAGGGGTTTAGATAGGGTTGTCCTTTTTCCACCTATGGAGTCAGCTATTATGAGGTGGCATAGCTTTAAATTAAGGGGTGGTAGGTATAGGACAGATGTTAGGGGTAGATTCTTTACTCAGCGAGTCGAGAGTTCATGGAATGCCCTGCCAGTAGCAGTGGTGGACTCTCCCTCTTTATGGGCATTTAAACGGGCATTGGATAGGCATATGGAGGATAGTGGGCTAGTGTAGGTTAGGTGGGCTTTGATCGGCGCAACATCGAGGGCCAAAGGGCCTGTACTGCGCTGTATTTTTCTATGTTCTATGTTCTCTGAAATACAAAATTTCAATTGAAACAGAAGGATTCCATTAATTAAAATGGCAATGTTTTATGAGGACTTCTCAAACCCACTCTGTAATACATATTTTTTTTTTACCTGCAAGCCAATGGCAACAAAACAAGAAAAAATGCTTATGTCCCTGGTCAGGCAGCATTTGGGAAGGAAAGTATTTTAATGTGAATTTCAACTTTTTTTTTCTTAAATTCTTCCCGCCTTATTTTACCTCTGCTTCTCAGTGTTCATAGAGCTAATTTCAGCTTAATAATAGATCCGATAATTCTCCTTACCTGTTCCTGGTTTTATCTCTCACTGCTTCCCCGAAAATTGTTACCTTCTAATCCATGGGAACAGTTCTAAAATCTCAGGAATTCTGGAGAATGAACAATGTGTTCACTACCTTTGTATCTACTCTTTGAACACCTGAGGATTTAAACCATCAGCTCCAGAAGATTTGTCATCTTGTTAAATAGTTGATGACAAGAATTTTGAAAACCTTTACTTAATGGTAATCCTGATTTAAATTAGCATTAACCATTCGATTCTGCTTCTAATTACATTAACATTTTGTAGAAGTACAGATGAATAGTCTTTGCACACCAGAAATATAGATATGGAATTGGAACTAATTAGAGGAAAAACTCATACAAAATTCATGATATGTACTTTTATTATCAAGTAATCATCATGACCATTCAAATTGTGTTTCACAAACCATTTTGCTTTCAAAATGTTAGTTTAGTCCTTTGAGTATAGGAGTTGGGAAATCATGTTGAGGTTGTACATTGGTGAGATCTCTTCTGGAGTACTATGTGAAGTTCTGATCACCCAGTTATAGGAAGGATAATATTAAGCTAGAGCGAGTTCAGAGGAAATTTACCTGCATGTTGCCTGGTATGAAAGGTTTGAGTTATAAAGAAAGATTGGATAGACTGGTTCTTTTATCACTGGAGCGTCAGTGATTGAGAGGCAACCTTTTTGAGGGTTATAAAATCATGAGGGATATAAATAGAGTTAATGGTAGGTATCTTTACCCTTGGATGGGGGATTTCAAAACCAGGGTGCATGTATTTAAGGTAAGAGGAGAGAGATTTAAAAAAAAGACATGAGAGGCAAATCTTTAACATGGAAGGTGGTTAGCATATGGAATAAATTCCTGAGCAAGTGGCAGATGTGAGCACAGTTGCAGCATTTAAAAGACACTTAGGTAAGTTCATGAATAGGAACAGTTTGGAGGGAAATGGGCCAGGAGCAGGCAGGTGGGACTAGTTTAGTTTGGGATTATGTTCGCCATGGACTGGTAGGACTGTTTCCATGCCATATGACTCTATGACTCTGGCTGATGCTGATTTAACTAAAATGGGTGTTGCTGAAAAACACATTGTGCCAAAGCTTTTTTTTTGCATTCATCATGACATTCACAAGAAATACTAACACAGAGGGGAGATAACATTTTATACATATGAGTAGAGAATGTTGATTAGTTAGTAATTTGTGGAAGTGATGTTGACATTATGGAGGGAAAATGGTCGTTTTATAGCAACCCTTAATGCAGATGTTATTTATTAGTCAGCAAGATTGGGTTCAGGAGTGATCTCCTCAGTGTTGATAAAGACTAATTGGTGTGGTGAAATCTGGATTTTGGGTAAAGGGGTGGAGAATAACTGTTGCCTCTGCATTCCACTGAGCAAGCCTTCATTGAGGGATTAACTTCTAGTAAGGAAAGAAAACATTTCCAGGTGAGGTACCCCATAGATCCCTACCATATGACAATTCAATCTATTTCTACAAGTGCTATGCACTGTGCTAATACAACAGCCAATTTTAGAGCCTTTGTGTATTACACTGAAGAGCTTATAAAGAAAATACAGATAAGGAATGTGGTGGATTGGGATGAGAATGATGGGTGAGGAGGGTTTATTTTTGTACAAGTTGACAGTTGAACAGTGGCAGATCTTCAGGTTACTGTTTAGAGTAGTGTAGGGTCATCTTGAAGTTTAACAGGGCAGTGAGTGGTGGGAATGGATTGGTCATTGGTTATACACCCAAACTCAATTTTACTTTCTAAGGAAGTGAACTTGGAAAAGATTCCTCATTGAATCTCAACCTGACAAGGCCCATGGACCAGAATTTTTGGCAGAAGTGAAAAGAGGATCAGAATGATTTCAGGATTAGAGTTTAAGGGTAATGTTCAGGTTCTATGTGAGATTGGCATTTGGAGTCATCCCACTGGATGTTAGAATTTTCACTGTGAAATGGTTATTTTTGTGAAATCAATCTCACCTGCAGCCAGGTCATTTTTGTCACATGATAGTCCTGTCATGAGTGCAGGAATAGGAATATAAGAAAGAAAAACTAACAAGCAATGTTCCAAGTGCAAGATTATGTAGTAATTCTTCAGTCATATTCTGTAACACTTTATACACGATATCAAGATCATTTGCAATCTTTGAATGAACTGTATTTAGAGGACAGAAAATAATTGGTGATTTTGCATGCGCAGAACTGAGACTGAATGCTAGGCTGTTGGCAATTCTACCATTTGCTAGGTCATTGCAGGAATATCCCAAGGAAAATGCCTCCACCCGGACACAATGCTAAAGTCAAATACAAACATCTGCCAACATGCACATAGCTCAAATGATGCTCTGGTTGTTAGTTTCACTGTCCTGCTTACAGAGTCAGAGTCATACAGCACGGAAACAGACCTTTTGGTCCAACCAGTCCATGCTGACCATAATCCCAAACTAAACAAACCCCACCTGCCTGCTCCTGGCCAATGTCCCTCCAAACCTTTTCTATTCATGTACTTATCCAAATGTCTTTTAAGTGTTGCAACTGTGCCCACATTCACCACTTCATCGGTAAGTTCATTCCACACACGAACCACCCTCTGTGTAAAAGATTTGCCTCTTATGTTTTTTTTAAATCTCTCTCCTCACATCTCAAAAATACACCCAGTGGTCTTGAAATCCCTCATCCTTGGGAAAAGACAATCACCATTAATATGATCTCTACATTTAAAATGGCCTTGCATGTGTGAACTTGTCACACTGAATTTACATCCTCATAAAAGGGGATAAAATCTGAAGGATCTGGTCAGGTGTACCTGGTCAGGTGTGTGGGAAGCTAGGGAAGTGATTGCTGGGCCTCTTACTGAGATACTTGCACCATCGATAGTCACAGGTGAGGTGCTGAAAGACTGGAGGTTGGCTAACGTGGTGCCATTGTTTAAGAAGGGTGTTAAGGACAAGCCAGGGGAACGACAGACCAGGGAGTCTGATGTCAGTGGACGACAAGTTGTTGGACGGAATCCTGAGGGACAGGATGTACATGTATTTGGAAAGGCAAGGACTGGTTAGGGACAGTAAACATGGTTATGTGTGTGGGAAATCATGTCTCACAAACTTGATTGAGTTTTTTGAAGAAGTAACAAAGAGGATTAATGAGGGCAGAGAGGTAGGTATGATCTATATGGATTTCAGTAAGGCGTTCAACAAGGCTCCCCATGGGAGACTGGTGAGCAAGGTTAGATCGCATGGAATACAGGGAGAACTAGCCATTTGGATACAGAACTGGCTCAAACGTAGAAGACAGAGGGTGGTGGTGGAGGCCTGTGACCAAGGATTGGTACCGGGTCCTTTACTTTTTGTCATTTACATAAATGATTTGGATGCGAGCATGAGGGGTACAGTTAGTAAGTTTGCAGATGACACCAAAATTGGAGGTGTAGTGGACAGCAAAGAGGGTTACCTCAGATTACAACAGGATCTGGACCAGATGGGCCAAGGGGCTGAGAAATGGCAGATCGAGTTTAATTCAGATAAATATGAGGTGCTGCATTTTGGGAAAGCAAATTTAGCAGGACTTACACACTTAATGGTATGGTCCTAGGGAGTGTTGCTGAACAAAGAGACCTTGGAGTGCAGGTTCATAGCTCCTTGAAAGTGGAGTCACAGTTAGATAGGATAGTGAAGGCAGCATTTGGTATGCTTTCCTTTATTGGTCAGAGTATGGAGTACAGGAATTGGGAGGTCATGTTGCGGCTGTACAGGACATTGGTTAGGTCACTGTTGAAATATTCCATGCAATTCTGGTCTCTTTCCTATCAGAAAGAGGTTGTGAAACTTGAAAGCATTCAGAAAAGGTTTACAAGGATGTTGCCAGGGTTGGAGGACTTGAGCTATAGGGAGAGGCTGAACAGGCTTGAGGCTGTTTTCCCAGGAGCGTCAGCAGCTGAGGGGTGAACTTATAGAGGTTTACAAAGTCATGAGGGGCATGAATAGGGTAAATAGACAAAGTCTTTTCCATGGGGTGGAGGGAGTCCAAAACTAGAGGGCATGGTTTAAGGGCGAGAGGAGAAATTAATAAAGAAACCTAAGGGGCAACTTTTTCACTCAGAGGGTGGTATGTGTATGGAATGAGCTGCCAGAGGAAGTGGTGGAGGCTAGTACAATCGCAATATTTAAAAGGCATCTGGGTGGGTATACGAATAGTAAGGGTTTGGAGGGATATGGGCCAGGTACTAGCAGGTAGGACTAGATTAGGTTGGGATATCTGGTCGGCATGGACAGGTTGGACCAAAGGGTCTGTTTCCATGCTGTACATCTCTATGACTCTCCAATTATGGTGCTTTAGCGTCTTTCTGTTTAACTACAACTGTTGTAGCCATTTAGAACAGACCTTTCAGGGAATCCGATCTATGTTAATGCTACCTTTCACATTTTTATTTCATTCAACAGGAAAATTCGTATAAAATAAAGGATTTGGAAGCCTACAAAGTCTCAACTCTTGAAAGACAGCATGTGGATGCGATTAAAAGCTTATGGAATGATCCAGGAGTGAGAATGTGTTATGAACGACGTCGGGAGTATCAGTTGCTTGACTCTACAAATTAGTAAGCCTTTATTATTTTTTAATCTCATTTCTGAAGTCTCCTTGTGCACATTTCAATTTGAATTAACCACCATAGCAGTTATTACATTATTTTTTGTTCTGTCTGTGATGCCTTAGCAATTCCATTTATGTTTTTGCTTGAAACTAACACCTAATACCCAACCTGTCTATCCTGGCATCTCCAAAATTGCTATGAGAAGGTAAGGATGGCCTTGAGACCCTGCAACCACACAGGATAAATGTGAATTTCAACAGCTTTCTCAATTCCCCTCCCTCTACATTATCCTAGTCCCAAGCCTCCAACTCGGCACTACCTTCCGGACCTGTCCATTACTGCCCCCCCAACCTATCACCTTCTCCCTCACCTTCATACACCTATCGCTTTCCCAACCAACTCCCCCTAACCCTACTCCCTCCCATTTATCTCTCAGCCCCGATCTACAAGCTTCATTCCTGATGAAGGGCTTATGCCTGAAGCGTTGATTCTCCTGCTCCTCTGATACTGCCTGACCTGCTGTGCTTTTCCAGAACTGCACCAAGTTACCTTTTGAACTAATTTATACAATGTGGCTTAATGGCCTTCCAAGATAACTATTGAGTATCATAAAATCATAGTGTCATTTATGGCATGGAAGGCCATTCAGCCCATCATGTGAAAGACAGCTTCCCATGGAGCAATCCAAGAAGTATCACTGCTTTGCTTGGTCCATGTCGTGCTGCAAGTTTATTTCTTATAAATACCCATCGAACCTTCTTTTGAAATTGTTGAGCTGCATAGGACTTTAGTAAGGCCACATTTGGAATATTGTATACAGTGTAGGTGTTCACATTGCCAAAAGGAAGCAGTGGCTGTGGAAGAGGGTACAGAAGAGGTTTACCAGGATGTGGCCTGGTTTGGAGGGTAGAGATTGAAAAAAATTCAGTTTGTCTGTTTGAGGCTGAGGGGCCGACCTGATAAATGTTTACAAAATTACTAGAGTCATAGATAGAATGGATTGTTGGTGTCTTTTTCTCTGGGTAGAAATGTCAATTACTTGGGGACATTGGTTTAAGGCAAAAAGGGACAAGTTTAAAAGAAATGTAGGAGGCAAGCATTCTTTTTTTTAAACACAGAAGGGGATAAGTGGCTGGAATGCACTGCTGGAGGTGGTGGAGGAGGGAGATACAGTAGCAACATTTAAAAGGCATCTTGGCAGACGATGAATAGGTAGGGAATAGACAGATATGGACTGCTGTAGAGGTGATAGGTTTTTAGTTTAGTAAGATGTCATGTGTTGGCACAAATTGGTTGGCCTAAGAGCCTGTTGTTGTGCTTTACCATTCTTTGTTCCCTTTATTTTTCCACTGCTGTCACGGTTCGCTAGTTCCAGCTCATTATACCCCTTGTTGCATAAACACAATTCTTTTCCACATTCCCCCTGTTATTTTTTTGTCCAGCGTTTTAAATCTGAACCACCATATCCGTGTACATCAGCAACAGCCCCTGTGTGAAATAGGCTTCCCTGAATTCCGTAATCGAAAGAAAAGGTTGGATTTTCACCTCGCTCTTACAGGAAAGGAGAATCACAGATAGTTTGACATTTGTATTTTGCATCTTCCAATGCTAATCCGAGCCACAATTTAGGCAGTCAGCACTCCCACAGGAAAAAGGTAGTGGCCTCACTCAAATACAAAAAATGAGATGGTTAGAAGCCCTGTAGAAATTTCCTGTCAATCAACACTGTTACATCAGTGTCCTGAATGCTGGGTGTGACAAGTTGGGAGGCAGCCGTTGGCAGTGCTCTCCGAAAGGGATTATAAACCGCTGTCACGCCAAGCTGGAGGCGGTAGTGCCATTGTTATTTTGTTCATTCCTTTCAGAGTTTTAGGATTTCGACACTTCCTGAAGGTGGATTCCCTGCTGCTGCTTTGCATACTTTTTGTATTTCCCCTTTGGTGCTATGTAAAGCTGGTCCCCACACAGTAAAGTTGTCGCTGCCCATCTCAGCAAACTACCTGCAAACAGCATGATGCATGATTAGTCATCAGGGCAGGTGGAGCAGTCACTGACACCCATTTAGAAATTGACCTGTGACCCTGATATTTATAGGGAGGCTTGGAGGGGCTGAGGCTGTAGGTAGAGAGCAGGGGAAAAGTTCATGGTGGAATAGAAATTCAGGGACGTGGACTTGTGGGGTGCACATACATCGAGTTGATGTGTTTTTCATTGGCTTACCAGCCAGTGGCCAGTTAATTGAGTTATTGAGTATAAATGTTGGCAAGTTATGTTGCAGCTGTATGAAACTTTAGGCCACATGGAGTATTGTGTGCAGCCCCAGTCATCACACTATAGGAGGGATGTGGAGAATTTGGAGAGGGTGCAAAAGAAGCTTTTCAAGATATTGCCTGGATGGAGTCTATTAGCTATAAGGAGAGGTTGGACAAATATGCATCATCTTTGTTTGAGGTGTCAGAGGCTGAGGCATGACCAGAGAGAAGTATATAAATTTATGAAAAGCATGGATTGTGTGGATACTCAAGAGTCTTTTTCCCCAGGGTGAAAGTGTAAAATACTGGGGGCATAGGTTTAAGGTGACAGGTGGAAAGTTTAAAGGAGATGTAAAAAACTTACCTTGTACACAGAAGGTACCTAGAATATGTTGCCAGGGGAGGTGGTAGAAACGGATACAATAGCAACTTTTAGGAAGCATATAGACAGACACTTGAACAAGCTGGGAACAGAGGAATATGGACCATGTGCAGGCAGATGGGATTAGCTTAGAATGTCTGCTGGAAAGCCATGCTATCTTACCGAACTATTTAAGTAATGGCCTCACCTCTGTTCCGGTATTCCCATCCATCCAAGCTGCCTCTGGTAAAACTGGAAGTGAACAGCCTACTGTCAGATTTCAGAAAAAAAAATCAAGAATCTGTGGATACTTGGAATCAGACACAAAAACAGAAGTTGCTGAAAAATCCCAGCAGGTCTGGCAGCATTGGTAGAGAGAAATCAGAGTTAGTGTTTCAGGCCCAGTGACTTTTTTTTTGTTTCTTATGTTTCCAACAGCCTTGGGTTAGACATGATGTGGAGGTGCCAGTGTTGGACTGGGGTGGACCAAGTTACAAATCACACAACACCAGGTTATAGACCAATGGGTTTGTTTGGAAGCACTAGCTTTCGGAGCGCTGCTCCTTTGTCAGGTACCTACCTGATGCTCTGAAAGCTTGTACTCCAAGTCAACCTATTGGACTGTAACCTGGTGCCGTGTGATTTTTAATTTGGTTTAGAGACATAACAGACGTAAGCATAGAACAATACAGCACATGAATAGACCCTTTGGCCCATCATGTCTGTGCCGACCATGACACCATTCTAAACTAATCTATCTGCTTGCACATGGTCTATATTCCTCCATGTGAAACTGAGGACAGCAAATGCTGGAGATTAGAATCAAGAGTGTAGTGCCAGAAAAGCACAGCAGGTCAGGCAGCATCCGAGAAGCAGGAAAATCGACGTTTCAGGCAAAAGCCCTCCATCAGGAATGAGGCTGGGAGCCTCGGGGGTATTCCCTGCCTGTTCATGTGGCTGTCTAAATGTCTCTTAAACATGTCTATTATATCTCCTCCTACTACCTCCCCTGGCAGCAAGTTGCAGGCACTTACCACCCTCTGCGTAAAATCTTGTCTTGCACATCTCCTTTAAAAGTTCTCCTTTTACTTTAATCCTATGGACTCCCCAGTATTTAACATTCCCACCCTGCAAAACAGGCTTCAGCTATCCACCCAAACCATGCTCCTCATAATTTTATTTATTTCTATTAGCTTGCCCCACAGCCTCCAACACTCTAGCGAAAACAATCTAAGTTTGTCCTCCAACCTCTCCTTATAGCAAATACAGAGTAGAGTGTGGTGCTGGAAAAGCACAGCAGGTCAGGAAGCATCCGAGGAGCAGGAAAATCGACGTTTCAGGAATCCTGAGGAAAGGCTTATGCCCGAAATGTCAATTCTCCTGCTCCTCTGATGCTGCCTGACCTGCTGTGCTTTTCCAGCAACACACTCTTGACTCTGATTTCCAGCATCTACAGTCTTCAGTTTCTCCTTATAGCAAATACACTCAAATAAACCTCTTCGGCACCCTTTCCAAAGCTTCCACCTCCTTCCTATAATAAGGCAACCAGACTGATCACAAACTCCAAGTGCAACTATAGTTTTTTACATCTACAACATAACTAACCAACTTTTACACACGTGGAATGATCCATTTGCAAAGAAAGATTCCTACAGTTGAACTGCATTTTAATAAGTTCCACCTTGAATTTTTAATGAAAGTTCTCCTTGGAACGGCTATCCTCATCTCCTCTATAAACTGACTGAAATAGGAGCTAATCTGACACTGCGAAATGTAGGAAGGTCACATGACTGTCATCATATGACACACAGTAGCGCTCTTAATGATGTAACTTTCCAATGATTTCTTTCCTTGAACAACGAGCCCACCTGAATCTGCATCAATGCTATAAGATTGAGGACACTGAGCTGCTGATAAATCTTCTAAATTCTACCCAAGCTCTAACTCACAGGGATCTGTTCATTTCTATTGCAGTTACCTGACAGACATTGATCGTATTGCAGCCAGTGATTACATCCCAACAGATCAAGATGTCTTGAGGGTTCGAGTACCAACAACAGGCATCAATGAGTATTCATTTAACATGCATACAGTAACTTTAAGGTAGGTAGAAATCATTTTGTGGAATAAAGAAGTTATTAAAAGTAAAAGTTGAATAACTTGAGTTAAACAAGTTCTAAGAATAACAAAAAAAAACTCAGAACTGTTCTGAGGAAGGGTCACTTGACCCAAAACAGTAACTCTGATTTCTGTCCACAGATGCTGCCAGACCAGCTGAGCTTTTCGAGCAATTTCTATTTTTGTTTCTAATTTACAGCATCTACAGTTCTTTCAGTTTTTATTTTGTCTTCCTATCTTGTCTATGCCCATCATAATTGTATACATCGCAACAATGTCCTTTCTCAATCTCCTGTAAGGATAACTGCTCCAAGTCTGTCCAATATCTTTACATAACCAAAACTTTTCAGCTGAGGCAACATTCTGGTAAACCTCCTCTGCACTGTCACCTGTGCAATCACAGTTTCTGTGTCATTTATACTTTAATTGTTTCATTGGCAACAAAAAGCATAACAGAACTGGACTGAAATAATTCAACCAGGGTATTGTGAGAAACATTGCTTGAGGCAGCTGACAAATCCTGTTGGCTATTGTTAACGTGAATAGAAAATAGTTTTTGGGCAAAATGTGGAATTGATCATTTCTGCTCATGTTAAAAGTGTCAGCTATCTGGTTATCTCAGAGCAGAAATACATTGCAATAATTGAAACACATATGCTTTCAATTAGTGCTGGAACAGCAAGGATTAATAAAACCAAGGTGGTAGGACCAAAACTCATGCCTGTCAGTTCATTAGCTTTGCAGGATGGAAAGTCAGGGCTGCAGATCTAAGAAAAGCAAAACAAAATGCTGCAGATTGAAACAAACAGGAACAGTTCTGAAGGCGGCTGTGGGTCACTGGACTCAATATGATAATACTATTCTCTTTCCACAGCTGCTGCTAAACTTGTTGAGTTCCTCCAGCAATTTTGGTGTCTGTTTGCTGCAGGTCTTATTTCCTGACCGGTGCTTTCTGACTGCTCCAGGACTGTTCCATTAAAGACTCAGATTACAGGCATAAAACCAGCTGTATTGGATTTATTGAAGAGTATTAAATAAGGTGTGGGAAATCTGACTGGCGCTGCTCAGTGGAATTTAAGGAGCATTGAAAACTGGTGCAAACCTTAGTTTTCATGTTCACCTATCTATTGAATAACATTTGACAGTCAACTGAGAATTCTCTGGATTTACATTTAAATTCATTTAAGTGTGGTTCTGCTTTAAAGAGAGCAGTAATTTACATGTGTTTCCACCATGGCCAATTGTTACTGATTGAAATATTGACCTTCTTAATTCTTAGATTAGTGGATGTTGGAGGACAGAAGTCTGAGAGGAGGAAATGGATTCACTGCTTTGAGAATGTCATATCGATTATATTCCTGGCCTCTCTCAGTGAATACGATCAAGTCCTAGAAGAGAGTGAGAATGAGGTAAGGCTGATGAGAAACTGATGACATCGGACACTGTTGAACTATTAGAAATTAACATGGTTTGGATTGGTTAGTCAATACTTTAAAATGTACATGTCAGATAAAATCCCAGCTAGCTGAGGCAATGTCAAATGGGCGGCTAAAGTGTAACAAAAAACTGAACTCATCACCATCTCTTGTTTCAAATTCAAATGCAGGTTCAGTACCTCAAACCTACTAGCTTCACAACTGAGGCTCTGCTGGATTTTGTATGTTCCCACTTGAATAAACTACACATTTCCATTGTAGTGAAGCTATAATAGGAAACTAATGTGTTCGGGGACACAACCATTTTGATCAGTCTATCCTAAAATCTTTACACACCTGTCTCTAAGTCAGCTAGAAGCAAATATTCCCACCTTTGACTTTAGCCTTGATCCTGACCTGTCGAGAATGATTGTATACAAATGAAAATGAGTCAGATTCTTGATGCTAGAGTTTAGCAAGGTATGATTGGAACCAGGTGGACCTTGTTGACTGAGGTCCTTAATTGGGGTTATTAACCTGGGCCCATCAGCAATCCCTGGCTGACCAAAATTAACAGGGATGGGAAGGAAGTGGTCTAGTGGAATCATCACTTGATTCATAATCGAGACACCCAAGTGGGGACCTCGGTTCAAATCCTGGCAATGCCCAGAGTGGAATATTAACAGGGGATTGGAGCCTAGGTGTCTACCAACACCCTTGAGATTTTCAGGGAAAGATGGGCACCACAGGGAGTGGAGTGTTTTATTCCCCCCACAACTCTTTTGATTTAATCCCTATCCTCCTCTTCACTGTTGATCACGCAGCATTGCACTCTCTCAAGAAGGTCAAAACCTAGTTCTGAGGAAGGGTCACTCGACCCGAAACATTAACTCTGACTTCTCTCCACAAATGCTGCCAGACCTGCTGGGCTTTTCCAGCAATTTCTGTTTTTTTGTTTCCTTATCTCTAAATTTGGTTTGCAAGTGATTGTGTCAGCTATGTCTCAGTTGGCAGTCACATTTATCCCTGCATCACAAGGTTCTGGGTTCAAGTCCCGCTAGGGCTTGAGCACAAAGAAATCAAAGCTGATGCTCTAGTGCAATATTGAGCCTGTCAGAGGAGCTCTCTTTTTTTCCAATCGGATCAGTCACAATTGTATTGAATGGCAGTGAACAGACACATGGCCCACTTCTGCACCAAGTTTATACGTATGTTCACGAAGTACTATTCATACGTCAACAAGCTTTTCAAAGAATTGACTTGACAGAAAATGTGTCTATTACTTTTTGCTACTGAGTCATAGACATGTACAGCATGGAAACAGACCCTTCAGTCCAACTCATCCACGCCAACCAGATATCCCACCCAATCTAGTCCCAACATTCAGCCCATATCCCTCCAAATCCTTCTGATTCATATATCCATCCAGATGTCTTTTAAATGTTGCAATTGTAACAGCCTGCACCACTTCATCTGTCAGCTCATTCCACACACGCATAGACAGAGCCGAAATGTGTTTCAACTACAGAAGGCAAAATAGAGAATTGGTTAGCTGAGCTAACACAATTTGGCTGGATTTTTAGTGCATGGTTCAGTCCCAACTTGGATACTGATTCCTCATCATGCTCCATAGGAAAACAGGGTTCAGTGTCCCACAAATAATGACAGATACTGCTGAATATTAGTTGGGAATGAGCAAAATGGGGGAGGTATAAAGAGACAATATGAAAAGTAAATGAAATGAGCAACTCCTCAAATGGCTGGAGGATATAACTTTAACAGGACAGGGTCACAAGGTTGATCTCCATTCTGAGGAATTTATAATACATTCTGCTTATAGCATTTAAAAAATGTTACAGCCGATTATAGAAGCAAATTATAATATAATATGGACACTGGCATCCTCACATTAAATCCTAATTCAATGCAATATATTTACATCTTGATAGGATAAAGCAAAGCACAAGATTTAAAAAAAATTAAATTTGAAAAGATTCTTGAAAATTAAGTGCTGTTATATTTTTGCTGTTGTCCCAGAATCGAATGTGGGAGAGCCTGGGTCTTTTTCACTTTATTCTGAAATCCAACTATTTAGTCAATTCATCCATCATCCTGTTCTTGAATAAAAAGGATATTTTGGAAGAGAAGATTAGAAAGTCGCATTTAGTGGACTACTTTCATGAATTTGATGGTAAGCAGAAAACATTGTTCTTTGGCTTTTCTCCTTCTCACTTTCATTGTAAGAGTCCCCACTGTTCAATTACTTCTCTTTTACTAAAATAAGACTAAATATGTGCTCATTGATGTGAAGGTAAATGACATTAATTCTGGGAATGGAACATCTTTGTTTCGGGAACACAATGTCAGCATCAAACACTCCTGGGTCAGGTAAACTACAGCTGAATACAGATTTTTTAAAAATGCCTCGAACGCACCTCAGTGTGTCACAATACCTTAAATTGTAAAATTTTAAATTACTTGCCTCATTTTCTGAATGCTATAAGTAAAGCCAATGAAAGTTTGGGGTAGTTTAATTTCCTTGGTTCAGGATTGCAAATGCTGGTTTTGTTTTACAATATTGCCTTCATGTGCAAGCAGACATGAACAATCTAAGTGAATTGAATATGTTTCTTTCTGCACCAGTTTCTGGAGAACAAAACATCAACAAGTCAGGAATCCAGAGTGCTTAGAGTCAGAGGTTTACGGCATGGAAACAGGCTCTTTGGTCTAACATGTCAATGCCACCCAGTTTTCACAATTATTCTGGTCCTATTTGCACTTATTTCCTCTTGATTCCATCACAGGATGAGGTCTCACAGGAAATGCTAGTATTTATTGCCCATTCCTAATAGTCCTTGAGAAAGTGGGAGTGACCCGCTTTCTTGAAGTGCTACATATTCACAGGCCTTCCCCTATGTGATTTGTAAATGTGCTGTTCCAGGCTTAAGGGGCATTATGTACATGAATGACACATGCACCCACGGTGATAAAATGATGTCTCTTTACAATATCAGTTCTTCATGACCATGCACTATGTAAGATGGAAGATCAGTCTTCCTGGGGTTTTTCCATGAGTTACTAAACTGAGGCCCTGTCTGCTTGTTTGGTTGGATGTCCTGAAGTCATTATCTCAAAGTAAAGCTGGGGGTTTATTCCTGGTGTGCTGACCAAGTTTCATCTCTATGAAAATTCCACACAAAAAAAAGTTATCTGGTTGCTGTTTGCGGGGATTTGGGAGGATTAGATGCCATGTTTCCTACATTACAACACTGACTACACTTCCTTGGCTTTAAGATATATTGAGATGTCTGGTGACCAATGCAAAGGCCCGACAAGTGCAAATCTCTCTTTCTTTGTCTCTAGGACCTAAACGGAATGCTGAAGCCGCCATGGACTTTATCGAGAAAATGTATCTACGCCAAGTTGAAGAGGGGAGAAGAATCTTCTCACACTTCACCTGTGCCACAGACACCGATAACATCCGCAAAGTGTACTTGGATGTTAGGGACGTTGTCTTGTTTGGAATCTTACAAGACCTGGATTTATTATAGAAAGACAAGATAAAAGGGGTGACTTTAACTTTCCCAATACACCTTGGCTGAGAACACAAAAATCCTTAGAAGTCATGTCAACACTCCTATCAATGACTTGTTTCTTCAGCTGTTGCACTGTAGATTTGAAAAGCACTTCCCAAAATGAAATATTTCTGGAACTATTTTTGTGATCATATTACTGTTAATCTTCACACAGATCAACAAACTTTAAAGTGAAGATTAACTGGAGAAGGATGGTCAAATGATGAAGAAACTGTAACATATCTTCATGAATTTTTCAAGGGTTTGTTCAATGATTTTGACAATCTATAATTTGTCTTTAAAAGCCAGGTTAATTACTATACTCAGGAATGGATGTTTGTATTGAGTGATCTCAAGATCAGAGGTAAACTGGCGGTAATGGCGAAGGAGACCATGATCCCAGCACATTCAGGATCATGTGCCAGGAGGAAAGAATGTCACTCACTCTTTGCAAGTCACCCCAATGAGTACTGAACTGATGCTATCTTCCTTCAGGCCTGAGATGATGTGTAGCTCATCCCCAGTGACACAATTCACCCCTCTTGCTCAAGAACACAGAGCTTGGTGTTTATCCTGGAGTTGCCAACTCTGCTTGGACATCTATCATAAAAATCATAGAATCCCTACAGTGTGGAAACAGGCCATTTGGCCCATCAAGTCCACTCTGCCCCTCTGAAGAGCATCCCATCTAGACCAAACCCTTACCCTATTAGCCTGTATTTTCCAAGGGTAATCCACCTAACTTGAGCATCCTGGACTCTATGGGCAATTTAGCGTGGCCAATCCACCTAACCTGCACATGTTTGGACTGTGGGAGGAAACTGGAGCACCTATGCAAACTCCATATGCATAGTTGCCAGAGGCTGAAATCAAAACCAGGTCCCTGGTGTCGTGAGGCAACAGTTCTAACCACTGCGCCACCCGCTTCAGCTCATTGTATAATTGCCTATTCCACACCAACTGGCAATCGGTTACCTGATTAAGAATCTAATGCATACAGCTATAATGCCTCAAGCCTCCAATGTTTTAGAAATAATAAAAGTTTTCAAAGAAAACAAGCAAACAAACATTATTATTTTTAGCAAACCCATGATCTTCATCTCATGTTGCCTGCTGCAGTCTCCTGGAAACTAACGTTTAATTCCTGGGGAGAACAAAAGTGACGGGCAACATCATTTTAATGGGAATGAAGTGAATACAGTGTTAAGCTGTTATACAGTCAGTGGTTTCAAAATGTGGTTGACTCTCAACTGCCCCCCTGGGCAAATTAGGATGGGCAATAATCCTGGCCTGGCTAGTAATGCCCACATCCCATGAATTAATAAAACAAATCTGTCAGCACTAATTCTAGACCAGGGAAGTCTCTCACGGGCAGTCAGAAATCTCCAGCTGGCCTTGTTCTCCCTACTACTGACTCAGAGTGACAGCACACACTCCAGTTTGAGACTGTAGAACATAATACAAAATAACGCAGATCTTACTTTGGCATCAATTTTTACCCTTGCCCCCTACTCCTCGAAGTGTTGATTTCTTCATAGAACAAAGAACAATACAGCGCAGAACAGGCTCTTCAGTCCTCAATGTTGCGCCGACCTGTGAACTATTCTCAGCTCGTCCCCCTACACTATCCCAAAGTCATCCATGTGCATATCTAAGGATTGTTTAAATCTCCCTAATGTGGCTGAGTTGACTACCTTAGGAGGTTCTTGAGCTCTGGTTCCCATCTGCCCTTGATCTGCCTAGCCCAGAGTGCTGATTTGTCAAACCTTGACAATCAGTGTTTGCAGGCTATTTGACATCACAAACCAGCCTGATCTCATTGTTATTTGGTTATCCACGTAGTTGTACTCTCAGCGGGGAGTTGAGCAAGGAAGGAATAGTAACAGTTTTGATTGCCTTAATACAGGGGCATTGACAATTCCATGGTTATGATATCAGAGTCAAACTTCAAAGTCAGTTTGAGGCATGGTTGAAAAAGTTCTACTCACCAACATTTTGATGGTCCTGTTTGATTGTAGTGAGCTGAGAAAATGTTCAAATTGATAATAAAACAGACCTAATTCCACTAAACTAAAAGAACGACAGATTCTGGAAATCTGAAAGAAAAAAGAAATTGTTAGAGAAACTCAGCAGGCAGAGCAGCATCTGTGGACAATAGGAACCCTAAAAAAAGGGTGACTGTGCCAAGATGTTAATTTTGCTTTTGCCCTTACAGATGATGCCAGGCCTACTGAGTTTCTCCAGCAATTTCTGTTTTTGACCTAACTTTACTAAAGGTGGTAACGTATAAATGCAAATTATTGCTATTCACAACTGATAGATAAATAAGATAAAGGAATTTAACATAAAATGATTTTGTCTATAATGATAGTGAAAAATAGAGATGCTGGTCCCTTTTTCCAGCATGGATCACGCATTGGATCATTCCTCCATGTTAGGATGTGAAAAAAAAAACTAACTGGTAAGTCCTTGAACCTTTAATTTTCTATAACAGATTGTGAAAGTTTCAGTGCAACAGATAAAGTATTTATAGTGACACAGACTCAGCGTAAACTGGGATTTGGAAGTAGCCATTTGGTGGCTGACCAGAAAAGCCTTGTTGTGGGGACAGCTCCCTTAACTGGATCTGTACCATCAACAGTGGAATTTTAAGCTGCCTGAGTACAACTGTACCCATATCCTATTTCTGTAAGAAATAAGAAATAATCTGTACTCTAGATATGATTAAATGTAAGTAATAGTGAAATTTGAGTTCCTATGTATATATATTGCTCACTGTTTCACAGATTAAAGTGCATTTCTGTGCAACTTAGAAACTCTCTTCTGAAAATTCTCTCGTTTGTTAGCCATTAATTGAAATAAGTTAGATTAATAGCGCTGTAGTTCCAAGAACATGCATTCTTGAAAATCAAGCTCTGGTAATTGACAAATATTTTATAAATTATTTTAACTCATTTCCCTTCTTAGTTCCTTCGTTTTGCAATTTTCAGGCTTTTAAAACCCAAGTTTGGACTGATCAGACATTTCGCCCCTTTTTACTAGTTCATGGGGTTTAGATATTGCTGGCAAAGCCAGCATTTAATTTCCCATTTCTAGTCGCCCTGGAGGTGAGACACTCTTGAACTGTTGCAATCCTTGGAAACAGATTAGATTACTTAGTGTGGAAACAGGTCCTTCAGCCCAACAAGTCCACACCGACCCACTGAAACGCAACCCACCCAGACCCATTCTTCCACACTTACCGCTTCACCTAACACTACGGGCAATTTATCATGGCCAATTCACCAAACCTGCACATTTTTGGATTGTGGGAGGAAATCGGAGCACCCGGAGGAAACCCACGCAGACATGGAGAAAATGTGCAAACCCCACACAGAGTCGCCAGAGGCAGGAATTGAACCCAGGTCTCTGGCGCTGTGAGGCAGCAGTGCTAATCACTGTGCCACCACAGTGGTTAGGAAAGAAGGTTGAGATTTTCAGCCAGTGACTCTGAAAGAACGATGATACATTTCTAAGTCAGGATGGTGAATGGTTTAGAGAGGAACTTGCAACTGGTTGTGTTCCCACATATATGCAGCCCTCGTTCTTCTAGTTGATAGAAGTCATTAGTTTGGAAGGAGCTATTGAAGGAGGCTTGGTAATTTGTTACAGTGCATCTTGTAGGTGCTGCCACTTGGTGTTGGAGAAGGAGGAACTGACTATCAAAGGTGGTGGATGGGAAACCAAACAAGCAGGTTGCTTTGTCCTGGATGGAGTCAAGCTTCCTGAATGCTGTTGGAGCTGCACCCATCCAGGAAAGTGCAAAATATTCCATCACTCTCCTGATGTGTGCCTTGCAGATGGTGGATTTGCAAGGAGGTTAGTTACTCACTGCAGAATTTTTATCTTCTGGCTTGTTCTTGAAGCCAATATATTTACATGGCTAATCCAGTTCACTTTCTGTTCAATGGTAACCCCCAGGATATTGATTGTGGGGCTACAGCAATATTAATGTCATTAAACCTTGAAAGGAGAAAGTTAGATTCTCACTTTTTGGGGATGGTCATTGCCTGGCACTTTGTGCCATAAATGTTACCTACCACTTAACAGCTCTAGCCTGAATATTGTCCTGATTCTGCTGCATATGGCCATGGACTGTTTCAGTTTCTGAGCAGTCAGAACTGAACACTGTGCATCAGTGTCCATTCCCACTCCTGACCATATGATGGAGGGGAGGTCATTGATGAAGTAGCTGAAGATGGTTGAGCTGAGGACAACACTGAGGAACTCCTGGAGTATTACCTTGATTTATTTATTACCTATTTTATTTTCTGTCGGTAATATTCTGCATCTCAGAACCTTATTTGTCCACTAGGTTTCACATTAAATGAGAATTGGTTTGGGAAATCCAGTCAACTGCACTTACCTGAAAGAGGAATATCAATGATTAATGTAGCTTCATAATGTTAGTTAAAATACCAATCAGCCTCCTTGAAGCGTGAATCCTAGAATAATTTCAAACAAGAACTGTACTTTGGCAGGAGAAAATGGGGATTGCAGATGCTGGAGATCAGAGTTGAGAGTGTGGTGCTTGAAAAGCGCAGTGGGTCAGGCAACATCCAAGGAGAAGAAAAATCAACGTTTCAGGCATAAGCCGTTCATCAGGAAACTTTATTTTGCAATCATGGAAGCCAAAGTATACTTCAACATTTTGTTCTTTAGGATCAAAAAGCAGAGTATTCATTTTGGACACAGTGTCTTTGTAACATCTGCGAGCATTTTCTCTGTCCAATATGAAGCATTGCTGTGTAATATTCTGGTGTAATTCAGCAGTTGTGTTCAATTTTGATTTCTGATTGAAGCCAGAGATGCTTGACATTAAAAACTGGGTGAAACAAAACTACCTGCTGTGAAATCTGACCAAAACCAAAGCCATCCTCTAAAGCCCTCTAAAACACAACCCAGTCCTGACTTCATCAACTTCCCAGGCTATAACATAGGTACATGGAGAACTTCAGGATATTCCTTAACTGAGAGTTCATTTGCATCTCTATTCTTCCAGTTCTACCAATTTTCTTTCACCCATGTAGCTGCTGTACCCTCCCCTATATTGATTAAAACTTCTGCTACGATTCTTCTGATGCTTTACATCAGTTTCAGAATTTCCTGTTTGCAGGCTCCAGCCGCCGCCTCTTTACCATGGACGTGCAATCCATTTACACATCTATCCCTTATCAGAATAGTGTCAGGGATCTCTGCATTATCCGGGAGAAAAGACCTGAAGCGAACCCATCCACGACCACCCTCCTTCATCTGGCCAAACCCATCCTCACATTGAATGACTGCTCGTTCCACTCCTCCCACTTTCTTGGGTCAAAGAGGTGGCCATGGGAATGTCTGGTTATGTCTGTTTCTTTGTGGTGCAGATGAAACCTTCCTCTGGCCCCCATCCACAATTCTTTCTCCAGTACATCAATTACAACATCGGTGCTACCTCCCTGTATCATCTGGAATGGAAAGGTTTATCTATTTTACTTCCAATTTCCACCTTGCTCTCACCTGGTCCATCTCTGACTCTACCCTCCCCTTCCTTGACATCTGTTTCCATTTCTGGGGATAAGTTGGCCACCAATGTCCCTTACAAACCCACTGACTCCCACAGTTACCTGCACAATACATCCTCCTTCCTGTAAAGACTATTCCATTTTCCCAGTTCCTCCATCTTTGTCGCATCTGTTCTGATGATGCCAACTTCTACAAGATGACCTCCGAAATGTCCACCTTCTTCCTCAACCAAGGACTCCCCACTCACCATAGTTGATAGAGTCCTCAGCCATGTCTGACGCATCTCCTGCATTTTGGCCTTCAACCCTCTCTTTCTTCCCACAACAAAGATATGACGCCCCCCCCCCCCTCCCTCACCTTGTCCTCACATACCATCCCATCAGCATTCACATCCAGAGGATCATTAGCTGCCATTTCTGCCACCACCAGACACAAAGCCCCTCCCCTCCTTGTTAGCCTTCCACAGGGACCATGCCCTCTCAGACACCTTGGTCCACTCCCCCTCCATTCCCAACATGTCCCCATATCCTCATGGCAACTGTCCCTGCAATTGCAGTAGGTGTAACATTGGCCAGTTTGCTTCCTCCCTCCTCAGTATCAGAGGTCCCAGCCATACCTTCCATGTGAAGCAACATTCTACGCAGAGTTCATTCAATTAGTCTACTGCCTTCGCTATTCACTATATTGTTCAACTTTGGGGTGACAAAATGCAGACAGGGAGATGGCTTTGCAGAATACCTCTGTGCTGTCTACAGAAATGACCCAGAGCTTCCAGTTGTCTGCCACTTCAACACACCACCATGTTCCTTAGCCAACATCTCTCTCTTGGGCTTGCTGCAATGCTCCAACAAAGCTCAGCATAAGCTGAAAGAAAGGCACCTCATTTTCTGCTTGAGAACTCCATAGCCTTCTACATGGAACAAAGAACATTACAGCGCAGTACAGGCCCTTCAGCCCTTAATGTTGTGCCAACCTGTAGAACTAATCTGAAGCCCATCTGTCCTACCCAATCCATTTTCATCCATATGTCTATCCAATGACCACATAAATGCCCTTGAAGTTGGCAAGTCTACTACCTTTGCAGGCTGTGTGTTCCACACTCACTCTATTCTGAGTAAAGAAACTACCTCTCACTTCTGTCCTATATCTATCATTAAAGTTATGTCCCCTCATGCTAGCCACTACCATCTGAAGAAAACGGCTCTTACCGTTCATCCTATCAAACTCTGATTATCTTATGTCTCAATTAAGACACCTCTCAGCCGCCTTCTTCTCGACCAAAAACAGCCTCAAGTCCCTCAGCCTTTCTTCATAATACCTTCCCTCCATATCAGGTAACATCCTAGCAAATCACTCTGGTCCCTTTCCAACGCTTCCATATCCTACCTATAATGTGGTGACCAGAACGCAATACTCTAAGTGTGGCCACATCAGAGTTTTGTACAGCTACAATATGACCTCATGGTTCCGAAACTCAATCCCTCTACCAATAAAAGCTAGCATTGTCGTATGCCTTCTTAAGAACCCTATCAACCTGGGTGGCAACTTTCAGGGGGCTATATAATGGGCACAAAGATCTCTCTGCTCATCTGCAATGCCAAGAATTTTAACATTAGCCCAGTACACACTATTCCTGTTGCACCTTCCAAAGTGAATCACCTCACACTTTTCTGCATTAAACTCCATTTACCACCTCTCAACCCAGTTCTGCAGCTTATCTATGTCACTCTGTAACCTGCAACATCCTTCGGCACTATCCACAACTCCACTGACCTTAGTGTCATCCGCAAATTTATTGTCATCCTTCTACACCCTGATCCAGGTCATTGATAAAAATGACAAACAGCAGTGGACCCAGAACAGATCCTTGTGGTACACCACAAGTAACCGAACTCCAGGATGAACATTTCCCATCAACCACCACCCTCTGTCTTCTTTCAGCTAGCTAGTTTCTGATCCAAACCACTAACTCACCCTCAATCCCATTCCTTCGTATTTTGTGCAATAGCCTACCATGGGGAACCATATCAAACGCTTTACTGAAATCCATATACATCACATCAACTGGTTTACCCTCATCCATCTGTTTGGTAACCTTCTCAAAGAACTCAATAAGGTTTGAGAGGCATGACCTTCACAAAACCGTGTTGACTATATCTAATCAAGTTATTCTTTTATAGATTATAAATCCTCTCCCTTATAACCTTTTCAACACTTTACCCACAACCGAAGTAAGACTCACTGGTCTATAATTACCAGGGTTGTCTCTACTCCCCTTCTTGAACAAGGGGACAATATTTGCTATATTCCAGTCTTCTGGTACTCTTCCTGTAGACAATGATAACATAAGGATCAAAGCCAAAGGCTCTGCAATCTCCTCCCTGGCTTCGCAGAGAATCCAAGGATAAGTCCCATCAGGCCCAGGGGACTTAGCTATTTTTACACTTTCTAGAATTGCTAACACCTTCTCCTTGTGAACCTCAATCCCATCTAGTCTAGCATCTCCGTATTCTCCTCGACAACATTGTCTTTTTCTCATGTGAATACTGACAAAAAATATTCATTTAGCGCTTCTCCCATCTCCTCAGACTCTATGCGCAACTTCCCATTACTATCCCTGATTGGCCCTAATCTTACTCTCGTCATTCTTTTATTCCTGATATACAGAAAGAAAGCTTTAGGGTTTTCCTTGATCCTATCTGCCAATGACTTCTCATGTCCCCTCCTGGCTCTTTTTAGTTCTCTCTTTAGGTCTTTATTGGCTAGCTTGTAACACTCAAGCGCCTGAGCCTTCTTGTCTCATCCTAACATAAACCGCCTTTCTTCCTCTTGACAAGAGATTCAACTTCTTTAGTAAACCATGCTCCCTCGCTTGACCACTATCTCCCTGCCTGACAAGTACACGCTTATCAAGGACACGCAGTAGCTGTTCCTTGAATAAGCTTCACATTTCAATTGTGCCCATCCCTGGGCAGTTTCTTTCCCCATCATATGCATCCTAAATCTTGCCTAATTGCATCATAATTGCCTTTCCCCCGTTTATAACTCTTGCAGTACATACCTATCCCTTTTCATTGCTAAAGTAAACATAGCTGAATTGTGGTCACTATCAGAGTGCTCACCTAACTCCAAGTCTAACACCTGGCCAGTTTCATTACCCAGTACCAAATCCAATGTGGCCTCGCCCCATTGTTGGCCTGTCTACATACTGTGTCAGGAGAATCTCCTGCACACATTGGACAAAAACTCTCCCATCTAAAGTACTTGAACTATAGTATTTCCAGTTAATATTTGGAAAGTTAAAAACCCCATGACCACTACCTTGTTACTCTCGCTCTTTTCCAGAATTATCGTGCTATCCTTTCCTCTACATATCTAGAACTATTCAGACACCTATAGAAAACTCCCAACAGGGTCACCTCTCCTTTCCGGTTTCTAACCTCAGCCCATACTACCTCAGTAGACGAGTCCTCAAATGTCCTTTTTGCACCGTAATACTGTCCTTGACTAATAATGCCACACCTCCCCCTCTTTTACCACCTTTTCTGTTCTTCCTCTTATTCTGGGCTCCCAACAATTTAAGGACCTGAGCACATTTGCCTACATCCTTACCCTAACCCCCACACACCAGGCTTTGTCATCACATAGGATGCTACCACAAACAACCCATTGCCAGTCATTAATGATCCCCATTAGCAGCTACTCATCAGCTGATCGTTACCCATTGCTTTGTCTGCCCAACTGTTTTTCTCTCTCTCTCTCTGTAGTTCATTTCAACTTATTGCTTACTCCTCCCTTTCCCCCCAACCCATCTGCAGCATAAAAAACGTCAACCTTTTCCTCACTACAATCAGTTCTGAAAGAAGGGTCATTGGACCAAAAATGTTCACTCTGCTTTTGCTCCATAGATGCTGTCAGACCTGCTGAGATTATCCAGCAATTTTTGTTTCTCACTTCCAACATCTGCAGTTTGGTGATTTTTCTGATGAAACCTTGTCTGCACCTTCACTATGTTAAAGGATAGGCTTCTGCAATGGACTCTTTGCTGGCCTTACTCACCACACATTGCTACATTGTAAAACTTTGCAGGTTGCATCTTTGCTCACATTTTAGACCCATCCTCACCAAGCTCCACTTGCATCCCCCATCTCAAAAGATCACTTTTTTCTTCCAACTTAAAAGAACCTTATCAGACATAGCTATAACTTAACTCAATAATGGTTTCTCCAGCTTTTCATCCCTACATGCAAAAATCACTTGCCTTGATGCTAACTTCTTCCCAGTTATCTCTACCTATTATCATTAACTTTTTCTTCAGTGACTATTTCCCAATGTTTCCACATTTCTCCCCTAAAAGAACCCATTTTGCCCACTATCACCTTGGAGCATGTTCTGACCAAGCCTCCTTTCCTCTCCATAGCACTTTTCCTATTGATCTGGAAATGTCTCAGACATCCTTTTTCACATAACGAATGATATAAAACAATAAATTATTGTTGAAACTTGGCTTAGACAAATTATATGCGCTTTTGCTCAAGTAGTCACGAATCATTGAGTGGAAGAAATATTTAGGATATGGAGGCACACTTGCAGATCAGAGGAAATTACATGTGTCAGGTGGAATTCCTGACCACAGCTAAATTATTGCACTTTTGTTCTGCTTTTTTGATCTGTATTCTTCATGACCTGTTGACTGTAGAATTTACAACCCAAAACAAAATTTGTAGTCATTTAAAGAATAATTTCTCTTCAGATAAAATATCTGTTCAAAGGCATACCAACTAGCTTGTTCTAAACTTGGCCATGGTGGATTGATAAATGGTAGATTTTAAATATAGCTTGAGGTCATTCTACATTGTTGTAAATTCAGTGCTTTACTTTGCTCATGATTAAAGCCACATTCAGCTCTTTGCAGTTCTTGGTTGGTTCAGGTGAGTTCACATCTTCCCAAGAATCTGAGTATCTCAATAACATCCCACCTTGACTTCAACGCCACCTTCTCCAAGACATGCATCAGATAACATCACAAACACCAGAAAATAGCCCGTGATATTAAGGCCGTCTAGTTGTCATGACACTAGAATCCAATTGAATTTCAAGGATGTGATCATGTTTGACAAGTGAATAGTAAGGAATGGGTCTGTTTCTGTGCTGTATATCTCAATAATGCTATGACTCTAACCTACAATCACACAGAGCCTTGCACCATTTCAGGGGATACCTCACTCAATTAATTACTTAAGCTGCACCCCTTGCTGTTTTGAAGGCAAACACAAAACCCAGTTGGCGAACAGCAAGTTTCCACAGAGATAGCGATATGAATGGTCAGTCAATCTGTCGTAGTTTAGGGTTAGGGATGTATGTTGAGCAGAATACTGCAGAGAACCATCTGGGTCAGGTAGTCAGGGCTTTTGTTTAACACCTCATCCAAATGAGAGCACTCCAACTGTGTACCCTACAATCATGGCGATAAAGTACCAGTCGAGAGGGCATGCACAAGAAATTAAACTTCCAGTTATCATCAGACGACCAACTGAAAGATGAAGGTATACAAAAGGTTCCTATTAATGACACAGTAAACAGCATTGAGTACCATTTCTGAATCATACCAAATAAGAGAAATGGGAACTTAGGGCCAGAGAGGAAACAACATTTGTGACCAAGAAGAACTTCAAGAGAAACAGATCCTGCTGATTGCTGGTGGCAGTGAACCCCAAAAACCTTAATGGCAACAGAAGAGTTCATCTGAGAATGACACAGAAAGCACCACAGAACTGACAGAAGCCAGGCAGGAATAGAAGAAATTTAGTAGACCCACAGAGACGGCCGGGCAGCATCAGATGGCTTGTACAACTGACCCGAAGTCCAAACTGAGCCAGCAGGCAAACCTGATATTGAGGATCATGAGTGTTAAAAGGAAAATTCCCTTGAACAAAGGGAAAAGCTTAAAAGGTTCAGTGCTTTAGGCTGAAAGAGCAGTCACCTTTTGAAATTACAATTAGACATGATTGCAGCATGTGGATACTTGGAAATAAGTATGAGAAACACTGAAGCAGAAGGAGATGGAAATCATTATCCAAACCAATTAAAGCAGATCTGTATTATACAATTTAAACAAGTGCATATTCTGGCATAATGATATTATTTGGGAGAATGCAGGAGTAACGGCGAGGCTCTGTGGAAAATCTTCACTGCAACTGTGAAGCCATTACATCAGGGGAGTGTTGGAAAACATTCCAGAACAGCAGCAAAGCATGGGAGAATCACTACCACCACAGAATGAAAATCTTCCAAGAAAGGTGAAATTCCTAATCCCATTATGAATCTATGGAATTAGAAATAGTATTGTCAGGGAGATTTCATTTGAGCAAAGGGCCAAATAGAGCATAAAATTAACATCTGGGAGAAGACAGCTCTTGAGATATACAATAGCTATAAGCTGGATAATAAGACGGAAGCTGGACAAGTAAATACACTTCCATACACCACTGGGAGTGTAACGGATGATGTTATTGTTGACCAATGAAACATTGGTCAAATTTGAAGAGGTATTTGAAACTATTATTACTGGCTTCCATGTTAGAGTATACAAAATTCCTGAAAGGGCAAGCTAAGGCTCTATATTAAATAGTGTGGGACAAGGTTCAGTTGCATCAAAAATGAGAAAATCAAAATTAAAGGAGAAGGCAGCAGTACAGGTTAATAATAAGGCTAATAGTTACCAGAAAATAAAAGGAAGCAACAGGTATGTGAACATTATATCACACCAAGGAAATCTACGAGTGTAGGGGTATTTGACAATGGAACAAACTTAAATGATATGTATTTGAATGCACAAAGCATTTAAAGTAATATTTATAGATTAACAGCTCAAATATTGACAAATGGGTATGATTTGCTAGCAATTACAGACACATGGTTGCAGGAAGACCAGGTTTTGGAATTGAATAGAGCTGAAAATGTGTTGCTGGAAAAGCACAGCAGGTCAGGCAGCATCCAAGGAACAGGAGAATCGATGTTTCGGGCATGAGCCCTTTTTCGGGAAGTCCCTGGGAGGAGTAATCTATCGGTCCCCAAGTAGTAACCCCTCAGTGGGGCACAGTATAAACCAGGAAATCCTGCAGGCTTATAGGAAAGGTACAGCAATAATCAAGGGTGATTATTATATACATGTAAACTGGATTAATTAAATTGACAAAGGTAGACTCAAGGGGGGAGTTCATTGAATGTATTAGAGATTGTTTCTTGGAGCAGTATGTTGGAATTAACAAGGGAGTAGGTTATTTTAGGTTTGGTATTGTGTAATTCAAATCCACAACTACTTCCATCTAGAAGGATGAGGGAAGCAAATACATGGGAACACCTTCACCTCCATTCACCATCCTGACTTGGAAATGTATCATTGTTCCTTTTGGGTCAAAATCCTAGAGCGCTGTCCCGAAGGGCATTGTGGTCTACCTACACCAAAAGGACAGCAGTGATTCAAGAAGGCAGCTCACCACTTCCTCCTATGAGTGATTAGGGAGGGCAATAAATGCTCGTCCAGCCAGTAGTGCCCATATCCCATGAGTGATTTTTTAAAAAAAATTACTTGGGTTCAATTGTCAGCCATGATAAAACATGCCCAGCTCAAAATGATGAACCTGCAATCTTGGCAGCTACATTGGAATGGTTTCCTCTGATAATGAGCACCATTGAACCCAGTGGAATTTATAGATTGTAGGACAGCTTCCCCTTTGAAAGATTGGCAGTAAACAACCTCACAACTATGGGGAGTACCTCAGGCCCTTGTTTGTTCTGAGGATGCTGAACAATTTGATCACAGCAGTTTGGCTTGCAGTGGGCTAAGTGATCCTTTCATGATTGAGGAAAAGAGAAGTGTCAAGTCTTTCTCAGAATCTGCCATATTACCAGGAAAGTGTGACATGTGGATGAATTGTGTACAAGATATTTAACATTTCGCAGATGTAGGAATTTATCTAAGTCAATGAAAATAGGAACAGGAAGAGTCCATGAGCCCCATTAAGCTTTTTCTGTCACTCACGTAAGTCAGAGCTGACCTGTATCTTAAATCCATTGAGTTAGCTACAGAGCCTATAATGATGTTAGCGTAATTGAGCTTTGCTTTGTATAAGCCTGCATGCATCCATGACTTCCTCAGCAATTAATACTTATCTAGAAGCAGACAGGAGTCTGTACATCAGGGAAAACCCATGTCTTACCAACAAGAACATCAACAATCATAACATGTGAAATGGGAATTTACATTTCCAATTTTTGTTCCTTTGCTTTCCAAATTGCCAGTACTTCCTGAAAAAAATGTTCGTCTACAATGTGTTGCCAAATCTGGTTGACTTTAATTTTGGATGTTTCATACAACAACTACTGACTTTTGAACTATTGCATGGCAGGTGAAAGTGAGGACTGCGGATGCTGGAGATTAGAATTGAGTGTGGGGTGCTGGAAAAGCACAGCAGGTCAGGCAGTAACCGAGGGGCAGGAAAATCAACGTTTCAAGCAAAAGCCCTTCATCAGGAATGCATGGCAACCCCCCTCTATCTACAACAGTCTCTACCTGTCCCTAAAGGGGAATAAAATACTGCAGATGAATATGACACAGCCATATAATACAAGTGACCAGAGCACAGTAAAAGAGGTATAGTTTTGGGATATCTTGAAGGAAGAGGGACTGAAAGATAGTAGGTGGTGTTTAGGCATATATATGAAGACAGCCGCCAACGATGCATGAATTAAAAATGAAAACGTGAAAGAGGCTGGAATTAGGAGATGTGCAGAGTTCCGGGGCAGCTGAAGGAAGTTAAAGTTAAGGAGGGAAAATCTCCTCCCTGTCACACCTGCTCTTCCCTATCAGTGTAAACTAGATCTCTTGCCCCATTCTCTCCCTGTGTCCCACAGTTGTCGCTGGATGTAAAGTGTTCACAGGCAAGTGATCCTGGGGAATAGATGTTATGGGTTGGAGTAAAAGGGTCAGGGAGAGAGGGAAACCAGGGAATGGATTCAGCATGGATTAGTGTCTGGCAGGAGACAGATTGGATGTAAAGGGATTGGGATTTGAGTGGGGTAAAATAGGGTGACTGCAGAATGGAATAGACATGGGGACTACCATTCTCCGCAGAGTCTGGAATGTCAAGCATAGGGAGTGGGCGAGGTGCCACGGAAAGTGTAGTAGTAAAATGGTGAATGAAAGTAGGGAAAGGATCCAAAGGTTGAGTGAAAAACGATTTCCACTGTTGAGTGGAAGAGTCAGTAGTATTTGCAAAGGTCACATGAACAAACAGCATGCAATCAGATGTCATATGGCATTTTAATATCATGTGATCAAACTTTCACAACTGACTCCAAGTAGATTTGGCTACACTATTTACATGTGACAAGTTTAGTTCACCGGGAAGTTGCTTTCATTTTTTAAAATATCTTTATCAGAACGAAAGTGCAACCAAGAGATGGCAGTATCACCTCATGTAGCACTTACATTTAAACATAGAAGTAAAAAAACATATCACTCAAGTTTCCCAAAATGTTTTCATGTTTAGGAGTGCTTTAGGGGCCACTGAGGCACCTAGAAATACATGTTTTGGATACTGACTATATCAAGTTCTCCTACCTCTGTAAAGTTCAGATTATACTGCAGCTATTTAACTTGGAGAAACCTGCTCTACATTCTTGTTATCCAAACGGCCTAGATTTTCTAATCCCCTTTTGTTCATTGGGTTTGTGCCATTATCCAAATAGTGTCAATCATAAATTCAGGCTTCCATGAATGAGACTGGAAACCCATGATAAAATGAAGGCTGATGTTTGCATTGTGAAACAACAGACAGGACCTGCATTGAGGTCCACTCAAACCTGATGATAAAGAGAGATGATTCCCAATATAATTCTTATTATTATTCAATGCAGGTACAGCAAGATTCTCAGAACCTACATCCCATGATTCACAGAGACAGTTAATATTGCCTTTGGATAACAACAATGAGATTAATAAGACTCACATTGTGTCAGCAAGTAAAAGAACTCTAGGACCTTCAATACCATCCAGGCCTAAAGGCAGATTAAACCTTCAGAGAAGAAAAATTGTTGATTGAGGAAATCAGAGTATTCACAATGATGTTAATAGCAATGCTATTCAAGTGAAGGAGAAAGAAGATTTACATTGCAATGTTGTACCAAGGGGGATAACTTGGAAAGAGGAATTGGAATTTTCAAGGAGAAGGCAGAAAAGTCTGACACAAAATATCACCATCCAGGCAACAAATAACTTTTTGCAAACCAAAGGGACCAATTCCACAGGTTTTGTATCTTCCAGTCTCTCATTAATGCAAAATGTTGGAAATGCCAGAAACAATCTTTCTGCAACTGACTTGGAGGTACCGGTGTTGTACTGGGATGGACAAAGTTAAAAATCATACAACACCAGGTTATAATCCAACAGATTTACTTGGAAGCATGAGCTATCAGAGCATGAGTTATACACTTAATGGTAAGGTTTTAGGGAGCGTTGCTGAACAAAGAGACCTTGGAGTGCAAGTTCATAGCTCCTTGAAAGTGGAGTCGCAGGTAGACAAGATAGTGAAGGCTGCGTTTGGTATACTTTCCTTTATTGGTCAGAGTATTGAGTACAGGAGTTGGGAGGTCATGAACAGGACATTGGTTCGGTCACTGTTGGAATATTGAGTGCAATTCTGGTCTCCTTCCTATTGGAAAGATGTTGTGAAACTTGAAAGGGTTCAGAAAAGATTTACAAGGATGTTACCAGAGTTGGAGGATTTGAGCTATAGGGAGAGGCTGAACAGGCTAGGGCTGTTTACCATGGAACGTCGGACGCTGAGGGGTAACCTTATAGAGGTCTACAAAATTATGAGGGGCATGGATAGGGTAAGTAGGCAAAATCTTTCCCCAGAGGTCAGGGAGTCCAGAACTAGAGGGCATAGGTTTAGGGTGAGGGGGGAAAGATATAAAATAAACCTAAGGGGCAACTTTATCACGGAGAGTGGTAGAGGAAGTGGTGGAGGCTGGTACAATTGCAACATTTAAGCGGCATTTGGAT
This sequence comes from Chiloscyllium punctatum, assembly GCF_047496795.1. Classification (NCBI taxonomy): domain Eukaryota; kingdom Metazoa; phylum Chordata; class Chondrichthyes; order Orectolobiformes; family Hemiscylliidae; genus Chiloscyllium; species Chiloscyllium punctatum. The sequence goes on along the minus strand of NC_092762.1, from coordinate 76,364,400 downwards.
GGGTATATGAATAGGAAGGGTTTGGAGGAATATGGGCCACGTGCTGGAAGGTGGGACTAGATTGGGATATCTGGTCAGCATGGACAGGTTGGACTGAAGGGTCTGTTTCCAAGCTGTACATCTCTATGACTATGTCCTTTTCCACAGTAAATATTGATGTAAAATACTCATTTAGCATCTCCCCCATCTTCTGCGGCTCCAAAGGCTACCTTGTTGATCTTTGAGGGGCCCTATACTCTCCCTAGTTACCCTTCTGTCCTTAATGTATTTGTAAAAACACTTGGGATTCTCCTTAGCTTTGGCAAATAGAGTTTTCTCATGTCCCCTTTTCACCCTTCTGATTTCCCTCAAGTAAACTCCTATTGCCTTCATTCGATCTATCTTGTCTATACCTGACATATGCTTCCATCTTTTTCTTAAACAAACCCTCAATTTCTTTAGTCATCCAGCATTCCTTACAACTGCCAGCCTTTCCTTTCACCCTAACAGAAATATACTGTCTCAGGACTCACATTATCTAATTTCTGAAGGCTTCCCATTTTCCACATCCCTTTACCTATGAACATCTGCCCCCATTCAGTCAATATTAGCCCTCCTCCAATTTAAAACTTCAACTTTTAGTTCTGGTCTATCCTTTTTCATTTTAAAACTAAGAGAATTATGGTCGCTTGCCCCAAAGTGCTCCCCCATTGACACCTCAGTCACCTGCCCTGCTTTATTTCCCAAGAGTAGATCAAGTATTGATAGTGAAAGTCTTTTTCCTCGGAAGATGACGTCAGCTTGTATGAAAGGGCATAAGTACAAATTGAGAAGTGATAGATTTAAGACAGATGTCAGAGGCAGGTTCTTTATGCAGACAGTGGTAAGGGCGTGGAATGCCCTACCTGTTAATGTAGTCAACTCAGCCACATTAAGGCGATTTAAGCAATCCTTGGATCAGCACATGGATGATTTTGGGATAGTGTAGGGGGACGAGCTGAGAATAGTTCATTGATCGGCACAACATTGAGGGCTGAAGGGCCTGTTCTGCGCTGTATTGTTCTACGTTCTATTGCACCTTCTCTCGTAGGTACATCCACATACTGAATCAGAAAGTTTTCTTGTACACACTTAAATTTGTCTCCATCTAAACTCTGAACACTGTGGCAGTCCCAGTCTATGCTTGGAAAATTAAAATCCCCTACCATAACTAATGCATTATTCTTACAGATAACTGAGATCTCCTTACAAATTTGTTTCTCAACTTCCTTCCGACTGTTAGGGTGCCTGTAAAACAATCCCAATAAGGTGATCAACCCTTTCTTATTTCTAGGTTCAACCTAAATAACTTCCCTGGATGTATTTCTGGGAATATCCTCCCTCCGTACAGCTGTAAGGCTATCCCTTATCAAAAATGCCACTCCCCTTCTTCTGTTTCCCCCCTTTCTGTCCTTCCTGAAACATTTGTATCCTGGAACATTAAGCAGCCCATCCTGCCCATTCCTGAGCTACGTTTCTGTAATTGCTATGAAACCCAGTCCCATGTTCCTAACCATGTCCGGAATTCATCTGCCTTCCCTGTTAGGCCTCCTGCATTGAAATAAATGCGGAGTCTAGATTAATGTGGTGCTGGAAAAGCACAGCAGGTCAGGCAGCATCCGAGGAGCAGGAAAGTCGACGCTTTGGGCAAAAGCCCTTCATCAGGAATAAAGGCAGGGAGCCTGCAGGGTGGAGAGATAAATGAGAGGCGGGTGGGGGTGGGGAGAAAGTAGCATAGAGTACAATAGGTGAATGGGGGTGGGGATGGAGGTGATAGGTCCAGGAGGAGGGTGGGGGAAGGTAGCAAAGAGTACAATGGGATAGTGTAGGGGGTCACAGGAACATTTCTCCGTTCCTCTGACTAGAGAGACCCCTCGCACAATTGATCCCTTGAAACGTGACACACCCCTCATAGCATTAGAGCCAATCTCAGTACCAATCTCGTGCTATATTCCCCTGAGAATCCATCACCCTCTACCCTTTTCCAAAACAGCATACTTGTGTGAAATGGGGTAACTACAGAAGACTCCTGCACTACCTGTCTACCTCTCTTACCTTTTCTGGAGTTAATCCATCTATGTGGCCATATCTGTCACTTTTCTCCCTTCCTATTACTGCCATCCATCACATCCCCTTGCTCTTGTAAATTCTTCATTGCCTCGAACTGACTCTCCAACTGATCCATTTGGTCTGATAGGATTTGAAACCAATGGCATTTATTGCAAATACAATTTTCAGTGACACGTAAACTCTTCCCGAACTCCCACATCCGACAAGAGCAGCATCTCACTCTACTAAAGGCTGTTTTTGCTTCTTTCAATCTACTCATCCAGAAAATAGCACAGTCTTTTTCCTCTACAAAATACTGCTCCAGACTAACTTAATACTTATAGCTTATATTTTGAAGTTTAATCAAGAGACATAGCTCAATAAAACAGATAATCAAGAAAGAACCCACTGTACTCATTACTGCAGACTTACTGTAAGACCACACTTAAAAATATTCACTTACCTGTTTCTGTGCTGTGATCACTCCCAAACAGGTTCCTCCAAGATCAGTTGTGAATTTCACTGTTTGGGGATTTTCCCAGACGCACTATATCCAGCGATACATGAATTCAAACAGCAAAGGCAGTAACTGTGCAGGTTCACTGCTGTGTCAGTTAGCAGTGTAGGTTTCTTTTTCTCTTTCTCCTGCACTGACCTGACCATGTGCTGCTTTTGTCTGTTCCTCTCCCTTTTAAAAGTGCTGTTGTTTGACTTTTTTATTCTCCAAAGTTCCAAAACAATGCAACAGCATGTAAAACAGTAAGTGCTGCTCCTGGAATTAGAGGAAATCACCCCCAACACCTGAAATACCTCAAAAAAAAAAAAGGAACAGGCGTTACAGCCAGAAATTCTTCCCATCCTCCAACTTGAAGTGCAGACCCGAACCAATCCATCAATAACACCTTTCAAAAGGATGGTATCTGGCAAATCTGATGACAACCAATAAAAAGCAGAGGCAAAAGTCTTTTAAAATGTCCTTCAAACAGAATTTAGAAATGGAATATTAAAAACAGATCTAACTAAAATAATGAAGCTTGTTAATCAGCAAGAAACTTGAAATAAGTAATTTTGTTGAACCAATGGCCAGAGACTTCTAAAAAAAGTCAGACAATGGAATCTGGGATAAATAATTTATAGAATATCCCATGAATACAGTCACAGATAATGGAGATCAAAAACTACCAAGAACTGGAATGGTTGCAAGAGGAACTCTTAGGCAAGTGGAGATATCATCAACGGGGAATTAATGTTTAAATGAAGTAACAAGTGCTGTGACAGTGGGTGTTCAAGTGAGACCTTTCAGTAACAGCATTCGGAGAGACCTTGCCCCCTCCGCGTGATGCCAGGGGTTGCTCCCGACAGTGGGAGGGATTTTCAGAGCCCACTGGACAGCTATCACATGCCTCAAGTTGGGCAGCCCTCAGCCAGAAAGGTGCCACAATCTGCTATCCTCATTGGGTGCACGGGGATTGGAAATTATCCGAACAGCAGATTGCAATCTGTTGTACCAAGCAACAAAAGAAAACAAGAGATCAGCTCTAAAACTGGGAAATTGGAACATCTGGACAATGATGACCAGACTCTCAGAAAACCTCCAGGACATCAGCAACTCTCGGACATCAGCTGTCATAAGTAACGAGCTCAAAAGACTCAACATGGACATAGCTGCCCTCCGGTAAAATAGGCTGGCAGAGGCAGGCTTACTGAAAAAGGAGGACTACACGTTTTACTGGCTGGGGAGTGGCTCTCATGAGCCCAGAGAGCATGGAGTCGGCTTCGCAATAAAAAACAGCCTGATGAACACAGTAGAACCAGGCAGCAATGACTCAGAGCAACTCATGATTCTTCGCCTCAACACCACTGCAGGCCCAGTCAGCCTTGTCAACATGTATGCCCCGACACTGTCCTCCAAGCCAGGCACAAAGGACAAGTTCTACGACAATCCTGCAACCCTCATTAGCAACATCCCTAGGAAGGAGCAACTTGTTCTTCTAGGCAACTTCAATGCCAGAGTGGGTGTAGACCACTGAGATGACCCCCGCCGTTGAAACCAAACATGTTGCCCTAGCTAAGTACAAGAGGTCAATTAGCAGGAAGAACCTGCAGATTCTCAGGGCTGCCAGGAACAAGACTCAGCAGACTGCCATGCATTGCGCTAACGAGTACTGGACATAGCTAAGCGAGGAAATTCCGACGACCACTATAACGGGGAATATTAGGGGAACATACAAAGGCATCAAGGCGGCACTGGGACCAGCTCAGAGCAAGACAACCCCCTCAAATCCTGTACTGGGGAAGTAATCACAAAGTCCAGCAGATGGAGAGGAGAGTTGAACACTAGTCTGATCTCTACACCAGAGAGCATACAGTATCCACTTCAGCACCTGATGCCATCACTTTCTTGCTGACCATGGATGAGCTAGACGTAGAGTCATGAGTAGAAAAGCTCAGCAAAGCAATTGACAGCCTGGCTTCAGGTAAGGCCCCGGCTAGCGACAGGAATCCTCTTGATCCGATCAAGTGCGGCAAGACTAGCTTACTGCTCATTGCATGAAGTCCTCTGTTAGTGCTGGCAAGAAGGAGCTGTACTGCAGGCCATGATGGATGCCAAGATCATTGTCCTCGACAAGAACAAGGGCGAGAGAAGCAACTACAGAGGCATCTCTCTCCTAAACACTGTCAGCAAAGTATTTGCTCAGGTTACCTTGACTCACCTACAGAAACTGGCAGAATGTGTATACCCAGAGTCACAGTGTGGATTCTGAGCTAAAAGTAGACATTATATTCTCCCTTTGCCAACTGCAGGAGAAGTGCAGAGAACAGAAAGTGCCCCTGCATATCGCTTTCATCGACCTAACCAAGGCTTTCAACCTGGTCAGCAGAAAGGGTCTTTTCAAGGTTCTCCCTAAGGTTGGTTGCCCACCAAAACTGCTGAGCATGATAGAATCCTTCCACAGTAACATGAAGGGAACAGTGCAGTTCAACGGCAGCTCTTCTGAGCCCTTCGACATCTGCAGCAGCATCAAACAAGGCTGCGTCCTCGCTCCCACACTTTTGGATTTTTGTTGTGCTCCTGAAACACGCCTTTGCCACGCAACAGAGGATTTACCTACACAGTAGATCAAATGACAGGCTCTTCAACTTGGCCTGCTCAGAACCAAAACAAAAGTGGGTGTGGCACTCATCAAGAACATGCTGTTTGCTGATGATGCTGCAGTTGCAAGACACACCCAGCAGGAATTCCAGTTACTGAGAGACCACCTTTCGCACACTTTCAAGGATTTTGAGCTATCAGTCTGAAGATGATGAGCATCCTGGGACAGGACACAGTAGCACTGCCAGTCATGACTGTTGAACTATCGACGAATATGAACTCAATGTCATCCATCAGTTAACCTACCTTGTCTGTCCTATCACTGATAACCTCTCCTTGGACACAGATCGACAAGAAAATCAGGAAAGCAGCCTCAACTCTTGCTAGCCTCACAACTGGAGTATGCACAAATCCCAAGCTGACAGTGAAGACAAAAATGTCAGCTTGGGATTTGTTCATTGTTAAAGTTCACTTGAGAATGTAACGTTAAAAAAAAGTTTTGCAATTTACATATGGAAGAACTGAAACTAACATGGTCATTCTAAAAGATGACAGACTTAAACAATCCAGGCCTTTTTCCGATATACAAATTCAGTTAAATCACACTTTAAACTATTGCTATAAATTCCGTCTTACAATCTTATACTCCATAACCACCTGATGAAGGAGCAACACTCTGAAAGCTAGTGCTTCCAAATAAACCTGTCAGACTGTAACCTGGAGTTGTGATTTTTAACTGCATGATAAGCATGCTGCTGTACAGCAGTGAAACGTGGACTACATATGCCGAACAGAAGACAAGACTGATCACCTTACACTTGAGGGGCATCTGCCATATCATGAGCATATCCTGGCAAGACAGTGTCCAGCACAGCGGTCCTATCTTGCACTGGTCTTCCCAGCATGTACACTTTGCTCAGACAGCAGAGACTGATGGCTGGGCCACGTCCACCACATGGAGGAATGGCCACATCCCAAAGGATATCCTCTATGGAGTGCTTGCATCCAGAAAGAGACCCACTGGGCATTCCCAGCTGCACTACAAGGACATCTGCATGAGGGACATGAAGGCGCTTGATATCGTTACAGAGTCCTGGGAAAGGCTTGCATCTGACCACATGAGATGGAGAAGCACCCTGAACCAACACCTCAAAACTGGGGTAAAGAAGCTGATGAGCGCTGCACGAAGGAGTGCCACAGCTCTAGCAGATCGATGACCACATACAGGTATGGCCTCTGCAACCGGGACTGTCACTCCAGCATTGGTCACTTCACTCACAAGTGACGCTTCTTCAGGGAAGCGGAAAGCCAGGACGAGGATGCAACCCACAGTCAGCCATGACCAAAAGGGGCCTCACTCACTCATAGCAAGATTTACAGATTATCTGGTAGTAGAGATAAAAATTGAACACTTGCATTTATATCACAGCTTTTATGAACTAAGGACAGTTCTAAGTGCTTAACAGCTAATGAATCCATAAGACCATAAGACCATAAGACATAGGAGTGGAAGTAAGGCCATTCGGCCCATCGAGTCCACTCCGCCATTCAATCATGGCTGATGCGCATTTCAGCTCCACTTGCCAGCGTTCTCCCCGTAGCCCTTAATTCCTCTAGACAACAAGAACCTATCAATCTCGGCCTTGAAGACATTTAGCGTCCCGGCTTCCACTGCACTCCGTGGCAATGAATTCCACAGGCCCACCACTCTCTGGCTGAAGAAATGTCTCCGCATTTCCGTTCTGAAATGACCCCCTCTAATTCTAAGGCTGCGTCCACGGGTCCTAGTCTCCTCGCCTAACAGAAACAATTTTCTAGCATCCACCTTTTCAAAGCCATGTATTATTTTGTACGTCTCTATTAGATCTCCCCTTAATCTTCTAAACTCCAACGAATACAACCCCAGTATCCTCAGCCGTTCCTCATATGCTAGACCTGTCATTCCAGGGATCATCCGTGTGAATCTCCGCTGGACACGTTCCAGTGCCAGTATGTCCTTCCTGAGGTGTGGGGACCAAAACTGGACACAGTACTCCAAATGGGGCCTAACCAGAGCTTTATAAAGTCTTAGTAGTACATCTCTGCTTTTATATTCCAACCCTCTTGAGATAAGAGACAACATTGCATTCGCTTTCTTAATCACAGACTCAACCTGCATGTTTACCTTTAGAGAATCCTCGACTAGCACTCCCAGATCCCTTTGGGCTTTGGCTTTATTAAGTTTCTCACCATTTAGAAAGTAGTCCATTCCTATATTCTTTTTGCCAAAGTGCAAGACCTCGCACTTGCTCACGTTAAATTCCATCAGCCATTTCCTGGACCACTCTCCCAACCTGTCTAGATCCTTCTGTAGCCTCCCCACTTCCTCAGTACTACCTGCCTGTCTACCTAACTTTGTATCATCGGCAAACTTCGCTAGAATGCCCCCGGTTCCCTCATCCAAATCATTAATATATAATGCGAACAGCTGTGGCCCCAGCACCAAACCCTGCGGGACACCGCTCGTCACCGGCTGCCATTCTGAAAAAGAACCTTTTATCCCAACTCTCTGCCTTCTGTTAGATAGCCAATCCTCAATCCATCCCAGCAGCTCACCTCGAACACCATGGGCCCTCACCTTGCTCAGCAGTCTCCCGTGTGGCACCTTATCAAAGGCCTTTTGAAAGTCCAGATAGACCACATCCACTGGGTTCCCCTGGTCTAACCTACTTGTTACCTCTTCAAAAAATTCCAACAGGTTTGTCAGGCATGACCTCCCTTTACTAAATCCATGTTGACTTGTTCTAATCAGACTCTGCTCTTCCAAGAATTTAGAAACCTCATCCTTAATGATGGATTCTAGAATTTTACCAACAACCGAGGTTAAGCTGATTGGCCTATAATTTTCCATCTTTTGCCTTGATCCTTTCTTGAACAAGGGGGTTACTACAGCCATCTTCCAATCGTCCGGGACCTTTCCTGACTCCAGTGACTCTTGAAAGATCTCACCCAATGCCTCTGCTATTTCCTCAGCAACCTCTCTCAGAACTCTAGGGTGTATCCCATCGGGGCCAGGAGATTTATCAATTTTAAGACTTTTTAACTTTTCTAGCACTATCTCTTTCGTAATGGCAACCATACTCAACTCAGCCCGGTGACACCCTTTAATTTTTGGGATATTACTCCTGTCTTCCACTGTGAAAACTGACGCAAAGTACTTGTTAAGTTCTCCTGCTATTTCCTTATCTCCCATCACTAGGCTCCCTGCATCAGTTTGAAGTGGCCCAATGTCTACTTTTGCCTGTCGTTTGTTTCTTATGTACTGAAAGAAACTTTTACTATTATTTCTAATATTACTGGCTAGCCTACCTTCATATTTGATCCTCTCATTTCTTATTACACTCTTTGTTATCCTCTGTTTGCTTTTGTATCCTTCCCAATCTTCTGATTTCCCACTGTTCTTAGCCACTTTATAGGATCTCTCTTTTTCTTTAATACATTTCCTGACTTCCTTTGTCAGCCAAGGTTGTCTAATCCCTCCCCGGTTAATCTTTCTTTTCTTGGGAATGAACCTCTGTACAGTGTCCTCAATTATACCTACAAACTCCTGCCATTTTTGCTCTAGTGTCTTCCCGGTTAGCCTCTGCTTCCAGTCTATTTTAGTCAGTTCCTCTCTCATGCCCTCATAATTACCTTTATTCAACTGTAACACCATTACATCAGATTTCACCTTCTCCCTTTCAAACTCCAGACTGAACTCTACCATATTATGGTCGCTACTTCCTAAGGGTTCCCTTACTTTAAGATCTTTTATAGAGTCTGGTTCATTGCAAAGCACTAGGTCCAGAATAGCCTGCTCTCTTGTGGGCTCCATGACTAGCTGTTCCAAAAAGCCATCCTGTAAGCATTCCATGAATTCCCTTTCTTTAGATCCACTAGCAACATTATTTACCCAGTCCACCTGCATATTGAAGTCACCCATGATCAATGTAACCTTGCCTTTCTGACATGCCTTCTCTATTTCCCGGTACATGTTGCGTCCCTGGTCCTGACCACTGTTAGGAGGTCTGTACACAACTCCAATTATGGTTTTTTTTGCCTTTGTGGTTCCTCAATTCCACCCACACAGACTCCACATCATCCGACGCTATGTCATTCAATACCATAGATTTAATTTTGTTCTTAACTAACAAGGCAACTCCACCCCCTCTGCCCACCTCTCTGTCTTTTCGATAAGTCGAAAAACCATGGAGGTTTAACTGCCAGTCCTGACCCCCCTGTAACCAAGTCTCTGTGATGCCTACTACATCATAATCATTCACTATTATCTGTGCCATTAATTCATCGGCTTTGTTATGAATGCTACGAGCATTCAGGTAAAGTGCCTTAATGCTAACTTCCTTATTAGAGATGTTGTAAGTCATATGTCCTAAGTTATCCTTGCTTTTTTCTGCATTCTCAGTCTGCCTCAATTTTAAATCCGCCTGGAAACATGCTATCCTGCTGCTTATCTTTCCATTTACCTCCATACTCCCTGTTGCTTTCACTTTCCCTTCCCCCCAACTCAGAAGTTTAAAGTCCTACTGACCACCCTATTTATCCTCTTCGCCAGAACATTGGTACCTGATCGGTTCAGGTGGAGACCGTCCCAACGGTACAGATCCCCCCTGTTCCAAAACTGATGCCAGTGCCCCATGAAGTGGAATCCCTCTTTCCCACACCAATCCCTTAGCCACGTGTTTACTTGCCTAATTTTCTTGTCCCTATGCCAATTGGCACGTGGCTCGGGCAGTAATCCGGAGATTATGACCCTTGAGGACCTGTGCTTCAATTTCCTGCCTAGTGCTTCGTAATGCCCAAACAGGTCCTCCACCCTAGTCTTGCCTATGTTGTTGGTACCAACGTGGACCACAACAACTGGATCCTCCCCCTCCCGCTCCAATATCCTTTCAAGCCGGTCAGAGATGTCTCGCACCCTGGCACCGGGCAGGCAACACACCAATCCCTCTGTAGAGATGTCGTAGTGCAGAAAATGTGGCAGCCAATTTGCAGATAATAAGGTGTCTCAACAGATCATCTGTTCCATTGTGAGCCTATTCCAGACTGAGGAGGAATTGTGGGAATAAGTCAGCCACACCCCACAGGAAATGGAAGACGACTGAGAGGAAGAGGAGCTGCTGAGTGGGTAATGAATTCAGAGTTCTGTGTTGGCATGAGTACCACTGCCGCTGAGCCTGAGTCAAGGACGATGTGATGCTGTTGCTGAGTTTCCTCCAGGTGCTCTTGTTTCCTTCGACAGTCCAAAGATGTGCAGCTTAGGTGGACTAGCCTTGCTAAATTGCCCACAGTATCTGGGTAAGGTGGGTTAGTCATGAAAATGTGGAGATAGGTCAGTGTGGGATATTCTTCTGAAGGTCAGTGCAGGCTCGATGGGCTGGATGACTTCCTTTTGCACCATAGGGATAGTGCTTCGATGCTGGAGATCTGAAGCAAAAATAGCAATTGCAGGTGAATCTCCGCAGATTTGGCAGCTTCTGTGGATAAAAAGCCAAGGTAACATTTTTAGTCTGGCATTCTAATGAAGAGTCACTGGATTTGAAACATTAACTCTGCTTTCTTCCCACAAATGCTGCGATTTCCCATAGAGATTTACCAGTAATTTCAGTTTATGTTTCTGATACTAATTCCTAGCCATGATTCAATTGAAAGCACTCACTTAAGTGAAACCTAACATCATGTCCTGCTCCAGATATGATTGCTATTTAGACTGCTGCTGAAGGAGCACTACTGTGCTCCAAATACCAACGTAGCCAAGATACGTCAGCGAGATGCAGGAGACCGGATGGGACTAGTCAGAGAGAAAATGAAGTTCTCTCCCCAGACCCCTGGCTAATATTTATATTTTCTAATCAATTATACCCCTCTGAAGTAAATGTAACTTAAACGTGGTCCTCCTGGACCAGAGATAGGGACACTACCACTGAACCACATGAAACCAGAGAATGTACAAACTCCACATAGACAATCACCCAAGGTTGGAACTGAACCCAGGTCCCTGGCACTAAAGCTGCAGTGGTAACCACTGAGCCACCATATCACCCCAGAGCTGCAGTTCTTCATTTTATTCTGGCATTTGGTATATTTAGAGCTGAAAATGTGTTGCTGGAAAAGCGCAGCAGGTCAGGCAGCATCCAAGGAACAGGAGAATCGACGTTTCGGGCATAAGCCCTTCTTCAGGAATAAGCTTCTTCGGGCTTATGCCCAAAACGTCGATTCTCCTGCTCCTTGGATGCTGCCTGACCTGCTGCGCTTTTCCAGTAACACATTTTCAGCTCTGATCTCTAGCATCTGCAGTCCTCACTTTCTCCATTTGGTATATTTAGTCTGGAACATAGAATTGCAATTTATCTTTTTGTAGAATTGCAAACCGAGGTATAATGCTGAAGACTGAATTTGAAAGCCCCCAGGATTACAACATGCAATTAAAGTTCATCTACTGATTGAAGCACAGGTAGCATGTCAATGTTTTGATTTCAGCATCTCACCAGTGCTTACCACTATTAGTAGACTGGTTACAATAGCAGGCGGCCAACATGGTAAATGTCTAGCATAGCTCAAAGTCAGTCTGCACTGACTAAACCTCACATGGACTTTATAAAGGAACATGATTTGCAGCTGGTACAGATGCTGGCAGCCATGGAGAAAGTGACAGGATGTTGCACTGTAGGGAGTAATTAAGGTGGGCAGAAGAGAAGAAAGAAGTTTTAATTCAAATGGAGGCAGGTGGCCCTCCAAACATGTTCAGAAGATAGTTGGAGCAACCAACCCTTTAGGACAAGGGTAAGCCTTTTTCACTGGAGCGTAGGAGGTTGAGGGATTTATGAAGTAATGAAGGGCATAGATAAGGTTGACTATCTGAAACCTGAATACAGGCTGAAGTAACTAGTTGTTGTGGGGGACCACTTAATACATGTTCTTGCTAAGTTAGGCAGCAATAAAATGGCTTCTTAATGCAAATAACATGACAAAATAGCTTCCAGGGTGCAAACTGACAATTCTGCTTAAAGTTACATAAAATGGCTTTTAACCCTGCTAAAGCTGCACAATTGACTTGACCACTGTCTGTCTCTACAGAGACTAGCAGACAATGCTTCCTTTACAGCATATAAATAACTAGATAAGACATTACTGGCCATCCTAACGGACTTTCAAGTGTAGGTGCAGAGACTAGGTTCATGAGGTAAGAGTAATTTGGATATTGGAAAACAAGGTTGGTTGCAAGGAAATATTATTGGGCTAAGTTGCTGTCAATAAAACCATTTTGTTAAATTGACAATTGTTTGAATGACCTGTACAATTGTGGCCTGTACCTCTCTAAGAAAAGTATAAAAATGTCTGTTTTAAGCCACGTGTGCAGTTCCTCAGAGGAACACGGAAGTGTTTAACCTTTGTTTCTGGATGATCTGTGTCCAGCCGTATTAAATAAAGTCTGAAATCTTAAAAGGACCAGACCAATTGAGAATGTTTCTTGACCAATCGAGAATGTTTCTTGACCAATCACGGAACACCAATAAATGTTAAGAGGCAACGGTTAAATTATTTCTTTTTAGAGATGGCCACTGCTAAGCATGTGTGGCACAAATGTTACTTGTCAGTCCAACCTTAGTTATTGTCTCGATCTTACTGCATCTGAACATTGCTTCATTATCTGAGTGATGAATGGTACTAAAAATTGTGCAAGCATGGATGAACATCCCCATGAGCTTCTGATGGAGGGAGGTTCATTGATGAAGCAGCTGAAGATGGCTCAGCATAGGACATTACCCTGAGAAACTCCTACAGAGATGTGCTGGAGATGAAATGACTGACAACCAACAACCACAACCATTTTTTTCTATTTGCAAAGTGCGACTCCTGCCAATAGAGAGCTTGCCTAAATTCCCTCCCTTTGAGGAAAAGAAAGCTCTGTCCACTCCTGGTATGGTTACTCCATTGCACATTTGCAATTTGGATAAGAATGGAAAACACCATACATCATACTTCACAGTTTATCACAGGCTCAGTCTGTTTTAGTGAGCCCCTAGTCCTCCCATCATTAATGTACCTTTTGTCCTTGCACTCTGTCAACTCCAGCATGTTTGATCTTTCTCCCATTACCCACCCAATTCATTTATTTATTTAGCCACCTGAGGCTGAGGAATATAGCTTAGTCATGCAGGATCTCTTCCCCCTGCATTGAAATGGTCAATGATCCACCAAACCTTGCCATACTATGGTCTGTTGTTTCCAACCCTTACATGTTGAGCATTCCACCACCCCCCCCCCCCCCCCTTCACTATTATCCTCAATGCATCCCATCATATTGCCTTAAATCTTGTATGATTACCCCAGGACAGCAGCTGTATATGGCCCTGTATGCTCCCTTAAGACTAAGATACAGTCATTTGGGTGAAGCACATTCCGTGTGTTTACCTCATACATTGCTGACACATGGTGTAGGTATGACATTGATTTAACACTGTGCCATACAGCCATCTTTCTGCTCCTTGACTGATCACTGCTGACAACTATGATATGCTGCCTGCATACATGTCTGCACTAAAAGGCAAATCAAGGCACAATGACAGTGAGCCTGTAATTGCAAATGAGGTGGCAAACCACAATACAGCAAGGGAAAGCAGAGATGCTGTCAGAATCCAATTAGGTACAAACTGAGTGCTAAAAAGAACAAGCAGCCCTGAGAAGCAGCCTGGCTCAATTGATGAGTTGGAAACTTGTTCTGGACGTGACATGCAGCTGAAACATTTAAAGAAACTGTATCAGTGTAGCACTGAAGTGGAGAACCACTTGCCAAAGGATGGAGAACTGCCATGATGTGGTGAGACTGGTGCACGCCTGATGCCAATCTTTTGGGAGAGGGGGCAGTTTATGTTTCAGCTGTGAACTTAAGCAGAAGCTTGTGTTTCCCTGATAAGAGGCAAAGGTCATTGACATCCCGCTCTCCTTTGCATTGACACCACTCCCCCACCCCCCACCCATTACAGATGGTGCCTGACCTGCCGTTCCCAGCACTTATTTTCAGGATCTGCAACACTGCTTTTGCATACATACAGCATTAAACTTTTTTTTTTGGCAACATTTTGCTTTTGCATATATACAGCATTAAAATTCTTAAGTTTATATTGCTAAACTTCTTTCAATCCTTAGATAATCTACTTTCAGTATAACTACAACGCTAATATTTTCTTTAAGATCTGGCTCATTGTTTTGTTATCCACAAAAGTTAAATATTTGATTGCATGACAAATTGCTAAAGTTTAGATTTTGCTCTTCTTTCTTTCACAGAAAAACTCCAGTGTTAACTTACGTTTGACTAGCATTCTAGTTGGCTGCGAGGTGTCTCCATCTGTAGCCTGATTTATACTGAACAGTATTACTTGTATAAAGTTGTTCTTTGGATGATCATACATTGCTCATTAAGTCACTACTCTTATGAATGCCTGCATATCACATTTCCTTGCCTATGGCAAATATCCTGGCAGGAAGAATAAAGAAGCACGTTTTAAAAAATGAGATTTCAGAGATTTGAAATGCCAAAGGATCTGAGTGCTGTCATACATTGTAATACATATTTGTATAGTTTTGTTTTTTTTGGACTCTAAACTGAAATGGATATTGGGCTGCTATAATTGGAATACCAGGAATGTTATGCAACTTGAAAATCAAGTGTTGCATATATTGTTGATCTATGCAAAGTATCAGCTGTAATGGGGTGGAAGTGAGTGTGTGTGGTGGGGTGGGGGGGGGGGGGGTGAATCACATTGAAAATCTTTCCAGTTAAGAACATTCAACCAAACAGCCCTCTGGTTCAGCTAGAGATTATTAAAACGCTTCACGTAGAGGTGCTAAGGGAATGGAAGAAACATCCAGAACATATCCATCTGCCCCTCATGTGAAAAAGACGCAAAAAACCAAGAAAGCTTAAAAGTTTAATACAAGAAAAGCTACTTTGATCAACCATTGAAGGATGACTAACTTTACAGACAACAGCATGTCATTAGAAAAAAAAAGGTCTATGACAAACAAGGGGCTGAAAGATTACAGTCATGATCTTATTGGATGATGGAGCAGGGCTGATGGACCAAGTGATCCACTCTTTCTCAAATTCGTATGTACATATTGTGATAGTGCTGGGGTTTTAAGAGGTTATTTCATCGTTGTTCTTAAAAGAAAGGTTTTAAGACAGAAGAATATCCTTGCCAACTTTTATTGGTGCACCATCAAGAGCAATCTGTCTGGATGTATCATTACCTGGTATGGCAACTGTACCATTTAAGATTGGAGACAGTTACAGAGAGTGGTGAACTCAGCACGGACAATCAAAAAGGCAAACTACCAGGCCCGCTGTCAAGGAAAGGCCACCAGCATTCTCAAAGATCCATCCCATCCTGCAATGTTTTTTCTATAACCTCTACCATTGGGGAAAAGGTACAGAAACCTGAACACACACACATCAGTTGGTTTCTAAACAGTTTCTACCCTACTGCTGTTAGAATTACTGAATGGACTCTCAAACTCTTAACATTCACCTACACCTGTTTTTGTTTTTGTCACTGTTTACCTACTATTTACTATTATGATACTTAAACTCTGATCTGCCTGCATTGCTCGCAAGACAAAGCTTTTCACTGTGCCTCGGTACACGTGACAATAAATTCAATTCAATTCAGGTTCGGAGCTGTTCAGGTGGAAAGCCAGTAAACAGCTTGAGGGGCCTTTTTTTAAAAAAAAAGTTGGAACAATAGAAGCAACCAGAATGTGTGGTCATATCCCCACAGAACCAGAGTCTTAAGTTTCTGCAGCAATTGTTGCTGGGATCTCAGCAGGGGTGGAAGGCAGTGACCCTCTTCAGTTTGCTACCCTCTGTTTTCTCTGGGTGCTGTTCCACTTGGGTTGCTGGAGTTGCATGTGAAACAGTTGCGTTTTCAGAATTTACATTTTGCCAAGGGTGAGTATATAGGATGTTATAATATTGGAATAGTTACTATTTTGTCACAACATAATCTATTATTCTGTTAAACTTTCCTAGTTCCTCTTTCTTTTGTTGTATGCTAACTATCATGTTTTAGTAAATTACTTAATGAGGAGTAGTTTGACCAATCAAATTGCATCTGGAACACATTACTTCACATTTACCTTCAAAATTAGTAGTAATTTGGGTCTAGGCTACCTTCTTAACATAATATTTGAGTGGTCTGGTCTGATGCATAATATCTACTCACATGAACTTCACTTTAAGGGCAACAAAGTATCAAGCACAGAAGTACAAGTCTATCCATATTCCCAATTTCATCTTTGGCATTTCACATTAAGATCAATTGTATGACCAAGCTATGAGCAACTGATAAAAACTGACATCTAAAGATTTATCACTTTGTTTTTGGAAATCAAGAGGATGTTGTGAAATGCTGCACCAGAAAATTCAGAACATGTAATATGACTGACAAATGCACCATAGCAGAGAACCTGATTAAAAGCAGGGAGTCAGGCAGACTTGCTAAATCTTTAAACAAGTCCAAACACTCAATGCAGAATAGCAGATGTATACAAAATACGGTCAAAGTTAATGACATCAGTAACTTCCCAATTAAAATGCTTTGTTTAAAAAAAATTGTATGTATATCACATGCTGTAAAGATCAAATGTACAATTTAATTTTACACCTAGAAGAGCTCCGCACTCCTTCAAACAGATATCATTTACTAAATAAAACTAAGTAAATGGAGACAAAACATTTCAAAATAGAAGAGGGAAAAGATATTTCAGAACAGCAAGATGAAATGTTTTAATGAGAACGGGCAAAATGTTCCACGAAACAAAAATCGCTGGGGGGGGGGGGGGGGGGGGGGGGGGGAGGTGGGGTGGGGGTGGTCATTCAAAATAATCAATGTCTACAAACATTTTCCTTTGCATATTAAGGACAAGTTTAATAGGATAAAGTTGCCAGTAAGATAATGATTGTAATAGGGAATAAATAAGTATCCACAACCAATCCTACCTTTCGTGTCCACAAAAACAGTCACCACACTTCATAGCATTGAGATATTTGAAATGTGAAATCTTTTTCTTCTCTATCAGCAAGTATTGGCTTCTAACATTCTATGTAATTGTGCAGTAAAATAATGACAAATTGCAAGCGATATAGGAACAAAGTTTATTCCAATTTCAAACAGAGAATTTCAGGAGAAGGATATGAAAATCAAGTCCATGTTTCCATGAAGGTCAAGCAACAGAGGTCAAATTAAACTATTACAAAATTATGGCCGAAAAATACTGTATTAATAACCAGTAAGACCCTTCTCAGGTAATTATTGTACAAGATTTGTTTTACTTCAAAAACTAGGCCCCTCCAAAACAACAATACATGCATTAAAATGACACAATTTAAAAACAGCAGATATAGCTCTTAAATAGTTTAAAGTTTCCTTTTAACAGGACTTAATATACAAGTCCAACCTAAATTTCCACCACATTGGCACTTGTAGAGAGTCTGGCACTACAAAGAAGGGACTTGGCACACTTTAATTCATTATTCTACATAATTTACATTTGGTTTACTTAAAAAAATCTGTGAAAGATCAGTAATACATATTTTAGTTCAATACACCACTGCTGATGGCTGCCATGCTTCAATTTTCTTCAAAAAGTTACAAGCATAAAAATACACAACAAAAGATGAAGTTTGAAGATTCCACCAAATGAATACTAAAATGTTAACAACCCAGGTTTATGACAGAACATTTACTTTGCATGAAGCCAGGACATTTACAGAGGTATAATATTCATTCTATATACAACCTTACTGAAGCCCATGACAACTTTTCAGCTCAAAATGCATTATTCCCAAATAACTGAACAGGCTTATTTTTCCACATTTAGTTTTTAGTACCTTAAATATAGCAAGGACGCTTCTATGATTCGCTGTGTTTAGGCAAAGTCTTGTCAGATTTTTGTTTCCATAATCTCCCTTCCTGCATATATCTCTGTTGACGATGATGCCCATTAGTGTTACTTGCTGTCTAGGCAATAAGCTGCAAAGAAAGATTTAAATTCTCCTGTCACCCCATTTTGTTGCTTACAAAACGTCCCTATTCAGCAATGCAATTTGGAAACTTAAGACAAAGTAGTTATTTTGTGGCTCTGCAGGAGCTATAGGTACCACTTTCTCCATTAAAAATGGAGAGAGATGATGTACTGCGTGTTTTCTTCCACCAACTCCTTTCCAAATGGCTAACTAAAAATGATACGCAATTGTTTGCTTATCATCATAGCACAAAAACATTCAAATTCACATCTTATTACTAAACTTGTCAGTTAAATTCATCCATATGTTTTGCTTCCTCAAATGCTATGTTTATAATAGTTGCGCCCACTAACACCACCACACTCTACAGCCTCAGTCCGACTTGCTCTTTTACATTTAAACTCTCTCTTTATAGTCTTCAAACATTGCGGAATGTTGCCACATTCACATTTAGTGCTGTTCCCTTTTTAACATTGCAAGGAAAAAATGTGCTATCCTAGCATTCGTAATACAACTATAAAACCAACATTCAAACAATATGGAATTTCTAACGCAAGATCAATCTTAAATGTCCCTGTGAAAACGAGCATAGCCAGGCCCCTAATAATTAATGCTGTAACATCAGTGTACTTAAGCACATGACAATAAACCTAATTCTAATAAGCAGAAGCAAAGGCTAAATCCAATAAAGAGAGAACAGGAATGTAAAGACGACTCTGGAAAATAAGGCTACCACAAATAAAATTAAATTGAAAGACACCAGTTGGTAAACTAGGAGCACAAACTAAATAAATACTCATTCCTCCATTCTTGCCAGGAACTTTAAATTTCTCCCCTTTTTTACATATCTTTTCCATGCAGGACTGTGGACTTCATACTTATTCCAAGATTGCACAAAAATATTCCATTTTGAGACACCAAGTTACATACAGGTCAACCAGATTATTTATTTATTTCACTCTTTCTAATGGGCGAATTCCTCGACCTTCATTTGGGAACTCTTCATAACATGTCATAATAAAATTGAAAAATTCCAGGTACAGGCCAATGTTCCAACACTCAAATGCAGTGCTTTGAACTCTAATCGAAAGTTAGTAACTCCTTTTGCAAAAGGCCATTTGGCACTTCATTAGTAGATACCTTTCAACATAATGTTATACTATAAACATTACAATCTAGTTCACAGCAAAACATTCATCTGTAAGTTACAAGGTGTAAGGACAACTTCACGCACATTAATTAAACATGGTAACTGACTTAAGCTGTTGACATGAATTTGTTGTTCCTCATGGAACAGACAGAGCGGAGGTGAGGGAAACGAGATTGATTAGTACTTTAAAACTGCAAAACAAATGAACTTTTTCAGCAATTATTAATCCACTTTATAAAAATGATTATTTGGCAATTGACAAGGTAACAAAAAAATTATGGTTTTTAAAAATGTTAGCCCAAATAATTGTAAAATAGGTTTTAAGTTGCACCATTTTGTGCTTTTAAAAAAGTCGTTAGTTCAACAAACTGCATACTCGAATTAAGGAACATAAACATTTAATTGATTTTACTTTGTAATAAAGGTTTTCACATATTACAGAAATAATCCCAATCCTCTAATATTTGCCTACTTGTACACAAGCATTGTTTCATATTTAAACAAAATACTCCATCACAATCTAGACATTTCTGATTAACTTGTTCAGGGATGTGACTGTATACCTCTGGAGCAGGTATGACTCGAACACAAGCCTTCTGGCTCAGAGGCACAGATATTACCACTATGTCACGAGAATCCCTAAGCTAAGAAATAAGCAAGCAGTAAAGAACCATAGTACATTCAGTTAACATAGCTACTCAATCCCCAATTTCCCTAAATATTCACAGAATAGTGGCAAAAGCAGAAGCTCGCGATAGTGAAAGTGATGTGGAAAAATAGCCTAGACAGTTTTCATACTGTAGAACAGATAGCCAGGAAGATTACTACAATAATGCAATTACTAATATGCCAGTATATTTTTAAAAATCAAACGTTTTCTTGTTCTCAAATAAAACAAATTAAAATAGGTTTTCTGACAGAAGCTTGGTCCCCTGGTTTAAATACAATACAAAAGAGACATTTCCCATTTAGTTTCCTATATTATGCAAGCATATGCTACATATATTTTATACATTTTTTGCAAATCTGGCTAAAAATTAAAACTACCTATCGCCCTCAATTTGTTAAATTATTTTTCCTTATACAGGGACCCATATTCACAAAAGTAAATGTGCAAAAAGTGTAAATTGGAATCCCAACACTATGCATTCTATGTAATCTTTTCTGACTATGGGCCCATGTTCTCAACAACATGCTTGCAAGTTATGCATAACAACAATATTAAAACTGCACTGAACCCAGGCCAAGTATGGATCACCCAGTTAGTTTAAAACTTGCGTTTATTCTTAAAACTCTTGCATCCAAAGTGAAAGGAATTTTTCCTTGGAAACTCTAGATGACAATAGGTATAAAGTGAATCAAAATATTATTTACACAGGTTGGCTGGCTTTAAAGATAAAACAAGTTACACTTATTTGTCAAATATTAAGAGTGAAAATTAATGCTTTGCTTACATTTGAAAATATTAGACTTTAATTCCAACTGTGACATATATATGCTGACTTCAACTGACTAGCCCTGACTGGAGGTGGGAAACTTATTCAAAAGCTAAATGTTCTGAAACTATCAAATCCACAACTACTGCAAATAAACCTCTTTTTAAAAAAAAGTCAGTTTCTCCTTTCTAAGGGACTTGGGAAGATGTTGGTCAGCTACTTTCAGCTAAAGGTTCACCAACAACCCAGAGAAGATTGCTTAGGATTATTCAAAAATATTTTTTCTGCCCTTTGAGAATAAAACAAAACTGTATGCTCACAAATTCAGCCTCAGAATTTTGCTTTCACTGAAACAAATAGTTAATTTGAAATAAATTATAGAATTGCTAGATATTGAAAATATTAGAACATAATGCGACCGCTGAAAGTCTGCAATAGTAATCTGAAACAATATTATCCACCACAAATTTAAATTTGTTCAATAGCATTCAAACAAAACATGTATACACATTGTACACAAGATGATACTCATTTTTAATTAACTCATTACATCTGAATGGGTGAAAGGATTGCCACCATTTAAAAAAGCACGGTGGGGAAAATAAGCTCCTGCTGCATTAAATTCTGCAAAAGTCAGCTCTAGAAATGTGGACATCGGTAGCATGAGGGCAAATATCTAAAATGTATCCTCAATTATAAGCATGCATATCCCATTATGTGGTATGTTTAGCTGAAACAATCTATTGCATGCTAACAAGTAAAACTTTTACTGTCTGTTAAGATTTTAGACATTTAGATTGCTTGCAGTCAGGATAACTATATTTTATCAGTTTTGAAATTTTATTGAGCAAACCTAGTTTTCCACAAATCGCGATTAAACAGACCCACATCCCTTGGTTAATTAAAATTTCATTATGTTTTGAATTCACTCTTGAATTGCACAAATGTCTTATAGTTAAATGTGATTTTTTGAATTGTTACTAAGTTTAAATATAAGGGGAATAAAAGAGAAATCAGAATAACAATCTTTGTTCTAGCCCTATAGAATAAAACTTCAGGGTGTATATTACTGGCAAAAAAAATCATTTTGGGATTAGGTAAGGCACTCCTCTGCTTTACTTCATTGCCATAAAATTCAACAAAGATAAACACTATCTTATTTCTCCCCAGACAATTTCCACATTTTCATTTTAAGATCATTTTAATTGGGCAAAATTAGGTGTTCACACAGTCTAGTCCTGTCAAAACTTCCAAGGCCTTTCATGTAAACTTAAGAGTAAGGAAACCTCACCAATGCCATGTTACCACACTGGTTTATTAAAACAATGGCATTTAGTTTTTACAGAATAGTTTTGCAGGATATTGGAGTGTTTAGCAATGGTATGTAGTGTACACAATATTTGGCTGTTTTCGCAGTAGTCTAAGTAGACCAGAGACATATAAAACTTAGCAAAAACAATCAGAATTCTCTAACATCAGCCCTCCCTGACAGTAAGGTGTTTTAAATGAAATCAAGTGTTTATGGCAGGTATTATTCCCACATGCAAAAACTCTGGAAACAACTTTTTCAAAAAGCTCTATAAATGTTGCTTTGGCATTTCCAAATTCCTTAGATTTTCTGTGGGTAGGCCCACAAGATCTTACAAGTTAAATGGTACCACATTTATACTCTTATATGCATCTGCTCATGGCATACGTTTAATTTTAGAAGATCCTTTTCAAAAAGGGCACTGGGCTGCATTATGGTGAATGCAAAATCATTATACTCACCAAAAATAAAATCAGTAATATAAACATGGTTGTATTACCTGATTTAACAGTCAAGTACTAATCATATTTTAATAAAAAGGAATTAATATTAAGGGCTGGAATGACAGGTTCTTGCTACCACCTGTTTTCACACAGATCTGCCAATCAAAACCTTTAACACTTATCTGCTCTTCCATGCAATATGAATAAACTATTAAGTAGACATGACAATATTTTGAAACCAAATAACTCTCTCACCATTACATTCCATTATATCAAATTCACAGCTGACAAAATCACAATTTCAACCACATTTGAAATGATGTCTACAATTTGAGATTTATTTAGTTCTGAATCATTAGTCTGGAATTCCATTATTATAAAATAAAACAGAAAATCAATTAGCAAAGATTATATTTTTGAGCAGTGATACTTGAAAAAGCATTTTAGATTATAGTCAAACAGCAAAATGCTGCAACTTTCAACAGTTGATGCTCAAACTCATCCTAATCTCTTTAACATATCCCAGTTGCTTTAGTGTGATTAAAAACTATTTAGTACTAAATCAATTATGATAATTTTGGATATGAAGCCCTTTTTGCAGCCAAATGCCAGGGCACCCCTGCTGAAGTCAGTAGGTACAACGAAAAGGCATCATTAAGGTTTATACACCAAGTATACTGAATAGGTGGCAGCATGATGATTTGAATGCAGGATAAACATGCATCTCCAACTACATTAAAAGAAAAAGAAAAGCACAGATATCAGTTTTTTCTATAGATGCCATCTCTACCAAACCACAGTATTTAAACCACGAGTGTGGGATGTAGCAATTGTACCAGAAAGGCTGCCTACAACTTTTAACATTACAAAGTAGTCCTGATATTTGTTTGGCGAGGTCAAACCTTCTCAACTTAAGGTACAATATATTTATGGCACTGTGCAGCATGTATAAAAGCCATTCTTTCACTTTTTTACAGAGAAATCACACAAATTAAGAGCTGTGTAGTGCAACTTTCTTGCCACCTGCATTCCTATAAAACATAGAGGTCTTCTTTTCAAACAGGCCTGATATCATACCTATGTTTTAAAAAAAAAATCTGTAAAAGTACCTGACCACATTAAAACTAACTTGCTATTAAACACTTTCAAGGTTAAAACCCCTCATCTGAAAAAGAAGCATAAACTTTCAACTTCTGTTTAGCAAGTCACCCAAAAAAAACTCCACAAATTGCCACTGTAGTGTACAGCAGTTTAAAAAAAAAATCAAAGTTTGGCAACAGCTGAGCATCTGTAAACCAACTCATACAGAAACATTCTAATCTGAAATCAAGCCTAAGTATACTGGTCCATAAATTAGATAAATACACTTATTTCTTTATACTAGATTTGGCTTCATTTGTTTGCCAAGTAATCATTATTTCCACATCTCAGGTTTCTAAGTACTTAAGCCAATTCCACCCCCCTCCCAGTTTCCATGATATTTGCTCAACCTGCTAATGCTTAGTGAGCTCCCATCTTTGTAGTCCATGGCTGAAATACAGCAAGTAGCAAACTATATGTATAACATCAATAATTTATTTTTAAAAAAATCAAAAAATAAATCACAGTATCAATACGTTCTCATTGATCAGAAAAAAAACAAATAAACCAGAAACAGTACATCAATTATGCAAGTGATGGCTTGGTTTCTGTCAGACAGAGCCCTGAAACATCACCACTGTGCATCACAGAGCATATCTGTGATCAGACAGCAGAAGGAGCAGAAGGCCAGCAAAACTGAAAGAGCAGAGGGGAGGGGATGGCATTGCATTTTGATTTTGCAAGTGGAATAACACCTGCTATTCTTCATTTGAACAAGCATTAGAGAGATTGTAGCTCAAGCCAACTATCTGTTATACAGCTAGTTATTAAGTGATATTGAAAATATGGAAATGTAGATTGGCACCCAAAAAGATGCACATTAAAAAGGTGTCTCCCTGCCCCTCCCCGATCCTGCATTGAATAAAACCATTTTCTTGTTTTAGAAGAAGCTACAACTCTGTGGACACACACAGACAAGAATCCAGGATGACAATTAGCAGTTTGCAAACTTCACAGATCATAACAATTGCGGTCATTATGGTTTAAATTTTCTTTTCTCCTTTTCTCTGGTCTGGTCAGACCAAATTGTACTCCTTTAGATTCAGCTGCAGAATTGTATCTTTGACAGCTGCAAAGACGAAACGGATGTTCTCTGTATCTGTGGCACATGTGAAGTGAGAGTAGATGATTTTGTCACTATCAGGATTCAGGTCAACAAACATCTTCAGAATGAATTCTCGTGCAGCCTGCGCATCTCTCTGTGGACCTATAAAACATAGACAAAATGGCAATTTTCTTTCCTTTGTCCATAGGTTCAAGAAAATAAGGTAGTACTGTTCTTAAATATTACCTAACATTGTAATGCCTGATACGCAACCAATAGTTTCTTAATAATGCATAGCAATGTCATCTCAACTAAATTACTGCTTTACAATGTTGCAGTTCAAATTTTGGGAGGCTGAGCCTAAAAGGTGAATTCCCACTTATTTTGTAATATGCAGCTTTTCTTTTGATAAACCCCACCTTCAGACATTGCATTCCATGCATGTGGAAACTAACTAGTGAAGATGTAAAAACAGCATTGGCACACACAGCATCATAACATGCATGTTTGACAATGCCAGCAGAGCAGTTTGCCTCCTGGCCCAAAAGTCACGTTGTCAAAAAATACCCAGTTGGAAACAAATCATCTTTGCTGTTGGCAAATAGATTCTGATTGGTTGAGACATTGCCATTTTCTGCTTCATTGCACAAGACAGTCACCTCTCCTCTTGCATTGGAACAGGTGCAGTGCCTGCATGTGCTTTTTTCCTGTCTGCGAAGAACAGTGTGTACATGGAGCTTCCAGTACATTTAAGGAAACCAAACGGAGTCTAAAATTGGTTTTTCAGCATAATGCTTCATGTAGTGTGGGGAAATAGATGGTGACATCTTGAAAAATGCTCATATTACAGAGGTGGTGGTGCTGGATGTCTTGAAAAGCATAAAAGTGGATAAATCCCCAGAACCTGATCAGGTGTATCTGAGAACTCTGTGGGAAGTTAGGGAAGTGATTGCTGGACCCCTTGCTGAGATATTTGTATCAATGATAGTCACAGGTGAGGTGGCGGATCAATGGAGGTTGGCTAATGTGCCGCTACTGTTTAAGAAAGGCAGTAAGGAAAAGTCAGGAAACTGTAGACTGGTGTCCTGAGGGACAGGATTTACATGTATTCAGAAAGGCAAGAATTCCCATGGCTTTGTGTATGGGAAATCACGTCTCACAAACTTGATTGATTTTTTGAAGTAGTAACAAAGAGAATTGATGAGGGCAGAGCAGTAGATGCGATCTATACAGATTTCAGTAATGCATTCGACAAGGTTCCTCATGGTAGACTGGTTAACAATGTTAGACCTCATGGAATACAGGGAGAACTAGCCACTTGGATACAGAACTGGATTTATACAGAAGAGGATTGCCTTTCAAACTGGAGGCCTGCGACCAGCGGTGTGCCATAAGGATTGGTGTTGGGTCCACTGTTTTGTGTTATTTATATAAATGATTTGGATGTGAGCATAGGAGGTAGAGTTAGTCAGTTTGCAGATGACACCAAAATTGGAGGGGTGGTGGACAGCGAAGAAAGCTACCTCAGGAGTACAAGATCTCCACCAGACGGGCCAATAGGTTGAGGAGTGGCGATGGAGTTTAATTTAGATAAATGTGAGGTGCTGCATTTTGGGAAAGCAAGACTTAGCAGGACTTATACACTTAATGGTAAGGTTCTAGCGAGTGTTGCTGAACGACGAGACCTTGGAGTGCAGTTTCATCATTCCTTGAAAGTACAGTCGCAGGCAGATAGGACAGTGAAGGCGCCATTTGGTATGCTTTCCTTTATTGGTCAGAGCATTAAGTACAGGAGTTGGGAGGTTATGTTATGGCTGTACAGGACATTGGTTAGGCCAATGTTGGAATATTGCGTGCAATTCTGGTCTTCTTCCTATCAGAGGATGGTGTGAAACTTGAAAGTGTTCAGAAAGGTTTACAAGGATGTTGCTAGGGTTGGAGGATTTGAGCAATAGCAAGGGGCTGAATAGGCTGTTGCTGTTTTCCCTGGAGAATTGGAGGCCAAGTGGTGTCCTTACAGAGGTTTGTAAAACGTTAGCGAGTTTTAAGAAGATTCGTAGCTCAGGTTGAGGTTCTGGATGTAGTTTGGCCGCTGAGCTGGAAGGTTTGTTTTCAGACATTTTGTCACCATTCTAGGAAACATCGGCAGTGAGCCTCCGGATGAAGCGCTGGTGACATGGTTTGGGTTGGTGATGTAAGATCCAACTGGAACTCTATCAACAGACACACTGACTTGGATCCCAATTATCATCCCCTGAGAAAAAACAGGAAATGACATCACGACAGCAAATGGCATCACCAATCCAAGAAAATCTAAGCACAAATAGAAAGCGGGTCTTGTCACCAATGTTTCATCTGGAGGCTCACTGATATTACTTAGCATGGTGATGAAATGTCTGAAAACAAACCTTCCAGCTCAGCAAGCAAACCTACATCCTGGTTTATAAAATCGTAAGGGGCATGGATAGGTCTTTTCCCTGGGATGGGTGAGTCCAGAACTATAGTGCATAGGTTTTTGGTGAGAAGGGAAAGATTTAAAAGGGACCCAAGGAACAACTTTTTCATACAGAGGGTGGTCTGCGTATGGAATGAACTGCCAGAGGAAGTGGTGAAGACTAGTACAATTATAGCATTTAAAAAACATCTGGATGATTATATGAATAGGAAGGGTTTAGTGGGATATGGGCCATGTCCTGGCCAATAGGACTAGATTAGGTTAGGATATCTGCTCGGCGTGGACCAGTTGGACCGAAGGGTCTGTTTCTGTGCTATACATCGCTATGACTCTACTCAGAATTATGGAACAAATGATGTCCAATTGTAGATTGATATCTATTATTGAACAATGATGAGACTGTTTCCATGATGGGGCTGGTTTTGGTACAATCAACACTTTGCTTGCCCCAGACAGCAAAAGTGATTTACTATTTGATATATGTCTGTCTTTAGAAAGCGTGGCATATGTATCAGGAATCACACCAGCACTGAAAATACTCATTACTAGGCATAATTCCTTGTTGGCTTGACAGTAGCATTCATTAATGGCTAACATCACATGTTATTATGGTAGGAGCTGTTGCTCAAACATTCAAAATAGTTTACCTTTCAGGGTATCTTGAGATAGACTGCACTTATCAGGACTAAAAGTGACAGTTTTAGGCCTATTCATAATTCTGTGCAATACATAGACAGAAATGATCCAATCATAGTGGCCATTATCTCTCAGCATGGCTTTGATTCGCCATATATTACCATAGAACTAACAGCAAACAAATGGCTCAGGTCCAATTTACAAGGTTCCTAATAAAGCCAATGTTATAGCACACTGAACTGTAGGAACCTCAACACCAGTTAAGGTAAGTTTGCGGTAGACAATAGCAAAGAACTTCCTGGCTAATTTCTTAACTAGGACATCAAGGAAATGGAGCTTATTTGACAGCTCCGTTTCAAAGATGAGCTTGAATATACAAGATGGAACCCATTAAAACATGAAGGAAATTCTTAAATGCAGCACTATATTCAAACATAGCAAATCTATTAGAAACATGGAAGAGGTAGGAGATTTGAAGACAATTTTCTCATGGATGTCAAAGGTGTTTGTGCTGGGATCCATGGCAACACCATCTAGTTGACATACCTTGCACTGGTAAAACTGAACTAAGAGTTGCACAAGTTCAAAGATTCTCAAAGGTAGCTGGTTTAGATCACCATGTCACGGTGCTGTGTACAAATGTCTATGGCATCCTTGAGTGATACACTGAGAATAGGCTAACAATGTTAGATGTGCACATGAACAGTGCAATGTTATCAATGAATGTCTTGTATACTCTTGGCAAGTATGAAGGAACCCTTCACTACATATATAGAAAACTGGTTATAGCAATTCACCTAGCCATATGGCCAGTTCATGTTGCACAGAACCAGTCATAAATAAGCTCACTACTCTTACACAAGTCCAGCAAACCTTTTCCTTTTAAGCAAGACTATCTACTTATGCTGAGCAATAGGTAAAATGGATACAAATTTGGACAAGTCATAAAGATTGTATTGATATAGTCACGTCTGTTAAGGATGACATTTTTAAAAAAACAGATTCATTGGGGCATTGCTGGTCAAGTGAGCATTTATTGAGTAGAGGGCAGTTCATTCTCAACTATACTGCTAAGAATCTGGAGTTACATGGTGACCAAACCAGGTAAAGCTGGCAGATTCTCTCTTCCTTCCTCCCCTATCTCCCCCACCCCACGAACATGAGTGAACCAAATGGTTTTTAAGACAATTGACAGTAGTTTAAATGTTGCTATTGTGCTGGTATTTTATTCCAGATTTTTAATTGAACTAAAATGTTACCATCTGCCTAGGTAGTTTTCAGCCTGACATCAGACATACAGCGACATCACAACTATGCTTCCCTCTCTCCTATTCTAGTCCCATTGTCAGGATTTCTAATATGGATATCTGAGTTGACCATGAGGCCTTGCAGTACTGTCAACATTTAAGCTGCATCAGAAAATCAGACAAGTAATCTGAAATCCTGCAGTATGCGCACCTCAGTTCAGCTAAGCATGTTTTCTAGGATTCACCATCTTTAGTGGATAGTGGATGACAGTTACCATGCTGGGACTAGATGAGTTCAAACTCAGTAACAGTGCAATTCTATGTTTGTTCAGCATGTGTCCCAAAGACTGATATATTTTATCAAATAGCACATCCCTTTGGCTATTTGCAACAATCAAGGTACTAACCCACCCAAACAATCCATGTTTATGAAACTTACTGCAAAGTGTTACAGATTGGAAGTGATTCTGCAACTGAGTATTTCTTATATATAATCCTGTGCGCGCGAAGAATTCAAATTGCCAGTCAGACTTACTACGAAACACATGCAAATACTGCAAGCTACATATATTAATACACAAGGCTCTATTCATTTCAGGCAGAATGGACATGCACACACTGCACTTGTTTGAATGGAACAAAAAAGTAGACGAGTCATATTGTGGTTCAGTTCTCAGGGCAATTGCCAAAGTTTGGCCTAATCAAACCTTAAATTAATTATTAATACAAAATTTGCAGTTGAAACACACCGCTCAAAGAATGCAAAACTAAGGCAGATCTAAAACTAGCATTTTTAATATCCTTATATTAATATTTCTATACCTTTGATTCCTCGTTGTCTGAATATACAAAATTACATTATCACTCTGTAGTCATCATACAAGCAGCAAAACACCCGGCTTTAAAAGTCTGATTATGCCATTTCTTGCGAAAGATCAATGCTATTTTTCTCTCCTCCAACTTCTCAAAAATCTCTGAAGGAAATTCACATGCAGGAAACACTACTCACCATCAAACTCAGGGAAGTAGTCAACCAAATGGGAGTACATAATCTTTTCTTCCAAGAGATCCTTCTTATTTAAGAAGAGAATGACTGAGGAGTTTTGAAACCATGGATATGTGATTATCGTCCTAAATAGTGCTTTGCTCTCCTCCATTCGATTCTGGAAATATTGTTACAATAACTGTTGAAAACTACACCAAATGTTGTTCTGATGCATGTATTGTAAACTTCCATTCATAAATTTTCATAAAGATTTTAAGGGACAAGAACGATTCAAGCTTATGTAGTATTTAGTATATCACCACCACCGGAAATTAGTTTCCTTACATTTAAATATTCAAAAAGGTCTAAAATTTATGGGTACCAGACAACAAAAACTATTTTGCCATATTTTCACTTTTAACGCATAATATTTTCAATCTATTAAAGCAGTTTTCACTTCACATTTTAGCATCTAATGCAAAACCGGCTTGAAGACTGTTGTGAAAAACAGATGTACCTCATTATCAGATTCTACAAGAACCTGGTCGTATTCACTAAGTGCCACTAAAAACATGATGGATGTCACGTTTTCAAAGCAATGAATCCATTTTCTTCTTTCCGACCTCTGGCCTCCAACATCCACCATTCTAAAAAAGGCATAATCACAAGTAATATTTAGGAGTACATACAGTATTAAATTATCAACCAATATCCTACAATACATTAAATACAAAGAATTATGCATTCACTCAGTATAAAAAGTGATCGATGAGTTCTTCTTCAAAAAAGGATTTTACACAATATTTCTACGACGAGCTTTCCAAAAAGATCACTTGATAAAGTAAAAAAAAATTAATCGCCACTGATTTATAATGCCTTTATCTAAAACAAAATATTATACATCTATTTTAATTCTTACTAAGTCAGTCAGAGTACTGTCTGCAGCACAGAGCTTCAAATAACAAGGAATAAATACTAAGTCTTTTGAAAATACACATTGAAAATGCTTAGTAAGAGAAAACACGATTATGAAAACTGACTTGAATGACTGGTTCTTATTTTTATTTGTAAAATGCAGATAATTGTGTGACAGGAAAGTGTATAATATCATGATCAGGATGAGACAAGCTAGATGAAGTAAGGCAATTCCAGTGGTTGAGGAGTCAAAAATATGCTGCCATAGATAAAAGATTTAAAAGCAGGGAAAGGAAATAAAACAGTTCTTAAAATGATGGTTCTTATTTAGGTAAGGCAAAAAAGAACACTCAGGATAGAGCAGTAATCCCAAATAACATTTGCAAATACTCCAAAATGGTAGCTTTTACTTTTCCTAACAGCGATAGGAATAACCCTTTCTCTTTCTTCTTCTGACTGAGAAAACCAGCTAAGGCAATCAGTTGCTTCACATCTGCTCTCTGCCTCATACTACAATAATTTTGAGTGATTTGTGAGAAATTATTAACTCCAAATAAGCAAGAAAGTGTAAACATTCAGATTAATATAAAGAAGATGCCATTCCATGTCAGCATTAGTAGCAGATGCAGTCAAAATGGTACTTTTCAATTACCAATGCAGAGCAGGTACAAAGGCATAGACTTTGTGAAAGGAATTACGTTAACACAGTTAAACGTTTTATTTGAATTTAATTACTGCGAACATTAACACAGACTGCAAAATGTAAAATCAAACTTTTAATCCAAGCAGTTAATGTATATAAAATACTTAAAAGTAACAAGTTTGAAATGGTTTTAACAGTCACATTAAACTGTTTATTCATTGTGCAACATCTAACTGGAAGTAACATGAAAAAGAACAAAAATATCTGAGGTCTAACATTTTGAGATGGTTTAAGATGCCAACCCACAAATCTTAAACAGCACAGCCATCTTTTTAACCATGCCAGTATCCAAAAAAAAATGCTTAAATGGGACTGAAATATGTTCTTTCATCTCTTCATCAATAATCTAAATTATAGTGTTGATAATCAATTTCCTATAATTAAAGAGAAATAGTTATATTTGAGGTATTTTATCTCAGTCATAATGACATATTCCATGAAGAATGCATGAATTCAATGGTAGGCAGGAATTTCTTCAAACTAAAATAAAAATGGCACAAAGTTCCACTGATCCTGCAACTTTTATGAAATGAAACTCAAGTATTCAATTATAAATCAATTGAATCTGTTACATTAAAAAGACTAACAAAAGGAGAAATTCATTACCAATTTTTCTTTCAACTTTTTAAGCAGCTGGTGCTTCATATATGGAACATACCGGACAGCAGCAGAAGTTGTTATATGCCCGCAAACAAAACCTGGCACAAGGTCAGGCCCTGCAATTTAAAAATTTCTTGAAGCTCTATTTATGATTAGGTGAAGGACCATTTTATTCTATTTTTACAAAACAATAATGCTGCTCACACATTTTCACCACAAATCGTATTGTGCAAGAGGGTAGGTTAAACTTTCATGACCCTTGCATAAAAGTTTTCAGAAACCAGAACATAAATGAAAATCAACACATCAAAAGTTTTAAGGGCAAAGAACAAGGAAATGTGAATACTAGCTTTCTTATAAAGAAAAGAAAGCTTCTAGGCAGAGTGTCTTTAGTCCCTGGTGTATAGGACATGGCAGCTTACCAGTTTGACAAATGATGCCTTGTAGAGGTAGACTAAAATAACACTACAGTAAACTGAACGACCTAATTTTCTATGGAAACATGTCCTATTTATCCAAAGTACAGACGACTTCTCTTAGTATTTCCAATCTAGTATAAATGTGAACTGTTATTAAATTTTACTTAAGTTCACTTGTTCAAATCAGCTTTACACCAAATAAATCATCTTACAGAAAACAATGAAGAATAAGGCATAAATTCACAGCAATATTTTAGTTTCCTTTTAAAAAAGAAAGGACCAAATTCGTTACAAAAAGTATTAGACAGATTTCAGTAAAAACATCCATTTCCAGAATGAGCATGCATGAAAATGCAATGCGGCAGATAAAATCAATTACGGATTTTCAGGAACCACCTTCTACCTGAAGATGATGCTTTGCAAGTCGAATGGGTATTCAATTATCCCTGTAGTTGGGATTCGAACTCTAAGGACATCCTGCTGAGTGGGCAGATAGGCAGGATCCGATATACGATCCAAATCACTAAGATAGCTATAAATGAAGGAAAAACAAATAAATACAAAAATCATCGCATTAAACACCCAACTATAAATGTGCAAATGAGCTTCCCAATGTGTGTTATGAATATCCCTTAGGGATTATTTTATTTTCTAAGAGAAATGGAGAGGGGTGGACAGAATATTTTTCTTTGGTGACCTCTGTATCTCAGTGAATTTTACAGCTACATCTCATGATACAAGGAGCATGTTCTCAGGACAACCGAGTGACAAATTTTATTTCACCTGCAGCCACAATCTAACAACAGTTGACAGTCACCTTGACAATACAATGCTCAAAGAGAAAAGAAAACTTCCTACGTATGTTTAAAATGTTCTTGCTCATCATCTGCAAAACAAATTTCTGGAAAAATGAGACAGTAACACAAAAACTTCAATGGAAAATTAGCCTTTGGCTGAAACCATTGTGAATTAATGCTAAACAAAATTATGTGGAGACAGATCAACAGTAAAAGGGGAGTGGTGGAGTTATAACTTGGATAAAACATTTAGAACAGCCAAATAGCACAGCAGTTTCCTTCTTTATCCAAGTGATCACAGGACTGAATGAGAATAAATAGGCAAGAAATTGGTTTATTTTTCTTGCATGATCAGCTTCATTAAGTGAAATGTCCTACCTTTCGGTTAATCAAATTACCATCCACATCTCATCCCACAGATAGCTGTCACTGGCAAGATTAGTCTATATTACCCATTAACAGTGAAAGTGGTGGGGATGGGGTCACCTTCACCTGTTGCAGTCCAAATATTGAAGGGTGCTGTCACATGTTTTTATTTCAGGATTTTGACCCAGTGACAATGAAAGAAAATCAGTCCACGCCAGTGTTAACAGAACATGTACAAAGCAGAATTTGGAAGTGCTGTTGTTCTCATGTACCTGTTGCCCTTTTCCTTTAGCGGATAGTGGAGGTTCCCTTTGAGGACATGAAGACCCTTATATTGAAAGGAAATTTACACTGTAAAAACTTGAAGTCACATTTCGTTAATTTCAAAATCTGCAGAAATCACTATTAGTAGTATTTGGGCTTAACAATCAGTGATGTTAAATTATGTCAAATGTGATGGAAGAAGGTTAAAGTCCAATTCAGCCATGTCTATGCATCTGGTGTAAATAGTTAATTAGTTTGCACTAGAATGGTGCCCAGCCCTTGTTATCCAAAGGTCCCAGAATCTGCTCATGATATTTATACATGCAGTGGAACTTTCCAATATGTCGTTTAAAGTTGAGGTGAGTGCGAAAGGCAATGACGAACATGCCACCCCTACCACTCAAACTCAAGCTGCTTAGCGCACAGTAGTTAAAGAGCCGAATGATGAGCTTCTCAGCCCATCACAGGCCTCAACCGGTGTTCAGGTTTCCAGAAGGTGCTGACAAATTAGAGGGCTCAATGGGGGCTCAGCAACAACAAGGCAAGTACTTTATACTTTTCTTTCTAGCTGAGGGTTGAAAGAAGAGTGAGCAAAGATAGCCAAGTGGTGGCTTTCAGAGAACAAACCCTTGTTCTCCATCTGTCTCCAATTGCCTTGTCTGAGCAACTGATGGAATCCCAGACAGCAGACAGGTTGCAATACTTCTGCAGTC
The DNA here is from genome assembly GCF_047496795.1 of Chiloscyllium punctatum. Lineage (NCBI taxonomy): Eukaryota > Metazoa > Chordata > Chondrichthyes > Orectolobiformes > Hemiscylliidae > Chiloscyllium > Chiloscyllium punctatum. The sequence continues at coordinate 76,329,553 of NC_092762.1, read as the reverse complement.
AGGAAACTAGCTACCTATCAGTTGTTCAGATAAGACAATTGGAGACAGATGGAGAACATGCAACTCCACACAGTCGCCTGAGGGTGGTATTAAACTCAAGACCCTGGTGCTGTGAGGGAGCAGTGTTAACCATTGAGCTACTACAATGGAAAACAAACCAGTGAGGGAATAAAAGGACCACAACTAATTCAGACACACCACGACTTACACTCAAGACAGGGGTGTCAGCAACTAAATTTCAAAAGACCAAGTTTTGAGCCAATTAATCCATGGTCTTTGTTCACAATGATCAGAGGATCTTCAGAAAAACGTGTACTGGTAGACATCAGAAGGTGGACTTAAACTGGGCGAATACGTATCCCCAATTCCTCCGCCTCTGCCAGATCTGCTCCCAGGAGGACCAGTTCCACCACAGAAGACACCAGATGGCCTCCTTCTTTAAAGACCGCAATTTCCCTTCCCACGTGGTTAAAGATGCCCTCCAACACATCTTGTCTACATCCCGCACCTCCGCCCTCAGACCCCACCCCTCCAACCGTAACAAGGACAGAACGCCCCTGGTGCTCACCTTCCACCCTACCAACCTTCGCATAAACCAAATCATCCGCCGACATTTCCGCCACCTCCAAACAGACCCCACCACCAGGGGATATATTTCCCTCCCCACCCCTTTCCACCTTCCGCAAAGACCGTTCCCTCCGCAACTACCTGGTCAGGTCCACGCCCCCAAACAACCCACCCTCCAATCCTGGCACCTTCCCCTCCCACCGCAGAAACTGTAAAACCTGCGCCCACACCTCCTCCATCACCTCTATTCAAGGCCCTAAAGGAGCCTTCCACATCCAAAGTTTTACTTGCACAACCACTAATATCATTTATTGTATCCGTTGCTCCCGATGCGGTCTCCTCTACATTGGGGAGACTGGGCGGCTCCTAGCAGAGTGCTTTAGGGAACATCTCCGAGACACCCGCACCAATCAACCAAACCGCCCTGTGGCCCAACATTTCAACTCCCCCTCCCACTCTGCCGAGGACATGGAGGTCCTGGGCCTCCTTCACCGCCGCTCCCTCACCGCCAGACGCCTGGAGGAAGAACGCCTCATCTTCTGCCTCGGAACACTTCAACCCCAGGGCATCAATGTGGACTTCAACAGTTTCCTCATTTCCCCTTCCCCCGCCTCACCCTAGTTCTAAACTTCCAGCTCAGTAACTGTCCCCATAACTTGTCCGGACTTGTCCTACCTGCCTATCTTCTTTTCCACCTATCCACTCCACCCTCTCCTCCTTGACCTATCACCTTCATCCCCTCCCCCACTCACCCACTGTACTCGATGCTACTTTCTCCCCACCCCCACCCTCCTCTAGCTTATCTCTCCACGCTTCAGGCTCACTGCCTTTATTCCTGATGAAGGGCTTTTGCCCGAAACGTCGATTTCAAAGCTACTTGGATGCTGCCTGAACTGCTGTGCTCTTCCAGCACCACTAATCCAGAAAAATAGCTTGATATAAAGACAGCACAAGTCAATTTTACCACCCTCCGTTACACGAATTGACAGAACAGTTGCTATGGAGAACATCAAAATTGTACTACGATTTCTACTTACTGTCAGGGGATAAAAACTGAATGTTTCAAGTTTGAACACCATCACAAACCTGTTTTGAGAGTAAAGAATTAAAAAGCTTCTCTTAGAAGTGCTCAGTGTTTAAAGCAAAAAAATAAAATTATGTGGCCTACTGCAATATTTTGTTTGCATGTGTACAATATATGCATGCTACTGGAAGCATGAATTAATTTGACATGTCCTGCAGTATAGAAAGTGAAGTATGATGTAATGCCACTTTACAAGGCTAAGAGGGTGATCGTTTTTAAGTGTAAGATTATCTAAATTTAAAAAAAGATGGACCCAAATAATAACAGAGGAGAACTTCAATCAGAAATAAAGGCTGGAATTTTAAGCATAGACATTTTCTTGCATCAGATTTGAATAAATGAATTAGGAATACAAAAATCTTTGGCGTAAGGAAGTAAGTTTGTTAACAGCAATTTGAATTTTAGCTTGTTTTCAAAACTGAATGTCTATAATTAAACGCATAAAACTGCAGTTTCAAGCTGGACAAGCACCAAAAGGAACCAAGGAAATCTTTTTTTCACAATTACTGAAATTGGAGTCAACTAGTTTCAAGCTCGTTTATAATAAGTTATCTTCAAGTTCAGAATGTTCAGTTTCCACTGCTCTTTGAGATAATCAAAATGACATCACTTGTAGTGAGGGCACTATAAAAGATATGCAAAATTTTATCTTCCCAAAATAAATGGATCTTCAAATTGGAGTGAGGACTTCTTAAAATTTAATCAGAAAGTAGCAAAGCATTCAACATGACAAGGCAACTACCAAGGGCCCAATGGACAGCGTATAAATGATTGGATTCCCACAAATTTAACGTTCAATTCAATTTTAGCAGATCACCTCTGCAAAATAAATCTTGTTTAACAATGTTTAACTCAATTAGTTCACAGAAAGCCAACAAGACGCATGCTGCGAAGCTCAGACACTGAAGCAGACCATATCCAAATGCATCAAGACCTGGACAATGATTCAGACTTAGGCTGGCACATGGCAAGTAACACTTGTGCTACACAAACGTCAAGCAGTGACCACTTCTACCAAGAGAGAATCTAACCATCAGTCTTTGGCATCAGTGTTAGCATCCCTGACTTGCCTCATTAGCAACATACTAGGGTTACCATGGATCACAAACTGAAATGGACTAACTGAACTGGGCGGCACGGTGGCACAGTGGTTAGCACTGCTGCCTCACAGCGCCAGAGACCCGGGTTCAATTCCCGCCTCAGGCAACTGTCTGTGTGGAGTTTGCACATTCTCCCCGTGTCTGCGTGGGTTTCCTCCCACAGTCCAAAGATGTGCAGGTCAGGTGAATTGGCCATGCTAAATTGCCCGTAGTGTTAGGTAAGAGGTAGATGTAGGGGTATGGGTGGGTTGCGCTTCGGCGGGGCGGTGTGGACTTGTTGGGCCGAAGGGCCTGTTTCCACACTAAGTAATCTAATCTAATCTAATCTATACAAAGACTGTGGTTAAAAAACAGGCCGGAAGCTAGAATCCGAGTGAGCAAATCACCTCCTGACTCCCCAAAGCACATATCAGTAGTTTAATGGCAGACTCATTTACCTGAATGAGTATAGCTCAAGAAACTTAATGGGCTGCACAGTGGCTCAGTGGTTAGCACTGCTGCCTCACAGCACCAGAGACTCTGGTTCAATTCCCACCTCAGACAACTGTCTGTGTGGAGTTTGCACATTCTCCCAGTGGCTGCGTGGGTTTCCTCTGGGGCTCCGGTTTCCTCCCACAGTCCAAAAATGTGCAGGTTAGGTGAATTGGCCATGCTAAATTGCCTATTAGGTGAAGGGGTAAATGTAGGGGAATGGGTCTAGGTGGGTTGCTCTTCGGAGGGTCAGTGTGGACTTGTTGGATTGAAGGGCCTGTTTCCACACTACGTAATCTAATCTAATCTGAAAAAAAAGCTTGACCCGAAGCAGAACAAGGCAGCCCACTTAATTGACATCATAATCACCAAGATCCACCACCTCCTCCAGTGATGCTCAGTAGGAGCAGTGTGTACCACCTACAACAACATGTGCTGCAAGACTTTTAGCAGCTAACAAACCTTGGGCCAATTTCATCCAGAAAGTCATGGGCAACAGATATATGGGAATGCCACCAGTGCAAGCTCCCCTACAAGTCACTCGCCATTCTGAGTTGGAAATTTATTGCCATTACTTCAGGCCAATCCTGAAACTCCTTTTCTAATAGCATTGTAGGAATAGCTACAGAAATGCACAGCAGCAGTTTTAGGCAACAATTCACCACCACCATCTCAAGTGAAACTATATGTTGGAAATCAATGCTGGCCCAATCAGCAATACTCACATTCCATGAATAAATATGAATTAAATGCCTTCTCAAACAGTTGTAGAACTGACAGTGCAGTACACCCACAGCACTGTTACAAGGGGGGGAAAAATTGTTTCAGCATTTTGATCCATTAACAGTGAAAGAGCAGCGATATAGTTCCAAGTTATGATCACGTGGCACTTGGAAGGGCACTTGCAGGTGGCAGGACTCCCAAGAATCTGCTGCTCTTGTTTTAAGTGGTACAGGTCACAGGTACTGTCAAGAGTACCTGGGTGAGTCACTACAGTGCCTCTTGTGGATGGCATACTTTGCCTTCTTTGTCCTAATGGTGCCTATTTGGGTATTGCTGGAGCTGCACTCATCCAGGGAGGTGTAGAGTATTACATCACTCTACTGATTTGTATCTTCTGGATGGTGAACAGACATTGTAGTACAAATGCTCCTAAATATTGCAAAATCATTCACAAGCATCCCTAACTCTAACCTATGATGGAGGACAGGTCATTGATGAAACAGCTAAAAATATCTGAACTAAGATACATAAGAATATAAGAACTAGGGCCAGGAGTACACTATCTGGATGTTCAAGCCTGCTCCACCATTCAATAAAATCATTGCTGATCTTTTCGTGGCCTCAGCTTCACTTATTCTCACTTTCACCAAAACCCTTGATTCCTTTACTGTTAAAGAAATTACCTTAGCTTTAAAAGCATTTACTGACAAAACCTCAACTTCTTCACTGGGCAGGAAATTCCATAGATTCACAACCCTCTGGGAACCACCCTGAATAACTCCCACAGTCATACCAGAGGACTACGACTGAACCCCAACCACAACCACCTTGCTTTGTCCCAAGGTTGGCTCCAAGCAGCAAGGAACTTCTCTGCTGATCTCAAATCCTAATGACAGGTTCTGCTTAGGCTCTTGGATACCATACTTAGTCAGATGTTAACTGGATATCAAAGGCAACCTCTGTCACTTCACCTCTGGAGTAAAGCTCTTTAGTCCATATTGCAGACTTGCTTCAAACAAGATCAGAAGGTGATACGCCTTGAGGAACCCATATTAAACAATTTGTTCTCGTCAATAAATGCTACAAATTGTGCTTAATAACACCAATTGACATCTCATTACTTGGTTAATGATTGGGAGTATACGGACGAGATTGTAGTTGGCCAGATTGGATTATTCTTGCACATACGAATATGTTAATTTCTTAAATCTATTTCACTTGTAGTAGCAATGAACAGGTCCAAGTTCTCTGCAAAAGTTGAAAATTTCATAAACGGACAGAATTGGATAGTCAATGCTTTTGGACACGTCACATTTTATTGGCCAAATCTGTTGCTATCACAATCTTTAGTAGAGTGGCTGTCCCTTTATTTTCTTATGTGGAATGAAAATCAGACACAGAAAATACTTCATCCGTGAAATAATTGGAACATTGTTAAGAATATCAAGTATCTGAAATCTCCAAATGGACTATCAATAATAATTTACCAGAATTCAAAACTTTATCCCTTCAAGAGCTAGGATATCTAGTTCAAGAGTGTAATTTGACATTGAGAAAGCAAGAGTCTTATGCTATATCTTTAACTAAGCCCATATATTTTTAATATCCTCTTGAAATACTGATTGACACCAATTTTGATGATTCCACACAGTATTCCCTTATTATCTCTTTCCTATATACTGTACTCCAGAACCTATTTTTCCAAAATATATAAGATAGGTATTACAACTGTCTTGATAAAGTGACTTAGCAAGCGTCATTCTTCACGATTGTATGAACAATTTACTCAATTGTTATTGTCTATTTGAACTGTAATGGCATAGGATTAATGATCTGCCATTTAAGGGAACCCCAACACAAAGGTCATCTCACCTAGGCATTGTTTGGGAATTCAAGATTGGCAACAAACTTGAGGAAATGATTGCAAGTTCTGTGAAGTGCACTTGACAGACAGCTGTTGTTGAGGGTGGAAATAGATCTCTATCAAAATGTAACAAGTCTCTATTTTTCAGTTCTTTTTTGTACCATCACACTTCAGTCTATGTAGAACCTGTAGATTATATTATTTAATAAAACCAAACTGATACTATAGATGCAACCCAAATTCAGTAGAGTTTGCAATATATTGCCTTCTTTTTACCCAAAAAGGCATTGCTGAAAACAAGGCACATTTCGTAACACCTCTTTGGTATTTCATGCAATTGTCCTTATGATTATAAGCCAAAAAGAAACAACACTTACACTGTATTGTCCTGACGAATGCAAGACACAAAAGACTTCAACAAAATGTCTTTCTTTTTAAAAACAATACTCAAGTTTAGTACATCCAATAACTTTGCTTGCAAAGTAGACAGATTAAAAATTGTATAAACAGGTGAAATTTTATGCTACCACATTTTAAAAATAAATAATGCTATATAGAACGCATCACACTACCCAACTTACAAAAGGTGCTATATGACAACACTTCTGATCAATTTCAAAATAATCGAACACAATGGGAAGTAAGGAGTCAAGTAAGGAGTCTAAAGCCAAGTCATACCAAAGAATTCTCAATACAAAATTTGCTTTGTTAGAGACATGAAAGTATCACGTCATTTTAAGAGGTTTACAAACATATCAAATGATTAAATTTGAAGTCTATCACCAGACAGGGAATAGGACACATTGGTTCCAGTGGGTTTCACAAAGTTCTTCAGATTTTGTTATTTAAATCAAAGGAATGAATTCAAAATTTTTATTATAATTATTTGCAGTATATTTTAGCCTCAAGCATTGCATAAAAGGTTAAACTAGGAGTTGTTGCTCATGTTTGAATTTGGACCCTCATCAATTCAGTTTGCTTTCTCAATTTGTTTAGTCATAGAGATGTACAGCATGGAAACAGCCCCTTCGGTCCAACTCGTCCATGCCGACCAGATATCCCAACCCAATCTAGTCCCACCTGCCAGCACCTGGCCCATATCCCTCCAAACCCTTCTTATTCATATACCCATCCAAAAGCCTCTTAAATGTTGCAATTGTACCAGCCTCCACCGCATCCTCTGGCAGCTCATTCCATACATGTACCACCCTCTGCGTGAAAAGGTTGCCCCTTAGGTCTCTTTTATATCTTTCCCCTCTCACCTTAAACCTATGCCTTCTAGTTCTGGACTCCCCGACCCCAGGAAAGACTTCGTCTATTTATCTTATCCATGCCCCTCATAACTTTGTAAACCTCTAAGGTCACCCCTCAGCCTCTGACGCTCCAGGGAAAACAGCCCCAACCTGTTCAGCTTCTCCCTGTAGCTCAGATCCTCCAGCCCTGGCAACATCCTTGTAAATCTTTTCTGAACCCTTTCAAGTTTCACAACATCTTTCCAATAGAAAGGAGACCAGAATTGCACGCAATATTCCAACAGTGGCCTAACCAATGTTCTGTACAGCCGCAACATGACCTCCCAACTCCTGTACTCAATACTCTGACCAAGGAAAGCATACCAGACTCCTTCTTTACTATCCTATCTACCTGCGACTCCACTTTCAAGTAGCTATGAACCTGCACTCCAAGATCTCTGTTCAGCAACACTCCCTAGGACCTTACCATAAGTCCTGCTAAGGCTTGTTTTCCCAAAATGCAGCACCTCGCATTTATCTGAATTAAACTCCATCTGCCACTTCTCTGCCCATTGGCCCATCTGGTCCAGATCCTGTTGTAATCAGAGGTAATCCTCTTCGTTTAAGTGTGAGTCAAGTCTAAAACCAGCTTAGAGAATGCGGTGCTACATTGGATTTCACAATTTGTGGTATGTGGACAACCCGTTAGGAAGTCTACTGAGGTCAAAATGACAATTACATAATGAAAGCAGTTATAAATATATAAGTTTGCAAGAGCTTTGTTTTGTATTCAAAGCATTCAGAGATCATATTCGTTGACTTGAGAAGTCACACAAGTCTCGTATCCTGGTTTCACCCAAGTTGCTCCAAACGAGTCACGTACTTACTATTTAGCAGAGTCTGACAATTGATACTCTCGCCTTCGATCATAGCATTCTTGAATTCCTGGATCATTCCACAGAGTTTTTATTGCACTTGGATATGGGCTATTGAACGATGCTACTTTTTCTACATCAACCTCGCGAATCAATTGTGCATTCGCCTAAAGAACAAAAATGGAAAATATAATTGGTTCTCTACTTGGCTCTTCAACAAAAGGAATTACCATCTACAGAGGAACCTCAATTATCCGAAGGACACGGGCAGGGAATATTTCGGTCAGTTGATCAAATTCTGGATCATCGAATGCCGGATAGCATAGTTTAGCTGAGCATCGGGATCTTGTGATCTTGCCGGATAATCGATATTTGGATAATCGAATGCCAGATAATCGAGGTTCCTCTGTATTGTTATCCATCATCAAGCTAAATACATAAGGTACTGATTATGTAAAAGCAAAAACTAAGCATAAAACCATGAGTGATAAGGACCGCTCCTTTGACTGCAGGATAGGCAGGTATTTACTATCTAACTCCACACCCTGCTCTCTTGGCCTTAAGGGTGAAGACACTTGTATGTCTAACACGTTCTAATCCTGTGTTAAGACCACTTACTCTGAACTCTTACAATCTCAGTCAAGATCACCAAACTTATGTTACCAAGCGGTTAGGGACCAGTATCTTTTTAGGTTTAAAAAAAAGTTAAAGTTTGAGCTCCATCAAGGGAATAAAGTGAATATATAAAATGAACTCTATTAGGTACAGAGTTAGAGGTGTAAAACAACATGCGACTTATGTTCTAATATCCAAAATTAATCAGACAAATGTGTGTCAAAGGCAAACCATCCAGGAAGGTGGAGGCTTGATGGCACATTGCTGGAAAAGTAATCCGAAGACTCAGGAAATGTTTTTAGACCATTGGCTTGAATCTAAACATGGCAGATGGTGGAATTGGAGTCCAATAAAAAAATGTGGTTTTAAAAGTCTAAAGATGACCATGACACCATTGCCGTCCGCTGTAAACACTCAACTGGTGCACTGATGTCCTTTAGGGAAGGAAAACTGCCATCTTCATCTGGTCCAGTCTGTGCGCGATTGCAGGACCACAGCAACGTGGGTGACTCTTGACTGCACTCTGAAATGGCCTAGCAAACCACTCAGTTCAAAGGCAAATAGGGACAGGCAACAAATCACCCACATCCCATGAATTTTATTGTTTGTACAAACAACCACCCATGGATCACTTCAAGTAACATATGTGGTCTCAACGGACTCCATGGATTTCTTTGCAATCTACCCAGATGTTAAGCAACCCGATCTTGGCCTCCTTTACTGGAGATTACAATTCCTCATCTGAAAATCCATCCTTGAATGCTTCAAAGCTGCTGGTCACGGACTGTTTTAACTATTATTCACCTTCCAGTGGTTGAATCTATTTCCCTGTACTCTACTCCTTTGAATTCGAGGCTGCACTCTTTAACACCTACACACAACACTATTCGAACTCTTCGCAAACTACTAGTTTCTTAAAGCTGATGCTGACCTTGCATTTCTGTAAATCCAATATTTGCATGGTTCGAATACCATTTGCAGTCTGCCTTCTCTCCCATTTTTCGCTACTAAATGACTCCTGGGCTTCAATGAGCTCCCCACTCTTCACAGCTCAGCACAACAGTTCGCATTTGTAGTAACACTTCCTTTGGCTGCTCTTTCTCCCTCCAGAACAGATTCAGCGACATTCTGCCATGTCCTCAATTCCTTAGAACATTTCTCAAGCTAACAAGACAGATCTGCTATATGGAGCCTTTTCCTCTTGACTAAGCAACAGCCTGAAGGGAGTGACTTTCGGCTTCGAACACCTGACTAGATTCAACAAACTCTCCCGTGAGGTGCTCCTCAGTACCAAAGTCTCCTCTTTCATTTCAGCCTCCTTAATAGAAATGCACTACTACTTTAACGTGTAGACCCCTCAGTTGTTTAAAGACAAACACACAAAGCACACATAACCTATCATGGTACCACTCTGCATAATGCTAGAATTCATTGCTGGAGCCTGAAGCATTGCAAGTTCTTAACAATTCCATTACCAAAGAAAACGCTTTTCTTTTATTCTAACAAATCCATTATAAACACTTTTTATCCTCCCCTCATCAATCTTGCAAATACAAAACAATACAAGCTAAATTTATACAATCTGCTGCACATTTTTAATATGTGCACCATATCCCTTCCAAGTTAAACCATTTTGCTTAAACTATAATATAAATTCAAGTTACTGTTGAACAGTAGACAGCATTCTTTTCTTTAAGTAAGTAAATCTCTGTGAAAGAATTCCTGTTGACCATTTTGGAACCCTGGATTCAAAATCTAGTATCAAATTCAAAATTCCATGGAATCCTTAAACAAATCTGAAATTAGGGAAAACATGGTAACAAGCATTCACCAAACAATCAGTACTTTTAGCCATATGGACATTCCTTCTCTACTTGAAGACATTTTTCAACATAACTTCAAACAGTGTACATCTGTGATTTAAACTCATGAATATTAGGCCTCACTTTCTTTATCGCACCAGCATCGGAGTTTGAAAACTCAAGGACATGATATATTTTCATTATAGAACAAAAAGTTGCTATCTTTTAAAAGGTGGATGCCATTGACCTTGTCAAGAGTATTGCAGAAATTCAATTAAACTATACACCTAAAGAACATATTTTTAATGTTACAGGGAATCAACGACTAACATTGTTCCTTTTAGAGGTGTTTCATGAAATTGAGTTATTAGAACCAGAAATGTTACCAAGTATCATGATTTATACTAATCCAATTTACTGCAATAACGAAACTGACCAAAATGGGGTAATTTGGCAGTGACCACTCCCTCTCTGACATGCAAACTTTCCCTATGGTGCATCACTGCCTCAGGTCTTCACCAGGATTTCCCCGCTCATCAGCCTCCACACTGTCCTGCAAAAAACACTGTCACCCATTCAGCCAAGATGCTACGTAGGATGCAGGAGGGACCCCACCCAGACACTATTGTGCTACCTCTCCAGCATGCAAGGTACTGGCTATTGTTGAGTTTGGCGAGGCATCCCCCACCAGGGCACTGGTTTCACCTGTGCTCAGCAGCCCCACCCTCTCCCTGCCCACAGGGAACTGGACAGGTCAGTGCTTGGCAGGTGCACCTCCTGCCTTGAGGTGGTGGTCTACAACCAATAGAATGAACAAGAGCCACCAAACTCCATCTAGACCAAGTAGCTATCATTCCAAAACCCAGACAACTCCTCCATGTTTCCCCATGAGCTGTGTGTCATCATCCCAAGGCAGGAACCTTAGCCTTGTGACACTGGCCAACACAGAAGGAGAGAGAAATAAATGCTAGTAAATCCAACCACGACCAAGAAGTGAGAAGGGAGAGGACGGGGCAATAACTGCAGCCAGCCAAGAAGCACAGCCACACTGAGGAGAACAAGGTGGCAACTGTCAAGGGGCACTGCAGACCCTAATAAGTTACCAAAGAACAAATAATGGCCATAGCAGCTGGTCCAGAGTCCAACGAACAAGAATAAACCCCTTTAGTGCAGACCACAGATAGTCAAACCACCACCCTGGCTCCACTCAGAAGGTTTACTACAAGGGGCACATTAAGTAGAAGTTTTCTTTACTATTTTTAAACATAGTTTATTTTAACTGTTACTTCATTTAGCAACGTAGAAATTGAGTTGTTTAAGGCATGGGTGGTTGTGCATTTCAAAGTAAGTGCACCAGTGTATTTTAAAAGCATTCTAAGGAAGATCTTGAAGAACCTCAACTCTGGTTTTAACATTAATCTCTATGGAAACCAATGCTTCACTTAAAGCCTTTTCAATTAAAATTTAAATTTTCAGGAACGCAACTGATTTTAAATGTGGACTCCCTGTACAAAAGTAGTAATTTCTAGTTTAAACAGGCAGATGTAGACCAAATACTAGGTCTCGGTGATACTTAGTTGCGAAGCAGACGGGCTTGGCAATGAACTTGATTGAAAACAGATGGAATTCAAGATCAAAAGAACTCGCACTTTCAAGCTGGAAATATACAAAACAATAACATTTAGTAAATGTTACCTCTGTTATGGGAAAATTGCCAGACAGTGATGAGAAAAAACAGTACACCCCTTGCAAAAAATAATTTAAAAAGAGGAATTAGTCTTGATTCTGAAAGCAGGCTTAGTCTCAAATGATATGATCAATTTTTAAAGGATAATTTGGCAATTTCTTGCTATGAGGAACTAAACTGACAGGTAAAACAGGTTGAAGAACTAAGAGATTAGCAATGATTCTCTAATTTACACTCCCTTGAAATTTAACTCCCAGCTCTGCATTCAGGATCAATACTTGGAATGTTTTAACACCATTAATATCACTATTGTTACTACTGTATTAATAAATCTAATAACGTTTTACAGGTCGACTCAAATTACCTCTTAAATACAGTTGACTCAGTAATTGCCTGGTGGAACCACTTAACCTCACCTCCTCTCAATAAATAGTAAACTCTCAAACAGGGATAAATTGTGGTTTTCTCACAAAGATTTTTGCTAGATCGACTCTATATAGTAATTAGTAGTAGTTAGTAGTTATAGTAATTATCAGGTCTCGACAACTAAGTTTTGGAAAGCTTTGGACTTGTGGAGATCTATTAACTAACATACAAATTACAAGAAAAATCATTAAACCAGACATCTTTAGAGCAAGAATGAAAGATTATCTTCCAGCCAACTTGATGAATTTTCCTTCACTTTAGTGCATGATTTATGTAATGCCCTCATATCCTTACAATATACTGATCTGAAGTGGATTGACAAATTCCCACAGAGAAAAGCTATCCAGAGTGCCTCACGAAGTAGCATCAGTAGACAACGAGTAAAGTGGCTGCCGTCAGGCACAGCCCATGTATGCAAGGTATCTGAGTAGGTCAGTAGCAATCCAATAAATGTAGGGGAGCTAAACCCTTATGCTCAAATGCAAGTGAATGTACGCTGCTTTTCATTATTACCTAAAACTCAACGAATGTGAAGAAAAATAACCTGTCAATTTGTTAAGATGATATTAAAGCAGGCATTTAATTAGTATTGGTGATGACCTTAATGCCAAACATTAGTAAAAAAAATTTTTAAAAAGTCAGAAGTTGAACATTATTTGAAATGAAGAAATACTTGGAATTTTTGCTCCTGAATACAGCTACTTACTGAGTTTTAAAAAATGGTTAGTGTCTCTACACACAGACAGTACAATGACAAGCAGTCAAACCTCATTTCTGAAGAGAGCATTATACAAACCTGTACATTCTTAAAACTTTGCATACTTGTGCAACTGTGACGTACTTATGAATATATTTCACAGGAGGGATAAAGAGCAAAATACTGCTGGCTTATAACAAATTCCTTAATTTCTGAATATTTGTTTCAGACTCAAATGCATCAGTACAACTTTTTCCAAGTTGGTCATCCAACTCTCAATATTCAGGTCACTTATCTATTGGATGGACTATAAGCCAGAGAGATTGGACAGGGAAGAACATCAGGCTATCCATTTATTGGAAGTACAAATTTTTAAGAATAAAATTATTGCAGTTAGATGGTGGCTGTTTTACAATTATGACAGGAATTGGCTGGAGAGGCCGGAAAGAACAATGACTGAAAGCATGAAAACACCATCTGGCAGCACCAAACATAAAACATTGATGAATTTGTTCTAATTGTACTACAATAAAAATGTTTTAGTGTTCTGGTCAAATTTATTAGTTCAGCTGAATAGATAGGTTTATCACAAATGAGGTACAACTTGGAGATTTCAAAACACTTGCACCTCTCTCCACTTTTTAATTATTATTAATTTTACACTTGGTAGAGTGCAAGGATGGTGAAGCAAAGCAAGGCCTGGTGTTAATATTAGCATTTGGCATAACTTTAGAAAAGCAAAACATCCCTGATAATATTGAAATAACAGTGTTCAAAGTCAAAACCAAAAGTCCTTTCAATTGGATTAAGAATAATTAAGAAATAAGGTGTAGTTACATTTGAACAACATGAAATCATTAAGGTGTTTAAGGAGAATAAGTGACTCAGGGTTGGTAAGGAGAAACTGAATTTCTGGGCCTTGTGGCAGACTTCTACCACTCCAGAATCAGATTGTTCACCCAAACATAGTGCAGATAATCATATCGGACTTCAGTAAAGTTCTGAGTCTGCATTCTCATCATCTCTCAAATGGAAAGATGCTAACTGGAAGTAAATGTGTGAATGTGTCTTAGCTGCAGTATCTCCAAAGCTTAGATAGCCTTTGGAGACTCTTTGCTTAATTTCATGCAAGAAAGGTCAGTTAAACAGAGGATACTCATCTGGGGCTGTACTGCATTAAACAAATACGAAAATTCTACCAATATATCATAGAGTTCACGAAACAAATCCTTTAAACAGTGCAACCTGAAACTGGTTTTACATATCGAACATTGCCAAGGGTTGAAACAAGAATAGGAACACAATCAAATCTCAAACTGGGGATTAATCTTAACAGACTGCAATTTTTACATTATTAGAATTCAAATCCTTATATTCTATCCTCAATAAATCTGAGGTCATCCAAAAGACTAATGCTCATATCTTAACTCTCAGCAACTCTTGTACTCCAAATCAGCTTCTGGACCTGTAGTGGCTCCCAAAGAAGCAACGTCTTGATTTTAAAATCTGCATTCTCATTTTCACATTTCTCCATGACCATGCCCCGTCTTTACATTCTCCTCTAATCCACAACCCTCAAAGATAGCTGAAATTTTCAAATTCTGGAGTCTTGTGCAGTACCAATTACAATTGCTTCACCTTGGTTAGCCATGTCTTCAGAAGCCTAAGCTCAAAGCTCTGGAATTGCCTTCCTATATTGCCCGACCTCTCTCCCATGCTCAACCTGTGAAGAGAAGAGATGGCATAATAGGAATGACACTGCTGTAATAATTCACAGGCCCAGACTCTGGAAATGAGTTCAAATTCCACCATGACAGCTGGTGCGATTTGAATTCAATTAAGATATCTGGAAATGAAATGGTGTCATGAAAAACGGAGATTGTTGTACAAACCCATGTGGTTCATTAATTGCTAGATTTGAGATTTACTCTCAACTGCCCTGTGAAATAATTGAAAAAGCTACACTGAATTGGCAATGGTTAACAAATGCTGAACTTGACAGCAACATCCACATCCCACAAAAGAACTGATCAACTACTCTTTAAGCAAGCTTTAGATCTGATATAATTTCTTCAAATGTGTCTTCGTGTACAAGACGCCAGTCAGAAGTCCCATGACACCAGTTTATAGTCCAACAGTCAGAAGTCATATGACACCAGCTTATAGTCCAACAAGTTTATTTGAAATCACAAACTTTCAGAGCACTTCATCTGATGGCGCTTCACTTGACGAAGCAGCAGTGCTCTGAAAGCTTGCGATTTCAAATTAACCTGTTAGACTATAACCTGGTGTCGTATGACTTCTGACTGTGTCCAGCCCATTCCAACACCATCAGCTCCACGTCAGAGGACAGAGATCTGTGGATACTTATTTGAAAGCGATGCAAAATCAGGTGTCAACCAGTACCCTTTGTTTTCTGCCGCTGAGCAAGTTTTGAACATTTAGCAAACACACTGCATCCTGCTACAAATAAGGGGTTCATCCAATGCCATTCAATTTCATAATTAAACTCTATGCTCGAACTTGATCACAACCTCGGCTGACACCAGATGGCGTCATCTCTATGTCTGCTTGCTCCAGTGGTTCAGATAAACATTTAAAGTACATATTACACTGTTTAAACAGGGGCTCATCTCATAGTCTAGCTAATATCTTTTCCTCAGCCAATAACACCAACCATTTACTGCTGTTAACAGGACCTTACAGAATAAGTTGCCAGAGGACTGTATAGCTGCTCTTATAGAGAGAAAACTGATGGAAGTTTAACCTGAGGGTCACCAATCCTCAGGTGAGCGGAAAGGATGAGAAGCAGGAATCTTCATGGTAACCTCAACTGACATGGGAATTAAAGCCATTCCAGCAGCATCGCTACATTACGAACCAGCTGAGGGGCCAAATGTTTAATTATTCAGATTAAGTGCTACAAGATATGAAGACCCAATAGTTATGTTAGGGATTTCACAAATCCATAAAAGCGAGGGATTGAGTTTCAGAGCCACGAAGTCATGCTGCAGCTGTACAAGACACTGGTAAGGCCGCACCTGGAGTACTGCGTGCAGTTCTGGTCACCGCATTATAGAATGTGGAAGCTTTGGAAAGGGTCCAGAGGAGATTGACTAGGATGTTGCCTGGTATGGAAAAAAGGTCTTACGAGGAAAGGCTGAGGGAACGGAGGCTGTTTCCATTGGACAGAAGGTTGAGAGGTGACTTAATTGAGACATATAAAATAATCAGAGGGTTTGAGAGGGTGGACAGTGAGAGCCTTTTTCCTTGGATGGTGAAGGCTAACATGAAGTGACATAGCTTTAAATTGAGGGGTGATAGACTCAGGACAGATATGAGGGGGGCCTTCTTTTCTTAGGGGCACGGAACGGCCTGCCTACAACAGTAGTAGATCCACCGACTTTAAGGGCATTTAAATGAGCATTGGACCTACATATGGATAGTAATGGAACAATGCAGGTTAGATGGGCATCAGATTAATTTCAAAAGTCGGCGCAACATCAAGGGCCGAACATCAAGCGCTGTAACGTTCTATTTTAAATCCCACTAACACAGTTGAAAAGTTTGAATTCAATTTGAAAAACTTGCAAATAATACTAATCAGGAAATTCTTGAACTTTTGCAAATAGTCATATGATTTGCTATTGGCCTTTATGAAGTTAAAAACCACACAACACCAGGTTATAGTACAACAGGTTTATCTGGAAGCACTAGCTTTCAGAGTGCTGCTCCTTGATCAGGTGGTTGTGTAAGACAGAATTCAGAACAAAAGTTTACTGTAATGCAACTGAAATGATATATTGAAAAATACTTGGATTGTTTATTAAGTCTCTCACCTTTTGGAATGACCATGTTAATTTCAATTCTTTCATATGTAAATCCCAGAATTTTTTTAAAGTTACATTCTCAAGTACTTTAACAATGGGTGCCATGTCAGCTCAGACAATGCATTGAAGGTTTCAAGTTAAAGTCTGTGTCCCAATGTTCAAACTAAATGTCTCTAAAAAAGGGATTTACACAATCTTACATGGATTCGTGCAGTTTTTCAGCAAAATAAAATGTAATTCTGCAAGTACAAATTCACCCCACAAATGTACATGTGCACGCGCACGGGGAGGTGTGTCTATGAGTGTGCATGCTTGTGCCTGAGTGTAAAGGAGTAAAAGTCTGTGAGAGGGTGCGTGAGAGGCGGTGTGAATGTGAGCTTGTATGAAACACAGTCTGAGACTGTGTAGGTCTGCACTGCAGGTGAGAGGGGGAAAGTGCATGAGAGAGCGAGTGCAAGAGTGTGTGCATGAGAGAGTATGCGTGCGTGCGTGCGCCTGTGCGCGTGAGCGTGTGAATCAGTGAGTGAGTGCTTGTGAATGTGTGTGTGTAGCACAGTGGGGTCAGCTCAGAGTGACATGAACCCAAAGATCTGGTTGAGGCCATCCCCATGGGTACCAAACTTTGCCATCAGCCTCTGCTCGGCCACTTTGCTTTGTTGTCTGTCCCAAAGTCCACCTTGGAGGATGGTCACCCGAAGGTCCAAGGCTGAATGTCCCGAACCGCTGAAGTGTTCCCCGACTGGGAGGGAACACTCCTAGCTGCTGATTGTTGTGCCGTGTCCATTCAGCCGTTGCCGTAGCCTCTGCTTGGTCGCACCAATGTACCGTGCCTCAGGGCACCCTTACCTGCAGCTTATGAGATAGACAACATTGGCCGAGTTATAGTACCTGCCGCGTACATAGTGGGTAGTGTTCCCACATGTAATAGTGGTATCCATTTCGAAACTCTGGCATGACTTGCAGCATCCACAGTGACAGGGTTGTATGTTGTCCTGAAGGCCGGGCAGTTAGGAAGGCCTTTAGGAAAGAAAGCTTGGTATTCTCACCCATTAAAAGATAGCTATGGCACACACCAAGGATGACACCTACAATCAAAGGCTTTGCTAGATGACTTCAGGCAGTAATATCAACATGCCAAGGGAGAAAATCAAGAAAAAGACCACTGCCATGTCATAAAGGAAACTACAGATGGGCAACAAAAGCCAGCCCTGTCAGCAACGATAACATCCAAAAATGGATGAAAATAATCCACACCAAAATGACATGATTCATTCACAAGGAAACAAAGCCAATTCAAACATTAGCTAAAAAGTTATTACAACCTCACTCCACATGGACAGGTCTGGTAGTGACCCTGCCCATGCTCGGAGACCGGAGTTCAATCTCGACTGCTCCAGGTGTGTAATAAGGCCCATGAACAGGCTAATTAAAAATATCAACACTGTGGTGATGCCTTCATGACTAACTGGGGCCATATACTGCAATGAATCACAGAATAATTACAGTACAGAAGGAGGCCATTCAGCCAATAATGTCTTCAGACTTCCAAATGAGTACAGTCCCTTCTGCTATAACGTATGTTTCTTCGACATGATTGAAGAATTTAGACTGTTACTTGTCAAACATGAGCTTACCTTACTTGGATTGGCTATAATGCAATTCTGGCCCCATTACTTTAAATAGCATGGCCATTACGCACTTTTCTTATTTTGAGAGATCAAGAAAGAACAGAATTATCACATGATATCAGAACCCACTACATTTGGCATAGAGTCAGAGATGTACAGCATAGATACAGACCCTTTGGTCCAACTCGTCTATACCAACCAGATATCCTAGATTGATTTAGTATCATCTGTAAGCACTTGGCCTATATCCTTCTAAATGCTTCCTATTCATATACCCATCCAAATACCTTATAAAATGTTTTAATTGCACAGCCTCCACCACTTCCTCTGGCAGCTCATTCCATACACGTATCACCCTGTGCATGAAAAAGTTGCTCCTTTGGTCAGTTTTAAATTTTCCCTTCTCACTCTAAACTTATGCCCTCTAGTTCTGGACTTCCCCATCCCTGGGAAAAGACTTTGCCTATTTACCCTATCCATACCAGTCATGATTTTATAAACCTCTAAGATCACCCTTCAACCTTCAAAGGTCCAGGGAAAACAGCCCCAGTCTATTCAGCCACTCCCTATAACTCAAATTCTCCAAACCTGATAACATCCTTGTAAATCTTTTCTGGACCCTTTCAAGTTTCACAACATCCTTCCGATAGGAAGGAGACCAGAACTGCATACAATATTCCAGAAGTGGCTGAACCAATGTCCTGATCAGCCACAACATGACCTCCCAACTCCTGTACTCAAGACTCTGAGCAATGAAGGAAAGCATACCAAATGCCTTCTTCACTATTCTATCTAACTGCGATTCTAGATTCAAGGAGCTATGAACCTGTACTCCAAGGTCTCTTCGTTCAGCAGCACACCCCAGATCTTTCCCATTAAGTGTCCAAGTCTTGCTCTGATTTGCCTTTGCAAAATGCAGCATGTCACATTTATCTACATTAAACTCCATCTGGCACTCCTCAGCCCATTGGCCCATCTGATCAAGATCTCATTGTACTCTGAGGTAACCATCTTTGCTGATGAATACACCTCCAACTTTGCAGTCATCTGCAAACTTACTAACTATACCTCCTATGTTCATATCCAAATCATTCAAATCAAAGACTTGGCGTCATTCTCCTTCCATTTCCCCATATCTCTGCACATTAAATGATTCCATGAACAGAAACAATGTCTCTCAAGTATCTGGATTTGCCTGCCTCCACCATTGTTGCAGACAATGCATTCCAGACCCTAATACTTGCTGTGTGAAACAGCTTCTTGCATGAAATCACTAAATCTGTTCCCTCTCATTCTTGATCCTTTACAAGTGTCAATCGTTCCTCCTGTCTTCACTGACAAGACTACTCAGAATTTTGTAAGTTTCCATCAAATCTTCTCTTCGCCTTCTCTCTAATGAAAACAGTCCCAACACTTCCAATTTATTCTCATAACCAAAGTTTCTCATCCTTGGAATATTTCTTGTAAGCTTGTCTTAAAATCTCTCCAATGCATTCACATTCTTCCTACAGTGTGGTGCTCAGAAGTGCACACGATATTCTGGATTTAGTCACAAGTTCAGCATAACATTTACATTCTCTTGCATACTCTTTCTTTTCCCGGCGTTGGACTCAGTGCAGACCCAGTGCACTGGCCACCTGGATCGACGTGGCGGTCTCTCAGCCCAGCATGGTCTCAGTATGGACTTCCAATCTCGAGGTGATTCCTTGATGTGTAGTCCAACAGTGGCTAAGTACTTAAGAATACTGTATTGTTTGCACTTTACAGCTTTTGTTTGTTCATTTGCTTAAAACTAAGAAGATGATACTGTATTACAATTACTGCAATCTTTGATTTTTCTACCTTCTTAAGATTCTATATGCACCTTTCCTTGTACTTATGTATTTTTGTTTTTAATTCAGTACACATGACAATAAAACCAAAATCAAAAACTTATCCTACCACTTTTTATTAACTTCCATGTGCATATATTCAAGTCTCTGCTCCTGCACACAATTTACAGCTATATAGTTTAGTTCATAATGTATCTCATGTGCTTCCTACATAACTGTATCATCTCATACTTCTCTGCATTGAACTTCAATTGCCACAACCTGCCCATTCCACTATCGTTTCAAAATCCTTTTGAAGATCGACATTGCTTTTCCCAGTGTGCAATGCTTCCAAATTGCATCCCTAGTGATAATACATTGGTCAATCAATGCCTGACATCATCTGATTTTAATTCTACTTACCAGTTCGAATGATTACTGTTCAGAGATAAATGCAAACTGCATAAATTCAAAAATCTCTATTACCATGCTCATTTGAATTATTCGTCACATGGATCAATTCTTGATGAAACAGGTTTCTGATTTCAGTAATATTGACGCATTAAGGCATCAGGTTAAGGTGATGCAAAGTGTCACTTTCCTACTGTAGGAAGGGGAGCAGATTATTCAAATAAATGTCCAATCTAATTTTGTGCAGTTCCTAGCATTTATAAATAATATTAGCAACAACGTGGGTAAAGGTTTGCTATCTGCCAGGAATAACAAAGACAAAAGGGAACTTTATTTTCATCATCAAGAGGAAGAATCATTAAAGAAAACAATTGACCAAAGTGAAAGTCAGTGCGGTGGGCGAGCTTCGAGATTGTTCTTTTTATGGCAAAAAGTGCAGTTTGCAGACATTGACAGTTGAATATAAATTACTGCAACAAGTGCTCTACCTGCTTTTAGAAATTTACCTTATTCTGTTCATATTTGTATTGGATTTTAAGAGTTTCCATGGCTCTGATCATGGATTGCATGGCAGTGAATATATTCTGGTAGACTAACTTCGTATAGCTCCGTTTGTCTTCATCCGAATAGCCACTCCCATGTATAATTCGCATCTGTTTAATGAATGTACTCTTGCCACTTTCACCAGTACCTAGGAAAGAACAATTGCACAACATCAGCAAACAGACTGAAAATTTGAATATATCACCATATCATCTTTACTTCAAACCCTGTGGCATGCTGATTACATTTATTAAAATCCATTCCATAATGAAGACATCTTCACTAAAACATTTAAATGAAGAGAAAATTAGAAACGTAAGAAAGTAATGGGTTGAAATTAATTTTAGTTTACCATGCAGCATTGGTGAAAATGTTTGGGGGGGGGGGGGGGGGGGGGGGGGGGAGAAGAGAGGACAGATGATGCAATGGAGAACATGCGGTGTTTAAGGGGTAAAAATTAAATCAACTCTGGCATATTTATTTCCTCCTGAACTAACTGCTCAGCTGCCTCAGAGACATAGGATCCTGACTTTTCTTCTAGAAAATACATTAATATATTAAAAGCATATTAAAGACAACCAAGAACAAATTCAGTGAGCTAAGACGTTCAAATAGTAAGATGTTTTGGTTAGTTTTATTGTACAGTAATAAACCAAGATGGTGTATATTCATAAGATTCCAGAAGAACAAATTTCTGTTACCACAGTACACTAATCACTCAAATTTTGAGCATTGAAAAAAAATCAACTGGCTTTGCAAACACCACAAATTCTGTTTCCCAGCATGCCCTGGAATAAGGCAAATATACCAACTCAGTGACAATGTAACATGAAAGCTTACTAGAAATAAAGTTTAAATGCCCTTTGTACAAAGGAGAAAAGTATTTTTTTAAGCACCTACATGTGAAAAAAAATAAATCAAACTATTTTGCCCAGATACCCATTTGCTTTCTGTTAGTTTTGATTTACTACTGCCACAAATTCAATTAAACTACATTTATACACAATGATACCTTTGATTGGGATTTTGTGCTAGTGAGAACACTGGCAAAATTCTAACTGTACATTTTGGACGCTTGAAAATCTGAAGAGCTACAAACTGAAATATTCTATTTTGAATTACAAGAGGCATTGGAGAGGGGTTGACTAATTAAGGTAGGGTGAATGGTGACAATATTAAAAGGTCGACAGCATTTGCAATAGACAGGGTCATGGATTAGCAACTCAGTGTAGGGTCAAGTGGATTACTAACAATCTTCATAGTTTATTCTTTTGTATAGAATGTGGACATCATATACAAGATTAATTGTTATATCTCATCCCTTGAACTGAGTGGCTTGTTGGGCCATTTTAGAACCATGAAGAATCAACGACAACTGTCGATTTGGAAGATCCCAGCTGATGGCAGTACTGAGTAAGTCAGAGAATGAAACCTGGATCGATAAATCACAATTTTTGCAATTTGGTTTCTGTGGAGATCAGTCACTCATTCACACAAGTCTGTGAATGGGCTCAAAATAAAACAGCTTCATTACACAAAGAAAAAAATGAGATAATTTAGAAAGATCTTAAACAGCAAAAAGAAAAAGGTAACCCTTTTCCCAGCATTATCCTTCACAGACAATCAACTCAGTGAAGTATCACTCTCATCTTCATGCTTTCATTCATAGTCAGAGTCATACAGCATGGAAACAGACCCTCTAGTTAAACCAGTCCATGCTGACCATTATCCCAAAGTGAACTAGTCCCATCTGCCTAGTCCTGGCCCATATCCCCCAAACCTTTCCTATTCATGTACTTAAACATTGGAACTGCACTCACATCATCCACTTCCTCAAAGTTCATTTCACATGTACTATCCTGTTTTTTAAAAAAATGCTCCTTATGCACTTTTTAAAATCTCTCTCTCCTCGCACCTTCAAAATGTGCTTGTCTTCAAATCCCCCATCCTAGAGAAAAGACAATTACCAATAACTCTGTCTATGTCCCTCATTATTTTGAGGTTGTTTCTCAACCTCCAATGCTTCAGTGAAAAACATTCCAGCCTTTCTTTATAACACAAACCTTTCATACCTGGCAACATCGTGGTAAATCTCTTTTGAACCCTCTCCAGCTTAATAATATCCTACTTATAACTGGGTGACCAGAACTGGGCGACCAGAACTGGGCACAGTATTCCAGAAAAGGCCTCACCACTGTCCTGTACAATCTCAACAGCACTTCCCAATTCTTCTACTCAAAGGACTGAGCAATGAAGTTAGGTATGCCAAACACCTTTTTAACCGTCATAGAAACTTCAAAGAATTATGTGTCTCTGCCCCAGGTTCCTTTATTCTACAACACTACTCAAAGCCCTACCATTAATTTCTTAGCTAAATTAAAGTTGCAAGCACCATAAGACCATAAAACACAGGAGCAGAAGTAGGTCATTTTTTTTCAAATCAGGTCTACTTCACTATTCGTTCAGGTCATGGCTAATCTGATTCTCCTTAATACCACTTTCCTGCACTATTCCCATAAATCTTGATTCTCTTACTGATTAAAAATCCATCTATTTCAACCTTTAATAGACTTATGATGCAATCTCAACACCACACTGCTGTGAAGAATTCCATATATTCACTAGCTTAAGAAATTCTCTCATTTCTGCCTAAATGGGTGACACTCTACTCTGAAATTAAGATCTCTGATGCTCTCTGCATCTACCTTATCAAGCCCACTATTCCATCTGCCAAATCTTCAAGTCACTTAACCTGTCAATATGCTGGGTGACTGTCATCCTTGCTCATTGCCTATCCACAAACTTGGCTATAACCTATTCACTTCCCTCATCCAAGTCATTAACATATACTGTAAATAATTTGGTTCCAGTGCTGATCCCCATAGCACTTCACTAGTTGCAGATTGCAATCTTCAAAATGCCCCCTTATTCTAATGCTTTTCTATTCATCAGCCAATTCTCTACCCATGTTCAAGTATTACCTCCAGCACCATATGCTCTTAGCCTATTAAGTACCCCAACATGCAGTGCCTTATCAAACAGTTTCAGAAAATCCAAATATATTTTACCCTCACTGCTTCCCTTTATCCTGCCTATTCCTCCCTCAAAAAAGTTCTAATAAATTTATCAGGCATGTTTTCCTAATCATGAAGCAATGCTGCTGCTTGGTTATATTAGATTTTTCTAAATGCTCAACTATAAAATTTCCTTTCATTGAACAACATTTTCCAAACAACAGATCACTATGGTTAGCTTTTTTTTAATCTTCTTTCCTTTTTGAAAAAAGATGCTACTTTGGCAAATTTTTCTATCATCCAGTACTTTTCCAGAAACGAAGAATTCTTGCAAGATTTTCACCAGTGAAGCCACTTTCTTTGTAGCTTCTTTTAATATGTAAGGATGCAACTCTCAGATCCAAGAGACTTAAGTGTTTAGCCCCATTAGCTCCCCAATACTTTTTCTCGTGATAGAAAATAAATACAAAACTTTTTTTTTGCTATTTGATTTTTCATTTTTGGAATGAGAATAGTGCATTCCATTGTGAAAACATAAGCAAAGCACTTAATAATTCTTCTGCCATTTCCTAGTTCCCCGTTGTTTCCCCAGCCTCATTTTCCAAAGGGATCTAGGTTCACTCTGGCCTTGGCCCCATCATAATTATAACAGTTCTTCACGTGCGCCTTGAGATTATTCATAAACTTATTCTTAAACTTTGTCGGTTTTCTCAGTTGTTGTTTCTCCTTGTGATTCCCAAACACTAGATAATTCACTGATGTTCCTAACTGCACTTTAAAGTCCTATCTACTTAAATGACAGGAAAAGGTTTAAAGATTTCCTTCTTCCTATGAAAGCCTAGACCACCACAAACTAAACTACTTTTCTGTTGGTGGTATAAAACAGTTCTACTTGAAAGAAACCAGATTATGGCCCTTGGCCTGTTGTTCTGTACATCAGAGACTTTCGACTTGGTAAGCGTCATGAATCAACTCTCCAGGTAGTTTATCCAGTCAGTGAACTTAACACATGCTTTCTTGAAAATTATCTTCCAACAGCATTCATAAAGTTATTCTAAACAGTGAGCTCAAAGAAATAAGTCACCTTCACAGAACTAAAACAAAAAATCTATTTACTTTTCCTCTACATTAGAATCCAAGTTTCCAAATAATAATATTCTACAAAAACCTAGACCACAAGCGAAGGGTGGGCCGGATCAGGTGAAGATAGCAAATCTCCCTTCCTGAAGGGCTTTATTCCAACAGCTGTGATTTCTTTAAAAAAAAACCATCAAAAATAATGTTGATGTACCATTATTAAGACTAGCCTTCCATTTCAAATTTATTGATTGAACTATTAATTGTTTTTATTATTTCAATTTCACCAGTTTTGTCATGCTACTTGACATACCCAAGAGCATTATTCGGACCCTCTAGATTATTAATCCAGTGGTGTTACCACTATTCCTACATTATCATAGTTACTGCACTTCAGAAGTATTCCATTAGCTGTGAAGCCCCAAGTATGTGAAACTTCTATATAGAGGCAATTTTGTTTCCGGAGATTGTAAACTGCTTCAGGTCAAAATGAACAAATTTTTTCACTCAAATTCTGATCTAATGGATTTTTACAAAATTATGCATGAGATTTTCATGTCTCTATTAATTAAGGACATTGCCTATCCTTACTTGCCTTTGAGAAGCTTGAACTTTGCAATTCACGTAAGGTAGGTGCACCCACAGTGCAGGGAGGAACAAAGTTTCAGGTTTTATACAAAGTGGCAATGAAGGAACAGTGAAATTGTTAAATTCTTGGGAGATGGTGGCACAGTAGTAATGTCATTAAACTCAACGGTGGCTACAAAATTACCTGATTGTTGTCAAAATCAATCTAGTCCACCAATAACCTTTTGGGAAAGCAATGTACGGTTCATCTCAGTCTGACATACATGTGACTCCAGACCACAACAATGTGGCTGACTCATAACTCTCCTTTAGAAAGTCACTCCATTGTAACAGATTGTACATGTCAAAAATGAGTAAAATCATGCAGACTGCCTGCATTCAATCCAGGCACAGGAAATAGTAACAGCATGCACTATGCTGCAAATTCCTTCCTATTAACATCTGGAGGTTGTGCCAAAATGGGGGAGAGTGTCCCATGGTCAAGTAATATCCCTACACAGTCGTAATCACCCAAAAGTCAATAGCCGGAGGAAATTCAGATGGTAGAAGCATAGCAAAAGGTAGGACCAATGTGTCTTGGCTGCAAATGAGGGGAAGGAGGAAACAATAATAGTCAAAAGACACCTACAGTGGGTTAATGCCTTTTGCAGATGAGTGGAATCAGCTGAAATCTATGCCTGGGCTCAAAATGTGCGTGGAGTATAGGTAGTTCTAGGAACACAGTCTTAAGGGAGAGTATTAGTGGGTGCCTTAATGGCTCACATTTTCCAACGAAGAGCTAGGGGAATTGACCTCAAGCACACATTTATCCAGGACCAGCAGAAATTGTGGAATGGCCTTAGCAACAAGTAAAGAGCATCAAAGGATTCAACAGTGGAATAGATGGGATACTGGCAAAAAGCAGCAAAGCATATCATCCTGTCGCAGCAAAGAAGAATTCACAGCAGAGTTGGAACTAGGAGGGACAGATCAGCAATATCATAGCAAACATTGGCCTACTACTCCTATCTTTCAGCCCCTCTGACCTGTTCTGCCATTCAATGAGATCAAGGCTGATCTATAGTCTAACTCCATATACCTGCCTTTGATCAATATTCTTTAACTTATTCACTGAACAAAATTATATCTACCTCAAATTTAAAAATTAACTGATCAAACGTGCTGCAGTTATGGAAGAGAGCTCTAAATAACTACCAGTCTTTGTGTATACAAGTGCAAAACGAAAAATTCGCAGGAGCAAAATGGAAGAAAGAAGGTGACCAGATACTGCACTCAAATTTGCTCAAAGAATACAATTTCTGATGAAAACAGCAGAAATGGTAGAGATCACAGCAGTGGCACAGAACAGAGCAACGGATTTCCCAGGAAAAAGTGTCCAGGTCCCAATCAACCATAAAATAAAGCATAGAATCAACAGCAAACTAAAGTAGTCATAACCTCAGCAGGTTAGCAATAGACTCTCAGGTAAAACTCTTAAAATTTATAATGGCTGAAGAAGCGGGGCAAAGAGTAGCTGATTCCAACTCCCACCCTGACGACAATTTCTGGATTTCTGTACCAAGTCAAATTTTGAATATAATTTCAGATGTTACAGCATAACCAGGGAGAGTTAAGATGAGCTGTGTGGTCTACAGCGTTACTATTAAAGCTGTAGCTCCTACTGATAATTGGACTAAAACACAATTATTTCAATGGTGGTTAAAGCAGCACAATGCGGTGAACAAGAAAGGGAAATGATATCTATTGCTAAGAGGCAAGGAAATGGTAGCTATTCCTACGAGTCAAAGAAATACGGGTCTCAGCAAGAGATTTGAGCATTCAATACACAGGTCACTGAAACCTAGTGAACAGGTACAGATAATCTAAAGGGCTAACACAATTCTAGCATTTAGCTAAAAATAGTTACAATACAAATGAGGAAATAATGCTTCATTAGCACACAGCCTTGGTCAAACCACATCAGGACTACTGCATTTAATTCTAGACATCAAATTTTAGGATTAATACCCGGAAAGGGATAAAGAGCTGATTCATTAGAATCACCAGGGTTTAAAAAGGGTAAATCTTTTAGGAAAGGTTATATAAAATGAACTTACAAACTTGAATTGAATGTTTGAAGAGTGATTGAATAAGATATTTTAAAAGGGATGCAACAGGTCACAGACAAATCGAGGAACTTCCAGTGGGCAAAACAAGGGTGCATAAAACTAAGACACTTGAGCTGAGCCACTTCCAAGTGAAATCAGGAAGCATTTTTCTCCCTACAGGGGAACCTTGATTATTCGAATGAGATGGCCGGATGCTATTACATTCAGATACTCGATTATTCGGTTATCCTCTGGGACTCTTGAGTTTTTAAAGTCTGCTCCCCGTTCAGGAGACTGCAGCAGCACACGGCGCGCGAGCCCCTGCCACCAACACTGCCCTGCACAACACAACACGCAAGACCCACCCCCTCCCACCCCCCAACCCCGCCTACCGGCCCCAACCAATAGTGTGCACCCCAACCCCTCTCCAGGGTAGCCGGACTGTACACCAACAAGACTGCTGCTGCTTTGTGGGCGCGCACACACTTTTTACTGCAACGTTTTGACAGGTTCTATGTTTGCCCTGTACAGGAAGGACAATTTTGGAGAGATTATCTGGGGAGGGCGGGGTTGGGGTACACCCCTCTGTGTAGAGGTAGAGGGAGAGAGGGAGGGAGAGGGGGAAGAGAGAGGGGGAGGGAGAGGGGGAGAGAGAGTGTGAGAGAGTGAGAGTTAGAGGTAGAGAGAGAGAGAGAGAGGGAGAGAGAGAGAGGGCAGGAGGTTAGTCATTTCAAGACGGCACCTGTTTAATCACTATAAACAAAAGACGCGGTCACTGTTGGAAATGTGTTTGATACAAGGTTTCTATCGGGACCACTAGATCTCCTTCTGATAATCCGACTTTCAGATAATTGGTATTCAGATAATCGAGGTTCCTGTGTATAGGGCTAGGGATCTCTGATCTCGTGGATAAACAAAGTTGAACTGCAGATCAACCAGGATAAATAGCAGAAAGAATTAAGGAGCTGAATGGCCTATTATAATCTGGCTGAGACCTGCAACGCTTTCTTTGGACATCCACAACCACAGATATTTACTTAGAGAATAAAGCCACAAGGTCCACTGCTTCAAGCAAAAAATCTTTATTGTGCTAAAATGGAATAGCTCGAATAATAATGATACTATACTCAAAGAGTCAGTTACATTAAAGATAGTACAGCATAATAAATATAATTACATGAAATCTATATTGAATTTAAATTAAACTTCTTTCTGAACCTATTTGTCTTACACTTGCAAAAAGCTCGTCAAATACTTATTAGAAGTTGAAGATTATCCACTTGATCAGTCACGCTTCAGAAGATTTGCAGAATAATTGGGAATTACTGAACCTTCTACAGCATCTGGCAATGTTGCCTCAAAATCTCCACCTCTTATTGCCCTCAGACACAAGAAAAGGCAAGGAATAGGAAGATACAAATTACATGAAGGCAGATGGGATTAGTTTAGAATGGCATCATAGTCAGCACAGACACTGTAGGCCAAAGGGCCTGGTTTCTGTGCTGTATTGAAGAGGAGTCACCAGACTCTAAATATTAACTCTTCTTCTGACAGATGTTGCTAACTGGAGTTTCTCCAGCAATTTCTCTTTTTCTCCTGTGCTGTACTATTGTATCCAAGGCTCGTATACTCCCAATTCAACCAGTTGTTGATCGCATCTTTAAGCGCACCTATTCCAAGTCACAACGCTTGTTCCAACATGTCTTAAATTTGGAGTCTTGCATCTTGCAAAGCTGCCTGTCTCTTTTCTCAACTTGGCTAGCCCAGAAGTCCCACTCAATGCGCAGAATCCTTTAGTTATTAAGAAGTTATCAACAGTCAAAATTTGAACTGAATTCTAATATAAAAAGAGATGCTCCCTGTATCCAGCTTGACATCAATTAAACAGCATGAAAACACAAGTCCTCACAGGAATCTATACACAAGTAATTATCTTCTGGCACCCTTGGATTTTTTTTTAACACCTCCCATGCAGTTTGATTTTACAAGAGATCTTCAAGAAAAACTTATTAATCTAAGGAACCAACACCCCAATATAAAATAACGCTTTTTAAAAAAAAACACGCATCATCACGCCACGTCTAATCGTGCAATCTATGCAAAAGTCTTATAGAAATCCCAGAAAGCTATGCAAAATTCCTTTTCTCAAGAAAGCAGATGTAAGCTTTGGGCACAGAATGAACTAAATCTGTTACAACTGCTGATTTGTTAGAGTGAACTGAGCTTTAATAGTACAATGGCTCTCAGCAAGTGCAGTTGAAGATTTTAGTTTGGTGAAAAATTCAAAGAAAACAATTCAGGATCAAGGACAATATTGTAAACCTAGAGGCTTACATTCTGAAAACAACTTATCTTTTACCTCATTATAACAAATATCCGTTGTATCTCAAAACAAGTGATACTTATTTTAGCTTTACTGCATTTTATTCCAAAAGTATTTTGGTGTAGCAAGTTCCACATTTTTAATTCA